>NC_064839.1:44406377-45031377 GCF_024166365.1 Elephas maximus indicus
CCCCACAGCCCCCAGTAGAATTCTTTGCCCCCACAGCCTAGCAAACACATTGGTGACAACTGACTTCTGCTTTCTCCTGGTGCCTGTGAGTATATATACACACACACCTTTAATTTCATAAGCAAGCAAGATGTGATATGACATTCGTTTTCTTTTTACAAGGGACACATTTAAGATAGTGAACGTGACCTGGGTAGAAACAAAACCAGGTGTGATGATATGGGCAACTTTGCCAAACCTTTTTAATGTGTCCACCGGCAGATAAATAGTCTGGTCATTTTGTTCAATTC
This sequence comes from Elephas maximus indicus, assembly GCF_024166365.1. NCBI lineage: Eukaryota > Metazoa > Chordata > Mammalia > Proboscidea > Elephantidae > Elephas > Elephas maximus. The sequence goes on from NC_064839.1 coordinate 44,406,668, forward strand.
CCCAAATTGACTGGTCAGTTCAGTTTAAAAAAGTAGTCAGACTTGTGATGTTGCCGATTTGCCCACTTATTTCATGGGATTGATCAGTTTATCCATGATGCTCAGTCCAGTGGCCAGCTGGGAACACACATGGTGTAAGTGAGCAGCCACACGGAGCTGGTCTAGCTGCTGTTCCTGTGGTGGTGCTAAAGGCAGGTGGGCAGGTGAGAATCCCAGAGATGCGTCCTCCAATCCCAGGTCGCAAGTGAGCCTTTCCGCATGCCCCTAGGGCTCCCATTGTGGTGGCACCTCTCCAGTGGGTGGCCCCATATCATGCTCTGTGCCCCAACATCATGTGCATGCCCTGTCCCCTCTGGGCCATCTGGTTTCCATGCCCATCGGCCCTATCAGCCATGTATCCCAGGAACTGGGGAAATGTTTGTTTGAATGATGAATGAAGCCACTTTGCTATATTTTGACATTTCTGTCAATTAAAATATTAACCTACCTCTGTATAACACCTTTTCATTTGCACAGTGCTCACTTTTATAACAAGCTGTGAGTCAGGAAAGATTTTTAAATCTTCTTTTATCTTATTCATCATCATCATATCAACAACATTATAAACAAACAAACAAGCAAACAAAAAAAACCTCTTACCATCGAGTTGATTCCAACTCATAGTGACTCATACCAGAAGGATGTTTACAAAACTACATAAAGGTGTTCAACTGTGTGGATCATAACAAATTATGGATAACATTGTGAAGAATGGGAATTCCAGAACACTTAATTGTGCTCATGAAGAGCCTTTACATAGATCAAGAGGCAGTTGCTCAGATAGAAAAAGGGGATACTGATTGGTTTTAAATCAGGAAAAGTGTGCATCAGGGTTGCATTCTTTCACCATACCTATTCAATCTGTATGCTGAGCAAATAACCCGAAAAGCTGGACTATATGAAGAAGAACGGGGCATCAGGATTGGAGGAAGACTCATTAACAGCCTGAGTTATGCAGATAACATAACCTTGCTTGCCGAAAGTGAAGAGGACTTGAAGCCTTCAGTACTGATTGCACCTCAACATAAAGAAAACAAAAGTCTTCACAACTGGACCCATAAGCAACATCATGATAAATGGAAAGAAGATTGAAGTTTTGAAGGATTTCATTTTACTTGGATCCACAATCAACAGCCATGGAGGCGGCACTCAAGAAATCAAACGACACATTATATTGGATGAAACTGCTGCAAAGGACCTCTTTAAAGTGTTAAAAAGCAAAGATGTCACCTTAAAGACAAAGGTGCACCTGACCCAAGCCATGGTATTTTCAATCGCATCATATGCATGTGAAAGCTGGACAATAAATAAGGCAGATCAAAGAAGAATTGACACCTTTGAATTATGGTGTCGGCAAAGAATATTGAATATACCGTGGACTGCCAAAAGAACGAATAAATCTGTCTTGGAAGAAGCACAACCAGAATGCTCCTTAGAGGCAAGGATGGCGAGACTGCATCTTACATACTTTGGACATGTTGTGAGGAGGGATCAGTCCCTGGAGAAGGACATCATGCTTGGCAAAGTACAGGGTCAGCGGAGAAGAGGAAGACCCTCAACAAGGTGGATTGACACAGTGGCTACAACAATGAGCTCAAGCATAACAATGATTGTAAGGATGGCTCAGGACTGGGCAGTGTTTTGTTCTGTTGTACGGCACCTAAAAACAGCAACAGCACAGCGACCCTATGGGACAGAGTAGAAGTGCTCCATAGAACTTCCAAGGTGTGGCTGGTGGATTCGAATTGCCAACCTTTTGGTTAGCAACTGAACACTTAATCACCATGCCACCAGGGCACCCCACAACACTATGAGCAACTAATATTTATTGAGCCACTACTATGAATCAATCCTGTGAGGTTGTCACTGCCCACATTTCACAAAGGAGTCCTGGAGTGTGAAATGACTTATCCAAGGTCACAGTGGCAGAGCAGGGACTTCAATCCTTATCTGCCCCAATCCAGAACCTTGCTATAGCCACCTCCCATCTCGAATGGCAAACATCAGGGCAGTTCTTATTTTGAACCTCTTCTTGAACAGCATCCATGGTGAGTCCAGGGGACAAAGCTACATTGCTGTAACCCTTGTAACATGTATAATTACTCATGAGAGAGTCTCTCTCGCTCCTTATGAAAGAACTAGGAAAGAGAAGGCAGCTCAGAGTCTCTTCCCTGTGATGTGTGGTGGTCTGTGCCTGAGCCGATAAGCTTTTCACTGGTGCCCTGGACGTGCCGAGCCAGGATCTCCCCCAAGCAAGACGCCTGGAGTAAGAGAAAGACGTGACCCCAGTTTTATGGTTCAATATAAATGTAAAAGAAAACCTAAGAGAGAGGATGGTTGCTGTAGAAAAACCTCAGGCCTTGTCTTTATCTGGATTCCTTTAGACCTAGTCCTGCTCTTTATTACCCATGGAACACCGAAAAAGTAGATTTATCTCTAACCTCAGCCTCCTTCTCTGTGAAATGGGGGGACACAATCTCTAATTAATAATAAACGTAGAATACCTAGGACAGTATCAGCCATGCAGCTGATCAATGTCGTATGCTTATTAGCTAATGTTGAAAAGAACAAATAATAAAGAATATTATACCTTTCACTTTCGGGAATGTGAAATCTAAGGAATTGCCCTGAACAAGAGCCCTTGGGTGGGGGTGGCTCCGGGTGAATGCGCTCACCTACTAACTGAAAGTTTGGAGGTTTGAGTCCATCCGAGGTGTTTTGGAAGAAAGGCCTGGCAATCTACTTCAGAAAAACCAGCCATTGAAAACCCTATGGAATACAGTTCTACTCTGGCACACATGGGGTCCATTCCATGAGTTGGAATAGATTTGATTGCAACTGGTTAGGGAACAACTCTAAAAAAAGAGCTCATTGCCATTGAGTCAATTCCAATTCATAGTGACCCTATAGGACAGAGTAGAACTGCCCCATAGGGTTTCCAAGGAGTGCTTGGTGGATTCAAACTGCCAACCTTTTGGTTAGCAACCGTAGCTCTCAACCACTGTGCCACCAGGGTTTCCTAGGGAACAACAGGCTATTTTAATTGGGTGTTCAGGAGAGACGGCTGTTAAGGTGCTGAAGGGACTCAGGCTCAGGGCTTTTGCTAATAACCTGCTGAGTCTTCAGATTTGGGATTCCTGGAAAGCACTTCCAATCAATCAGGGCGTTTTGTGCTTCAGAAGTTGCCTTCACCCAGCCCTGTAGAGAGCTTTCTACTATGACAACTGGAAGGAGCAGGGGGGCTTTTAAGGCCCAGGCTTTGTTCCCTGGAAGGGAGAAACTAGCTGTTTAGTGATCTGCTTCAATGGCGGAGGTGCCTCTGACAAGCTTCCCATCCAGACCAGATTCTAGAGACCGTTTGGGAGTGTGGGGCAAGCTCCATGTCCCTCTGGGAGCCTGTATCCAGGACTTCTGTCCCCTGAGGAGATTGCATTTGGCACAATATTTTAATATTTATCAGTGTACTTCTGGCTTCTTAATGAATTTGTACTGCATAAGAATTGATTTTCAAGAAATACCTTTAGGATTTTTTTTTTTTCCTGGGCACACTGGTGCGCTGATGAAATGTGTATTTGCATAGAAATAATCTTAAGTGAGCTCTACTTGAGAGTGTGTCAAATTTATAAATATCACTACCATAAAGACATATTTTTGGCTATGGATTTCCTCCTGAGTTTATTTCTCGTCTCATTTATCATGTCTGGGTCACCATGCACTGCGCTTATTTGGCTGGGATTTTGTTTTGGAGCGATTTGTTTATCCAGGTTGTGTTTCTGGAGATGAAAGCTTCTCCCACTATTTTTTTTTTTTTTACATCACAGTTTCAAAATAAAATAATCATACTCAAAGGTAATTTAAAGACTCAGAAGGTAAAGCGTGTGGCAGCGTTTTACCTCCCCTCTCTTCTCCCACTCCTCCCTTGGCCCACAGTTTGTCTTTGAGGATGCTGGGTTTTAACGGGCAGGGTACAGCATAGAAACCAGATGGTTTTAACGCACACCTGTGAAAATGCCAGGGTTCCGCGCAACATTAAAGTTAATGGTCAGAATAGGGCTGCCAAGCTCAGTGGAGTTGTACTTAACTGGCACACCAGCCTGTTTAACTGAACTTCCCAGTTAACTGATGGTGATGTTTGCACATGCCCCTCTTCACCACTACCCAGCTCCTCCCTGTGTGAAACGTGCTCCCATCTCCCTCCTTTCTCTCATCTCCTCATCCTCACCCCTTACATCTCTCCCCCATCAATTGATTTCTCTTTCCCTCTTGCCATTGCTTACTCTTCTTCCAGCTGCATTTCTTCTCCCCAGACGCGTTTCTATTTTCCTTGTGCCTGGTGTCCACAGAACTTGGCTTTTGCTTGGCTGCCTTCTAACATTCGATCAGGCTGCTTATCCATCATCGTCCCCCTTAAAAACCCTGCGGGCTTCTGGTCTTACTGACAATTAGGTGCAGGTCTGTCTTTGAACTTGCTGTGGCTTTTCTTGATGCTTTAGTGCCCTGGATATCCAGTTCATGGTTGCGCTGGTTGAAGGGAGGGTTTTGGTTGCCCAAGTGTCAGCCGCTTAAGTTTTACTGGACACTGTAAATGTGCCCATGTTTTCTCATGTTACCTGGGCAGCGGGCAATTCTAGGAGAACCTTGAAAAGTCTTAACTATTTGGATGAAATGATGGAGTTCTGTCTTTATTCCTCTACTGCTTCCCCCTGCATCAACTTTCTAGGCTCATAAATGAAGTAAACCAGACCCTACTATAATGAAACTTTATCTAGAGGTGGAGCCCCATGTTCTCTACCTCCGTGTGATGGACAGGTCCTAAGGTGACCCCAGTGATTTCCTGCCTTTACTGTCCATGCTCTTGTGTGCGCCTCCCCCCCCGCCTTGAATGTGGGTAGAACATATGACTTGCTTCCAACTAATAGGATATGTCAAAGATGATAAGATGTCACTTCCTTGATTAGGCTACATTATATGGCAAATAAAGGTATTTTGCAGATGTAGTTAAGGTTGCAAATCAGCTGATTTTTTTAATTTAATCCAAAGGGAGATCATTCTGGGTGGGCCTGCCTTAATCAGGTGAACCCGTTAAAACAGGGACTGAAGTCAGAGAGGCTATTTATGGCTGGCTTTGAAGAAGCAAGCTGCCACGTTGTGAGAGGGCCTGGAGAGAGGACCACGTGGTAAGGAACTTCAAGTGGCCGCTAGGAGCTGAGAGCATCCCAAAGCAGGCAAGTAGGAGATGGGGACCAGAGTCCTACAACACAAGAAAATTGATTCTGTGGACAACCCGAGGGAGCTTGGACATGGATCCTTCTTCAGCCAAGCCTCTGATGAGACTGCAGCCCCAGGTGACACCTAGAGTAGAGCTGGTAAGATGCTACAGCTGAGAATCAGCAATGCTGGACCCAGGCTCCTGACCTACAGAAACTGTGAGGTAGGAAATGTGTGTTTAAGCTGCTAAATTTGTGGTGATTTGTTACCCAGCAATGGAAAACAAATACACTCTGGGTAGAAGACAGAGAATTCATCTTTCTTTGATACTGGGCTCTACAGCATATTCTGAGTAACTCACCAGGCCTCAGTGGACAGACAGGAAGAGGAGGACCTCATAAGAAATATTTGTTGTTTAAGAAAGCACTGTTTCATTGTGGTTTTCAATTGTGAACTAAGAGGGAAATAATATACAGTACTGGCCTTTATATGTGTAGGTAGACATGCTTCCACTTATAGAGTCAAATGTTACGTCTCCTGAAGTGCTCTTAGGAGTGGCTCGTGTGGCCAGGATTTTGCAGGGTCCTTCTTCCCTAGGCCATTTTATGACTTCACTGCAGGGAAGTGAGGTGACCTGCAGCCTTCAAGGTACAGGCTCCTCCACCCACTTTATAGATGAGGAAAGCAAGACTCCACAACATCTTACACATAGAACTCAATAGAAGGCCTCTGTCTTGAATCACATTGACCTGGAGGTCATATGATTTTCATTAGCTTGCTGAACAACCCAGGAGCAGTGGTGAAATTGGGATTTTACTTCTGGATTTCTGAAACCTTGTATTATTATTATTTTTTTCTTTTATCTTGTTTCTGGCCTGGGACCACCTTCCCCTTTGAAAACTCCCCCAGTGCCCTAGCATGATTTGCTAAAAGGGATGCATTTCGAAGTGGCAGGCCCGATTAGGCTTTGCAGAGTGTGCCCTAGCTTCCATGCTCATCCAACCCTAAATAATTGTCTGTATGTTCCTTTTATTGTCACCTCTGAAACAAGATGAAGAAACCGACGGTTTGCTTTAGAACACATTAACTTCTTTATCACATTAATACTGACTCATATCTTATTTCCCACTTGCAGTAAGAAAACTATTCAAATCTTTCCCTCACAGGACAATATCTTTAATAGCTTCTGTGTGTTTCCTATTTTTGGCTGTTTCTGTATAAACAGACTAATCTAATAGCATGCTAAACCATCTATACTTGGCAGAAATTCAGAAAATCATTCATTTCTATGGCAAGCTGGGATGCCAAGGAGGGGGAAAAAAAACTCTCACTTTTATTGCAAGAAGATTTTTCTTAAAGTTGTCTTTCATGAACATAATATGTCTATCATTTGGAATACTCTCGCACCCTGACTGGAAATTATTTATTGCAGAAAGGCACAATGGCGAACGAGAAGGTATTACTCCTCTTGCGATTTCTGGCTTGAATCCATTTGCCTAAAGGCACAGGTATCTTATGAACACAGTTTTGAATGCTGGCATGGTTATGAAGGTGGTGCTCACCTATAGGGCATGAGTACAAAGAAATTTCCATTGAGCCTTAACAGTGAGAATATTATGGCCCCGTGCAATGCCTGGTTAGTGGTCAGCCAGTGGTCTGGCTGGTCCAGAGTTCTAGCTCCGTCACCAGAACATGAACCTGTCTTTGGGAGTAGGTATTCTCACTGGCATCCTAAAAGTCCACCCCCCCCCATCCTATTTGATGTGTTGCCACTTAATATACTGCAGGCCCCGAGTGGTCTGTCGTGGCTCCTGCCGCTGAGCCACTGAGCATCGCTAAACACCAACATAAGTCACACTGGTGGAGCCACTGGCAACTCAGCTTTATGGGGTCAGCTAGTTCAGTGGTAGAACTCTCACTTTACATGCGGAAGACCCAGGTTCAATTCCCTGCCAATGCACCTCGTGCGTAGCCACCACCAGCGGACGCTTGTGTGTTGCCGTGATGCTGAATAGGTTTCACAGGAGCTTCCAGATTAAGATGGACTTAAGAAGAAAGGCCCAGCGAGATACTTTCAGAAATCAGCCAGTGAAAACCCTATGGACCATAAGGATCCAGTCTGTGACTTGATCAAGGGAATGGCACAGGACCAGGCAACATTTCTTTCTGTTTCGTCTGGGATCACCATGAGTCGGGGGCCAACGCAATGGCATATTAACAACATTTCCTGAAGTTTTTTTGTCTTCCTAAATCAATGGTTCTGAATCCCAGCTGCCGCCAGGAAAAAAAAAAAAAAAAGCCATCAAGTCAATTCCAACTCATAGCGACCCTGTAGTACAGAGTAGAACTGCCCTGTAGGGTTTCCAAGGCCGTAAACCTTTACAGAAGCTGACTGCCCCATCTTTCTCTTGCAGAGTGGATAGTGGGTTCAAACTGCCAACCTTTCACTTAGCAGCTGAGTGCTTTAACCACTAACCCACCCAGGCTCTAGCCCACACCAGAAGCCCCTTTATTTGCTTAAAATATACTTTCCTGTGCAGATATTCTAATACACGTGGTCTGGGGTTTGGATGGGAGCGTGGGTGCCGGGAATCTGTATTTCTATTAAGCTCTCCTGCACACTGAGAACTGAGAACCACCCATCAGCTCCTTAAGGATCAGAACCATATTTTCTTCCTTTTTTGTATGCCTCCCCATACGAGAATAATTACTCAAAATGGGCACAGAAATGCTTGTTGGTGGATTTATTCCAATAACTTGTTTTTTTTTTTTTTTTAATAGCTCTCTTTGTCTGGAACTTTGCAAAATAAACACTCTGGTTGCACCATGCTTTGTGAGTGGCATACTATAATGGAATTTCACTGTTTTAAATTGGGGGTTAATTTCTTGGTTTAAGTTGAATTATGAAACGAAGAGGAGAGACCCTTGGAAAAGTATGAATGTTGATACCAAAAACTAGCCAGGCGCTTCCCTTCCAGCTGGTTCTGTGAGGGATTGAGAGGCCGGCTGTTGTGAACCTCCCGTTAGCAACGGCCCCACAGCCCTCATTGTGCATTTATCTTGCAAGGGGCATATTTAGGGGATGTTTCCATTCTATTTTATCTGCAGAATTACTTTCCATTCTGAGGTCTTTTGTATAAGTATTCCCTTGAACCCATTCCAAAAAGTGGATTTTTAACCCAATAGACCATAACTGCAGTGTTTTATCGGGCATACATATTTCAAAATGTGAATGTAAGTAGATTTAGCAAAGTTAAAATAAAATTAAAACTTTTCAAAGGGCACTACCGCTTGCTTTTCCATGTTAGACTTTTCCCTTTGGGGTTCTTACACCATTTAAAAGACTTTCTAAAAACAGGAAGACCTTTTCTCTTGAGTCTTTTCTTTTTCCCTCCACAAGGGCGGGGTGCGGAAAGCACTGAGGAGGTTTGGCCTTCCTTTGTCTTGCTGCAGTGCATGTGATATGAGTGTGGGATGCACTCTGTAAGTCAGTGCCTTAAGATTTCTAACTGACATCCCCCCTTGCCTCTCTTCAAACTCCTTTCTCAGGTGGAAGCCAGAGTTATTTCTCCAGGATAACCACCGCCCTTTTCCCTTTTCCCTGCTTAACTCCCTTCACTGACTGTCCATATCCTTGAAATCAAATCCCAGACCCTTGCCCTGTAAGACCTTTGCCAATCTCTGTAGTCTCCTCTCATGGCACTGCCCTGTAAGACCTTTGCCAATCTCTGTAGTCTCCTCTCATGGCACTCCTACCTGGATCCTACCAGGTCCCCTCCTGCCACAGGGCCTTTGCACAGGCTTTTGACATTGCCTTTTCCCTACAGGTTTAGCTAATAAGCTCTTTCTCATCCTTTTGGGCTCAACAATATTATCAGTCTCTCAGGCAGCCCTTTCCTGACGTTCTGGACTCAGTTAGCCATCCCTTTTCTAGTACCTATGCTCTCCCTCTCCTCATTTCCCTTTCCTTCTGTTTCTCCATAGCACTTACTGTGTGTTACTCACATATGCGTTTATTGTCTGTCTCCTCTCTCTAGACCCTAAGGTCTATGAGGCAGGAATTTTAGTCTGTTTTGTTGATTTTTTATCACCAGTGATTGGCCCATAGAAAGTCCTGAAAAATGATCGTTGAATAAATGAATGATGCATTTATTACATTCACAACAGCCCTCACCAGGCTGTAAGCCTCACAAGGCCGGACACCATGCCTTGTTGCATTCACCACTGTTAAACACAGCGGGCCTAAGACTGCCATCCTTAGAAAGGTCTGCATGGAAGGCTGGCTTTGCCTGGCATCTGAGAACTTGGATTTCAGGAAGGTTGCCATCAATCCCAGAATTGAAAAGAGTGGATTCCTGTGCCTAACCTGCTTGTACAAACCATATGGTTTGTGTTGAACACCTGCTTTCTTTCTGGGAGTTTGATACTTTGGTATGTTCCAGGTAGAGAGTACCTACATGGCCAGCCCTCAGCAACAAACCCCGGTACGCTGACTCTCTGATGAGTTTCCCTAGTAGACAGAACTTCATACATATTTTCACATTCTTTGCTAAGGGAATTAAGCATGTCCTGTGTGACTTCACTGGGAGAGAACTCTTGGAAGTTTGTGTCTGGTTTCCTCACACTTTGCCCCAGGTGCCTTTGCTGAGTTTGCTCTGTATCCTCTTGAGTGTGTCTCTAAGTGGAGTCCTGTGAATCCTCCTAGCAAATTACCGAACCTAGATATAGTTTGGGAGACCCCAATATAACTGTATTCCCAGGTTGTAGCTGGGACCAGATGTCAAGAAAACACTCAACAGGTATTGGCTGAGTGAGTGAAGGAGGCCGTATGTAAACCTCACTTGGGGAAGTAGATGCAGACCAGTCCTTGTTATGTTCTTACGATGTTCTCCAGCGTGAGCTCCAAGAACTTGCCACAGTCAGACATCATTTCATCACATAGTCAGCCACTGAGCTAGTACTGGGTGGACATGGCACTGACTCCCAACAACAGAACTCAGACTGGTACTCATTAGGACAATCCACTTGTCACAAATGATGGAAAAATCAGGACAATAGCAAGGTTGGTTTGTTATAAAGCTAAATTAATTATATTTAAATGATTATCCTTTATGTTGCGATTATGTATTTTTAGTGCTAAAATATTTTTAAAATTTTATTTTATAAAATCATGGTGATTCGAAGTGGTAGGTAGGTGTTTGCTCCCTTTTTCTCTACTTTTCGGTTTTACCTGTATTATTATTATTATTTTTTAATATTATTTCTTTTGTGAAATTAACAGTAATTGGAGGTGGTAGTTTTTTTTTTTTTTTTAAATCTTCTTATTTGGAAAAATAAAAAAGAAAGCTGGCAACCTTATTTTAAACCTCTTAATTTTTCTTTTTTTAAAGTCTGGCTGTATCTACAAAACCTAAATGCTGGACAACTAATTGCAAGCAATTGCTTAGTAGATAAAAGCTTACAATCATGAGTCAGGAATATCAGGTTTGAATCCCAGCTCCTTCCTAATAAGTGACAGCTTGCACAGTTACTTCATTTTTTTGAGCTGTGTTTTATTCCCTATGCAATGGGGTTAATACTAGTGCCTAGCTCACGAGGAATTTGGGGGGGGGTAAATTTTTTTTTTTTAAGGAATAAGTGCTACAATTCCCTAAAACACTTAGTATAATACTTGCATATAGCAGGTTAGCATGCTGAGCATCAGCCATCACCATTGAGTTGGTCTGCTACCACTACCCTTGAGTTTTTAGCTTCATAGTCTCCCATTTCTTATGCTATGGATATTATTTTTGGGGGCGGGAGGTGGTCAAGAGAAGGGGGATAAAAATGAGGGAGGGATTGATATAACCCATACAGTACCCTCAGCATACTACTGAAAAACCCTCTCTCACTTGCTCGCTTACCTATATTTTGGCCAAATCACCCTAAGTGAAGGAAAAAGAAGACTTTTGTAGGGAAATAAACTAACATTTACTATCCCCATTTTACAGATGAAAAAATTTAGCTTTGGAGGGCTCGAGTGCCTCGTGTGGGGTCACCCAGCTAGCCAGGGACCGAGCAAGGGTGTGAATCCAGGGCTCTCTGATTCCCATGCCTTCGTTCGTCCCACCACCTGTACCCTTTTCAGCTCTAATCCAGAACAAGTGACCATGTATTTTGCATGACTTTAAGACAGAACCGTGAGTTCCAAACGTTGGTTATAGGTCTCTCCCATGTTCCCTGGGACAAACACAGTGACACCAACTGCAGCCTTGTATTGTGCAGTTTCTGACAGTTATGCAAGCAGGTCTCTAGCTTCAGTGATGCCACTACAAAGGTCCCCTGCTTTTTATAAACAGATTGCTGCAAGGCCTGCTTCTCAAGAAAGCAAGTTGTGCTACCTCCTGTGTGCTTTTATGCTTTGCTGTGAAGTGAAAAGTTGAGCTGGCAAGCCTCTTTTTCTCCTCTACTTTATGTATGATTCATAAAGAGAACTCGGCAGGACATGGGGTGTGCAGTGCAACTCAGGCTGTGCTCCCGAATGCATCAAAAGAGGGTTGGGACCTGTTTCACTTCCCACTCAAATGTAGGTCAGCTAAGGGAGGGGAAAGAACCATCCTGCAGAGTTTCTTCAGGTTTCTTACTGCTGAGAACAATCCCAGCTCTGCTGACCTTAGGGCCATATGCCCTTTAGTAGTTTTACTCCTAGAGGACCCAAAGAGGTAGCTCCCAGACCAATTGGCAGCCAGCTGTGGTGGTTATATTGTGTGTTTCATCTTCTCAAAGAGTGCTTCTGAGCCCAGAGTAGGCTCAGGGTGGGGATCCAGCCATATTCTTCTGTCCCAAAGACCTTTTCTACCTTTGGATGAAAATTTCTACCATTGGAGAGTCACTCTTTTGAGTCTCTGAGACTTTGACTTTAAAATACGAGGGTTCAGGGGTATAGGAACATTATTAATTATTGTCTGCAAAGAGCTGGAAGCTAGCTTAGTGTATGGTAAGTATCTTACTAGAGATGAATGTTGAAATACCCTAGTTTGAAAATGATACACTTCTGTTTTTATATATTTGACTGGTTTTTAAGTTGTCTTTATAATATCTCTTCCACTTATTCAGTAATTCATGCACCAAAAATGCTCTTTGATTGGGAGAAAAAGTGGGGGAGTTAAAGTTCTAGAGGCTTAGAACCCATGAGAATGGGTCCTGCATGGAAACATCATTCTTAGGAACAAGGATGGTGGCTGATGGTTTAGAGGCTCAGTACTAGACTGGACTATGTATATGTGTTCATGCTTCTGTATAGGTGGAATTGGGGGATGAGGGCTGAATTTGTGAATAAGGAAGAGGGGACAGAACAAGAAAGAGCCTAGAAAAAAAAAAAAAAAAACTAACCCATAAAAAGCTTCCATAGCCTGCCAGTGTGGCTCAGTGCCACACTTTTACCCAAGATTCTTCATTTAATCCTCACTGCATCCCCACAGTACAGGTTTCCTTCATCTTGAAGATGGAAATCTTGCCCGGCATCATTCTACTAGAATGTGATTTCAAACCCAAATGTGTCTGATGCCAAACTATAGCTTTTTCCACTCAGCACCTGAAATAGAAAGCTGCTTGACTCAGGATTTTCTGGGGTTTGGCTCTGGGATCCCAGAATTAGATGAGTTGAGCCCTTTCAATCTAGTCCCCAAATATTTTGCCTTTTGGGTGGGTCCCTGGTTGTTTCTTTGATCCATGCACTCAGGAGGACTGAGGAAGGATAGCATGTGGACTTAGATTTTGGCCGCTGCCTTAGATTCTGATTAGGGGGTCCCTGAGACAGCTCATTACCCATTGCTGTTGAGTCAATTCCAACTCACAGCGACCCTATGGGAGACAGCTCATGGGGGGGGGGGGTTCTAATTTGCTCTTCCTGATCAGACAAGAAGGGAGATGGAATCATTGGAAATGGGGGGCAGAGGGGAAGTTGTGTGAGGGTGTAAAATTATAAGTCACACACCTGGGTCCATATCCTGGCTCAGCCACTAATTTTCTGTGGACCTTGGGCAAGTCACTGATCCTTTCTAGGCTTCAGTCTCTTCACCTATAAAATGGGGATATTAATAGTCTCTTCCTAAAAGAGCTGTCAGGGGGATTAAATGTGGAAAGTGCTCGTCCAACACTCAGTCACTGACACACAGTAAGTGCTCAGTACTTAGCTAGCATCGCCATTATCATCATCACCATCACCATCATCAAAGCCTGGATGCCAGTTTTCCTTTGACCTGGTGTTCATGTTGGAAACCTGTGAGTGGAAGGCAGGCACAAAAAGCAGAAGATGGCCGTTCCATGCAGGCATCAGTGGTGGCCACTTTAGGGGGAAAAATGCTTTGGAAACCAGGTCACAGAGAAAAGTACCTTATATTAGACAGAGCAGAGAGGTCTGGCATAGAAGTGCAGAGGGAGCTAGGGCCTAATTGCATTGATAATACAATTCTGTAACTCATCCTGCCAACACAAAGGTAGACGGTCCCCATCCTTGCCGCCAAACATTGTTCATATTTTCCTCAGAGAGACATCTGCATTCAGCAGTGATTAAAGTGCCCTGGACAGGCCCTTGCTAAGAGTCTGTGGCTCCAGTTTAATAAAAGGTAGTATATTAAAATGGAAACTGCTGTTACTATTGATAAGGACTAAGCATCTTATAGGCCAGATTAAAGCTTTGATAATGCAAAATGCGAGGGAAAAGAGCTAGCAGCTATTGAGTACCTACTGTGTGCTGGTCGCGCTGCTAGAAACATTGTGGACATTATCACAAAGTGCCTCATGTCTTGGAATAAGCCAAGCCTGGCCTCTCTGATATATTAGTATATTTAATTATCAGACTTTCAGAGTTAAAGAAGATTACAATAGAGGCATCCAGTTGATTGGGGAATAGTTGCTGCAAATGATAAGCCCTTTTGAATAAACCGATACTGACTTAATGAGGTTTTGCTGTGTATTATTTTTTTTTCCTGATAGAAAATCGAGTGACTGCCCCTCCCCACCATTCTCAGTCCTCTTGCTTGGTAGCAATGACCCGTTTTCTCTCACTCCATGGGAACTTTTAAAAATTTTAATTAATGGATTTTTTAGCCTCAGGTTTTTGGAATTCTAAGAGGGCTGGAAAGGTAAGTGCTCAGTTACTGAGGCATGGGAACAAAAACAGGCAGCTTAGCCAGGAGAGTAAAACCAATGCAGTCTTCCTGCCCACCCTGGGGCTGTGCTGTTCGCTTCTGGAAGACGATCAAGAAGTAGCCAGCCTCGAGGTAATTTAGCTCCGTCAAGTACTTTCTCCATCGTGCCAGCTTCGGCCTGATCCTTTAAGAAATCATAAGGCCAATCTGCGGGTCTGCTCTTTGGCCATAATTCTTTATCTGGCTGATGAGGCTGCTGTGGTTTGGACTTGTTTCCCTTGTCTGCCCCATTCTACACAGAGTCATGTGCCCATTTGAGACAGGCTGATGGTTCAGCTACCTAACCTCTGCCTGTCTCCAGTAGACCAAGGGAACTGGAATAATAAAATAAATACTATCTACTGAGTGCTCGGAGTCCTGGTGGTACAGTGGTTAAGCATTCGGCTGTTAACCAAAAGGCCGGCAGTTCGAATTCACCAGCTGCTCCTTGGAAAACTTTTGGGGCAGTTCTATTCTGCCCTATAGGGTCGTTATGAATTGAATTAGACACAACGGCAACGGATCTGGGGTTTATTGAGTGCTCACCAGACCTTCTACTTAATCCTCACAATAACTCTGCCCCACAAGTTAGAGATGAGGCTTTTGACGGGAGCAGCAGTTGGTCCATGTTACTCCTAAGTGGCCCACCTGGCATTTGAACTTTCTGAAACATTCTGTGACGTCACACTTCCCTAGTCCTTGACATAACTCTCAGAGCTAGGAAACAAAGAAGAGGGGGCTAGGGAGATTGTTTTTTTAGATGCCCCTTGGTAAATGGCACAGAGTAAAGCACACAGTAGCTGTTCAAGCCCTTCTGCTTGAAAAGAAATGGATACTTTGGGGGTATGTCAAGATAGAACCGTGGGTAGGGGGGCCCTGTGACCTGGGTAAAGGCCCAGGGCCTCTTGCAGGGTGTGTGTCTGCACCTCCCAGCCTTTGGGAGCAGTTGGTATCAGCAGCTGTCAGCTGGCACCGAAGTGGAGGACTTTGCTTCTTTGTGAGGCTTTCCTTCCTCTGACTGGGGACTTGGGGGAAGAGGCAGAGATCCTCATGCCTGGTTTTGCCAGGTGGGCAGGGAGTCACTTTCAAGACCTGACATCGCCTTTCTCCCCTGGGATGCTTTCTTGAATACTCAGCTTCTCTCTGGATCTCTATATTCCTTTCCTCACTCCAAGCCCAGCTTTTTTAGAATAGTAACTGCCCGGTACCAGGCACTACCCTTAGCACTTTGCATACATTACTGCACATAATAATTTTTAGAAAAAAAGCAAAACAAAAACTAGAAGGTGTTGTTACCATTCCCATTTTACAGAGAAGCAAACCAAGGTTTGGAGAGGTTAGTGACCTGCTCAAGGCCAGTAAGTAGCCAGCAGCAGAGACAGGCTCTGAACTCAAGAGGTGGACTCAGGAATCTGCATTTCCTTTTGTAAACCTCTCAGTTACCTAGCTCCTCTGTTTCCCTCTCCTTCCCGGTGGTCCATCTCTCCCTCCCTTCCGCAGCTCCTCCTCCACCACCGTCACTTTTTTTTTCTGTTCAAGCAACATCCGAAAGACTCCGCCTCTTGGCCTCGGGCTCTGATAAGATGTACCCGCTCTCTGTGCTTCCTTTGTCTGGCCCTACCTGCCTTTTCTGAATGGCCCTGTTAATTGCAATTGACTCTCATAAAATGCAAACGGCAGAGCCACTTGACACTAGCCTAATGGTTCTGACTTTTCCACGGTGCCCCCAGCAGCAGGCTGGTGGGGCCGGTGGGGGTCAGAGGCGAGACAGAGCGTGTCTGATTCCAATGAAATACATTAGAGCATTAGGGCTTTTCTGTTTTTCAAGTCTCCCTCTTCCTCTCCCTTTCTCTCATTCTGTTGGGAAGGGATGTTGTCATTTTCAGGAATGCACAGTAAAATGAGAAACGATTAGGTGATTTCACAGTTGTAGCTCCTCTGAAGATTCAGGGAATTTTTTTTTCTTCCATTTCCAAGCTATAGTCCTCAGCATGGGCAAAGAACTTTGAAGAACAAAATCAAGAGATGTGAGTCTAAAATAAGAGAACTAAATAATCTCCCAGCAGCCTATAAACCCCACTTTACAGGTGGATAAACTGAGGCTGAAAGACCAACCTACTGCCCAAGACTCCACTGCCATTGTTCCAAGTAAATAGGAGCAGTATAATAGGGACGGGAGAACAAACTTGGGTCCAACAGTCTGTTCAGTTTGGATGCCTTAGATCCCAAGACGGGTCAAGTAACATCTGCCTGCGGCCAAGCCTGGCAGACTTGGGCTTCAGTAAGATGCAGGGAGGGATGCAAGGCAGTCTGAGTCTTTACTGGGAAACAGGCACTGGGCTCAGACATTTCCATATATTATCTCACTGGACCCTCACAACAAGCCTGTCAGGTCAGAATTATCCTCCCATTTTGCAGTCGACAAAACTGAAGCTCACAGAAGTTAAATAATTAAAGTCCAAGATCCCAAAGTCAGCTCATTACAGAACTGACAATAAACCTCATCTGTAAAATGGGATCACGGAAACCTACCCCGTGCAGCTGCAGTAAGGGTTAAATATGCTAGTGAACTTCAAGTCCTTTAGGAGGTGGAGTTGATTTCCACTCACAGTGACCTTATAGGACAGAGTGGAACTGCCCTGTGGGGTTTCCAGGGAGTGGCTGGTAGATTGAAACTGCAGCCTGATCAGCAGCCTGAGCTCTTAACCACTGTGGCACCTATTTATTTATTTATTTTTTTTAAAGTATCTTTCCATCAGAGTTAAAAGCATGAAAAACACAAAGCCCAGAGAAAGCTCTGGGATAGGGTTAGAGGGAGGCAGGCTACATTTGTAAACAGGTGCCTTCTCCAAAAAATAAATTTGTTTCCTGGAATTTCAGAATGACCCCTGTTGAGAACAAAGCTTTTCATGCAGTGTTTATTTTTTTCACAGGTCTAAGGTTCCCCCAGGAGATTATCCTAAAGGAGAAAAACACAGGACCCCAAACCCAAACCAGAATCTAATACAAATATGACAGTGGGATCCAGCCTGGGTAGAAAAGGATCCTTTTTAATTAGAAGCCTGGAAGGACATACCCTTTAATTGCTGCACTTGTAGTGTCAGGGCTATCAATATCAGTGCCTCTTTCATTAATAAACTGGCAAGTCAGAGAGCTGCAGGAGTGGGAACCCCCACCCCCATTCTTTCCCCCTCCAGCCCCAAGCTCTACTTAATCAACGGCAGCCTCGATCAAACTGGGAGAAGAACATGTAAATCAGCTGCATTAATTCTGCTGGCCATAAATAGGAAGATGGAAGGGAAACATGAAAGGGAGCCTTCATCCTTTTCCCTGCAGATGCCCCGGCTTGCTGGGAACCCAAGCAAGAGGTAGTTAAACGGCCCCGCAGATTGTGAGTGACTCTGGGAAGGCCTGGGTTTATGTATGGATTAGCACAGTGATAGACCCTGAGTAGCAAAAGACGAAGACTAATTACCTGACAGAGCTCCCCTCCACTCGCCTGGGTCATTGAAATTAATTTCTGCTTTCAGACTTGGCAGAAAGCAGCTGCAGAATTTCAGTTCAATACTCAAATTAACAGGGAGCCGAAATTATTTCTCTGCACAGGCAGCATTAGAGGAGTGGGTTACCAAATAGATCTTGATCGCAGACACCCGAGAAAGGATTATTCCTCCCTTTTCATCAAGAGCCTTAAGTCCTTGGGAAATGGGGGGCGGGGGGCGAGGGGGTGGGCAACAACCAGTTTATTGGAGAGTTAACACTTAAATGCTCTGTTAAATTGGGTGTGACATGCCTATGTATGGGGACTGTCCCCAAAATAATGTATAGGTTTCCTCTATTAAAAATGTGAATTAAAAATTTGGTTCTTTTACATATCCCCTAATTGAAATCCCGAATTAAGGAATATTTGTGAAGATCTCTTCTACAACATCTCAAGTTGTCAGAAGATGTGACCCTGTTTCAAGGATAAAGAAACAGAAGGTGGGGGGAGCCAGAGCTAAAATTTGAACCCAGGGCTTCTGTCCCCAAGCTCATCTTTCATCCCCTTTATGTTGCTTTTTTTGTTTGCTCAATGTCCTTACACACTGGGCTCCCCGCTTTCATTTTAGCATCAGTCAAATCTTTCGACTGTGTCAGGCACCAAATATGTGTACCAAATATGTCAGGCACTAAATCCCAATGCTCTCTAGGCCAATAGCTCTCAACTCATGTGTTTCTAAGATTTTCCTGCCACCAGCACCCACCTGATGGATAAGATTCAAGACAAGCCAAACCCTCCACCATCTTGCCCTGGGCCTCTGCCAGCTACAACAGCTGTGAGCCACGGCCAGGCCAGTTCCACCTTGAGGACTGTTTCCTGGGCTCCTACAGAGGCTGTGTTTCCACCCCAGGTTGGTCTTTATGCACATGCATCACAAATGCAGGAAAAACATCTCTTCCCTAACTCCTGCCCAGCCCTTCAGCATCAGGAAATGGTTTAATACTTAACCAAATTCTGGAGTCCTACTGTCTGGGCTGAATTATGGTACTGCAACCCTCTGGGTGGAAAACCCTAGGATTACTGCTTATAATAGTAATAGTACCAGTTCATGAAGAGCCTGCAAAGGCTAATTTACTCAGAGGAGGTGAATCACTTAAAACAGTGCCATGAGAGCACAGGGTAAGCTCTCAGTAAATGTTAGAGTTGCTATTACCCCCTCCCCGGTACCCAAACTAGGTAACCCCAAGGTAAGTTGCTCTTCTTTATTCACCCAAAGTGACAGAAAAGCCCAGCACAATTATCCAGACCCAAGAGGATCCAATAGAGCTGTAACTTTTAATACGCATAGCCACTTATTACCCTACTAATTCCTAAGAATGCAACAGAACACATGTATTTATAGAAGAGAAAATGGCAGTCCTGTAGTTGCCATTTACGGAATGTATACCATTGCCAAGCATACTCATACTTATCTAAAAAAAAAAAAAATCCTGACAAGGTGTTATAACTTGAGGAGCTGAGACTGTGAGAGCATCTCAGCTAGTTCAGTGGCAGTGCCGGACTTGAACTCTCATCTGTGTGTCTCCAAGTGCACAAGGTAGCTGTGTGCCCATTTTAGCTCTGTCAGTCACCCAGGAGTAGCAATTAGACCCCTTCTAACATGGCCGGCTTTAAACCTGTGACCTCGAGGCGAATGACTTCCACATCTCATTACCACTCCCCTGAGCTATCCAGCCCCCGGTGGAATAGAGAGGTTAATCAGCCATGCGCTGAATCTGCTTATAAGGCTGTTTCATGTACAATTTTTATATCTTGGCACCTAATAATGGTCCCATTGTAAATGATTGTCTCACTATGATATACTGGTTCCTTACCTTCTAGGAACTGATTTAAAAGGAAGCCCTGGACTTCTTGTGCCGGTGAAGTTTATTCACACTGCTCTTTGCTAGCTCAGCAGCTGAGGTGGTGAGAGGGACAGCCCCCCTCCAAAAAAAAATATTTTCTTCCCAGCATGAGGCAGTTGCCATAATTAGTAACCTCTAGCTCACTTGATATCTTGATAATACTTCATGAAAAAAAAAAAAAAACTCTACTTCCCCCCTCTCTTGTCCCTCTCTCCCCCTGCCCCAACCCAAGCTCCTGATCAAACAGGCGTTGACAGTGGACACATGCTCACCTCTGGGTATCTCACCCTCCTTCTCAATGCAACCAGAACGTTTTGTTTCTAGGGTGACTTAGGAGAACAGATCTTAGGGGGATATATAGTGTCAGGGAGTATATTTTCAAACCAAAAACCAGGACAAACTTATCCAAAAAATATTCATTTAGTGCCTATTATGGATTGTTGTTGTATTCATTTGCTGTTGAGTGAATTCTGACTCATGGTGACCCCAAGTGTCCAGAGCAGGACAGCTCCATAGGGTTTTCAAGGCTAGGCATGTAAATACACTGCTGGAGACAACAGGATGGAATTTATGAGAATAGGGCACATCCCCCAAATCAGGACTGCATGTTAGGAATATAGATAAGAAATACCAAAAAAAAATTGTATGTCATGGAACTTTGTGCTAGTTATTAGTAGTATATGGACACACTTTGGTCCCAGTCCTCAATGAGTTAAAAATCAACAAAATTGAGGGAGAAATGAAGATATAACACGCTTAGGGGACACTGAGCTTCTGTTACGGGTGATGGAAAAATTCAGGAATAGCGAGGGTTGAAAAACATGATGAATGTATTTCATGTCACTTAAGTGTAGATGTAGAGATTGTTGAGATGGCATTTCCTTGTTCCCCCCGATAATTGGGTCGCATTGGATATGTTGAAGTGTTTTGATTCTTCTCTAAACCTTTGAGGCTCATCAATATGCATTCCAGCCACCATGATCTTGCTGTTCTCAGAACATATCAAGCTCTTTCCTATCCTAGGACTTTCCATATGCCATGTTCTCTCCTGCCAAGTCTTCTTTTCACCCTTGATGTGGCTGTCCCCTCCTCATTATTCAGGTTTCAGTATAGCACTCACCATTACATATTTTAAATTTTGTTTTTCAGTTTACTTGTTTTTTGTCATTTCTCCCACTAGAGCATAAGCTCCCTGAGGGCAGGGGCCATGCCTAGAAGGCCTTCCTTTTATCTCCTTGCATCCAAATCTAACCCAACTGTATTAGTCAAGATAGTCTTGGTTGTAAACAAGAGAAATCTTATTCAGTTAGCTGAATCCAAAAAAAAGGGCATTTATTGCCTCATGTAAGTGAAAAATCTAGGGATATAATTGGTTCAGACTCCTCAGGACCTGAGTGTTCTGAAGATGTCATCAAGAATTCATTTCTTCCCTTTCACGGCTCAGCTTTTGCCAATGTTGACTCGGAAAGTTTCTCCTTGATGGTAGCAAGGACAGCCAGCCACACCTTTAGGTTGCAAAACTCCAATTCCATGACCCGGAGTTGACCATCATTGGTCTAGCCTGGGTGTATCCCTCAGTGGGCCTCTGGGAGTGACTGGACAAATGTAAGTCATTTGTACTGTGACGTTCCAGAAGCCATGAATGGGCTGTTTTATAAAGGAAATTGGGGTGCTTTATCAGAAGGAGGGGATGAGTGCGATAAGCAATGGATGTGAAATAATTACCATCTAAAATCTTGCTCCCCTCTCCTCTCCTTCTTGCAGACTGGCTGGTTACTCAGATTTCTGCTGTCTTTCTACAATTATATATCATTACACACAGTAGTGCATGATTATGTCATAATCGTCCATTTTCTGTACAGTCCCCGGGTGGCACAAATGATTAACATGCTCGGCTGCTAGCTGAAAGGTTGGAGGTTTGAATCCACCCAGAGGTACCTTGGAAAAAAGGCCTGGCAATCTACTTTCAAAAAATCAGCCATTGAAAACCCTATGAGGGCAGTTCTGCTCTGACACACTTGGGGTCAACTCTCGATCTTAGCTTTCTTTTCTGTATACAGAGAAAAGCACCTTTGGGTCTATTAGGGAAAGGCTGGACCTGTGAATATCTGTGGTGTGCCAGGCACTGTGCTAAGTCAGTTCTCTATTTTATCAAATTTTCACCACCGCTATCCTATAAGGGTGAGCATATTCCTCCCCATTTTATAAAGTAATAGCCATGCTATTAATAATACATATCAAATACTCATTGTCTCACCAAAACCCTTAGAATACCACCTCCCTTAACCCTGAAAACAGTCTAAGGGTGACCCAGGATCTCCCAGTTGGTAAGTGGCAGAGACCAGGTTTGAACCCAGGTCTGACTGGAACCCAAACAGAAGCTTGTAAAACAGAATCCTAAAGGTTTTGGCTAAAGCTGTTGACATTGAACACAGTGTTTCTGCTGTTTGAGGCTCCCAGCTCTTTCTCCCTCAAATCCTAACGAGCTAGAGGTCTGTATTGCTATTTTTTTTTTTTAATGACATTAGTAATCATTTTGGCAGAAATTTTATATGAACACGGAGCTTTTCTTTTTCATTTGCTTTAGCTTTGTCTTTTCCATTATTCATTCAGCTTCTTGAGCCCTCCTGTCTGTACACCACACTTATTCTTATTCACCCAGAACAGGTGTGTGCCACATCGGAGAAGATGAACCCAGAGAGAAAATCAGTCAGACAGGAATTATGTTGAAAGATGACTGAATAAATTACCGCCTCCCAGGAGTTGTATGAAAAACAGCTATTTCTTTAGGACGTCAAAGTGCCTTTTTCCTGTCTAATTCACGCATAGCCTTCTATAAAGGCCCACAGTGACAGGGGATCAGTTTCTAGACTGCATGGAGCCCCCTAAGAATGGAATACCCTTGTCATAGGAAGCATTGATGGTGGTTACCCCTTCTACCTACAGAGTCTTTCTGAACGCCAGCAGTTCCCTGGCCCTCCTTGAGTCCCAGCTGATCAGGAAGAATTTTCATTATAACCCCTTCCATGGGCAGCTCTGGGTAAAGAGTCACTAGTGACTAAGTGATCTTGCTAATGAGAGATTGAGTATACAAACCGACAATGGCCAGACCATATTTGACAATACAACTGTGACCCATAACCTGTGCATGAATCAACCCAGGGCAGTCAGGACTTGGTCAATAACTGACAGCTTCCCTAGTTTTTGTCCCACTTCCAACTTGATACCAACCAGAGAAAGTCAAAGCCTGGTGGAGAGGCTTCAACAGAGCTTCCAGACAAAGCAGACTAGGAAGAAGGACCTAACAATCTACCTCTGAAAAGTAACCAATGTAAACCTTATGGATTACAACAGAAGACTGTCCCATACAGTTCTGGCAGATGAGCCCCTGGGTTGGAAGGCAATAAAAAAATACAGTGGCCGCAACAATGGACTTGAGTACACCAACAATTGTGTGTATCTTCTGTGTATCCTTCACAGCAACAAGAGGTTGGTAAACCAGACCAAATCCATTGCCATCCAGTCGATTCCAACTCATAGTGACCCTATAGGAGAGAGTAGAACTGCCCCATAGGGCTTCCAAAGCCATAAATCTTGGGGAAGCAGACTGCCACATCTTTCTCCCACGTGGCTGGTGGGTTCAAACCACTGATCTTTTGGTTAGCAGCTGAGCGCTTTAACCACTGTGGAACCAGGACTCCAACAAGATGGTAAAACCCAGTGCTGTCGAGTCGGAGGGGTGGCTTAAATATCTGTTCAAGGAGTGAAGAGATAAGAGGAGGGAGGAAAACAGAAAGAATGAACCCTTAGGGAATGAAGAAAAAAAAAAAAAGAGTGGCAACAATGAGAATTTGAGTGAGAAAGGGTCTCATTTTTCCATTTTAATAGATTACTATATACATGAGCATAATATTTCTCTAATTTCTTCAGAACATACTTTGAAGATGAAAAGGTACGTATATCTGCTTAACACTCTTTTTGTCTTTCAAAAGAGTATATGCCCATCTGTAAAAAATACAAATAATTTCCCCCTTAAATTCCATAAGCTAGAGATACTTCCTGCCCACCTTCCAAATAAACACAGATCCAGTTTTGTCACCTGTGTGAAAATCGGTGGCCTGCTGACTTGCTTCCCACTGTTGTCTGCCATGATGTCAGCCTGTTCATGATATTTGGCCTCTGGCTCAGCCTGAACCTAAAGCCTCAGTGTTATGAATCCAGGACACTCAGGTGCAAATACATTTTACACAAGTAGGTTGTTCCCTGTGGTCTTTGAGACTGTGCAATTAGCATATGTTGTCATAGTGATGTATTTATTATAATGGAGGTGGTCTTAGGAAACCGGATTTAATAGTTTTAAATCAGAGGCCAACATGGACTTTTAGGAATTCCATTCACAGTAAATTTTATGCTGGTGAAAGGTTATGGAATGGGTTTCCATGCCATGTCTCCCTGGTCCCACAAATCTGTTGGCCTACAAAGGTTCCTCTTTGACTTCTTGTGATCCAGATACCCTGATGAAGACAGGAAATATCAGAGTTTATACTGTGACCTACACAGCACACCTTCCAATGAAAATGGAGTGGGAAAAAATGGCTTGGCTGTTCGATTTATATCCTAAACCCTTAAAGCAATGTGATTCTCCTTAACAGAGAGGCTTGTAATCCTAGGACTGACAGGAATTT
Source organism: Elephas maximus indicus (assembly GCF_024166365.1). NCBI lineage: Eukaryota > Metazoa > Chordata > Mammalia > Proboscidea > Elephantidae > Elephas > Elephas maximus. Next base: position 44,431,155 of record NC_064839.1, read on the forward strand.
GGCTTTTCTTGTGTTCAATTGATAGCCCCCTTGTCTGCTGAAGCCATTGCCCATCTGTTCAGTTCTCCTATTCATGAGGAGGCTGGACCCCCATCCCAAGGCCCAGGTTCCTGGCATCCCCTGGTTGGAAGCAGCAGCCTGCGAAGCTTTCTTATGAGCACCAAAGTAGCACCACTGCACACCATCTTACCTCCACTGCCCTATTTAGTGTGTATGCATCCCCAGCATGCTTAAACAGGAAGAGCAAATGGAAGAGAGAGCCCCGAGGTGCTGGAAGGCAGTGGTTCCTTTGTGTCTACTGAAAAGATGTAACGATTGAGTTAGACTCTTAAATATCTGGGATGTCAGGTTGAATATAAGCAGCTATTCAGTGTCTTACTCTGGCAGAAGAACAAGTTCCTGGAGGTGGGAAGCCATGCAGGTCCCTGGGAATATGAGCAGACTGTTAAAACCATTTCAAGGATGGGCTGAGATGACGCCAGTTCTATCTTCCATGCTCACCCTATGTCTAGGATTAAACCCTTGCCTTCACTTGTGCCATGCTTAGCTCTTCCTTCTGTTCCTCAAAGACCTCAGTGCTTGTGCCTCCAGAGACCCAGCTGACATCCACAGGCCCTGTCCCCCACCACCCCGTCTTCCACCAATAGAAGTGCTAAGCATCGGTGCATGGTTAAGGGCTGTAGCTGCAGCCTCCCATAAACCCTGAAGGAGAACCTCTTCAGTGTCAAAGAACGTATGCTTTGAAATCAGACACAGCTGAGTGTGGAGTTGGGTTCTGCCAAACTTATTGGTTGGATACATGCCTTACTCTGAGCCTTATTTTTGTTGTCTGTAGAATTAAAAAAAAAAAAAAAATTTTTTTTTTTTTTTTTGGTAGGATGGGGATATTGTTAGCACTTACCATATGGAGTTAGATAAGGTATACATGAAACGGCTAGTTCAGTGCCAGGCATGGAGTTGCTGTTATCAGTTGCATTATCGTGATGATTATTTTCCCCTAAGATCAGATAAAAGATGAGTGTGTTATTGGGTGCTCCTGGGGCTATTTTAAAGGAAGCATTTATTAAAAAAAAAAAACACCAAAACCCCACTGCCGTCGAGTCGATTCTGACTCATAGCAACCCTACAGGACAGAGTAGAACTGCCCCACGGGGTTTCCAAGGAGCACCTGGCGGATTCGAACTGCTGACCTTTTGGTTAGCAGCCATAGCACTTAACCACTATTATAAGACCTCATAATAAGCCAGGCACCAGAAGGAAACGTGAGAGCAAGGCTCTAGGTTATTTAAAATATGTTTGGAAGCTATGTCCCATGAATGCCAGATGCAATCATGGACACTACCAGGGACAGTGGAGAAGCCATAAGAATCTTTCTCTCTCTCTCTCGATCTCTGTGTGTGTGTGTGCACGTGTCTGTCTCTGTATCTTGCTCTGTCTCACTAACTTTTTCTTGATCCACAGCCTAAGTAAATTGCTTGATTGGACTTTATAATAGAGCATATTTTCACTATTGTTTCGATATTTTGAAAATAGAATAGACCGATGTTTCTTAAACCAGATTCCAAGGACCCTTGGAAACTGCAGTTGTATTTTCTTGATAATATTCTAGAAAGATGAATATAAGCATGTATGGATCATGTAGGTGACCACCTTAAAAACAAGCACTGCCACATCAAAATGTCTCTGTGTATTTCGTGTGGGTAGTTACGCTGGCATAACTGTGTGGTTTCCGCCGAGCCTTCTGTAGCCCTCCCAGCCTTATCAACCTTGGTTTACAAACTAGGGAACTGAGACTCAAGCAAGCTACGGTGGCTGCCGTGGCCATGCCTCCTTCAGGCTGCGGGGCTGAGTTGAACTCAGGTCTGACTCTCTCACTCCCTCTTCTCTGCAACTCTATCTCCCGGTTTCTCAGGGTGGCAGGACTTTGGACATTAAATTCGATTTGATCACTTAGGATAAAACAGCTTATAAAATGCTACAGAGCAAGGCCGTTCTTTTCTGAGAACTTGATGTAATAAAGTTGGCGTGATCTCCTCAGCCTGTATCTTGAGGGAACAAGTAAATTAAACAACTAATTATATCCATAATGTTTTTAGAAGTTAGAAGATTTAAATATATGAATCTCATCTGAGTGCGCAGCCTTTTGTCTGTGGTGTTTCCTGCCAAAAGATCTCTTGACAGGAAATAAACATTAAAATAATCTCTAATCCCTTGTCTGGTCTATTACCATTAACAATTGATGCACTTTAATTTTGTGGGATTTTAACTACAAAATGGAACGGCTAAGTAGTGATAATTGGGTTTGGAATTATACGGTCATTTATATCAACAGAGATGCAAGAGGCTGGGAGGGAGGGTGATTAATTATTCACTATTTCCTGGCTGTGGTTCCTATTATAGAATGTTCTGATGTGAACAATTATCACCAAATAAAAGTAAACAAATCTGGAATGTGAAGCCTTATTTATAAGTTAGACTATATTTAGGTGGTATGGGCTTGATTTCCAGGGGCCCTGCGGGCTGTTCATGTTTCTTTCCTCAGGGTCCCACCGACTGTGTATCTGAGTATGGTTATCTGCGTGCATCTTAAGCTCCAAAACGCACAACCTGGGGCAAATGCCTTGACCTTGCACGGAAAAAAAACATTGAGTCAGACTGGGGTTCAATGTCAAAGACCTGTTTGGGGCGGAGGGGCAGTAATCTTCACTCTACCTGGGTTGCTTCATTTCATTACAGTGTGGGGTAGGGGAGGGACAAAATTATTATGTAAACATGAGAATAAAATGTTACTCTTAGTATGTGTTGTTTCTGCTGTTTCTCTTAAACCAAACCCAACCCAGTGCCGTCGAGTCGATTCTGACTCATAACGACCCTATAGGACAGAATAGACCTGCCCCATAGAGTTTCCAAGGAGCACCTGGTGGATTTGAACTACCGACCCTTTGGTTAGCAGCCTTAGCACTTAACCACTACGCCACCAGGGTTTCCGCTGTTTCTTTTAGTATGTGTGAAACCCGATTCTGCTTCTCTGAGCCTCAGTCTCCCCATCATTCAACGGCAAGTCAACACTCTCTGAACCTTTGTGGGATCACCCACTCCAATATGTGTTTCCTTTCTCTGTTTCTGTTGCTTGCTACATAGCACATCCCCATATGTCTTTCTGGCTCTCCCTAAAAGTGGCTCCTTCCAAAGACAAGAGCCAGAATTCTTAGGAAGATTACCCTTGCATGTGAAGATTGATGGGCCTTGATATGATGTGTTTTCGTGGGAAGCAGGAGGACTTTTAAGGAAGGGCTGTAGATACAAAACTCTGACTCATGACCCCTGGTCTAGCCCCAGCATCCCATAGTGTTAGGGCATCTGAACGTATGTCTGATGGGCTTGTTTATGTGCTTATTTACTGCTGGAAATAACGCAGCCCCTTCTAATGCTTCCTAGCTCGGTGACTTAACACCATCATTCATCCAGCTGCACAATTCAAACTTCTGGCTGCCATTTTGTTTTTTTATTTATTTTATTAATAATTTTTATTGAGCTTTAAGTGAATGTTTACAAATCAAGTCAGTCTGTCACATATAAGCTTATATACACCTTACTCCATACTCCCACTTATTCTCCCCCTAATTTTTTTCTTTTTAATGAGTCAGCCTTTCCAGTCTCTCCTTTCGTGACAATTTTGCCAGTTTCCAACCCTCTCTACCCTCCCATCTCCCCTCCAGACAGGAGATGCCAACATAGTCTCAAGTGTCCACCTGATACAAGTAGCTCACTCTTCATCAGCATCTCTCTCCAACCCATCGTCCAGTCCCTTCCATGTCTGATGAGTTGTCTTCGGGAATGGTTCCTGTCCTGGGCCAACAGAAGGTTTGGGGACCATGACCGCCGGGATTCCTCTAGTCTCAGTCAGACCATTAAGTCTGGTCTTTTTATGAGAATTTGGAGTCTGCATCCCACTGATCTCCTACTTCCTCAGGGGTTCTCTGTTGTACTCCCTGTCAGGGCAGTCATCGGTTGTGGCCGCGCCCCATCTAGTTCTTCTGGTCTCAGGATGATGTAAGACTCTGGTTCATGTGGCTCTTTCTGTCTCTTGGGCTCATAGTTGTCGTGTGACCTTGGTGTTCTTGTTCTTCATTCTCCTTTGATCCAGGTGGATTGAGACCCACTGATGCATCTAGATGGCCGCTTGTTAGCATTTAAGACCCCAGATGCCACATTTCAAAGTGGGATGCAGGATGTTTTCATAATAGTATTATTTTGCCAATTGACTTAGAAGTTCCCTTAAGCCATAGTTCCCAAACCCCTGCCCTTGCTCCGCTGACCTTTGAAGCATTCAGTTTATCCCGGAAACTTCTTTGCTTTTGGTCCAGTCCAGTTGAGCTGACCTTCCGTGTATTGAGTATTGTCCTTCGCTTCACCTAAAATAGTTCTTATCTACTAACTAATCAGTAAATAACCCTCTCCCACACTCCCTCCCTCCCTCCCCGCCTTGTAACCACAAAAGTATGTGTTCTTCTCAGTTTATACTGTTCCTCAAGATCTTATAATAGTGGTCTTATACAATTTTTTTTTTTTATACAATATTTGTCCTTTTGCCTCTGACTAATTTCGCTCAGCATAATGCCTTCCAGGTTCCTCCATGTTATGAAATGTTTCACAGATTCGTCACTGTTCTTTATTGATGGGTAGTATTCCATTGTATGAATATACCACAATTTATTTATCCATTCATCCGTAGATGGACACCTTGGTTGCTTCCAGCTTTTTGCTATTGTAAACAGAGCTGCAATAAACATGGGTGTGGATATATCTGTTCTTGTGAAGGCTCTTATTTCTCTAGGGTATATTCCAAAGAGTGGGATTTCTGGGTTGTATGGTAGTTCTATTTCTAACTTTTTAAGAAAATGCCAGATAGATTTCCGAAGTGGTTGTACCATTTTACATTCCCACCAGCAGTGTATAAGAGTTCCGATCTCTCCACAGCCTCTCCAACATCTATTATTTTGTGTTTTTTGGATTAATGCCAGCCTTGTTGAAGTGAGATGGAATCTCATCGTAGTTTTCATTTGCATTTCTCTAATGGCTAATGATCGAGAGCATTTTCTCATGTATCTGTTAGCTGCCTGAATATCTTCTTTAGTGAAGTGTGTGTTCATATCCTTTGCCCACTTCTTGATTGGGTTGTCTTTTTGTGATTGAGTTTTAACAGAATCATATAGATTTTAGAGATCAGGCGTTGGTCAGAGAGGTCATAACTGAAAATTCTTTCCCAATCTGTAGGTGGTCTTTTTACTCTTTTGGTGAAGTCTTTGGATGAGCATAGGTGTTTGATTTTTAGGAGCTCCCAGTTATCGGGTTTCTCTTCATCATTTTTGGTAATATTTTGTATTCTGTTTATGCCTTGAATTAGGGCTCCTAACGTTGTCCCTATTTTTTCTTCCATGATCTTTATCGTTTTAGTCTTTATGTTTAGGTCTTTGATCCACTTGGATTTAGTTTTTGTGCATGGTGTGAGGTGTGGGTCTTGTTTCATTTTTTTGCAAATGGATATCCAGTTATGCCAGCACCATTTGTTAAAAAGACTATCTTTTCCCCAATTAACTGACACTGGGCCTTTGTCAAATATCAGGTGTTCATATGTGGATGGATTTATATCTGGGTTCTCAATTCTGTTCCACTGGTCTATGTGCCTGTTTTTGTACCGGTACCAGGTTGTTTTGACTACTGTGGCTGTATAATAGGTTCTAAAATCAGGTAGAGTGAGGCCTCTCACTTTCTTCTTCTTTTTCAGTAATGCTTTACTTATCCAAGGCTTCTTTCCCTTCCATATGAAGTTGGTGATTTGTTTCTCCATCACCTTAAAAAACGTCATTGGAATTTCGATCAGAAGTGCATTGTATATATAGATGGCTTTTGGTAGAATAGACATTTTTACTATGTTAAGTCTTCCTATCCATGAGCAAGGTATGTTTTTCCACTTAAGCAGGTCCTTTTTAGTTTCTTGCAGTAGTACTTTGTAGTTTTCGTTGTATAGGTCTTTTACATCTTTGGTAAGATTTATTCCTAAGTATTTTATCTTCTTGGGGGCTACTGTGAATGGTATGGATTTGGTGATTTCCTCTTCAATGTTCTTTTTGTTGTTGTAGAGGAATCCAAGTGATTTTTGTATGTTTATCTTATAAACTGAGACTCTGCCAAACTCTTCTATTAGTTTCAGTAGTTTTCTGGACCGGCTGCCATTTTGGCATCGCCGTGGCACTTACCCCCACGTGTCCCACCCATCACTGAGCCTGTCACTTTTACTTCCACCTCGAGTCTATTTCCATCATCTCCACTGTCACCACCCCAGCTCTAGTGGTCATCACTTCTTGCCTAGGTCTCTACTTTCAGAGCTGCTGCAGGCCCGTAGATTGGAAGGAACTGGGGGAGGTAGAAAGAGGCCTCAGAGCCTCTTCCCCATTTTTCTCCCCCAGCCTTTAAAGGACCCTGTGCTCTCTGATACCTGGGTTAGAGGGCCCCAGAGCCTGTAAGGAACAACAATGGATGCACTTAGTCGTTGATAGTTCAGGTGGCCCCCTGACCCTGCCATGCATGTTGGTGCTGTTCAAGTGAGAAGACAGTGAATTAACCAACCCGGGTGCAGACATACCTGTGCTTTAGAGTTATGGGCTGACCCTCGCTGGGGGTGAAGCAGGAAGGCCTCCTCAGCAGAGCTCTTGGCCTCTGACCTTTGCAGTCAGGTCCTGATGACAAATTTTCAGCCCGTCCTCTTCCCTAAGTTGTGATTCCCAGTGGGGATGGAGGCTGCCTTGCCTTGTCTAGCTTGGGAGATTGAGCAGAGAGCTGCTTAAGGCTCCCTTCTGCGGGCCAAGCTTGAGTCTTAATTTAAAAATATATATATTTATTATTATTATTAACTCAAGTTTTTTGGGGGTGATGCCAAGGTTTGTGGTGGTGGTTCTTATTAGAAAGAATGGTGTAGTGCTTGATAAAGTCCTCTCTCTTCTGGAAGTAGGTCTCAGGGGCCAGGATTTTGTTTTTCAGTTTGTCCCAGGGTTTCTTAACCTCAACACTATTGACATTTTAGGCCAGATAATTCTTGGTTGTAGGTGCTGTCCTATGCATTGTAGGATGTTTAGCAGCATCATTGGCCTCTACCCACTAGATGCTAGTAGTACCCTCTCCCCCCAGTGGTGACAAACAAAAATTGCCACATGTCCCCTGGGGAGCAGAAATCCTTGACAACCACTGCTTTATACTCTTCTCTGCAGTGTTATTTTGCCTGAGAGAGTATTTTTAATAGCAAAATAATGAAACTAGAAGGTGTTATTTAAAACCAAAGTAATAACATGGACTACTAAAAAAAAAAATTTTTTTTTTTTTTTTTACTATTTATACTGCTTATTACGTACCAGGCCCTACTCTAAATACTTGCCATGGAGTAACTAATTTAATCCTCACAAGAACTCCATGAGGTGGGTAGTACTCTTTCGCCCATTTTGCAGATAATGAAACTGAGGCACGAAGAGATTGACTGACTAAGTCACAGAGGTAACCAAGTGGTAGAGCTAGTATTTAAACCAAGTCAGACTGATTCCACAGTCCAAACTCAAAACCATTCTTCCAGTGGTTCTCAAAGTGTGGGCCCTGGGCCAGCAGCAAGAGCCTCACCTGAGGACTTGTTAGATATGCAAATTATCTGGCCATAAAGCGGAAACTCACAGGGTGGGGATCTGCAGTCTTGGTTTCACAAGCTGTGCCAGGGGTTTCTGATGCACCCTAAGGTTTGAGAAGCTCTGATCCAAAATGCAATGTAAGAAAAGAAAATAAATAAAACCTTTCTGTGCATGCAGAACAGACCATCAATTGCTGATATATAAGTTCAAGTTGAAACTGAAGGAAATTAGAAGAAGCCCACGAAAGCCAAAGTACAACCTTGAGTATATCCCACCTGAATTTAGAGACCATCTCAAGAATAGATTTGACACATCGAACACTAATGACCGAAGACCAGATGAGTTGTGGAATGATATCAAGGACATTATAAATGAAGAAAACAAGAGGTCCTTAAAAAGACAGGGAAGAAAGAAGACCCAACTGGATGTCGGAAGAGACTCTGGAACTTGCCCTTGAACGTCAAGTAACTAAAGTGAAAGGAAGAAATGATGAAGTAAAAGAGCTGGACAGAAGATTTCGAAGGGCTGCTTGAGGAGACAAAGTAAACTATTATAATGGCATGTGCAAAGATCTGGAGATAGAAAACCAAAACAGAAGAACACACTCAGCATTTCTTAAGCTGAAAGAACTGAAGAAAAAATTTGAGTCTCGAGTTGCAATATTGAAGGATTCTATGGTTTTTTTTTTTTTTTAATGGGGAAAATATTAAACGATGCAGGAAGCATCAAAAGAAGATGGAAGGAATACACAGAGTCACTATACCAAAAAGAATCAGGCGAAGTTCAACCATTTCAGAAGGTAGTATATAATCAGGAACCAGTGGTACTGAAGGAAGAAGTCCAAGCTGCACTGAAGGTGTTGGTGAAAAACAAGGCTCCAGGAATTGACAGGATACCAACTGAGATGTTTCAGCAAACAGGTGCAGGACTGGAGGTGCTCACTCATCTATGCCAAGATATTTGGAAGACAGCTTCCTAGCCAGCCAGCTGGAAGAGATCCATATTTATGCCTATTCCCAAGAAAGGTGATCCAACAGAATGTGGAAATTATCAAACAACTCACGTGCAAGTAAAATTTTGCTGAAGATCATTCGAAAGCAACTGCAGCAGGACATCAACAGGGAACTGCCAAAATTCAAGCCATTTTCAGAAGAGGGTTTGGAATGAGGAATATCACTGCTGATGTCAGGTGAATCCCATCTGAAGGCAGAGAATACCAGAACAACGTTTACCTGTGTTTTACTGACTATGCAAAGGCATTTGACCATGTGGATCATAACAGAGTATGGATAACATTGCAAAGAATGGAAATTCCAGAACACTTAATTGTGCTCTTGAGGAACCCGTAGCTAGATCAAGAGACAGTCTTTCGAACAAAACAAGGAAATACTGTGTGGTTTAAAGTCAGGAAAGGTGTGCTTCAGGGTTGTATCCTTTTACCATACCTATTCAGTCTGTATGCTGAGCAAATAATCCAAGAAGCTGGACTATATGAAGAAGAACAGGGCATCAGCATTGGAGGAAGACTCATTAACAACCTGTGTTATGCAGATGACACAACCTTGCTTGCTGAAAGTGAAGAGGACTTGAAGCACTTACTAATGAAGATCAAAGACCACAGCCTTCAGTATGGATTATACCTCAACATAAAGAAAACAAAAATCTTCATAACTGGACCAATAAGCAACATCATGATAAAAGGAGGAAAGACTGAAGTTGTCAAGGATTTCGTTTTACTTGGATCCATAATCAACACTTATGGAAGCAGCAGTCAGGAAATCAAAAGATGCATTGCATTGGGCAAATCTGCTGCAAGAGACCTCTTTAAAAAGTTGAAAAGCAAGGCTGTCACCTTGAAGACTAAGGTGTGCCTGACCCAAGCCATGGTATTTTCAGTTGCCTCATATGCGCATGAAAGCTGGACAATGAATAAAGAAGACTGAAGAAGAATTGATGCCTTTGAATTGTGGTGTTGGCGAAGAAGATTGAATATACCATGGACTGCCAAGAGAATGAACAAATCTGTCTTGGACGAAGTATGACCAGAATGCTCCTTAGAAGCAAGGATGGTGAGACTACATCTCACATACTTTGGACATGTTATCAGGAGGGATCAATCCCTGGAGAAGAACATCATGCTTGGTAAAGTAGAGGGTCAGCAAAAAGAGGAAGACCCTCAATGAGATGGATTGACACAGTGGCTGCAACAGTGGGGTTAAGCATAACAATGGTTTTAAGGATGGTGCAGGACGGGCCTCTTCTGTTATACATAGGATCGATATGAGTTGCAATTGAATTGACAGCACCTTTTTTTAAGAACAATAAGAATAATACATCATTTTAATCAATTATCATTAAGTAGGCTAGGTTTACTAAGGACTGTTGTTTTTGTGGTTGTTACCTGCCTTCAAGTTGTCCCCAACTCATGATGACTCCATGTGCAACAGAAGGAAACACTGCCAGGTCCTGTGCCATCCCCATGATCAGTTGCAGATCAGACCATTGTGATCCATAGGGTTTTCATTGGCTGATTTTTGGAAGTAGATCTCCAGGCCTTTCTTCCTAGTCCATCTTAGCCTGGAAGCTTGTCCAAAACCTGTTCAGCATCATGTTGTCGTTGTTAGTCACTGACAGGTCAATTCCAACTCACTTCCATGTGTGGAAGTGCTCCACAGGGTTTTCAAGTCTGTGATGTTTCAGAAGCAGCTCACTAGGCTTGTCTTCCCAGACACCTGTGGGTGGATTTGAACTGCCAGCTTTTTGGCTGGTAGTCCACCACTTAAGTGTTTGCGCCACCCAGAGCCTTCTTGTTCAGCATCATAGCAACACTCAAGCCTCCAGTGACAGATGGGTGGTGGCTGTGCGTGAGATGCATTGGCTGGGAATCGAAGTTGGGTCTTCTGCAGGGAAGACGAGAATCCTACTGCTGCCCTCAGCAAAGCACTGGACTAATCTCTAACTCCAGGAGGGTAGATCAGGCGAGTTCTGTTTATTTTTTTTAAAGGAGCATTTTTCCCCCTAGTTTTTTTCACCAGGGCACAAAAGTACTTGAAAAATGACAATGTTGATATCTTTGCCTGTATGAAGATAGAAAGTGTCATGTCAAAGATACATTGAGAAAGGTATTTTCGTTTTTGTAAGCTACTCCTTATTTAGACATATGGCATGCCTATTCTTAGATGTTTATTTCAAAAGAGCAGACCACTAGTTGTCCTGGTCTCTTTTATCAGCTGCCTTTTTTTTTAATCTCAAGGGCCTTCGCTACCAGGAATTTAGTGCATCTAATAAAGTCAAGTAAGTTGAGGCTCATTGGTACACGGTTAATTGATGTTCGTTTCCTATTATTTCACCTCAAAGCAAACACATCACTCAACATCATGGTACCGGAGGTTTTTATCTTTTCTGTTGGAAGTGCCTGTTCTTTTTAGAAAGCTTTTATTATCCTCGATTTCAGAGGTCCTTCCCCCATCTGTTTACTATTGTAAACTGCCTTTTTGTTTTGTTAATTGCCGGTTATAGAAAATATTGCTGTCAGCAGGCGGGAGGTTATATTGCCTTACAGAATAAGAGGTACAAATACACTTGCCACCACGAGCCCATCTTCAAAATGCCCGGGAATGGTGCACCTTTTGTGGAGCGACTGATTTGAACAGTTTGAGGAGGTTTGGTGTGGGCCGTGGGGAGACAGCAAAAAAATCAGAGATGTTGATATTGTTCCTGGAAGGTGAAGGAGGCTTCTCAACAAGGTGCTAGGCTGCAACCTTCTTAGTTCAGCTTCCAACGGGAGGCCACTTGAGAAGGGGATGTAGGGTCAACTTCCAAAGCCCCCTCCATATTTTATCAGATAACCCACAAAACCTGCCTGGGCTTCTGATTTTCTTAGCCCTGGAAAACGTTCTGCTGTTGATTTGCTTTGTTTTTGGTTGTTGTTGTTTACCAACAAAAGGGATAGAATTCTGCACATGGTAAAAATTTCAACCCATTTGGTAAGATTTAATAGTCAGAGTTTCCTTCCAGCCATCATTCTCAACCCACTGTCCAAAAGAAGCCACCATTAAAGGTTCCCTGTGGATTCTTCCAGAAACTTTATATGTATTTGCCGTCAGATACAGATATGTATAGCCTTTTAAAAAATTCATGCAGCTGAGACTATTGAATACATTTTGTTCATCACTATGCTCTTTTCATTTAATAACGTCTCAGAGATTATTTGGTACCAACACAACCTCCTAATGTACCATGACTGCGTAATATTCCGTCACATAGATGTGTTGCAGTTTGTTTATTCATTCCTCTATTGGCAGGGATTTTGGTTGAGTCCAAGTTTTGCTATTACACGTCAATTTGTAATGGACACTGTTGCATATGTATCTTGTCTGCTTGTGCAAGGATATCAGAAGGGTGATTCCCCAGTAGCGGATTTGCTGGGACAAAGGTGATATGCATCCTGGAAATAGCTGGTTTCGTGGGTATTGCCAAATCGTCCTGTAAACCGATTGAACCAGTTTCCTCTTCACGACTCACACCTAAGAGTGCCTGTTTCACCCCAGAAATGAGCTCCAGCAGCAGAAGAGAGTCCCAGAATGCCAATGACAGGTCTAGCAAGTCAGCTCCCAGCCCCCCCATTTTAAGAATTTATGTTGCTGTCGTATTAAAAGGTTCTTATGGAGCAACCACTTCATAACACCGTGTAGCCCAATCCCCAAGCTTGGCGATTTTTTCCCCTTTCAATACATCACATTGATTTGCTGTGTGACTTTATCTGCTTAATACAAAGTGGGATTGAACAGTTACTTGTCTGGATTTGACCATCCCTTATCAAACATTTATGATTTAGCTTTCACCACGGGATCTTCTTGTAAGGTGTTTCTTATTTTTATCTTTTTTCGTAAAGGTGGGATTGTGTTGACAGCCCTGTAATAAATCACTCTGGAAAGAGACATGTTTCGGTGGGGTGGGGAGAGGGCGGGGACCTGTGTGGGTGCTTGGGACAAGCTTTGAGGAGGGGCACTGTTGTCATGGTGTGAATTGTTTCTGGACCTTTAATAATAGTAGTTAACACGTGTCTTTGGGGTTCAAAGTATATTAAGATTGGGCACTTGGTGGGGGACACAATCTGGGTCGGGGGAGGTTGTCCAGTAGGTAAGTGAGGTCAGAACAGTCAAAGCCTAATCTTAGCCCCACCTCCCGTCTGTAGAATAATGTTGCTCTCAGGGTCATGGCAGAGTCACCAGGTCTCACTGAGTGTCAGGATTTAGCCTGCATCGGAGGGACTAGAAAATAAAGCATGGTGAGTTCTATATTTTTTTCTCTTTCATTTTTTAATAATCTGCTAATAATACCATTGGAAACCCTGGTGGCACAGTAGTTAAGTGCTACAGCTGCTAACCAAAAGATCGGCAGTTCGAATCTACCAGGCACTCTTCGGAAACTCAATGGGGCAGTTCTACTCTGTCCTATAGCATCACAATGAGTTGGAATCGACTCGACGGCAACAGGTTTGCCTTGTTTGGTTTAATAATACCGTTCTGACATTTACTTATTTACCTGACTCCCCATGTCTGCTCCCTCCCATTGTAGGTTCTATGACCGTGGGCTTTTTACATTTTTTTCCTCCTGTTTTGTTGGTTGCTATGGCCCCAGATTCCTGAATAGCTTTTGGTACATAGTAGGCACTTTGCAAATACAGATGGAGGAAGGAGGGAGCAGGAAGGACAATCAGCCTATGAATGCCATTTTACAGATGAGGAAATTGAGTCTCAGGCCTTTTTAAGCAGTTCAGCAAACCCTTCTGTCCTAGCATTTTCATTTATTCAGCAAATATGTACTGCACACCTAGAAGCAGTGTGAACTCTTGGTTAGGAACCTGGGGCTAGACTGCCATGGTTTGCATCCTGGCTCCCCACATATATACTGTACATCCTTGGATGACTTACTGGCATATTGGTGCCTCACTTTCCCCATCTGTAGAATGGATATAGTCATCTAGTGATTGTACTTACCTCATTGGATACTTGTGAGGATTAAATGAGTTAATACCTGTGAAGATCTTACAGAATAAGAAGTATTCAATATTTCTATAAAATACTTATTATTTTTTGTTATGCTTCTGCTGTTGTTGTTGTTAGTTGTCATCGAGTCTTTTCCAACTCATGGCAAGCCCATCTGTGTAGAGTAGAACTGCTCTCTAGGGTTTTTACATGTATGAGTTTTACGTGTACAATTCAGTGATATTAATTATACTCAGCATATTATGCAGCCATCGCCGCTCTCCATTTCTAAATTTTCCCTTCACCCTTAACAAAAGATCAGTGTCCCCTAAGCAATAAGCCCCCCTCTTCCCCTACCTCCCGCCTGCCCCTAGTAAGCACTAATAAACGTTAGTCTCTATACACTTGCCTATTCTAGATATTTCATATAAGTGAGGTTATACAATATTTGTCCTTTTGTGACTGACTTATTTCATTCAGCGTGTTTTCAAGATTCTTTCATATTGTAGCATGTATCAGCACTTCATTTTCTTATGGTTGAGTAATATTACATTGTATGCGTGTACCACATTTTGTTTATCCATCCATTGGTGGACATTTACGTTGTTTCTGCCTTTTGGCTATGGTGAATAGAGCTGCAGTGAAAATTGGTGTACAAGTATTTGTTTGCATTCCTGCTTTCAGGCCTTTGGGGTATACAGTTTGGCTGTTCCTCAAAAAGTTAACCATAAAATTCTTATTAATATTACCCTAGTGTTTTTTTTTTTTTTTTTTTTTTTGCTGCTTTTCCTTACTACGTGCCAGGTATTGTTTCAGGTTCTGGAAATACCAAGATAAAACCTTACCCCTCATGACCTTTCATTTATGTGGTAAAAGAAACCAATGAGAAATAAATAAGATTCTTTTTTGCAAATGCAAATAGAGGAAGGAAATAGTGATTAGCTGTATGTGATCAAAAGCAGCTTTTGAGGAGCCGACATTTGAACCAAAACCTGAATGACAACAACCATGTAATATTTCAGTGAAAAGAATTCCAGCCAGAGGCATAGCAAGTGCAAAGGCCCTGGGATTGGAATAAGCCTGACCTGTTCAAGAGAGAGAGAAAGCAGCCATTATGGTTAGAAAAGCGGGGGTAAAATGATAAGCGGTAAGATCAGAGAAGGTGGCTAATCCCAGGTTCTGCAGCCACTGTAAGGAGCCTGGATTTTATTCCAGTTGTGATGGAAGCCTTTGGGAGGTTGTAAGCAAGGGGGTAGCCTAGTTTGATTTTCGCTTTTAAAAAGACCCTCTGATTGCAGTAAGAAGAGCAGTCTGTAGGAAGCAAGAGCAGAAGCAGAAGAACCAGTTGGGAGATTATCCAGGGGTCTGAGAGAGCAATAATGGTGGCTTAGACCAGGTGATGACCATGAAGATGGGCTAAAGGGATTGGGTTCAGGATACATGATTGCTGAGCACACTTGAATGTGATTGTTAATTGACCTGTCTCTCTCCTACTGGCCTTAGCCCCTAACTCTGCCTCCCCACGTTCTGACATGACATCCTCTGTGGGGCTGGCCACCCAGTGAGCACCCACTGCATGACTGTGGCATGAGTTTTATGGAGTGACCACCCATGAAGGCCATGGCAGGTTGGAGAAAAGACACCCAGGACTTTTGACTGTGGCTGCTCCAAGCTTCTTCCTTTCTTCAGCTGGCTCACTCACAGCCTGTCCCCTAGAGCGATGCCTGTAGTCCTGTCCCCTTTCCCCAGCACAGATTCCAAACTTGGAAATAATGTTTCCCTTTTAAAACGTGAGCAGAAAGAGGAACTGGCAGTGTCAAAACTCCCTGTGCAAATATTTTATTATTTTCCCTTTCACAAATGAGGGCAGTCTATCAATATTGGCTGATCTGGGAAGAGGAAGCATGTCAGTCGGTGGGCAGAATAGAAACTTGATGTGGTGATCCATTATATTCTCCTGAATTAGGCTTGTTGAGGCTTTGTTATTAAAGTGGGGTTTTGCTTAATTATTAACAGTAAAAATAGGAAAATAGATTTCAAGGGGAAAAAAAGTTGCAGGCAACAAGCCTCCGCCTCTAAATGTGTGTGTGCGCGTGAAGTGGAATTTGCCCAACATGAATAGGCACTTACGATGTGACTGGAATTGGCTCTGTCATGTGTCAGCCTAATAGCTGGGACCCTGGTTCAATACAATGAACTTGGGAAGGTTTGCTTAATGAAAGAACTGACGTTTTCTGTGCAGTGGCTGCATTTATCAGTCTGCATCCTGTTCATTACGCTACAAAGGGCTGCCAATGGGAATTGGTAGGATCATCTATTAGGTAAACGTGATGGGGACAAAAGATAGCAGAGGCCTTGTGGGAGTTTCTGAGATGGTCTGGGTTATTGGAGTAGTGTGTCCTGGTTAGGGATAACACGAGTGCAAGTTAGTACAAGGACTTCTGGAGTCCTGGGCTGATTTCTGGCTATGCCCCCATCCTAATATGCACATTTTATGGGACCCTAAGGAAGAGAGTTTTCACTTATCCACAGGGTGACTGTCTTAGTCATCTAGTACTGCTATAACAGAAATACCACAAGTGGATGGCTTTAACAAAAAGAAATTTATATCCTCACAGTAACTTAAAAGTCCAAATTCAGGGTGTCGGCTCCAGGGAAAGGCTTTCTCTCACTGTCGGCTCTGGAGGAAGGTCCTTGTCCTCAATCTTCCTGTGGTTGAGGAGCTTCTCAGGTGCAGGGACCCTGGCTCCAAAGGACGCACTCTGCTCCTGGTGCTGCTTTCTTGGCAGTATGAGGTCCCCCGGGCTCTCCGCTTGCTTCTTTCTTCTGTATCTCAAGAGATTGCCTGAAGATACAATCCAATGCTGTAGGTAGAGTCCTGCCTCACTAACACAACTGCTGCCCATCCTCCCTCATTAACATCATAGAGGCAGGATTTACAACATTTAGGAAAATCACACAATACCAGGAATTATGGCCCAGCCGAATCGATACACACATTTTTGGGGGAACGTAATTCAACCCATGACAGTGGCCTTATGCGTAGTACAGTCATTAGGGTTGTTGACAATTATTTTGGTTTGCCCTCTGCTGTGGGCACATGGGAGGTGTACTTCCCTGCCATGTGACTTGCTTTGCCCTGTGCAATCTGGGTAGAAGTACTGTGTCTCTTTGAGGCAGAAACTGTAAGAGCCAGAATATGCCGCACCATACTCTTCTTTTCCCTTTGCTGCGCTAGCCAGCAGCCTCCCATATAGTGACTGCCCCATCTGGCTGGGTCCTGGAGGAAGGATCAAGACAAGAACCCCCAGCTGACTGACTCAAGGTGGATACGGACAAATAAGTTGGGTTTTGTGGCTTTAAGACACTGAAATCTGGGGGTTGCTTATTATCATGGCATACCCTGGCCAACCCAGACTGCTCGTACCCTTCATTGTGCATAGAGGGATCCCATCAGAACAACCACAGGCCCAGAACAATGAGTCACTTCATAACATGCCTAGTCTGTTTTGAATGATTGGAGCACTGTGCTTTGACTCTTTAAAAATTATTTTTGAGATCTGTGTATTCCAGCAAATTTCAGTTACCCTCTAGAGTCATTTGATTGGGGACCCCATTTGGAAACTTAAAGCAGTTTCCTTCAGCTGTGAGTGGGACCTTGAGTCACTGGAAAATGCAGACCAAACAAGATCTGCTGATTGGCAAGGTCATCTTTGGAAGGGCCATTGTGGAGCAAAGGGCAGGCCCATTAATTCAGGGGGGATTTACATCAGTTCTATCTGCCTTTTGCCTAATGGAACTGTTTGGTTGTGTTCTTTCCTGTAGAGATTAGTGATTGAAAGGGGGAGATTTAGAAAGGAGAGATAAAAGTTTGCTTTTAATTCTCATGACATGCTGCCTTCTGAGACGGCTTCCTATGGGGGCTCCATATAAATTCAGACTTAAGTTTCTCCTGAGACAGCGTTGATGTCCAGGTAGTGATATTTCCATAATTAAGGTTTTTTTTTTTTTTTTTTTTAGAGGGTTTAGAGAGGTTTTAAGGAACCCTGGTGGTACAGTGGTTAAGTACTCGGCTGATAACCGAAAGGGCAGCGGTTCAAAGCCACCAGCCTCTCTGAGGGAGAAAAGACCTGGTAATCTGCTCCCATAAAGGTCCCAGCCTTGGAAACCCTATGGGGCAGTTCTGCTCTCTCCTGTAGGGTCACTGGGAGTTGGAATCAACTCCACAGCAATGGGTTTGGTTTTTTAAGGGGGCTTTTTTAGGGGAGTTAGGTTGCTGTCAGGTTATCTGTAAGCCTAAAGCCCAACTGTTGGCTGAATTAAAAGTCACTTACGTAATTATCATGGGTCTTTTGGATATTTAATCTTAGTTACTTGCTTCTTAAATTTATTCATGTCTAAAATAATAGTGTTCTCTGCCCTCCTTCTCCCACCAGTCCTTACCGTGTTCAGTTTCACGGTAGGAAACTGTGCTCTAGGTATTGTGGTCTTTCGCAAAGATAGAATGCAGTCTCTACCTTCATAAGGTCATTGTCAGTGTTAAATCAGAAGATGTACCGAGGCATGTAGGATAGTGCCCAGCAAAGAGTCTGTAAATGTTACCCATTAAAATGAGAAGACACCATGGGTCTTGGTTGTCAAATAGACTGGGGTCCAATTCTGCCTTGGCCATCTACTAATTGTGCAGCCTTGATCCTGTTGTATAATCTTCTTAAGCCTCAGTTTCCTTTTCCATAAAATGGGGATAAGAATAGCACCTTAGCGTCTTTCTCACCAAATGATTGTGAGAGATAAGTGAGCTAACACAGGCAGTGTTTTTAGCGCAGCCCAGCCACAAAGGAAAATTTCAATAAATGTTCCTTTTATTGTTTGTTGTCATTAGGTGCCCTTGAGTCAGTTCTGACTCATAGTGACCCTGTGTACAACAGAACAAAACACTACCCTGTCCTGCACCATCCTCACAATCATTGCTATGTTTGAGCTCATTGTTGCAGCCACTGTGTCAGTCCATTTTGTTCAGGGTCTTCCTCTTTTTCACTGACCCTCTACTTTACCAAGCATGATATCCTTCTCCAGAGACTGGTCCCTCCTGATAACATATCCAAAATATGTGAGACAAAGTCTCACCATTCTCACTTCTAAGGAATGTTCTGTCTGTACTTCTTCCAGGACAGATTCAGTAATGTCTGCATTCTGTTTGAATCACCTTTCTTTGGAATGGGCACAAATATGGATCTCTTCCAGTTCGTCGGCCAGGTAGTTGTCCTCCAAATTTTTTGGCATAGATAAGTGAGCATCTCTAGTGCTGCATCTGTTTGTTGAAACATCTCAATTAGTATTCTTTTAATTCCTGGAGTCTTGGTTTTCACCAATGCCTTCAGTACAACTTGGACTTATTTTTTCAATACAATCAGTTCTTGATCACATGCTGCTTCCTGAAATGGTTGAACCTCGACCAATTCTTTTTGGCGTAGTGACTCTGTATTCCTTCCGTTTTCTTTTGATGCTTCCTGCATCATTCAATATTTTCCCCATAAAGTGCTTCAAAATTGCGACTGGAAACTTGAATTTTTTCTTCTTATTAGTACTTTTTAAATGACGGGGGTGGTTGCCAGTGTGGTGGTCTTTGCCATGAAATACACCAGAACTCACTGAAAAGCAAATCAGTCAACATAGTTTGAGCTTCCAGTCCCAAAATATCCTGATTCAGTGGGTCCTAAACAAGGGAGAAATGTGTTGTCTGGCAGCACCAGGAGTGATGAGTGGGACAACTCCTGTCGGGGTGGGTTGTCAGGACTCGGGCTTCAGCTCAGCTGCCCTCCATGCAATGGGTTCCTTCTCAGATTGGCCTATCCAGGGCATTCTGTGGTGGACAGTGAAGCGGAGAAGGACGTGAGCTTTGAAGTCAGACCAAACTTGGCTCTAATACCAGCTGTCAAAGCTTAAAAGCTCTGTGACCATGAATAAGTCAGATGATCCCTCTGTGTCTCAGTTTTCTCATCTATAAAGTGGGCATAATGATGTTGTCAATCCCATGGTTAAGGAGGTATATGTTAAGAGCATAGCACCACGCCCAACTCAGTAAGCTTTCAGTCCCTGCTATTCAGGGAGGAAACAAAGTGTAGGTGACGTATTCTGTGTCACAAGTCTGTCGACTGGTGGAGCAGGTGCTCAGACTCTCTGTACTGCTAGTGGTCTCTTTGCCATCGCACACTTCCAGTGCCACAACCCCAAAACCCCTGCCATGGAAAACAGAGCAAGAGGGTTTGCTCTCATATTTAATTAAAAATAGGTTCACATGGACCACAGTTTTAAAAAATCAGTATCAGCACTTAATACTAACCTACCTCCATCATTAAAAGAACTCAGTTTTTTCCACTCTTTAAAGCCCCTTGCATATAAATTTTCTCATTCCATTAAAGGGAGAGAAAAATAATGCTTTATGTATTTGCTGAGAATTCACCAGCGAACTTGTCCTCAAATCTTAAGCATTTACCTTTTAGGTTGCTGCTTCTAATAGCAGACCATCTTTCTAGAAACAGGGCTGTTTGTCTGTTTTTAAACACAATTTTTAACACTTTGATGGGTTGACGTAGTTATTTAATGAGTTATTTCAATATAAATATACTTGTGCGCTTTTTCCCTAAAAAATTAAAAGTAATGATGACAATAATAGGATACTGATCAGAGTACTTGTTACTGTAGTGTATTGTGCTCATGGAACTTATTTGAAAACTCTCCATATTGTTTCTCTTTGCATCTCTTTCTCTAGCTTCCAAGCTCCCCAGTAATCCTAGTTTATCCTGGAAATAGGGAGGAAAACCCTGGCGATCGTCATGCTGCAAGATATTGCATGGGCACCTTGCCTAATGGGAATTGTTAGATCTGATTTCTGAGAAATGAATGGAGCTGAAGCAATCAGATGACCTTGATTGGCTCCACCATCCTGCCCCTCCAAGCACGTTCCTCATTGGTCTCTAGGATTTGCCCTTTGCCCCTAACACATTAAACTGTGCTCTGCCCTCAGCCAAAAGCTCCGTTTAAATACACTAGACATCAGAACTTCACAGCTTAATCTTTATACCCCCAGATGTATCTTTCTTCCTGCTTTAGTCTTGATTCCCCACGGAAATTATATAAGTACTTTGGGGGCAAGGACCACGAGGTAAAATGTCATTAGAGAAAACAGGAATGATATTACAATGTTCCCTCCCTTTGTTGTTCATCCATTCATCATTCGACCATCATTCATTATAGTCTTATCCTGGGACACAGAATGAATCAGGGCCCTACAGTTTAGTAAGGACAAGGCATATGAACAAAGAGAATATACAGTGTGGTAAGTGTCATGACAGAGCTACCAAAAGAGGTAGGAGAGCAAAAGGGGTGGTTCTGTCTGCCAGGTTTGAGGTAAGGAGTGCCAGTAGGAAGATGAGGAGGAAGAAGGTTAGAGGAGGAAATGTCACCATCATGTCTAAGATGGGCCTTGGAACCTGACTGGGTGTTTGTAGATGGATAACCTTGGGAAGGGCGAGCATCAGGAAAGGAAATGAAGGCAGTGCTTTCTGAGCAGGAGGAATAGCAGGTGCAGCAGTGCATATGTGGGCATGTTCACGGCGTATCCGGGTCTCCTCTGATGGGACACATGGTAATCATTTAATCAACTCCCCAGTGTGTTGTCTCCACTAGTACAGAAAGTGGGCTCCTCTCTATGTGTTCTGGAGTCCTTGAGTGGCACAAATGGTTAAGCACTCAGCTACTAACCAAAAGGTTGGAGGTTCAAATCTACCCCGAGGCACCTGGGTAGAAAGTCCTGGTAATCTACTTCCAAAAAACCAGCCGTTGAAAACTTTGTGGAGCACAGTCCTCTTCCGACACACATAGGTCGCCATAAGTTGGAACGGACTCGACAGCGACTGGCTTTTCTATGTATTTTAAATAGGAAGGATTTAATAAAGACAATTTGGCACTTTACAAAATTGTTGGGAGAGCTGAAGGAGTAACTTCCAGGTTGACCTCCATGAATAGCTCTCTAAACAATTCAGAAGTGATCCACCCAGGGAGCTGCTACCACTAAAGCCACGACTGGAGTGAAGGCAGAATCAATAAGGCAAATTTGCCTCGACTGCTGATACTGCAGCTTCGTGCTCAGGAGGCTGGAGAGCGGAAACCAGACTCTTATACTGAGAAACTTCATTTGTGCATGATCTTGCTTGCCAGGGAGGAAAGGCAAAAAGCAACAGGAATCTAGCCCTTCTCTCACTTTTACAGGTAGTCCCTGACTTACAATGTATTCGAGTTAGGATGAACTGTGCTTATGACTGTTTTTTTTTTCCCTTTGGGGGGCGGGGCTTGTATGTCTTTTCCCTCCAAAGGAAGTAAGGGGATAAATGGTGGCTAAGAATGAGAAAATCCTGTTCCCGGTTGCCATCGGAAACTCCGTCTTTGAAGTTAGGGCCCACCTGAGCTCCTGCTCACCCCTGAGTGCCTGGTTCTCCTCCATCAGTGGGTCCAGTGCTAGCCACAGCCAGGCCTGCCGGGGTCTAGGAAGGCTAAGAAGCTTGTGATGAGTTGCTAGCCACTCTTCTACCCAGGGTTATGTCCTTGGGTGTTTTCCTATGCATCTGACTCTTCTGGCCCTTCCAGGGTTCAGGAAAGAAACATTGTTTCCAAGCTCCCCAATAATCCTCTATTATCCTGGAAATAGGCAGGAAAACCCTGGTGATCATCATGCTGCAAGATATTGCATGGGTATCTTGCCTAATGGGAATTGTTAGATCAGATTTTTGAGAAACGAATGGAACTGAAGCAATTGGATGACCTTGATTGGAAATCGCTGCCTAACCCACTCAGTATGGATTATAGTATAACGGTTAGGTACGAAGTCTTCAGAATCCCACAGACCCAGGTTTGGATTCCAGGTAGATGCTATACCGGGTTGAATAGCATCCCCCCAAGCTCATATCTACCTGAAAACTTGAAATGTGACTCTATTTTGGAAATAATGTCTTTGCAGATGTGATTAAAGGTAAGGATCAAGCTGAGATCATACTGGATTATACAAAAACAAAAAACACAAACCGATTGCCAGCGATTTGATCCCAACTCATAGCAACCCAATAGGACAGTAGAACTGCCCCATAGAATTTCCAAGGAGCACCTGGTGGATTTGAACTGCTGAACTTTTGGTTAGCAGCTGTAGCTCTTAACCAGCATGCCACCAGGGTTTCCAAACTGGATTATGGTGGGCCTTAAGTCCAATGACAGTGTCCTTGTAGGAGACAGAAATGGACACACAAAGACACAGAGAAGAAAGTGATGTGGAGATGGAGGCAGAGACTGGGGTGACACAGCTACAAGCCAAGAAATGTCATGGATCGCTGGGAACCACCAGAAACTAGGAGAGAGGCATGGAACAAATTCTTCCTCAGAACCTCCAAATGGAAGCAAACCTGTCCACACCTTGATTTCGACTTCTGGCGTCCAGAACTGTGAGAGAATAAATTTCTGCTACTTTAAGCCATTCGGTTTGTGGTAATCAGTTATAGCAGTCACAGGAAACTAATACAGATGCTTCCCATGGTTCAGTGGTTTAGCTCGTTTAACACAACAACCCTATCAGGTGGGCATCAGTATTACTTCTTCCGTCTCCACTTCTGAGTGATGTCTGGTTAATCACTGGTGCTTTCTGAGCCCATGGTGTCCTCCTCTGTGAAGTGGAGACAGGCTCTATCTGATTACAAGGTGGTCCTAAGAATTAAATAACATATGTAAAGCACCTAGCACAATGCCTGAATTGCAGTGAGTGGCCAATAAATAAGCACTCTTACCATAGGATCCCTATGAGTCAGAATCGACTCCACGGCAATGGGTTTGGTTTTATTATAGTTGCTATTCTTTTGAATATAAATATATATAAGAATGCACAGTCAATATTCAATTACCCCAGCTAATAAAAAGGAGTAAAGGTGTGGACTGCGAAATAGAAAATACATGGAAAAATTGCTTTAGGTTTTAGAAAGTGGTGAGGTAGACATACAGGCATGAAATTTTTGGTTGTCTAACTTCATTTCTTCTCAGCCCAGCCCATCAGGGTTTGGCCTTCAGCTGGGGCAGTGGAAGAAATATGACCCTTGACAATCTACAGGGACAATCAATCATTTACAGATAGTTAAAAGTATCACTTTAAGCTACAGGATCCTGATTAAAAACAATCCTGTCACCCTTTTCCCCAACTCCTCCTTTAGCAGAAGTTTAGAATACCGGTAGGGCAGCAAATATGTTTAAATGATTATATTCAAATGGCAGATTTAATTAAATCCACAACCAGAAGACAGACCAAAAAGAATTTTTCACTGGGCTTTGGAATTTTGAGGCGATAACTGTAGAACAAAACCTTCCCAACCACATGCAGTTACAAGCAGGAGCATTTATCATAAAAATACAGCTAGGGAGGCTGAAGTTCCTGTTAACATTGTACTCCATCGCCAGGTGTTGTGATCAGAAAATGCATGTATTGAAAAGACCACAAAACAGTGCAGTTACATTTTGGCAATTTCGACTAAGACCTGAATGTGTGTGTGTATGTGTTACGTTCAGGCTTTGGTGATCAGCCAGGTGTGTGCACCTGTGTTCTGCTGAGTACCCTCATTATTAGGACCATTGTAAGCAGTGCAGCATGGTAAGGAAAGCCATTGTGTCTCCAAACTATACCTAAATTGCCTGTCTGAACTTGCATTACCAGATTCTATCACTTACAGACAGAACAGCTGAGAAGATACTTAAATAAAACAATTGAATGAAATTTTAAAAAACAAGAACAACCAAAAAGATACCCCAGAAGACCACCAATGGCCCAGAGCCCCCCATTCCAGGGTGCAGCATTTGTACCGATTATGGCCTGACAGGTCTTGAGTTTCCAGTGATAACGGCCATCTGACTTGATCGGAGTTCAATGGATTTTCACTAAAATAGAATCATCGCCTTTGTGATGGATAGAAAAAGTAAAGCAATACATCCTGATAAATGCTCTGCCTGCCTCCTTCCTCCCAGCCTACTGTGACCTTGCACGATCAGTAAGAGCAGGCAGAGCCCTGGTCACTGCCACAGCACGTCAGGACTTGGGAATTTAAGTAGCTTTGAAACCCATCAATGGGGTGAAGGGGGAATGGCCTGAGAAAGCAATGGATCATGCTTAGAGGGCTCCCAGGGAAATAGGGTACGCTGAAGGTCAACCAGCAGACATGTCCTGGACGAGCCGCTCAGGCCCTCATTCACATTCACCGGAGGCCCTGGCCCTGCGAGGTGAGATCGCTGGAAAAGTACAATAAAAGAGGAATTTTCAGAACGGGTAATTTTGTCTCAGAAGGCACCAGAGAATGATGTGGAATAAGTACTACCCCAGAGTGAGAGGGTGCTCTGCCCCACTCTCTCCCCCTGAGCAGCAAGAGGCAGACTCTACAAGGAAATCACTTAGCATCTAGAACACCACATTTGTTTTCCAATCCTGTTAGCTTAGCCAATCCATGAGTGTTTTGAACACCCTTTATCATTAGCCAAGGCACCAGAAACATGACATAAAAGGAACCCGACTAAAACAGGGTGTCCAGGAAGCACATGGACAAGTTTCATCCCCAAGCCCTTTGTGCTTGCTGGGAAGAGAAGCTTCTGGATGGTTGATGGGGAAAGAAGTTAGACATTGGCAGGCACCCATTAGTGCTGGTTACAACTTTCTAAAAGAAAATATTAAAATAAAAATTAGATCATAAATTTGGAGCCACAGTTACCATGCCTAAAGTGCAAATTGCCAAACAAGTCAAGAGACTCATTAGCATTTTATGTAAATCAGTTATTACTGTTCTCCACTTCCTTAATTATCCATGTTATTTCAATACAACCCTTTCTTTGATGTCCCAATTCTATATTTAAATAGTGCAAGATTTCTATCGTATCCTCCCACAGAGGTTTGTGCCATGCAAAAAACATGCCAAGAGCAGCTATTTTAGAGACTACAGGGAAATGTTTAATTGGTTCATCCCATTTGAGTTATGAGGGCGTATTACTGAGCACATAAAATCAGAAACATGGAAAATACTCGCTTGGAGAAGTTTACTAAAACCTGCAAGAGACCACTTGAAACTTTGCCCTCAAGACTTTCTGGATTCTCGGTGGGAGCTGATTCAAAGGGAAATTTTGCAAACTTCATTGAATTTTGCTAAACGATTGATTTATAATTGAAATATTTGGAAGTAAAATCCAACCCCTGTGCTTTGACACTGCAAGTTATTCTTTTGGGTGGTTGAAGAGAATTCATGTGAGGAATATGGGGGGTGCATAGGAGATGAGAGGGGAAGTATTGCTCATCCAGCCTATTTTCCAACTGGTTCATCTTTTCTGGGTGAGTCACCATCCTATGTTCAAATAACAAACGCATCCATGTCACATTCTCAAGTCATCTAAAACTGCAGAAAATCTCACACATGGTGGATATGATTGGTCTTTTTCTCATATCATAAATGAACTTTTGAAATAATAATGTAGCCACAGTTACCCTTGTTATCTCCTGAGCAGTAAGTTCTATACTACTACCTGCCTTTATCGTCTGCCTTTCCTCCTCACAATCTACCTGGCTTTTGAATACCTTATTAAATTAAAAAAAAGAAAAAAAAGAGAGTCTTTGAACAAGAATTCTAACTAAAAATATAGGTGAAGAGATGGATGTTTACTCTTCCCATATATTTTTGAACAATCGCTGTATCCGATTCCCCCCCAAAGAAAGAGCAGATCGATAGGGGGTAAAGTAGTAAACTAGTGTAGGCTCTGATGACAAACTCAAGTTCAAATCCAAGTTGTGTGGCCTCGTTCAAGTCCCCTACCCTTCATTTTCCGAGTAAGGAAAAATAGTTAACAATGTTTATGCTGAAGGGTTGTTATACAGATTAGCAATAACACACATGAAGTTTGTAGTATGTAGTAGTTGCTCAACAAATGGTAAGCTTGAGCCTCTGCTTTTAGGCTAGGCACTGTGCCACATGTTTACGTGGACGATCACATGGAATCCTCAAAACGCTCTGTCTTTGTTTCTTCGCGCTGCTATAACAGAAATACCACAAATGGGTGATATTCTGTCACAGTTTTGGAGGCTAGAAGTTCACATTCGGGGCACTGGTTCTAGGGGAAAGCTCTGTCTGCTCTTGGGAGAGATCCTCATTTCAGCTTCTTTAGCATTCTTCTCAGTGTCCCTTTGAGACCTCCACGTGGCATCTATCCTTCCCCCATTCCTGCTTGCTTGCTTTTGTGCCTAACCTTCTTCTTTTATATCTCAAAAGTGGTTGGCTTAAGACACACCCTACATTGATTTGGACTCAGAGAATACCCTATTCCTGAATGGGATTACATCCACAGGTATAGGGGTTAGGATTTACAACAAGTATTTTTGTTGTAAACAATTGAATCCATAACACACTCATTGAAATAAGTAGGATTATTGTTATACATTGAGTCACTGGGTGGTACAGTACACTCTGCTACTGACAGGTTGGTGGTTCGAATCCTCCCAGAGGTTCTTTAGAAGAAACGCTTGCCAATCTATTTCCAAAAACCATATCAGCCACTGAAAACCCTATGGAGCACAGTTCTACTGTGACACACATGGGGTCGCCATGAGTCGAAGTCAACTCGATGGCAGCTGGGTTGTTGTTATTTTTTATATTATTCTCATCATTCTACATAGTTAGTAGATGGGGAGAATGGCGTGTACGCAGTGAAGTGACTTGTCCGAGCTCACACAGAATTAAGCGTAGGAGCTGGGATTTTAATCCAGATGTTCTCTAAGCTAAAGTAATACTTTAGATAAGAAGCATACAAGGTGGAAAGCTTAATATTAAAAAAAGAAAGAAAGAAAGTGAAGTTCCCATAATCTTTATCTATTTAAATAAATCATATTTATAGAAAAATCATCTCTTTAGACTACAATACTTTAAATATTTAAACTGATTTATAGGGCTTGCAAGTTCCAGACACTGTCCTAAGAACTTGTAGTGACTCATTTAACCGTTTAACAAATATTTATCTTGAGAATGAGCACCGGGGTTTAATGGGAGAGTCCCAAGATATTGTGGGACAGGACCCCTCCCTAGTTCTGACAATCTTATAAATCCCTGGGCATTAGCCCAGATGTATGGTTTTTAAAAACATAAGTTACATTTTTAAAAATATAATTTCCTGATCATACATATGGCATGCTTATTATAGAAAATTTAGAAAATGTAAGAAGTTGTAAAGAAGAAAAAAAAAAAAAATCAGAAAGCCTTCTTAATCCTACCACACATTGTTAACATCAATTCAAGACTTTAATGAGGAATTCAAGACTTTAACTTCACTTTGCTCGTTTTAAGAGTTAGAGACTAATTCAGAATTTGCTTCTCCACAATCAAAACAGGGGCAGTAACTGGATAGGGAGCCCACCACAGGTTTAAATCCCCAAGACTTGGGCTTCTTTGTAGCTTGCTGCCTGGTTCCACGCGGATGTAAAACTAGCATCCAACTTAGCATTAAGTGGCATGCATCCTGCTCGGTCCAGAGCAAAACACAACAAAAGTAACACGCCGCATCCCCAAAAGAAGAGGGTCTCAATCCTATGCCCCTTCTGTTACTCACCTGCGCCACATTTAAATCATGTCACTAGGGCCTTGTTTGCCTTCCGTATTTACGGTTATCCTTACCCTGAAACTTCCTGTCAGAGAAACCTGATCGTTTAACTGCAAAGCGTGTGTCCCCTCAGTGCCTAGCGGGTTTCATCGCCAGGAAAGCACATTGTTCTAACTCTGGAAGTCTACAGTCTAAAATCATCATCATGTATTTTCATCAGGATGAAATATCGGGCGCTCTGCTCTGTGCAAGGTTTTATTAATGATGTGCTGTCAGGGGCTGGATGTTCTGCATATTTGCATATTAAACAGCTGAGTGAAGAAACATTCCTTTTATTGCTGCGGGGAATAAATCAGTTTAAAGCAAGTTCTCATCATTTATACTCCTTTCAGCTAAGTCTTCTTTTATTGAAATAAATTGTTGAAGTGCTTTGCTCATTCTTTGAATACTGATGAAATTTACCTTGATAGGACCTCAGGAAAAATAATATTTTCTTAAAGGTGCAGTATTGTACTGTTTTTGAGTATTTAATACATTATTGATAAGATAATTTAGAAATATCAAGTGAAAGGGGAAGAAAAACAGTTTTGAATAACGATTGCGTTTCCCCTGGATGGTTTTGCTAAATGCATTTTTATGGGTAGGATGTAGGCAAATAAAAAACAAAAGCCAACAAGCAACAAAAGCAGGTTTTACTGGTACCAACGTCCTTTTTTTTTTTTTTCTTTAATGAACGATCAACTGCTTTTGCTTTCTAATCCGAGAGGTCAGTAAACTCCACCCACACACAAGGACACAGTGTTTACCAGACTCTAAAGCTCACTGTCCCCTGGATAGAGACACTAGAGGTCCCAAGAAATCAAGGCTGTTTTCAAATATGAATTATACCCAGCCTCAGGGATCAAATGGCTGTTTGCCAGGATCTTTGCAAATGTTTTGGGTTCCTCTGTCTACTCGTCACCTGCTGTCTGTGCCAGAGGTCGCAAACTAACTATTCCGGCAAAATATGTTTTGAAAACATGTTTATTTTTTTAAGTTGGCCCACATCATGTGTTTAAAACTTTTAAATGCTTGCTAACATTTTCAAATTGAGACATTTCACATAAAAATTCAGATTCTCAGCTCCTCTTGAAGAGGCAGAAGTTTGAGCAACCCTGAGCCTGTTCTGTCGTCTGTCGGTGAGCAGCAGCTGCCCGCTCTAGATGGGGCAGGCCCTCTCAGGTCGCCACGGTCCCCACCACTTCCTGTGGTGTTACACCACGGTCCCCACCACTTCCTGTGGTGTTACACCCGGCTTTAGCCCTTTATGGTGCCTGCTTGGGATCTGCAGGCAATTACTCTTTCCATCCCTGGCTTATACCTTTTCTCTTGGTGGTGAACTCAGTTATATAAAGTGCTCGGTCAGTGTCTGACAAATAACCACTCAGTCAGCATTAGCTTTAGTAAGATCAGTGTAAACGTGGGAACTGAGAGTAGTCAGTGAAAAAAAAAAAATTTTTTTTTTTTTTTTCCTTTATGATACTCTTCTGAGTATAGAACCAAAGCATGTCTTAGGCTTACAGCTTCCTGCCTT
Source organism: Elephas maximus indicus (assembly GCF_024166365.1). Taxonomy (NCBI): domain Eukaryota; kingdom Metazoa; phylum Chordata; class Mammalia; order Proboscidea; family Elephantidae; genus Elephas; species Elephas maximus. The sequence continues at coordinate 44,461,040 of NC_064839.1, forward strand.
CTAAATTAATTTTGTTTCTAAAAAGTTACCCTCTGGGCTCCTTCAAGTGTTTGCTCAAATATCCTGTTTTTAGGAATGCCTTACCTGACACCAGTTTTAAATAGCAAATTTCTTCCCAAATTCTCCCTTCCTTGAATCTCTTACCTGCTTTATTTTTCTCCATAGCATGCCTCACCATCTGACAGACACTGTTTCTCTATTTTATTTGTTCATTTGTTAGTTTTCTCGTCACCACCACCTCCACCCCACTAGAATGTAAGCACCATGAAGGCTGGGAGTTTTCTCTGTCATGTTCCCTGCTGAGTCCTCATAGCCAATATGCATGCCTGGCGCTTAGTAGATATAGGAGATGCTTAGTACATATCAACTGAGTGAATGAATGAATGAACGCATGCATGCACGCACGCATGGATTTGTTTATAGATTGGTATCAATTATTATAGGAATTTAATTCAATAAATATTTATTTGAGCACCTATCATGTGCAGGTTTGTATGCTGGTTGCATCATGGAAAGAAAAGATGGACAAGAAAGAAATCTGATTCCGAGGGAGCTTAGTCTGTGCGAAAAAAAAAAAAAAAAAGACGGTTGCCATGGCGTCTCCTCTGCCTCCTGGTGACCCACTGTGTGTCAGAGTTTTCAACGGCTGATTTCTCAGGAGTCGATGACCAGGTCTTTCTTTTAAGGTGCCTCTGGGTGGACTCAAACCTCTAATCTTGCAGTTAGTGCCAAGAGTGTTAACTGTGTGCACCACCCAGGGATTCCTCGTGCCAAGTGGTCCATGCAAAATGTGGTAATTGCATGAAGAACTACGCTGTGCATCCTTGACCTAGTATTGGTATAAATATCTATGAAACATGAAAACAGAAAAAACACATGTAGACTCAGAGGACAGAGAAGTCTTGGTGAAGGAACTAATTGGAGAAAGACCAAAAAGGGTCAGAATTTTGGCTGCATGATAGAAAGGAGGCATGATAGGAAACTTATGTTTTCTCAGGCCCTCTTGTGTGCCAAGTGCAGGATTAAGTACTTTATATCCTCGCTTTCATTTATTCCTCGGAACAGCCCCACGGGAGAGTCATTTCTCTTCCCATTTTACCTTGAAAATGATTGAGGCTCAGAGAGGATAAGCCACCTCCCCAGGGTGGTGCACACTTTGCATACAGAGAGCCCAGCACGAAAAATCACGCCCATCCAGCTACTGCCTCCACATCACCTCAGTCCCCGTGGGGGGACCACGAGCAGTGATGGAGACAGGCTGTGGACTCCAGAGAGTGCCATTTGGTGAAGCTGTGGCTGGGAGGTCCTGACGGGTGACACCAGCCCTTTGAACGGCCTGTTGCTTAAAGCTGCCTGAGATCCTAGAACCTGTTTCTTACCATGGCACCATGGCAGCAGGGGATGAAAAGTGGGGCAGGCCAGAAACTAGTCCTTAAAAGAACATACGTTTAAAAATGAATATAATATCGACACAGGCTTTTTTTTTAAAAAAAAATCTTGAAAGAAAGAGTGGAAAGCATGTATTCCTGTGTCTCTGCCAGGAAAAGCATTGTTTCCATATAAATCATTTGTGACAGAAGCTCCTTATTTTTAAGTGGAAAATGCACATTTAATAACATGAGAATAATGTCCAAACATCCTGTCATTGATGGCTGCCAAGAGAATGCCAGTGCTGGTGCTGCCTGGAGAATGGAGATGCTCAGATGTGGCTGTTTGGGGCCGTACTGTGACTGCATTGCCTTTACTTTGAGCTCTGAGTAGCGACTTCGCCAGGACCCTCTAACCAATTGGCAGCTGAGTGCTTTTATGCCTTGTAAATTCTGGAGTCGGAGTAGGCCTGAGTTAGGGTCCCAGCCCTACCACTAACTGGCTTTGTGACTTTGGGCCCATTATTTTACCACTATAAGCCTCAGTTTCCTCACCTGTAAAATGGGGTAATGTTGCCATCTACCCTTGTAGACTTACAGTGAAGTTTAAATGCCTTTAAATTAAGTTTAAAAGGCAACTAGACTAAACTATGCTACCTAATACAGTAGCCATGGCCATATGGGGCTATTTAAATTTTCAGTGAATTAAAATTTAAATAAAATTTAACAAATTCAGTCCCTCAGCCTATATTCCAAATGTACAATAGCAACTTGTGGCTAGTGACTACCACGCTGGGTAGCACAGGTATCGCCTTCACTCAGAAAGTTGTGTTGAACAGCCCTGGCCTAGAGCACTTAGCACCGTGTTTGGCACCCAGTATAGCTGTGTTGGTTCTTAATTTTATTCTCATTCATCTATAAGGAAATACAAGAAGGCATCTTGGATAGTTGAATCAGAGTCCTTTTAATTATGACTTCAATAGACTGGAATTGGTATCAACCCCGAGTCCCTACAGGTACAAAAGGAGGAAGGAAGCCAAGTTTGGGAATAGAGGATTCTGCAGCTAAGCAGAAAGCCTCAGGGGACAGATGGAGATTTGAGGGTTCCCAATCCTGATCTCCAGGGAGTCCCATATTACAGGTGTTAACCTGATTAGCCCAAGCCTGGCTCCTCGTTAATTGTATGAAGTGAATGGGACAGTTTCCAATACTCAGCACAAAGGATCACATGTTGACTCGATGCTTACCAGCTATTTGGCCTTGGAAGGTTGCTCTCTGAGCCGCTCCTTTCCTCAAACTTTAGATGGCATAAGAACCCCCTGGAGGGCTTGTTAGAGCAATTTCTGGGCCCCACCCCCACAGCCTGTATTTTTCCAGATCTGGGCAGGGACCAGGGATTGCACATCTCCAGCTGACACAGCCAGTTCTCCGACCACGGTTGGAGCAGCCCCCTTTTAAGCCTCAGTGTCTCTCCATTTGTACGGAGAATCTATTCATGCCCGTAATTATTGTGGGGATTGAAAAAATGAACATACGTGAGGTTCCTAGCCAGTGACGTGTTGATGCTCAGCAAATGGTAACTGCTGCTACTATTACTTTATTTTTACCAATTATTTTTACACCCGCAAATCAGGAACTGCCAGAGTCACTTGATATTTGAAAACTGGGCCTAGCCCATATGCCACTCCTCTGTTGTGAAATAACTATATCTTGAGGTTAAACTATTAAAGAACCTTTCAATTCAAAGTCCTTCTGGACCAGTGAGAACGAACATATGTCCCCATGTGCGATCCGTGTCACTCTTTCATCAAGCATTTCTCCCCTCCGGTAGTTTGGAACCGATACCACTTGCACCATTCATTTCCCTGTAGCTTGACATGAAGACTAAAACCTTAATGCACTCGCCCACTGTATAGAGAATGCTGAGTACTTTTGCTTAATGCAAAATGGGTGTTTCACAATCATGTGCTTTTGTAGGTGACTGAATATCAGCTTCAAGGAGGAGATAGTTCTTCTTTGAGTGGAGGAGGCTGTGAGGACGACACTTACGTTTTAGGATTAGCAGTTTTAATAAATGGATCTCTTTGGTTGCTAACCAAAAGGTTGGCAGTTCGAATCCACCAGGCGCTCCTTGGAAACCCTATGGGGCGGTTCTGCTTTGTCCTATAGGGTCACTATAAGTCTGAATTGACTCGACAGCAACAAGTTTGGTTTTGGTTTTAGGGGGCCGTGGTAGTTCAGTGGTAGAATTCTTCCTTTCTGTACAGGAGACCTGAGTTCGATTCCTGGCCAGTGCACCTCATGCACGGCCACTACTCACCTGTCAGTGGATGCTTGCGTGTTGTTGTGATGCCGAACAGGTTTCAGCGAGCTTCTAGACTACAAACTAGGAAGAAAGGCCTGGAGATCTACTTGCAAAAATCAGCCAGTGAAAACCCTATGGACCACATCAGTCCGGTCCACAACCGATCATGGTGATGGTACAGGACCAGGCAGCATTTTGTTCTGTCGTGCATGGGATTGCCATGAGTCAGAGACTGACTCAGTGGCACTAACAACAACAACAACAGGCTGCTCTGATAGATAACCTGTGGAGGGGCAGGAAGGACAAATCATTCAAAACCTAGGATTCAAGGCCAAACACCCCACTCTTTTGTTCCATCCCTGAAATATGTTCTAGTTGTTTCCAGTTTCCAAAATAGCAGGTAAGGAGAAAATGCTAAGTATAATTTGCTCTTGTTTTCAATACCTTCGATAAGCCACGGTCTTCAAGGACTTGGGTGAGTCTTGATATTAAATATCAAGTGGTACTGGTTAGGGTTTGAAGAGCTCAACATGATGTATAATTCAGATTTTCTGAGTGTCTTAATTAGATTTTTTTGGTCTCAAGGAACACAGTCCTACTGCTGTTAAAAGAAGTTTGTTGTAAGAGTAAGAGATGTTGGCAAGCTCATGAAATGAGGCAGTTTCAGGACCTGTCTCTTCTGATTTCCTCCTGCACATTCTCTCTGTCCTTTCTTCTGACTAGCTTCTTCCACCACTGCTAGATTTATGGTCTCTCCTCCCTCAACAATCTTGATTCACACAGGCTTCTTTTTCTCATGACTGTCCAGTGCAATTCAACCCAACCTCATGGCACGTTTTCATCAGCTGTCCTGGCTACAGCAAGCTTAGAGTCTGTTCCCAGTTCTCAAGTACAAGAATCCATTGGTATGGGTCATCTTTTCCATTGGTAAGTTGCAAACCAAACTTTTGGGTTGACTGCCTTTGGCTCAGGCATAATTGGACCCCCAGCCTATTCAGTGGTACCCAGAGTGGGGAAGGGAGCAGGGTTACATGATACAAAATATGCCCACCTAAGTAGGAGGGCTATTCTGTCATGGCAGTTTTCCTTAGAAGGGCATGTGAGTGAACAGGGGTGCCTGGTCCTGTCCAGCGTCCTGAGGTTTTGCAGCTTCAGGCCAATTGAGTAGAATGGCAGCTATAGCAAGTTGAGTCAGATCAAATTCTTCTCCACCCCACCCATTTGCAGTTGCCTCAGATTCCTTACGGGACCTTCATCTGACATAATCCTGCCTGCTGGTTCAGGCTACTCCTCACAGCTGCAGCATCCCTAGAGCTGTAGAAGCCATGTGGGGCCTCTCAGAACCATCCCCTTAAAGGCTGGGAAGGGCCTGTCTGAGTAGTTAGCATTAGAGAGTGAGGGGACCCAATATCTTTCTCCAAGTTAACCTCAATTTTAACTGGTTTAAACTGTAGAGGCACCACAGTCATCAGCTAACTGAGCTTCTCTTTGTTGGCATGTATGTTTTACTGAGGCAGTTCCATTTTCGAATGAGAGGGAGCCAGGATATAAACTGGTAATTCACATCTTGTACATTTTGAGCATGAAAAAGCTCCCTATTATGTACCAGAGGGAGTCCCTGGTGGTGCAAATGATTACCACGCTTGACTGCTAAACAAAAGGTTGGCAGTTCGAGTCTACCCAGAAAAAAAAGCACCTTGGAATAATTGCTTGGCAGTCTACTTCTGAAAAATCATCCATTGAAAACCCTGTGGAGCACAGTTCTACTCTGACACACATCGGGTTGCCAGTTTATGTGCCAGAAGCCTAGGAACATATAAGCATTATTGTCTTAAACCAGTATCTGTGAAAAGTGCACCATGAGCTTCATTCCAGAATGTTTCCATTTTGATTTTTATTCTGGGGCAGCCTTTGGCCACAGTCCTTAGAGTGGACTTTTTGTCTTTGACGTGCATGGTGACATGGTCCACCTCCTGAGATATTGGTGTTCAGCAACTAGCCTCTCTGGTCGCACTGCATGTCTCCCTACAGCGTGATGACTAGTCAGAGTTTCCTCTCTGATTTTATGACCTTGGGCAGGATGGGAAAGATCTATGAGGTCATCTTGTCTGTCCTCAGCCAGGGTAGGATTGTTCCCTAATGGTGCAGTTAAGTATTTTGTCCAGTCTCGTTTCAAATGACTCAAGTGATGAGGCCCCAGGACCTCCCTTAGGAAGCTATTCTGCTGCCTTATAACTCTTGCTGTGAGTATTTTTTTTGCATGTGTCTAATACTCAGAGTCTGACACTATAAGGCCATAAAGAGCTAAGTCTGTTTAAGGTAGCTCTTTACCTACGAATGTTCTCATAATAGTCACTTTTATTATAAATCTTCATCCAGTGTGGGAGTTGAGTGTAAGTTACAACTAGACCTGGGGACTAGTTATCCTAAAATGCAAGAATATCCCCCAAATGAGAATCAATGCTGAAAAGCTGCTCTATCTACCAACAGTGTGTGCACACATTAACTGCTGTGTGTATATTTTAATATTTCACATAGCAATATGTCTTTTGCTTATGTGGTACTAAATGCAAAGCAGAGAAGCATCTGCTTTTGAATGCTTAGCACAGAATTCATATCTTTTCTCCTTGAAACTACTCTGACAATTGCCCCTCGTTCCACCTGCCAAGGAGTGAGGATCTTGGCCTGGGTCGTTTTCCCATGTGAGATCCATCTGTAATCTTTGTCATTGTTGAGAGCCTGTGGGAGACTAACTATTGCTGGGAGAAAGCTCTCAGGGTGGGTTGAGAGAGGGGAGAAAGAATGATAGGAAGAGGGAGAGAAAAGGACACAGAGGAGGAGGAAGAATAGGAGGAACAGAAATTGGGAATTAGAAATAGAAATGAAGATAAAACTAAAGAAAGGAAGAAATGATGGGAAAAAGGAAAGGAGAAAATACAGAGACTGAATAATGAAGAGAAGAAGAAGAAAATATGAATAGATATGGGTCTGTAGACAGGAAAAGACATTCATACTATCTATCAGTACCAAAAGTCCCCTGACGTTTCACCTTCTGGATCCTTCTTTTGCTGTAGGAACCTAGTTCTCAAAGTGTGGTTCCCAGATCAACAGCATCAGCTTCACTTGGGGATTTATTAGAAATTCAAATTCTCTGGCCCCATCCCAGACCTACCAAATCTAAATGCTGGGGTGGGACTCAGCCATCCTTTTTTTCACAAGCCCACCAGGGATTCTGGTGTGGGCTTAAGTTTGGGAACCCGTGCAGTAGGGCATTTTTGTAGGAAGCCGACTGCTTTTAGGAATGACCTGACAGTTCAGAAGGCATTTGTATTTATAATGTGATCGGCTGCTAACTGAAGGATTGGCAATTCCAGTCCACCCAGAGAAGGCTAGGAATAAAGGCCTGCTGATCTACTTCTGAGAAATCAGGTACTGAAAACCCTGTGGAGCACAGTTCTACTCTGACACACATGGGGTCACCATGAACCAAAATCAACTTGATGGCAACTACCCGCCCCCCACCAGAAGCTGAAATTAACCCAGGAAGTCCTATTTTTTTAAATTATTTTTCTCTTGACTACCCAATGCCACATGGCACTATACAGATTCCATATCCTAGCAGGGGATGCCTAAGCCACGCACGTTAGAGGGAACATCATTACATATATATCTCACCTTCCTTAAGTTTTCCTGGTTGATACATCATGGCCAACCAGAGAGAAGGGATCATTAAAGAGTTTATTTTCATCTTTATTTTATCATTTAAAACACGTTTTTTCCAATGAGAGTACTGATGGCATAAAAGGTTGTACTTTGAACAACCAATCCAATTAAAGTGGTTTCATTTCCATCATGTTCACATGAGACAACAGCAAACCCAAGTTGCTTTAGGTAGACATTGGAAATATGAGCTCAATATGTTCTTGATATTGCTTGTATATAATTATAATTTCAAACCAAAGTCCTCGTATCCCCCCAAACTGTGTTGTAGGGTAAAGTGTTGTACTTAGCAAAAGAGGGGAATTGACAATCTAAAAGCTCTCCTTCATTTCAAGTGTGGGCCATTGTTGTTTAAGGATTTGTTCTATTGCATGCTGATAAATATTTATCATGGTTAAGTGAACAATCATTTGGAGACAGATACCATTTTATGATGCAGCTTCTCAGGGCGTCCTAATTGTGACTCTGCCTTGGCGTTTTATGTTTTATCGGAATATGCAGGCATATACTTTATGAGGTTGGGTAATGAAGAGAGAGAGACCCCAATAAACATATTTGCTAAGAGTAATGGTTATCTATAGCTCAGCAACCCTCGGTGAGCATAGCCTGTATAACACAACACAAGGCAAGCAGTTCATAGCTCAATTGCTTCATTTTTAGGCATTATGTTATTCTAAATTAACACTATATTTCATATTCTCCAGGTCTGACTATTAACCGGATTTTGGAACCTTCAGGGTTTATTATTTAGTAATCCCTGAAGCTCTCTAGTAGGCATTTTTAAATTCATGCATTAGAACAGATTAAAAATTAGCTAGAAAGGCGTGTTTAATAGCCCACTCCTTTTTTTTTTTTTTTTTGCTAATTGTGCTGGCAGAAGTAAAAAAAAAAAAGAAAATTCACATGAGGTCAGATCTGGTATGGCACAAATGAACTTGCTACCTGGCTTGCTGCTAATTGTCGCTGAAATAGGGATTATTTAAATTACCAAATAATTTTTGAAATCTCTATAGAATGTCACAGAGCCACAATTCAAGCACACGGACCGGGGATCTTTGTTATTTTTCTTTATGCTTTCAAGTTTTCTGAACAAGAATGCATTTCTAATGTAAACTGGGAAAAAAATGTAAGGCCTCACTATTGATAAAAGAAACAAAACATGCAACTGTTTTTAAAATAGTGGTTAATTAATCCCTAGAAAACATCATTTTATTTCTTGTTGTATCAGCATCATCCCTAATAGTTAATCAGAAATAGAAAGATATTCCCAAACCCTCATTCACAAAGATCATTCAAATGTGTAAGTATATCAGTTGCTCTTTTTCTTTAAAGATTTTTTTTTTTTAAGGATATGCTGACAAGCCCTACTTTCTAGGTCCCCATTCACTAACACACCCCGCTGCTTTCTGTTTCTTCTTCCTCTAGTGCATATTAAATCACCGTGTTTAGAGAATAGAAGACACAGCCTTCATCACATCAACTTTAAATCCTATCGCCTATGCCATCCTTGGTGAGGCAAGCTGCCCTCCCTGCCCTGTTCACACCCAAACCCATCCATTCCTTCAGGCCCACTGGTTCTCCACTAGGGGTAGTTTTGCTCCTAAAGGACCTTTGACAATATCTGGAGATAATTTTCATTGTCAGGACTTGAGGGGGTGGGGGTCTTGGTGTTGCTATTAGCATCTAATGGGTAGAAGCTAGCAATACAGGTTAGCATTCTACAATGCACAGGACAGCCTCTCCCCTCAAAGAATTGTGTCCTTGTTGTTAGTTGCCATCAAGTTGGCTCCAACTCATGGTGATCCGTGTACAGCAGAATGAAACATTGCCCATTCCCGTGCCATCTTCTGACTCGTAGCGACCCTATGAGTCGGAATCGACTTGACGGCACTGGGTTTGGTTTTGGTTTTTTGGTGCCATCTTCAGGATCGTCAGTGTGCTCGAGTCCATTGTTTTAGCCGCTGTGTATTCTGAGTGCCTTCCGTTCTAGGGAGCTCATCTTCTAGCAGTATATCAGACAATCTTCTGGTAGGATCTGTAGGGTTTTCACTGGCTAATTCTCCGAAGTAGATCATCTGTGACTTAAGACTTTTTCTATCGCACACTGATAAATATTTATCATGGTCAAGTGAACAATAATTTGGAGGCAGATAACCATTTCATGATGCAACTTTTCAGGGTGTCCTGATCGGGCTTTGCCTCACTGTTTTATGTTTTATCGGAATATGCAGGCATATTGATTATTTCCTTTTATATCTTCATTCGGCAGACATTTCTTAAGGGACCACCGTGTGCACAGAGTCTGGCCCTGGAGACCCAGACAACACATGGGAGCTTAGCCTGAAAGCTCCACTGAAACCTGTCTACTATGGGTGAATTTGCTGGTATTTGGAATATCAATGGCAGAGCTTCCAGCATCATAGCAACATGTGAGCCACCACAGTACAACAAACTAACAGGTGGTGGAACAAAGAATTATCCATCTCAAAATATCAATAGTGTGTTGTTAAGAAACTGTGCTCTAGCCACGCCTACCACTGGAAGAATTACCAAACTCTGCTTTACATGTGCTGTGTTATCTGCTTGCCTTGTACTTCCCTTTGCTAATTTGTGCTCATGCTTCCAAAGGCACCCCACGCATCATGTCTCCTGTTGCAGCTTCTGCCCCACCCCACCCTCCACTGCACTGCCAGCTGTATGAGAGTCAGGACTGTGTGTCCTCTAGGTCCCCAGGGCTGTGTGCACATGGTGGTTACTTAAGAAATGTTTGTTGAATGAAGATATGAAAATGTTGAGGGGAAATCATCAGAATACGTAGTTAATATATTCATAGTCCCAAACTCAAAAGGATATTCACGACCTGGTCCTTTGCCTTCTACCCTCCGTCTAGTCATTCTCCAGCCATAGCCTAGATGCGTGTGTGAATACACTTCTACCATTAAGTCGTGAATTATTTAAACTCTGCCAGTGATTCTGTATACAATGTACAGCAGAATGTATTGCACTTCAAGAGCGCCTGCCAGCCTGCCCAGGATGGCCTCACGTAGTCTTTTAGCTCCACATCGATACACAGGTATTTTCAAATATTGCAGGGGCCTGGAGCCTTTGTGCTCAGGCTTCCGTAGGCATTATCCGTTGTAAAACCAGGCCCCAATCTATATGTCCAACGCCATTCCTAGGCCCCCTTTGATAATCCTTATGGAGGAGAGACACTCAATAGATCTTCACTAATGGGTTCTGACTTCATAAAATGTATTAATGCCTTCTTTTTGAAAGTAAGAGTGCTTTGAATACAAGTCTTTATTGCTTTAGAAGTTCATAAAAGCAAAAGCGTAGTATTTCCCCTGGTGTTTGTACAGTAGGGGAATGGACATACACCCGGGATGAGAATCCCAGCTGCGCTTTTATTGTTTGTGATTTCAGATTTCAGACTGCCTAGTGGGCGAAGTCCATCCTGATTCTCAGCCCTGTCTGCCTGATTTTTGAGAACGCATTCCTTGCAAAGGGCTTGCAATTTCATTGGCAAAATAGCTTTATCACGTGAGAAAGATGACAGAAAGGAAAACCCCTAAGTAGGCCTGTTTTTTAAAAGCACTTAATTGCACTTAGTTCTCGCAGTAACCTTGTGGGAGAGAGTAATTTTTAAATCCCATTTTATAGATGAGGACACTGATGTGCTAGAAAGAGAATACAGTTGAAGTTAACCCTGGACTCTCTAACTCCAAAGGCTTTACTTGGCTCATCTCTCTGCCCGGCCCTCAAGCAACATTTTTGACTTTCAAGCATTTTAGTAATATTTGAAAAGAAATATATATTTTAAAAGACTTGAGGAAATCATGGCTTCATAACCAGGTGCTAAAGCTGCAATCCTCAGCAAAGTGAACAATGTCTTTATGGAGGTTTGTTTTGGTCAGTTCTTCAGTTTACAAGAACACACAATAGAGTAATGTCTGCTGCAAAGTGGCTTGCACCTGGCTGACATCTGGCCATTAAGAATGCCTGCTTTTGGGTCCTCATTCATCACACAAGCTCTTATGGGTACACCTGTAGGTTTGTAGTAATTCCTCTCCACCTACAAGGGCCATATGCCTGAATCCCACCAGCCCCATATTTATCAAACTTAAATTGAGGAAACAATGGCTTGAGGGACAGGGGTCACCAGTGAAGCCCTTTTAAGTATATTATTTATGGACCCTATAAAATGGGAGACTATGTTAATTTCATGCTTCTTAACGTGGGTCTGAGTATCCCTAGTTTTCTCTTGTAGAGTGACATTGTGAGAGTTTTTTAGAAGTCATAGGAAAACAAGGCACATCTTCTTAAATAGTCCAGTTTTTTTGGTGAATAAACCATATTGTTTATAGTAAAACAAATATGAGTGTCATCTAGTAAAATGCACCATTTACATGATTTTTTAAAGATGGAACATGAGTCTTTAACTATACTTCTGACTCTAGGGATGCCTTTTTGCTCTGAGGGATACATCCATGGAAGGGTTTGACAGCCCAGCTATGTGGACATCTTATTACTCATTTTTATTTGCTATCCAGAGCTTGCCAGGAGCCTTTTAGATCTCTCTCTTCTGAAGTTTTAGCAAGATGTTTGCAAAGGTATGTTGCTTCATTACAGATAATATGAGCATTAAAAAGCAATTATTTGCCCCATTTTCAGATTCTTAACTCAGAATTGACTGCCTTTCTGGGTTTTTGTTTCTGAATTTCACCACGGTTCTAGAGGTGCAGCCCCCAAAGAGCAAGCTCCTCTACTACACACACACACACACACACGCACGCGCATGCACACACACACCACACACACGCACGTTCCCCCATCTATCACAGAGGTGTGCCTCTATATTCCAGTTAATTTCCCTCAGTTTTCTTTGTCACTTCCAAGTCCCATTGCAAAATATGCTGCCTGGTCTGTCAGTCAGCATATATCCTATTTTTAGTCCCGATATTCCAGTTTCCTTTTTTTATCCTCCCCCTTCCCCAATTTATCCCCAACTGGGGTGACATACATATACTGAAATGGAAATGCTAATTTTCATTTAAAAAACTTACACAGAACCATTCACAGAATAACGTTTTTAGGTGGAAGACCCTTATCTGAGGCAGCAGCTCTCAACTGGGGTTATTGTGCCTGCCAGGGGACACTTGTCAATGTCTGGAGATGTTTTTGATTGTCACATCTGGGGAGGAGGGTGCTACTTGCATCTAATGGGTAGAGGCCAGGGATGCCAGTAAGCACCCTGCAATGCACAGGACTACTCCCCAAAACAAAGAGTCATCGGGCTCAAAATGTCCCTAGGGCCAAGGTGGTGAAACTCTGGTCTAGAGGAAGAAATGATATCATTCTTCATTTCATGTTTATTAGCCAAGCTGTGAATACCCTCTTTTTTTAAAGTGTGGTTTTAGATACTCAAATCACGTGCTACTAGAAGTAGTCAGTGGTGCTCAGATCTAAGAAATTTATACCCCTCAGCTGGTAGTGAGGCAGCCATACATAATACCATCAGGACTTAAAGATGATTTAGAAATGGAAAGGTCATATGTTAGAGATGGGGTCAAATGGGTCTCCTAGAGACCTGAGAGGAGTGTGATCCCGTATCCAAGATGCAACCATAGTCTTCAGTGCTTTGCAAACACTACAAAAAGAACTACATTCCTATGACTTCTTTTTCTCTCCCCTCAAACAATACCCTTCACTTTGTCAAGTGAGAGGCAGCCTTCCCTGAGAAATGTTAGACAACATGTCAGTCTTGCTCTCTCTTGCTCTGCTCCCGTATCCATTTGAAATTCAGTGCAAACCCATAAATTCTACTTTGCTTCTGTAGCAGCCTGCATGGTGTGTATACCAAGCATTAGAAAACAGTAAATCCAGCCCATTTATTCACATTAACCAGCAAAGGCATCCTGCATGCCCATGTAAGTACTGGAAATTACTGACATGACCTTCTAGACCATGAAAAGATGGAAGCATATGGCAGAATTCATATGTGAACAGATTGCTTTTTCTCATAAGAACGGTTTATTAGAACACCAGCTATTACAGCGCACTGAAGGTACTCTTCCCGCTCTTGATTTAAGCCCCGAGTCGCCCCGCCACACTTGTTTCACTGCGTTCTGCCGTGTATCTCACATCTACTCCTTGCCATTTCTAAATGGCCTACTTAAACCTTGATGTGGGTCCTTCAGTTTCCCGTAAATTAATAACACATCTATGAATATTTCTTGACCAATTTTAGAAGCCCCAGTCTGTTCCAATACCAGGGCTGAAAAAACAGGGAATAGATAAAGCAAGCTTCTTCTATCAAATATGAAGCAAAATATTATTAATCTAGACTGCCTGCTACTTTCATTTACTATGTTCCTGCTCATGGGATTACAGGCACAAAAGTTTCATAAATTTCAAATGAAATATGAACATTTGTTGTCAAAATACTGTTAAACTATGAAAGCCCTGCTAGTACTAGTTCCATTTTATTATTATTATTAATATGCATTTATAGCCACAGGCATTCACATGTCCTGGGTTCTGGGGAGCACAGCTCTTTCCTCCCATTTTCCCTCAGCTCTTTTCTAATTCTCTCTTGTGTCCCTCACTTGTTTCCCAAGCAGGAGACATGGAATTGGACAATGACTGAGTTTTTGTCCATGTTCCCATATCTGCTGCATCTATGATTAGGAGGCATTTTGATGCCGTTGAGCAGAGTGACTTGTCTTTTATGATGGAGGTAGGTCATGGGGGTTTAGCTGACTTCATCAGATAGTAGGGTACAGGCCCAACCTGTGAGGCTGTGGCCTGCCAAGGAGGGTCCAGGGGGCTAGATCAGAGAGAGCACAGCCACACTGGAAAGGCAGTCTTTGTGGAGAGCAGCCAAGGTCACAGCTGGGAAAAAAGGAAAAAAAAAAAAAAAGTGTATTCCAAATCAGAGTAACATTGCACAAATGGATCAAGGAATGAGGGGCGGAGTTGTTAGCCAAGAGAATCAAGAGCCAGACAGAATGAAACATGGAAAAAATGAAGCCACTTGTTGAGCATTGGCTAGGTGCCAAACATTTTAATGACCTGAGCGGATGCACCAGGTATGCTATGGAAGAGCAGGAGTGAGTCCTTAAAGGGACTGCACTGAGTTAGACCAGTTGTAGGTTCTCAAAGTGGGTTCCCCAACCAGCAGCTTCAGCATCACCTGGGAACTTGTTAGAAATGCAAATTCTGTGGCCTCACCCCAGGTCTATTGAGTCAGAATCTCTGCGCTTGGAGCCCTGAGATCTGTTTTAAGAAGACTTCCAGGTGATTCTGACACACAGGCCAATTTTGAGAACTACGGAGTTAAATAGATGCAGCAAGAGAGGCAGGTTGTTGAGAGAACACTGGGCATGGCAATCAGAAATACGGCACAACCACCTATACTTGGAGCAAGTCACCTAAAGTCCATGCCTGGCAGATTCCTCAACATTTTCAACCTCACAGGAACCCTGGTGGCACAGTGGTTAAGAGCTCTGCTGCTGACCAAAAGGTCAGCAGTTTGATTCCACCGCTGGCCACTCCTTGGAAACCCTATGAGACAGTTCTACTCTGTCCTGTAGGGTTACTATGAGTTGGAATCAACTTGATGGTAACAGGGTTTTTTTTTTAGTCTGTCCAACCTCACAGGATTTTTCTAGAACTGATACCAGTTATGATGACAGCTAAGATCCATCTCAAATAGTCTTAGTTTTGAGGGGCTTATTTTTTTCCTCCCAGTGCCTTTACCCCACCATCCATCTTTCCCTTACTGTGTGCTACGCAATATGCTAAGCAATTTCAGACACTGTTTGTTTTGATCCTAACAACCTCATTATCCTTGTTTAGAAAACAGAGAGGTTTAGTAAACTGCCTAAGGCCATGCTACTAGTAGGCAAGAACACTCCAGGATTTTCTGATTTCAAGCTTGCTACAGGGTTTTACTAGATCAAGATCAAGAGAGAGAGTGTGTTTGAAAGGGCTTTAAAAATTCTAAGTTCTATATAAAATAACAAACTGGTATTATCACTGTCTTTTTTTTTTTTTTAGCTCTCCTATTGGCAGCTTCTCTTGAAGTTTCTTTTCTGTGGGATTTTTTGGCCTGGGATGATCCCCTTTATCAAGATGATTTACCAACTGAAGTGGGTCAAACAACAAAAGTTGGACCTGGATTGGTGACAATGGGATTCTGATTTCTGCTCACAGGTGCTTTCATTTAGGTTTACTCCTGGTGGTGCAGTGGTTAAGAGCTCTGCTGCTAACCAAAAGGTGGGCAGTTCCAATCCACCACCAGCCACCCCTGGAAGCCATATGGGACAATTCTTCTCTGTCCTGTAGGGTTACTGTAGGGTCTGTATGAGTCAGAATCAACTCAATGGCAAATGGTCCTAAGGAGACAGAAGGAAAGAGATACAAGATCCAGATTGTTGATGGGTTTATTTGATGTCTTGTAGGGTGGTCTTAGTAGAAAAAAAACGCCAAGAGGCTTACCTAGGTTTTTTCAGTTAAAGTTCATGTCATTCAAGTTACGAATTTAAATTCTAGCTCTCCTTTAATCTTTTTGGTTCAACTCACAATTCCTATTATCCACAAGTCTGACAAATTTTAGCAATCACTTTTGAGAAGCTGTGGAATAATGTTTATTCTTATTTATGAATTTAGGTAATGACCTTAAATTATTAACCTATATTTATAAATTGAGTGTGTTGATTTCCTTTTTAAGTACTTCTACTGACAAACTTCCCAAGAATGTATATATCTAATAA
The DNA here is from genome assembly GCF_024166365.1 of Elephas maximus indicus. Taxonomy (NCBI): domain Eukaryota; kingdom Metazoa; phylum Chordata; class Mammalia; order Proboscidea; family Elephantidae; genus Elephas; species Elephas maximus. Next base: position 44,477,206 of record NC_064839.1, read on the forward strand.
ATTTAAGTTCAATTATAATGAAACTTGGGTTTTCTTAATATTCTGACACTTTTATAAATATGGTAATATTTCAGCATTGAATCACATGTCTATAGTGATTATCCTTTACACATTTAAAATAGAAACTGTAAGGCTAGCCTATTACTCTAGAACACAAGTCAGTAGACTTTTTCTGTAAAGGTCCATATAGTGAATACTTTTGGCTTTGAGGTTCAAATGCTGTTTGTTACAACTATTCAACTCTGCTTTTTTATGAAAGCATCCATAGACAATACATCAATGAACTGACCCAAGAAAACTTTATAAAAGCAGACAGCAGGCCAGATTTGACCCATGGGTCCTGGCTTGCCAACCCCTCCTTTAGAAACTCACTAAAACATTCCAAGTACATAAAATACCACATGTGTGAAGACATTCTAGCATGATATTATTTATTCAGTTTTGATTATCTCAGTATTTTTATGCTTAATCTTAACGTAAAATTCTAGCATAAAAGCAATATTTTTAATTCAAACCCAGACTGTCTGGTTTTGGATCCAGACTTTGCCACGTGTAGCTGGTGGCCTTAGGGAAGTTATTTAACCTCTCTGTGCTTATTCTCCTCAACTTTAAAAGGGTATAATGATAATACTTACCTCACAGGGTGGTTGTAAGCATGAAATGCGTTATTATATATAAAGCACTGTAACAGTACCTGCATGGAGGGAGTGCCGCATGATTGTTTGCTGTGATTATTTAGTTGCTTTACTTTTTTTTTTTTTACTTTTTAATCTTTCCAAGGCTTCCCCTGTTCGTGATGAGGAGGCTGAAGCTCTGATGGCCTGGTATCACATGGTGCGTGGCAGCACTGGGATTGAACCCTGGCCTGAATCCGACCACCCCCCTCCAACTCCCTCCATCCACCTCCTCTCTTCTTTCCCTCCCTCCACCTCCAACCACCTCCTTCCACTCCCCTCCACCCACCTGCTTCCATTACTCTCCACTCACCTCTTTCTACCCCGCTCCACTCATCTACCTCCATCCACCTCCCTCAGTTCTTCACTCACCTCCTCCATCCCCCTCCCTTCATCCATCTTCCTCTACCTCCTTCCACCTCCTTCATTCTTTCCCCCTACTCTGCGTGGGAAGCTTAGAAACCAAAAGGAGGACATGAGGATGATGGTCACATCTTTCCAGCCAGTGCCAAGGAATTTGGTCATGGGCCCTCTGAGACCTGGTTAAGCAACACGGGCCATCCTTCTACGATGGAATCTCTGTGAGTGACCATTTGGGGATAAATCTTGAGCTTCTCTTGGTGATGACTCAGTTCCCAGTATGAAGCAGTCTAGGGGGGTAAAAAAAAAAAAAAAAAAAAAGTAGGAGGGGAAAAAGATCCTTGTAATGAAAGACACAGGAAGAGCAAAGGAAGAAATGGCCAAGAGTTTCCTGACACGTAGGGTAGCAGACAGAGGACCGGGTAAAATTATTTACTCTGTAAGTAGAAAGCCAAAGGTAAGAGAAAACAAATTGAGAACATGAAGCAAAGATGGAAGAGGAATCAGATTTTCTGCTGCACATTTTTAGAGCGTGTCTAGAGAGGAGCTGTGTGGACTGGGGTGAGGTGAAACACTCAGAGCAATTGTCTGGTTTTCCCCTTTGTTTTATCTCATCCTGCTCACTTAAGAGGAAGAATTTCCCCCTTTACCGTCACCAGATCCCCTGGAATTGGGCTTCAGGGGCTGGGGGAGCAAATAGCTGTCCCAAAGCTTCTCTCTTAGGTCAATAGAGGAGAACTGCTCCCTTTCCAAAGAGAAACAATCTTAAAAGCAGGCTTCTGGAATTTTAGAATCCTGCAGGGATTAGAGGGATCAGAAGGGCTTCCCTGAGGGCACAGTGTTAGGCTGAGGCCTGGAGAGGACTTTGGTTTTATCCAGGAGGGGAATCAAGAAGAGTGGGGAGGCATTAATTGCAGTTTTTTTTTTCCCTCTCTCCTTCCCTGCTTCATCCAGACGTGAAGTATTTCTTTCTATTTCTGTATCATAACTACCAGGCATCCTGTTCAACTTCTTGTGTGTCTCCCAGCCTCCTTCCTACTTCACCCTCACTCCCCTCCAGCCCCTCACAGCCGACCTCACAGGGAACTCCATTGAAAATTGCTAACAAGATTGGAGTTAGGATTTCCAGAACGGAGATTTAAAAAAAAGAAAAGGAACTCTCAAATGCTTGAACTTTTGGGGACGGGAAAAGAAACCCAAAATGTGTTTCCGATTATGCCACTGACTGTAGCCTCCTGAAGGCAAGGATTTGTTCAAATATCTGATGCAGTTGTGGGCACAAGGGGGATGTTAACAGAATATTCTTCTGTGTACCTTATTACTCATTATTCCAACCTCAGTGGAAAAGAGTTAGTGAACTTGACTCCCAAACCCCCACCCCTCTATTTCAGTTCACAAGATGCTGTTCAGCCCTGCATGTAATGCTGGAAAGGATCAGTTTGGGACCTTTTTTAAAACCACCAGCAGCTGTGTTATGTTAGGACAATTACTTAACCTCTCTGAGCCTGTTTCTCTATCTATAAAATGGGAATGATGCTCTCCACTTTAATGTTTCTTGATTCGAAATTACTGAGATCACATATAGGGTAACTGCTAGAATTTGGTCATCTTTACTACTCTCTGGGCCCCACATGTCTGTCAGTTTGTCATACTATGGGGGCTTGCATGTTGCTGTGATGCTGGAAGCTATGCCGCCGGTATTCAGATACTAGCAGGGTCACCAATGGAGGACAGGTTTCAGCTGAGCTTCCGGACTAAGACTAGGAGGAAGGAACCGGCAATCTACTTCTGAAAAGCATTAGCCAGTGAAAACCTTATGAATAGCAGTGGAACATTGCCTGATATAGTGCTGGAAGAGGAGCCCCCCAGGTTGGAAGGCACTCAAAAGATGACTGGGGAAGAGCTGCCTCCTCAAAGTAGAGTCGACCTTAATGATGTGGATGGAGTAAAGCTTTTGGGACCTTCATTTGCTGATGTGGCACGACTCAAAATGAGAAGAAACAGCTGCAAACACCCATTAATAATCGGAACCTGTAACGTACGAAGTATGAATCTAGGAAAACTGGAAATCGTCAAAAATGAAATGGAACACATAAACATGGATATCCTAGGCATTAGTGAGCTGAAATGGACTGGTATTGGCCATTTTGAATCAGACAATCATATAGTCTACTATGCTGGGAATGACAACTTGAAGAGGAATGGTCCTGCATTCATCGTCAAAAAGAACGTTTCAAGATCTATCCTGAAGTACAACGCTGTCAGTGATAGGATAATATCCATATGGCTACCAGGAAGACCAGTTAATACGACTATTATTCAAATTTACGCACCAACTGCTAGGGCCAAAGATGAAGAAATAGAAGACTTTTATCAGCTGCTGCAGTCTGAAATTGATCGAACATGCAATCAAGATGCATTGATAATTATTGGCGATTGGAATGTGAAAGTTGGAAACAAAGAAGAAGGATCAGTAGTTGGAGAATATAGCCTTGGTAATAGAAACAATGCCAGAGATCGAATGATAGAATTTTGCAAGACCAACGACTTCTTCATTGCAAATACCTTCTTTCACCAACATAAAAGGCGACTGTACACATGGACCTCGCCAGATGGAACACACAGAAATCAAATTGACTACATCTGTGGAAAGAGACGATGGAAAAGCTCAATATCATCAGTCAGAACAAGGCCAGGGGCCGACTGTGGAACAGAGCATCAATTGCTCATATGCAAATTCAAGCTGAAACTGAAGTAAATCAGAGCAAGTCCATGAGAGCCAAAATATGACCTTGAGTATATCCCACCTGAATTTAGAGACCATCTCAAGAATAGATTTGATGCATTGAACACTAGTGAGCAGACGAATTGTGGAATGACATCAAGGGCATCATACATGAAGAAAGCAAGAGGTCATTGAAAAGACAGGAAAGAAAGAAAAGACCAAGATGGATATCAGAGGAGACTCTGAAACTTGCTCTCGAACGTCAAGTAGCTAAAGCAAAAGGAAGAATTGATGAAGTAAAAGAACTGAACAGAAGATCTCAAAGGGCATCTCAACATAAAGAAAACAAAAATCCTCACAACTGGACCAATGAGCAACATCATGATAAACAGAGAAAAGACCGAAGTTGTCAACAATTTCATTTTACTTGGATCCACAGCCATGGAAGCAGCAGTCAAGAAATCAAAAGACACATTGCATTGGGTGAATCTTCTGCCAAGGACCTCTTCAAAGTGTTGAAGAGCAAAGATGTCACCTTGAAGACTAAGGTGTGCCTGACCCAAGCCATGGTATTTTCAATTGCATCATATGCCTGTGAAAGCTGGACAGTAAATAAGGAAGACCAAAGAATTGATGCCTTTGAATTGTGGCGTTGGTGAAGAATATTGAATATACCGTGGACTGCCAAAAGAATGAACAAATCTGTCTTAGGAGAAGTACAGCCAGAATGCTCCTTAGAGGCAAGGATGGCGAGACTGCGTCTTACATACTTTGGACATGTTGTCAGGTGGGATCAGTCCCTGGAGAAGGACATCATGCTTGGCAGAGTACAGGGCCAGTGGAGAAGAGGTGGATTGACACGGTGGCTGCAACAATGAGCTCAAGCATAACAACAATTGTAAGGATGTCTCAGGACTGGGCAGTGTTTCATTCTGTTGTGCGTAGGGTCGCTATGAGCTGCAACCGACTCAATGGCACCTAACGACAACAACTACTTTCTGGTGAGGCTTAAAATGTTTGCACATGACCCACCTTCCTTCCTTTCTCATTTATCTGCATTTTCACAGTAGTTGGTTTTAACTTTTGTGTGTGTGTGTGTGTGTGTGTGTGTGTGCTTTAGGTGAAACTTTATAGAGCAAATTAATTTCTCATTCAATAATTTAAACACAAATTGTTTTGTGACATTGACTGCAATCTCCACAATGTGTCAGCACTTTCCCCTTCCACACCCCAATTCCCCGTTTCCTGTCCATTTTTCCTGCCCCGTCCTGCCTTCTCATCATTGCTTTTGGGCAGCTGTTGCCCTTTGGTCTCATGTACACGACTGAATTAAGAAACATGTTCCTCATGTGTGTTATAGTTTTATCGACCTGTCTAATCTTTGGCTGAAGGGTGAACTTCGGGAGTGGCTTCAGTTCTGAGTTAAAAGGGCATCTGGAAGCCATAGTCTTGGGGATTCCTCCAGCCTCTGTCAGACCAGTAAGCCTGGTCTTTTTTTTTTTTTTTTTTTGTGAACTTGAGTTTTGTTCTACATTTTCCTCTCGCCCTGTCCAGGACCCTCTATTGTGATCCCTGTCAAAGCAGTTGGTGGTGGTAGCTGGGCACCATCTAGCTCTTCTAGGCTCAGGCAGGTGGAGGCTGTGGTGCTTGTGGTATTGTGGCACGTTAGTCCTTTGGACTAATATTTCCTTTGTGTCCTTGGTTTTCTTCATTCTACTTTGCTCTGGATGGGATGGGGCCAGTAGATGTATCTTAGACAGCCACTTGCAAGCTTTTAAACCTGGTTTTAACTTTTATACCTGTAATATATAATGCAAGCAAGAATTATAATTTCTATAAGTACTATGTGATGGCCCGCTGTTATTCAGTAACTCATTAGACACTGACGGGTTGATGTGAGGTGCAACAAGACTTAGTATCCGTTGCTGCTTTCCATACAGTTTACGAAACTCTAATCCATAAAAGCTGTTTGAAATTTCCATTAGGAGATTTACACAAGTGGTTAAAATTAGTCATGCATTCTTGGTCTGAACTACAGGAAGGGTATCTTTACTGTGAAAATGATGATGACATGTTAAAACTGTGTAATAGTAAGCAGACAGTTTTCTGAGCTGCTGGGTAAGTTCTGGAAATGCTCTATTTATTTTCTCCCGATTGACTCCTTTCTTTCAGGCAAGACTGCCAGTGCGTTGACTTGGAAAACAAATGAAGCTGAGCAATTCCAAAGCACTGACATTGCGTGGCTTCGTTTGTGAGCCACACCAGCTCTTTTATTTTATTTTTTAAATTGCTGCATTTTCCTCTAAAATACAAAGTGAATTTTTTTTTTTTTTTTTAGCAGAAGCCTTAAAAAATAGGAGCATCCATGGTTCTCTCAAGATGTCCCCAGCGTACCATCTTTAGTAGTACAACATTACTTCTAAGGTTAGGGCAAAGGCAACGAAATGATTTTTGACTGCTGAAAATCTGTTGCCTAGTTTATTTCGTCGTTTATTCCTTTTTGATGCAGCAGTGTTTTTTAATGTTAGAGAAAAGGCCGTAATTTTCTTTGTTATTGAACAGCCAACCACTTATATTTTCCAAAGCCATTTGCATTCAGTCTGATGGCTGCTAAAAATGTATGTGGATTTTTCATCTGAGGTTTTCTCTATGCATATTGTTTACACTTATCAAATGTTGTCCTGCCCAGTACTTTATATTCATTGTAGCTTCCGGACCTAGCTAACAACATGGTCTGTATGAAAAACAAAGCAAAAGAGGCAAAGGGACTTTTTTTGAGAGAATATGAACACAAGAAAAGACAAATGTTGCTGTAAAATGAGCGGTATTCCCAAGTGGAGGCTCTGTCTTTGTTCTGTCATCAGTTTGTCACTTGTCAATCAAACCCCCCACTCATCCATGTACACTCACTGACGTGAGAACCCAGCTCTGTCTGCAGTTGTGGCAGCCTAAAAAAAAATCTGTCAGGGTTTCATAAAACAAATACTTAAACAGTAAAAGACCAGGATAGAGTTCCTCACTGATATTGTTTGGGATCACTCAAACAGAACAATTTAATGTTTATTTGCTTTCTTACTTTCCGTTCTTTGCATTCAGTGACTTTGTATAATGTCATGCATACCCGGAGTATTCAGTGTTTGTATAAAAAAACCAAAACCAAACCTGTTGCCATCGAATAGATTCTAACTTGTAGCAGCCCTATATAACAGAGTAGAACTGCCTCACAGAGCTTCCAAGGAGTGGCTGCTGGACTTCAACTGCTGACCTTTTGGTTAGCAACTGAGCTGTTAAACACTTACATTAAAAACAAGAATGAGAATTGGTCTCAACCCACCTGGAGAAAAGGAGAATGAAGAACACTGAAGACACAAGGTAATTATGAGCCCAAGAGACAGAAAGGGCCATGTAAATCAGAGACTACATCAGCCTGAGGCCAGAAGAACTAGATTGTACCCAGCTACAACCGATGACTGCCCTAACAGGGAACACAGCAGAGAATCCCTGAAGCAGCAGGAGAGCAGTGGGATGCAGACCTCAAATTCTTGTAAAAAGACCAGACTTAATGATCTGACTCAGACTAGAAGGATCCCAGAGGTCATGGTCCCCAGACCTTCTATTAGCCCAAGACAGGAACCATTCCCAAAGCCAACTCTTCAGACAGGGATTGGACTGGACCATAAGGTAGAAAATGATGCTGGTGAGGAGTGAGCTTCTCGGATCAAGTAGACACATGAGAGTACGTGGGCAGCTCCTCTCCGGAGGGGAGATGAGAAGGAAGAGATGGACAGAAGCTGACTGAGTGGACACTGCAGTACAGCGTGGAGAGAAAGAATATGCTGTCTCATTAGGGGGAGAGCAACTAGGAGTATATAGTAAAGTGTATATAAATTTTTGTATGAGAGACTGACTTGATTTGTAAACTTTCACTTAAAGCACAATAAAAATTAAAAAAAAAAAACAAGAATAAGAACAAAGTAAGACCCCTATTCCTGCAATTCTGGTACTTTACCACCAGATGGTGGTAGTGTATCTTGACCTGCTAACTCTTTGTCTTCCAGTGGATTCCAACTCATAGCGACCCTATAAGACAGAGTGGAGCTGCCCCATAGGGTTTCCAAGGAGTGGTTGGTGGGTACGAACTGCTGACTTTTTGGTTAGCAATCTAAGCCCTTAACCACTGTGCCACAGTCAGCGATGGCAATTTTCTCAATGAATTTACCCATATTTGATCATAAACATGATTGCACCTTCTTTATAGAAATGTATTTTTTAAATTAAAACATCTTATATCAAGCTCCGTATTTAATAAACCAAAAAAACCAAACCCACTGCTGTCAAGTCTATTCTGATTCATACCGACCCTATATTTGGGGTATTAAAAAAGAAAAGATCTTCTATATATATGTGTATCTCTTTTGATTATTGACTTAAAATTTTTTTTTTTCACTCTGTATTCTTTTTCATACTATCAGTTCCAGCTTTTTGAAGACAGAGCCTTTAACTTTGTCACTTAAAAAAAAAAAAAAATCCTTAGGTACCTTTATTATTTCTTTCCAGAGCCAGGCTAAGGCACCCCTGCCATTTCCTCCCTCTGATGTTAGATTAGATACTTTATCCAGGGAAATTCTCTTTGGGTGTGTCCTGAGCCAGGCGTGATTCCACCTCACACTTCTTTCTACAGTCAAGAGAGCTCCATCTCTCTGTAGCTTTCTTTGGGCCCTAACTCTTCTCTTTCTCAACCTTTTCACTTCTCAACCGGAAAGTAGCTACAGATGGGAGTAGGAAGCTCAGCCTCTCCAAAGCTGTATTTCTGCCTGGCTGCTTTTAAAATTTTCTGTTTATCTTTGGTTTTGGTGAGTTTGATGATAATATGTCTTGGTGTTTTTCTTTTTGGATCAATCTTAAATGGGGTTCGATGAGCATCTTGGATAGATATCCTTTCGTCTTTCATGATGTCAGGGAAGTTTTCTGTCAGAAGTTCTTCAACTATTTTCTCTGTGTTTTCTGTCCCCCCTCCCTGTTCTGGGACTCCAATCACCCGCAGGTTATCCTTCTTGATAGAGTCCCACATAATTCTTAGGGTTTCTTCATTTTTTTTAATTCTTTTATCTGATTTTTTTTCAGCTATGTTGGTGTTGATTCCCTGGTCCTCCAGATGTCCCAGTCTGCATTCTAATTGCTCGAGTCTGCTCCTCTGACTTCCTAGTGTGTTGTCTAATTCTGTTATTTTATTGTTAATCTTTTGGATTTCTACATGTTGTCTCTCTATGGATTCTTGCAACTTATTAATTTTTCCAGTATGTTCTTGAATAATCTTTTTGAGTTCTTCAACAGTTTTATCAGTGTGTTCCTTGGCTTTTTCTGCAGATATCCTAATTTCATTTGTGATATCATTAAGCATTCTGTAAATTAGTTTTTTATATTCTGTATCTGATAATTCCAAAATTGTATCTTCATTTGGGAAAGATTTTGATTCTTTTGTTTGGGGAGTTGGAGAAGCTGTCACAGTCTGCTTCTTTAAGTGGTTTGATATGGATTGTTGTCTCCGAGCCATCACTGGGAAACTAGTTTTTCCAGAAAATCCGCTAAAAAAAAACTGCAGTCAGATCCCTATCAGAGTTCTCCCTCTGGCTCAGGCTATTCAGATGTTAATGAAGCCGCCTGCGTGCAGTCCAAATCCCTGTGGGACGGTTCCCCGGCTCGGATGCTGCTCTTTCTGCTCCAAGATCAGTCACTGCCTCCCGGGGACTTCTCCTAACGGCTGCGTCCCACGCCGTCCGTGGAACCGGCTAGTCCCCCTCCCGGGGTTAGTTCAGGGGGGTGGAGCAGGTCTCTGTGCTTGTGCCGTACCTGACTGGTATGCTGGCTCCAGGCTCTGGAAACAATCGCTGCTTCCCCGTATTAGTTCGTTCTCCGTCTCTAAATCTGTGTTTGTTGTTCAGGGTTCGTAGATTGTTATGTATGTGATCGATTCACTTGTTTTTCCGTGTCTTTGTTGTAAGAGGGATCCGAGGTAGCGTCTGCCTAGTCCGCCATCTTGGCTCCGCCCCAAAGCTGTATTTCTGACTTGGTACTTGGCTCCATATCCCCTGTTGTTGTTATTAGGTGCCATTGAGTCGCTTCCGACTCATAGCGACCCTATGCACAACAGAACGAAACGCTGCCCGGTCCTGCGCCATCCTTACAATCGTTGTTATGCTTGAGTTCATTGTTGCAGCCACTGTGTCAATCCACCTCATTGAGGGTCTTCCTCTTTTCCGCTGACCCTGTACTCTACCAACCATGATGTCCTTCTCCAGGGACTGGTCCCTCCTGACAACATGTCCAAAGTATGTAAGACACAGTCTCACCATCCTTGCCTCTAAGGAGCATTCTGGCCGCACTTCTTCCGGGACAGATTTGTTCGTTCTTTTGGCAGTCCATGGTATATTCAATATTCTTTGCCAACACCACAATTCAAAGGCGTGAACTCTTCTTCAGTCTTCCTTATTCATTGTCCAGCTTTCACATGCATATGATACGATTGAAAATACCATGGCTTGAGTCAGGTGCACCTTAGTCTTCAGGGTGACACCTTTGCTCTTCAACACTTTGAAGAGGTCCTTTGCAGCAGATTTGCCCAATGCAATGCGTCTTTTGATTTCTTGACTGCTGCTTCCATGGCTGTTGATTGTGGATCCAAGTAAAATGAAATCCTTGACAACTTCAGTCTTTTGTCCGTTTATCATGATGTTGCTCATTGGTCCAGTTGTGAGGATTTTTGTTTTCTTTATGTTGAGGTGTAATCCATACTGAAGGCTGTGGTCTTTGATCTTCATCAGTAAGTGCTTCAAGTCCTCTTCACTTTGAGCAAGCAAGGTTGTGTCATCTGCGTGATGCAGGTTGTTAATGAGTCTTCCTCCAATCCTGATGCCCCGTTTTTCTTCATATAGTCCAGCTTCTTGTATTATTTGTTCAGCATACAGATTAAATAGGTATGGTGAAAGAATACAACCCTGACACACACCTTTCCTGACTTTAAACCAATCAGTATCCCCTTGTTCCGTCCGAACAACTGCCTCTTGATCTATGTAAAGGTTCCTCATGAGCACAATTAAGTGTTCTGGAATTCCCATTCTTCGCAGTGTTATCCATAGTTTGTTATGATCCACACAGTCGAATGCCTTTGCATAGTCAATAAAACACAGGTAAACATCCTTCTGGTATTCTCTACTTTCAGCCAGGATCCATCTGACATCAGCGATGATATCCCTGGTTCCACGTCCTCTTCTGAAACAGGCCTGAATTTCTGGCAGTTCCCTGTCGATGTACTGCTGCAGCTGTTTTTGAATGATCTTCAGCAAAATTTTGCTTGCGTGTGATATTAATGATATTGTTCTATAATTTCCACATTTGGTTGGATCACCTTTCTTGGGAATAGGCATAAATAGAAGTAGATATTTTTCTGATTATGAAAGCACAGAAAATCCAGGAGAAGAAAGGCCTTTTGGACGCCCTTACTCAAGCCTGAGCTCTCCCTTTTGACTTGTGTCTACACACAGTACTGATTTGATCTTTACCTTCTCAGATGGATGGTTTCCATAGCAACTGCCCTTACACCTAACTTAGGATACAAATTGCCTTTGGAAATGAATCAGTCAGTCATCTAGTAGGTCTAAAGAGACCATATTCCATGTCAACCACTGGGCATTTTAAACAGAAAATAAACTTACTTCATTTCAAGGGTAACTTGTTTATGTAATTGACTTTCTGGGAACCATAAAAGTCATTCTGCAGTGTTGATTCTGATCACTCAAATAGTTGTTGTTCTGAGGGTGTTATTTTTTTCTGCCTTCACCCCACCCTTCATCCCCATTCAGAACATTACTCATTTAAGAACAAAAGAATTCCTTAGATGTATTACACAGCTATAGCGTTTAGACTTAACCGATGCACAAAAATCCAACTTTTTATGGAAAATCCCCAAATTTATGAAAGTAGGGTTGCTGTGTCTAAAAACACCACCAGTATATGTGTGCCTTTGCCTCTTCCCCTCCCGCATTTTCTCTGTTTGCACACAAGCTCCACAGACACTAGACATCTTCATGGACTACTTGGTGGAGCTTCCTCCTCTGCTCACTCCTGAAGGTCTGCCTTAGAAAAGTCTGTGAATCAGAGTTCTCCTCTGCTGTGTCAAGAAGCAGAGAAGGAAATGAGGGCAAGGGATACTTTAAAACAGTGGTGCTCAAACTTTTCAGATCTGAGGACATCCTCCTCCATACTCTAGAGTTCTTGTACTTTTATATCTATTGATTGAGAAACATGTTGTCATACAAAGCTACTCTAACTTAATCACCTAAGATAATCTAGGATTTTATTGATCATTGTGTTGTGTTTACCTACCCTAAAAAAGGTTAATATTCACGTGATGCTTATTGTATGCCAGGGGAGAGGTATAAAAAATAATGCTTAACATTCTTTATCTTAAGTATTATTCCCAACAACTCTGTCAGGTGGGTTTTATTATTTCTATTGTGTAAACTGAGGTTCAGGGAGGTTAAGCAACTTGCCTGAGGTAACACAACTAGGGTGTGGAAGAGCTCGGCAGCTAACCAAAGTTCAGCAGTTTGAATTCAACAGCTGCTCTTTGGAAACCCTATGGGGCAGTTCTACTCTGCCCTATAGGGTCAGTATGAGTCAGAATTGACTTGATGACGATGGGTCTGGGTTTTGGGGCTTGGTCTAAAGGCAATATACTTGGAACATACAAAAATTGTCCAACCCAAAGAATCCCTGATTACAATTGCCATCTCAAAGATAAGGAAATAATAATGCACATGGACATTGTTTGTTGTCAGCAGCCACTGTGTGGGAACCTGGAACACCTTTCATTGGGAAGCATCCACTTCAGACTTCATTGTTCAGAGAAGGGGTGCTTTCTTCCAAAAGGCGCCATTATGGCTTTGACAGGAACCCTGCTCTATCAGGCACTGTAGCCATGCTGGACAGGGCTATACTGGCCGCAGTGTCCACACTGAGCTGGAAGTAGCACTTCTTTCTTGCAGCGGAGAAGATACTCTATCACAAACTGTGAAGGGAGGCCACAGGCAAAGAATTTTCCTTCCACCAGCTCTCTCTGTAGAATGAGGGTAATGGCTTGGATGGACATTAAGGTGAGACTCTATTCTAAACCAACAAACAAACAAATATTTGGTACCTTACAGTTTTCAAAACATATCTGCACACATTATTTTATTAGATTCTTGCCACAACCGTGGAGGTTAGGCAGATATTATTTCATCTGTTTCATAGATGAAGCAACAGAGGCTCAAAGAATTAAGGCATCTTTCCTTGAGTCACGTAGCTAATAAGTAAGACTCAATTGTGGATATCCTGGCCCCAAATCCTATGGCTAAAGTTTCCAGATAAAATACACGACAGCCAGTTAAATTTGAATTTCAGATAAACAATAAATAGCTTCTTAGCATAGTGTTGCCCATGCAATATCTGGGATATACTTATACAAGTAGTCCCTGAGTTACAACGAACCAAACTTACAACCATCCTTTTTTTATTTTTGTACACCTTATTGTTAGTAATATATACTTCACACAACGTTGCAGTGCATCATTTGCTGATGTTATCATTCTCAGATATGTTTCCAATCCCCAAAGACAAATAAAGATCATATTTATAAAGATACTGAAAATAAAAGACAGTAATAATGAAAAAAAATGAGGTATTCGGTATACATCAGAACCCACTTAGGTCAGAGTAGTTGTCACGACAGAACCAGTCGTTAGTAGGGGAGTACCTGTAGTAAAAAATATAGTGTGGGATATACTTATACTAAGAAATTATTTGTTATTTATTTGAAATTCAGATTTAACTAGGCACTCTGTATTTTTATTTGCTAGATTTGGCACCTACCGTGACGTCTTCTTTTTTGTTTGTTTCTTCCTAGCCTGCCATACTATCTTTTTTTTTCATTAGTTTTTTTTAAACAACTTCGTTGAGATATAATTCTTATGCCATCCAATTCATCCAATTTAAAGTGTACAATTTAATGATTTTAAATATTTTCACAGATATGTGTAACCATCACCACAATCAATTTAAAACATTTGTCACCTCAAAAAGAAACCCACACCCTTTATCTATCATACCTCTATCCCCCACACACCCCGGTCTCAAGCAACCAGAAATCTATTTTCTCTTTCTATAGATTCCCCCTAATTGGAACATTTCACATGAATGGAATAATATAATATGTGGTCTTTTGTGACTGGCTTATTTCAGGGTTCATCCATCTTGTAGCATGCATCATTAATTCCTTCAATAATTTCTTTTTATGGCCAAGTAATATTCCATTGTATAGATATACCACCTTTTGTTAATCCATTCATCCATTGATGGTTATTTCTACCTTTTAGCTATATTGAATACTGTTATCAACAATCATATTTTGGGGTGTACATGTTTTTACCTAAGAGTGGAATTGCTGGGTCTCTCAACTACCAGCCAAAAGGTTGGCAGCTTGAACCCACCCAGAGGTGCCTCAGAAGACAGATCTGCTTCTGGAAGGTCACGGCCTTGAAGACCATATGGAGCAGTTCTACTCTGCACGCATGGGATTGACATGAGTCAGAATACACTCAGTGGCAGCTAACAACATCAACATGGTAACTCTAAGTTTAATTGTTTAAGAAACTGCGAGACTGTTTTCCAGAATGCACCTTTTATATTCCCAGAGCAATGTATGAGAGTTTCGATTTCTCCACGTTCTTGCCAACACTTATTATTATCTGACTGCTTGAATCTCACCATCCTAGTGGGTATGAAGTGTTATGCCATACTATCTTGATATCATCCTATGATTCAGTAACTCTCCTGGGAAATAATTATTTTTGAAGGTATCCCTTATTAAACTCTTGCCGCCTGGTAAAAGTTTTGTATGCTTAATTGTATATCCCCACAACTACCCTGAAAGCTTGGTGCAATTATTACCCCTTTACAGATGAAACAAACTGAAGTCAGAGAATTTAAGCAACTTGCTCAAGACATCACAGAAAGTAAAGGTAGAAAACTGGGATTAGAACCAGGGTCAGAGTCTCCAAGGGCATTTATTATTGTACACACTCCAAACAATAAAAACAAAAATTAAAAAGAAAAATGATGTTTACAAAAGAGGTATAAAGCTCCTTGGGGGAAGACACCAGATGTTAGCCTTTAAGAAAAAATATTTCAGAGCACCCAGCAAAGTGCTTTCCATGTAATAGAGCCTCAGTACATACCTGTTTGTTGATTGATAGGCTTTGAGAGCGATTCAAAAAAGGGGAGAGTCAAAAACTCAGTGTCGTTTACACGTCTGTTTTGCCATAAAAGTGTTTTAGATTTTGTCAGGATCATAAACCGTGTTTCCAAACATGAAGATAAATTGGCCCTCTGACCTCTTATGAAGTTACATAATTCATCTGGAAGGTTTATCGCCCTGTGTGCCATTTTGCGGTTTCCTATGATTCTTCCCATTCTTTAACTCCATTAAAAATAGAGGAAAGAAAAGAAAGGCGAGAGCGAGCACTGCCTAGTTATGTGCGTGTGGAATCTGGAGCTGAAAGCCCCCAGCCCTCCTGTTAACACAATACTTTTATCCTGTAATCACAGCCTGCAGGAGACAAAATAACGATTCATCTGGAAAACGAGATTAACTCATTTCAGTTAAGCAGTGATCAGACAGAAGCTTGTTGGTGTTATCTGGCTGAAGGAAAGCCTACGGATTCTCGACCATTCGGGTTCAGAGGGCCGGGGTAGCAAGCCCAGCCTGTAGGAAGTAATTGGGCCCTGTCAGAGTCAGCTGTGGTGAGATATGGATATTACAAAGGGATTCCATTAATCTCTGACACAGCCCCTCTCATCTGATAAAAACTGTACGTCTTTTCTTCATTAGAACATCTTCCTAACCACTTGCCTGTCGGTGCTGCTGTGCTGAGACTTCTCAGGTGAACATGCCACCGTGTCCTTCACGTTTTAGGCCTCTTGACAAGTAATAGAAACGAATGGCCATGTGATTCGGTGCTTGTAGGTTCATGAAGAATTTGCTTTGTGTAGAGCCTCTCATTCCAAAGCGACAGCTTGTTTTGTTGTCCGCCAGGCCTGGGAGCCGTTGTTTATTTTATGCCATTCCACATGTTTCCTTTCCTCCGGCAGTGACTTCCCTACAGGGACGTCTCCGGGTTGACCTGCTCGGCCTCCCCACCTGGAGCCCTGAACACAGGTTTTTCACCCACATCTAATTGCCCCCAAATCACCCAAGATTCTGTGCATGTGGGGCGGTTGGGGACTCTCAATTGACGTTGAGAGTCACCAAATTGCACACACAATTAACTGCCCAGCAACTTGCTTCCGGAAGCAGTGTTATAGAAATGGGACAGCTGCTTATAGTCTCTGCATCTTTTCCCTGCTCCACACCCACCCCCTCCATCCTCTTCCACATTTGCAGTGTTGCCCACACCTAGTAGATGCAAAGCTTACCCGTCCTCTTGGTGCAATTAACACTAAGGGACCTTAGGGGTGTGTGTTTCTCGTCTCTGCAGTTTTATTTGCTGCTTGTTCATTTACTAGCATCTGGACCACAAGTAACTTATCTGTGCATCAGGACCAGGATTCAGGACCTAATGATCACTCAGCAAGAACTCTAGAAAGTGGAGGGTGCAAGCTGTAATGGGAGGAGAGTTCAGCCGAGCTTCTTCAAAGCAGATTGGCTAAATTAGAGGAAGATACTGAGTGTTCAGGTCTGTTCTTGCCAGCCTGGCTTTTAAAGAAGAGAAAAATAAATAAGTCGTGAAACTTTCAGTTGTGTTCCATGTAAATCGTTGGTGATGTTCAGAGTGATGTGGATGTATATATATTTAAAGAAATATCACTATCCCTTTTGAAGAAATTTATCATTTCTGTGGCTTATTCAGTAATAACTTGACTGAATAATTGATTCAAAAAATAGGGGCAAGATGCTCAGATCAGGACATTATATATGCTTTGGAGGAAAATTGTAAAACTAGGTGACTGCAGCCATTCAGAGCTTTGTCGAATATTTAACATTTTTTTGTGAATCCATCAACTAAGAATACTATCAATTTTAGAGCTTACAGCTGTTCAGGAATAATAGTTTGAAAGGCCAGCCCCAAAGATCTTGGTGATTAAAGTGTGAACAGATGACAGAATGATAAACCTGAATGCTTAAAAATGTGTTTTTATAGTGCCGTCCTTATATAACATTGCCTGATAAATGCATTTGAGACGAACAGACCAAATGAAAGCACCTTCCGTAAGGGGACCCAGCACAGTTTGAATATAAATGTTCCCTTGGATTCCCATGTTAGTGTTTGACTCTGAGTATTGATCACTGTTAAAGAGTGAGCTCACAAGAGCCTCTTCAAAGCCTACTGCACACACACTCCCACATATAAATGCGTGAGTATTGATCACAATTATTCCATAAACATACCTTACAAATTCCCTCTGTGCACACACAATTTAAATTAATCCAAATCCAGAACAAAGCTCACTTGGCAAGGGAAAGAGTATGTCTTTCAGCAGCTGCCCCCCGGATGTGAAATCATCCCTAATCTGTGCTAGCTCTGCGAAGAAGCCCCAACATCCTCCCAGTCCAAGGTGCCGGTGCTCTCGGGCTCCTGTATCTTAGATGGTGGATGTTCTGTTGTGATGTTCTAAGCAAGAAAGGGTCCTGAGCACTAAGCCAGTGTTGGTTTGACTTCAAAATATGATGAATTAAGAGATTTAAGAGACATAGCATCTAAATGCAGGGCGCGAATCTTAACTTTGACTTCGTTTTAAATGGATCTACTATAAGAGACATATTTTGAGACTGTCAGGAAAATTTGAATATGGGCTAGATGCTAGATGGTATTGGATCCTTGGACCGTGCAAACGGTTAACACCCTCGGCTGCTAACTGAAAGGTTGGAAGCCTAAGTCCACCCAGAGGTGCCTGGGAAGAAATGCCTGTCGATTTACTTCATGAAGATCAGCCACTTTGACACACATTGGGTTGCCATGAATCAGAGTTGAATTGATGGCAACTGTGTTGATTGTTTTTTGTTTTTTTTAATAGATGGTATTAAGAAAGTATTGTAAGGAGTACTGATTTTCTGTTTACCAAATAAACCAAGCCATTCGACTCGACTCATAGCAATCATATAGGACAGAAAAAAACTGCCCCCTAGGGTTTTCAAGACTATTAATCTTTACAGAAGCAGATTGCCACATCTCTGTCCCATGGAGCGACTGGTGGGTTTGAACAGCCGACCTTTACGGTTAGCAGCCCAGTGCTTAACCACTGCACCACGAGGGTTCCTCTTTGAGTTTGTGTTTTGGGGGATGGAAAACATCTGAAAATGGCTAGTGGTTATGGTTTCACAAGACAGTGAATGTAATTAATGACATTGAATTATATACTTACAAATGGTTAAAACGGCAAAATTTTAGTTATATGTATATTTTTTACCACAATAAAAATGTATCCTTAATCTGTTAAATATAATAATAGTGTTGGGGCTGTATTTAAATAAAATTTCTGTTATGTTAGAGATGCATACTGAAAAAGTTAGAAGTGAAAAATTACGATGTCTGGAATTTACTCAAAAATAATCTAGAAAAAAAACTGTTGGGACAGGGTAAATAAATCAAGATTGGCAAAATGTAGATAATTGTTGGTAGACTATGGGTAACTTTAACTAGGTTCTCTAGTTTTGAGTTCGTTTGAAAATTACCATAATAAAATGTTTTACAGTGTATATATTATCTGGAGATCTCAAGAAGCAGACAGCCTAGAATAACAGTGAGAAATAGCCAGTATCAGAACCCAAAGCTTCTAGGCAAGGCATAGTATGAGCCAGAATAAACAGATAATCCCTGGTAACAAGACCAGCAAAACTCCACCCTTTCTAGGCTATTATTATTTGATAGCATTCTCTAGGTAAGCAGGTACTCCAGCAGGGTCCTGAATAGGAGTGGCATGATGAAGCAGAAAGACCTAAGGCCTGGGACTCAGGAAGCCAGCCTGTGGTCCTGGCTCTTTCACCAAGTAGGAGGAATATGTGGCACATTTGTGCTCATGCATCCAAATTTTCTTTCCCTGAGATTGTATTTGGTGGGATGGAAAGTATAAGTGGGGAAAAGAAGACAAAATAATGATTTTAGGAGACCGAATGAACCCAAAGCCTTTCATGGGGACCCTTTCTAGAATGCATCCCTATTACTCTATAGTGCTTAATAACTGTTAGGTGTTTTCTCATTCATTCACCAAACATGCCCTGACAGCCCTCAGTGTAGAGTTCTTTGGATTGGACTATTGCAGATCTAGTGGAGGATTAGGACGGATGGTGGTGGGACCATATTTGGAAGGTTTCCGTAGTAGTTCTTTTCCTTCTTCCTCACCACGCCCTTATATTTCCCTCGTTGTCCTTCCCACCTCCTTGGTGGTGCTGGGAAGCTGTGTACTGGTTCAGAACATAGTGGACTCAACAACAAGTGATTTATTGCAAACGGATCC
Organism: Elephas maximus indicus; assembly: GCF_024166365.1. Taxonomy (NCBI): domain Eukaryota; kingdom Metazoa; phylum Chordata; class Mammalia; order Proboscidea; family Elephantidae; genus Elephas; species Elephas maximus. The sequence continues at coordinate 44,496,514 of NC_064839.1, forward strand.
ACTTTTTCTAGAGTTGCTATAAGTGTTGGTGAAGAATATTGAATAGACAGCCAGAAGAACAAACAAATCTGTCTTGGAAGAAGTTCAGCCAGAATGCTCCTTACAAATGTACTTTGGATGTGTTATCAGGAAGGACCAGTCCCTGGAGAAGGACGTCATGCTTGGTAAAGTAGAGGGTCAGCAAAAAATAGGAAGAACCTCAACAAGATGGATGGAATCAGTGGCTGCAACAATGGGCTCAAACCTAGCAACAATTGTGAGGATGGCACAGGACAGGGCAGTGTTTTCATTCTGTTGTATATAGGGTCACTATGAGTCATAACCAACTCAAAGGGATCTAACAACAACAACAAATGATAAACGTCAATAAAAAAGCATTTTTGCTTGGGAATGCAAAATGATATTAGACTGCCAGACTGCAAACATTATTCGCTTTATGGAAGAGGATTTGAAATAAGGGGTTTTGGTGGCTGTATTTTTGCCTCAACAATTATTTATAGAGAAAGTATGGGCCATTGCATGTTTATAGTATCTCTTTTTTATGGATGCCCAAGTTATTATTTTTTATTGGTTTGGGTACTTATTTTGCACATTTGTAAACAATTATGTAGTTATGCAGCTGTTGTACCATAGAGGCCATATGCATTTCCATGCTAAGAGAAAACTCCATGAGGGATTTTCATTTGATACCATCGTAAAAGAATTATTGTGATGCTCCCCCCACCCACACAAAAAAAGACTGTCTCAGAAGTTATCGTTGCATTCGTACAGTATTTGGAGTTAAATGAATTTGATGCTTTTTTGCTAATTTCAGAGTTAGAGTCAAACTTTATTAAAAAATATGAAGGTTCTACTTGTCTTCAGTAGTTGGATGGAAGGCATACCATTTAGCAAAAATGAATTAACATATCATAAAGGCATGCATATTAATAATTTTTATATTGATAAATTATGTACCCCTCTGCATACTCTTGATGATAAAAAAATATAGCTTAGGAGCTTTCCAGTTTTCCCAGGGATTTTTTTTTTTTCAAAGAACTATTAATTTAGATGACAAATATTGAGTTTCTAATACATGTCCGGAAACCCTAGTGGCATAGTGGTTAAGAGTTTGGCTCCTAATCAAAAGGACAGCAGTTCGAATCCACCTGGCACTCCTTGGAAACCCTATGAGGCAGTTCTGTTTCGCCCTATAGGGTTGCTATGAGTCGGAATCAACTTGATGGCAATGGGAAAATATACATCAGGAATTATTCTGTTGATTCAGATCAGGAAGAAATGAATAAAGAGATTTCATAGGTCTAAGAAGATAGGAGTGGAGAATGGAGGTGGGGTAAGTGATATTGATCCATGACTTGGGGAAAATTGCATCTGAGGCTCTTTTGAAACAACCCGAACTAACGTTTCATTCACTCATCCAATACATTTTTTTTTCAATTGTAATGTACCAGGCACTTTGCAAAGCAGTGGCTTGAGGGGGACCTGGCGGGCAGTGGTTAAGGTTCTGAGCGTCCCATCACACACACCTAGTCTCAAATCCAGGCTCTACCAGATACTGTGTGTGTGAGCGTGGGTAAGTCATCTGCCTTTCAAAGCCCGTTTTCTCGTCTTTGACGTGATCACAGAAGCAGGCAGTGCACATAATGCAGTTAGCACAGTGCGTTGCACTTAGCACAATGTGAGTATGGTTGAGGGGCTAGTCTAGGGTGACTTCCCCCGGCAGTCTCATTATCTATCCCTGTTCATTCATTTTTGTAGACCAAAAAAAAAAAAAACCAAACCAGTTGCTGTCAAGTCAATTCCAGCATGTAACAATCCCATAGGATAGAGTAAAACTACCCTGTGGGATTTTCTAGGCTGTAACTCTTTATGGAAGCAGACTGCCACACCAGCCTTTCTGTTCGCAGCCGAGTGCTTAACCATTATACCACCAGGGCTCGTTTTGTAGACCAATACTTGCTAATCTTCTCTCTGGTGGTGTCAGATCAAGAAAGAACAGAAATCAAAAGATACCAGGCTTGCCTTACAGGAACCCACAGTCCTGTTGGGGAAACAGTCATGTGAGCATTGAACAGCATAGAAATATTATAACAGCAACTCAGGAAGAGTGTGAAGGTGAAATGCCAATAAATGGGAGATACGTGTGTTGTCAATTAAGAAAGGGGGAAAGAGATTTTAAATAGGATCTTTTCAAAAGGAAAGGGCCCCCAAGTTGAGTTGAAGGATCACATTAAAATAAGCCTCTTTATTCAGATAAGTTAGTTTTGTCCTTATGCTGGATCGTAATGTTTTCATATATATTTACTTCCCCTGAAATGTATTACTGACAGTTATAATTTAGCCAATGGAAGGAAATTCACTTAGCTTTAAGCAGCAGCAGTTAACAATGAGTTTGCAGCCAGAGGTTATATCTGTTTCTCTTGTTACAACATACATCAATCAAAAACAAAATAAACAAAAATGAAAAAAAAAAGCATTTATTTGCAGCATTTCTCTGCAAAATATCATGTTTCACTTTTCCATTTTATTCATTTTAAGCACGTTTTCACCAAAGTGTTTTACTCTAAGCTAGTCTCAATTCAATTTAAAGCGAAAGGTTTTTTGAGTTTAGATAATTTACATATAAAAGCATTACTGTACATTTTTTAAAATGACTGTGTTCAGAAAACAACGATTTCAATTTCATCGTATTGTTATTCTGCAAGTTGAAATGCCTCCCTCTTGCTTCTCGGTCTTACTAACAATATTCCTTCTTGTCCTAATTTAAAATTGTTAGTGTTTGAAAATTGATGTGTTTCTTTTAGACCTCACCAATAAGACTGTGGGCCCTCTGTGATTTGTATGATAGACTTGAAGATTATGTGTGTGTGTGAGACAGAATCTTAATAATAATCTGAGCATGACAGGTATATAGCTCTTTCTAAATTATTTTCTTTCTTTTCCCAAGAAATTTTATTTGCCAGTAGCCATTGCTGTAGAAAAGCAGGCCAGCAAACAAACAAATCAAAAAACAATAGCAACAGCAAAAAAAAAGAAGAAGAACATGTTTTATGTTTCAAAATCTGCAGTGGTTTTTTTTCTTTTTCTTTCCTTTTTTAAACAGACATTATTGTTCTGGAAAAGTCCTTAGAAACTAGTCAGTCTGCCTCAGGATCATTATATCATAATGTGTCTTTGAGAAATATAGCCAGATGGTTAGGATTTCAGACCACCATATTTGTCCTAGGAAGACAGCCAGCGTTTCAAATTCTTGACCCTTGAATTGGATGTGAAACTCTGGCTATATAAATGAAAACATCAGAGTTTTATGATTCTGCAAGCTCGGGTTACACTGTAAATTTCCCCTGGTCTCTGCTTGTTTATTTCTTCCAGGGTTTAGGGTTAGTCCCCAGCTCTGTTAAGGAGCTCTGGTAGCACAGTCCTTAAGCGCTTGGCTGCTAAATGAAAGGTTGGTGGTTCAAACCCACCAGCCGCTCTATGGGGAAAATGATATGGCAGTCTACTTCCATAAAGATTACAGCCCTGGAAAGCCTGTGGGACAGTTCTACTCTGTCCTATAGGTCGCTATCAGTCGAAATCCACTTGTTGGGAGGGGTTTCCAACTCTATTATACAAGCAATTTCCAACTGGCTTCCTCTGAAAGTACATTAGAGAATTTCTTGGGGAGAAAATAAACAGCTGTTTAAACAGGAGCCACAAGCTGCATTAAAATTAATTTGTTCTAAACCAAAAGATAAGTGCACCTCCTCCATTCTTAGAATAAAACCCAGAAGTTGTCTCTGATGCCAGGCAAGCCGTGAGGACCTTTGATTGCGACTGTGCCTGAGAACTCCCTTACAGCTTTTGGATTTACTGTCACCAGCAACTGCATCTTATTAGTCTGTGCGATTGAGGTAGTTTATCGGTGATCACTTGTAGGTATATATTTGTATAAATCTCTTAGCCCCAGCATCTCCATAAACTGCAGTTCATCATTTGGGTACCACATGGTTTGTGTCCCACGGTTGGCAATTGCCGTAAATATGTGATATCCTATTATGCTTTCTGCGGTGTCCTTAATTTACGTGTTCTGTTTAATGGGGGAGGGAGCCCTGGTAGCATAGTGGTTAAGAACTACCCCTGCTAACTAAAAGGTCGGGAGTTCAAATCCACCAGGCGCTCCTTGGAAACTCGATGGGGCAGTTCTACTCTGTCCTGTAGGGTCACTATGAGTTGAAATTGACTCGAGGCAATGGGTTTGGTTTTTGGTTTATTTGGGGGGGTATTTTTCTATAATGAAAAGGATGAATTCTTTCTTCCCAATATGCTGTTCCCCCTTTTCCACCTTCAGGCTTTAAACATAGCACAATGCTGTTTACATTTGCTTATTAATTCCTAGGTTTAAAAAAAGAAAAACTTGGGTAGAAATAATTATTCTTGTTATTATCGTATGAAGATGTTTTAAGGCCAGATACTATTTAGCTGTGAGACTGACAGAGAATTCTCTGAGGGGGGAAAAAAAAATTCAAAGTATTTCCTCTTCTTTAGAATCCTAAGTGTAAATTCAGGGTACTTTGAGCCACTTATTTTAGAAATACATGCTATAAAGGAAGAATATTTGCTTTGAACAAAAAGTTCAGAATCTGAATCTACCATTTACTGGCTATGTAACTTTAGAGAAAGAGCCTCTTCTGTAAAATTGAGCTACCAATAGCAAACTCTGGGGACTGAATGAGAGAAGGTATACACAGTACTGGGTGCGTAGCAGGTGCTCCATAGATAGGGTTCTCCTTCCCTGGAAATACACAGCCCTACTTTCTGTCCAACTAATGGGCATATTGAGCAAATGCAAGTATATGTATAATAGGGGAGCTAAAAGCTGGAATATTTTCAGTCACCAGAATACCAGGGAACTCAGCTATAAATATAAGTCCTTTGGCACTTGTTGCCCATCGGGAAGCTATTTATGTAAACTAAATTAAATAGAGTTCAGCCACTTTTTTCTAGAAGTGAATATTAGTGATATGTATTATTAATTATGAAGCTGCAATTTTGACAGATATCGTAGCTTCCTTTTCATACCTTGATTAGGATCATTACCATATGTACCGTAGTCCTATGAAAGTTATAACTTTCTACTCATTCATTCACTCATTCACATCTTTTGAGCAACTACTGAGTGCCAAGACCTGCAAACAAGATGGAGGAAACAGTGCTGCAAATGATACAACCTTGTCCATTCAGTAGAGGAGGCAGGAACATAGTTATCACAGCCTCCTGTCACCTGGTCCCTGACTCCTGGGTCAGGCAGACTTGAGGCTCAGTCCTAGCTCTGCCACTTTAGTTGTGTGATATGACCTTGGGCAATTTTACTCAACACTGTTGGCCCCAGTTTCCACATCTATAAAATAGGGATGATAATAGTGTCTAATTTATCAAGATGTTTGAGGACAAAGTGATAGAGGCGATACCAGAAAGATGACGATGTGAAATAAATAGCAGTTTTCAAGTGCTTGGCACAGTTCTTGGCAAGTAGGAAGCACCTAATAAAGGTAGGGGCTCTCATGGTTGCCATTGTATTTTGTTTCACAAATACAATGGGAGCACAAGGCAGAGAGATACTCTGAATTATTTGTCTGGTGGCTATCAGGGCTTATCAGCTGGTTGGTATAATAGAAGGAAAAACAGGAGTGGAAGAAGAACATAACTGAAAGAAGATTTAAAACCCAGTAAAACCCAGTGTCAAGATTTAAAGGAAATATAATTTTTGTTAAAATCAACAAAAAGATAGAAAATCACACAAGGAAGCCGGGAATTGCATGTACCTGTAGTTGGTCAGATTCAGTTTGTAACGACTTGGTAGGAGCAAGTAAAAGCCAGTCATATCAATGCTGCCCTAACAGTTCTGTTGGTTAACAGAAGGTGGAGAACTGGATATTTCCCAATGATTGTCAGGCTTTCCTAGTACCTACAGAACGTTATGTTCTGTATATTTAAGTTCATATACAGCAGTGCTTCGTAACACTGGCTACATATTAGAATCACCTGGGAAGCTTTTGGAAAATCCTGATGCCCTGGCTTCACCCCACATCATTTAAATTAGAATCTCCTGGGGTGAAACCATAAAGCATAGTCTCTTTAGAGCCAATGTCTGTCAATGTTACTTTTGCTAAAAAAAAAAAAAAAAAAAACTTTCCCCCATGAGGACTAAGATAGGCGAGGTAAAGTTGATTGCACAATAGCCTGGTTGCTCCAGGCTGCGATTATAAAAAAAAAACCCACAAAATACTTCTGCCACATGGTTCTTATCCGCATATTTCTTTCCTCCCAGTGTCATCTTACTCTTTCATGCTTCTCCTACATCATCCTCTATTTCCCCGGTGTTCTCTCTTCTACTCCTGGGTATTCTGAGTACTTCTCTGCAATGTCAGCAGCCTCTGGTCATTGGGGCTCCGTCTGGGGTCACCCCTGGCAGCTGCTTATTGCTTTTGCATCTCTGCCATGGCCAGAAATGGAATCTGCACCTTCTTCCCTGTATCAGTCAGACTAATTGATTTAACAAATAGACACCAAACTTCAGAGATTTAACATTGAAACCTTTATATAGTAAGGATTTATTTATAGCTTGGATCGCAGTCCACTGTGGGTCCTATAGGGACATTTTTCTGTCCAGTGGCTTCAGAACCCAGGCCTTAAGCCCTCCATAGTACCCTCTCATGTAGCCCCAGCAGAAGAGGAGGGTGAAGGAAGCCTGAGGACAATGGGAAATGCTCTGTGGGCTAGCCCTGGAAGCGTCATACCTCCCTTTCTTCCTCATTCCATTGGCTAGAATTCAGTCACATGGCCCTTCGTGACTATAGAATGTCTAAGAAGAGGAAAATGAGTTGAATGAGGATCTAGCTAGTCTGTGCCACATGCCCCTGTTCCAGATCTCACCCATTCATTTATAATCTATAATTAAATCTTTAGCAAGTGCCTATCATGTATTGGGCATTCTTCTAGGGGTTCTGGTTACCAGCAATGAGCAAAGCCTCCATTGATAAAATAAAGTGGTTGGAGTCTATTATCTTTGTGATAACTTGCAGCTTAGATTTTCCACTATGTTCTATGAAAAGGAGAGTTTTCAATGAAATGAGTTTTAGCAACAACTCATAAGAATAATCATGCTTTCTCTCATTCATTCGTGCGTCACCTTATTCTAGAAGAAGTGAAGGCAGATAGTGTTTAGCGCATTGCACCCACTGAGAACATCATCATTACTTATCAACTGTTAGAGTTATCAGCATGCCCTTAGGTTATTCAGTAGGACTGGTCAAAGCCCCTGGGTTTGCAGGCCTTGGTGGAGCAGACCCACTCATGTGAAGTCCCCTGGTGAAATGACAGATATTCCGGGAGCTGGAAAAGCAACTCAATGGAGTTCCCTCTTGACTTACATCAAAATCATCTCTTCACTCTTGGGATTGAACACCATACTGTGTAAGCTCTGAATAAATATAACTCAACCAGTTTCTGTACCCTCAAGGAAACATCTTCCAGGGAGCAGTGAAAATGATTTGATGAGGTTTTATGTGTGTGCGGAGTTTTCCAGATGTAGCTCATCCCCATTTCTTTCCCCTGAGAGTTCCTCAAGGACAACTGTGGCGTCTTCTTTGTTTACCCTTGCATCTCTGTAGGCTGAGCCCCTAGTGAAGAGCCTGGTACACAGTAGGTATTTCACAGAGGCTTGTGAATAGACTGTCTTCTCTCAGGAAAGAACCGTGCCCCATGAATCTTTTAGTCACCATATTTTGTACAGTACCTTGGTTTCATATGGGTTTCATGGATAAAGCAATGAAGGAACAAATGGACAAATGAATCGACATCAGAAGATGCCTGGATGTTTCAGGAAGGCTTCATCAAGGAAATGGCAAGATTACATAAAGGCCGGAGTATGGCCCCTGCCATACATGGGCTTGAATCTCTGCTCCACCTCTTTTAATTTGAGTGTACTTGGACAAGATCACATCCTTCACCTGTTAGATGGAGTGAAAAAAAATCGATGAAATGGTAGCATAATACCTACAATGTGCTTAACGCAGTGCCTTGAGTCTGGTCACTTGTGCCATCAGCGTGACTTTTATTGCCATAATTACCAGCCTTCCACAAACGCTGCACCTCTGTTTTGTGCCAAGCTCTGGGTCCACTTCTGGCACATTGGCAATGGAGTAAATTCAGTGTAAATCCCTCAAGAAACTTGCTGTCCCGTGAGCATCACATAAACAGAGCCAGCTTGAGTGCTCACACCTCCCATACCTAGCCACCATGAGACATCTGTGGCTTCTGGATCTCTTCTGACTTCTGATGGCTCCAATGTTTTCTGCAGACTTTTATTTTTAGTTTTAGGGTTTTCTGCTGACACAGAACCCCGTTGCCTCCCCCCCGCCCCCGACTTTTGCTTTCTTAGTTTGTTGTATCAAGATAGATTAGTGCAGTAACAGAGGGCCTCATTAAGCGCATCTGTTAGCTTATTTCGTATTTTATTCTGATTTCTAGAGTGCTTCGACATAAGGGAATAGGCAAGAGAAGAGCAGGCCATCAAGTTTTATGGCTCTTCTGTCCCAAGGACTCCTGGTGTCAGATCCTATCCAGCACTGACTTTAGGGCAAAGCTACTTTGTAGGATGGTCTCCAAAACAGCCACGCACAGGAAGACAGGAGACTCACCCGCCTTAGTTTCCTCACAAGTACCAGTGCAGCCTTTGCTCAAATCCTTTAGTAAATTTAAATAAAATAAATGGAGGCTGCACTAGATAAGCAGAGCTTTCTTTTTGATGCATGATCAGTCATCTTAATTTTGTCATTACACACCTGATTGCATTAACAAAATGTGATGAGAATATATAGAAAATGCTATTTGCTTGTCTACTTTTAATAATAATCAGTTAGAGTACCCAACAAGAGTGTGGTTAAACAAGGAAGAAAAAAAAAATAGAGAAATCAAGGCAAGGTACCACAAGAATATGCCACCATGCTGTGAAGAAGCCCAGTCTAACTCATGTGGAAAGACCACATGGAGAGGCCCATGTGGAGAGGAGTTGATTGCCCCAGCCAGCAGCCAGCATCAACCAGCATACTGAGCCTTCAGATGATTCCAGCTTCCAAACATTGTGAAGCAGAGGCCAACTGTTCCCTTGGTGCCCTGTTCAAATCCCTGATCCTCAGAATTCATGAACCAAATACATGGCTCTTTTATACCACTAATTATGGGTAATTTGATATGTAGATGTAGTAATTGGAATATGTTCTAAGCCATATTCTTAGTTAAGTTTTGTCAGAAATTAACCCTTTGTACTTAGTGGACAACCTGGATATGGTGTGGTTATATAAATGTAAGGAAATTAGTTCAAATCCTTTAGTTAATTTAAATAAAATGGAACAAAATAAATGGAAATCTGTTTAGATACTCCTGGACTATTTTTCTGTGGTTTCTAGATCTATGGAACATGTAAGTAATTTTTTCTGTAGTTGTTAGGAAAGAGCCCTGATGGCGCAGCGGTTAAGAGCCAGGCTACTAATCAAAAGGTTTGCAGTTCGAATCCACCAGCTGCTGGAAACCCTACAAGGCAGATCTGCTCTGTCCTATAGGGTCACTATTAGTTAGAACCAACTCAACGCGAACAGGTGTTTTAGGCCCTCTTTGAACAGAGAAATTACCCATTAGGTCTGCCTTCCTTCTTTCTTGAGAATTAGTGTGGTGTTTTTCCAGAATAAAGAATTGGCATTTATTCTGTATCATTACTGAGGTTGAGAAGACGGCTGTTTATTTTCTTCTCATCTTTTCTTGCTAGGCTTAAAGGACCCATTCCCTTATCACTTTCTTTTGTGGTTTTCACATTTTAATATCATATGTGCATGTTTTCTGAATTTCATTTTTATACCCCTTCACATACTTGTCATATTCGTTCATCTATTATATTATTTATTTTTAATTTTTCTTTATTTATGCTTAAATGTTTATGTATAAAAAGAAAGTATTTTATAAACAAAGTCTTATATTACAAAAGTACATGAAAGGCCAGTATCCATAAAAATAAATATAATGAAAACACAGTGGTGGTTTTACATTCTAGTTGGATACTCATGACTGTTGGTGACTCTGAGTTGGAGTGTTAAGGCAAAGAAACATGAAAATGAGATTCTTGTGTGCTTTTTTTTTTTCTTTTTCTAATTGTACTAAGTGCAAGGATTGTAAGAGAATTGAAAAGGGAATACTTTTTTCTCCATGCTGAGTCTCAGGAATATAGCCTCAGGGGTCCTGAATTTACCTTCAGTAGTTGTATGCCTATTTTTCCCCTAATACCCTTCACATAATACTCCTAATCAGAATTTCATAAATATTTGTCATGTTAACAAACCTATTTGTCTTTTGGATCCTTAATCTTAAGGACTGTTAGCCAACATTTAGTGAACAGAGCCATCCTCAGATGAATTTAGGAAATATGTCAGGCCCTTGGTCTAGTTGAGCTGGAGGGCCAAGCTAGTTTACATGTGACTGAGGTAATATCCAGTTTTGATGTTCTTTGTCTCCAGTGCTCATTCAGATGTTAGCTCCAGTCCTTCAGATTTCATACTCAGCCATACATGTGCTTATGAGTCACCTTTTGGTGTCTGCAGGCATGGACTTGTCTGTAGCTGAGGAGAGAGTAGATGGCTCCCCTGCTCTTGGTATTGGTATCTTCTCATGCAATCACCATTCCTTCCTCCTCCTTCTGCAGGCTGAGGTTCACCTCCCTTGGCCATCACGGGTACTTGGCCCACATACTGGTTCATTCTGTGATGGCACCACCGAGTCTCTGACTTCATAGAATGTTGGCTACTGAAGCCCAAGATTTCTCACATGCTTTGCTTTAAGTGGGCAGTGGTTGAGGCCTTATGAGTCATGGGGGAGCCCCACACCCTTGTTCTGTGTAGACAGAATCCATGCAAGTGCCTCTCCCACAACTGGGCCAGTGGTCTGAGTCCATTCTTGTGTATTCCTAAGCCTTCACTTATCTTGTTCTTGTCCTCTCATCTCCTAATAGGTTGGCCTTCTCAATTTTCCTGTCAGACAACTGGTGTACCAACCTCAAGAGATTCTGTCTTTTGTCGATTCACTGACTCTGTGTCTCAGATAGAGTCCCCTCAAAGTAGAGCCCAAGACAGGGATTTGGGTAGTGTTCCAAGGAGAAACCTGTAATGTGGTAAGGAAAACAAGACAAGAAGAGGGAGAGGAGGAGGCAAGCTAGAATGTGGTTCTAAGTGATGTCTTGCTTTGGCCTGATCCTTGGGGGGCTCTGGAGTATAAATCATACTTCGAAGCTATCTCACCCCAAAGCCAGAGGGCTGGGATATGGTACCCCCATATTTGTCAGTTACAGACCATCCCTGGGTGGGAGCTGAGAGATCTTGGGTGAGGTGGCTCCCATCAGCCAAGGGCAATTCTCCAGAGAAGTTCTGGGAGACAGTATAGTAGCCAATAAAATGGGCACCAACTGCTGCCTCCCAAGTCCCCTTTGATCTTTTCTGACCGTCTTTGGTGCCTCATATTCTCATACACAAAAACTGACACGTATTCAAATTTATGAATATCTATAGTGTATAATGTTTTTCATATATCTTCTGTACATTTTATTATTGCCTCAGTCACAGAGGCCCATAAAACAGATTCCGGAGTAGAGACTAAATCTTCAGAGTAGTGATACAGGCCTTGCCATGATTAAATTTACTGGGTCATGTTAAAAAAGAAAATAAAAGGTACCACCCTCTAGGTATCATAGAGCAATGTCAGGGTCCTATGACTCCCATTGTTCTTCTTCACCTGGCTTCCATCTTGTGGAAACTTGCACAGTGCCTTTGCAGAAGAAATGCCTGTGAGGCTTAGGAGGATGTGCTGGGTAGCTTGCCCCCAGTCGCTCTTTTACCTCACCTGTCGCCCCCAAAGGCCGTGAATTCCTGGTCAGTCATTTCCCTTTATCAGAACTTATTGCTTTTAATCCACTTCCCCCAATCCCAGGAGAAATGTGCTAACATGATTCTGTGAGTTCTAATGCCACACGGCCTTTACTGTCTGAACAAGGCTGGATTCGGTGGCCTTAAGCAACTCAAGGTGGGCTCCTAAGTGGCAGCTGCCAGCTGCTAAAAAGTTAGAGGTTCTGATTAGGGTTTCTGAAAAACTGTTCTATTAGGTAAAAGGGACATTTTTAAGCCTTTGTGTGTGTGTGACTCATAAAAGTTCAGAAGGTTGTCATTAGAGGAGACGGCAGTCATTTTAAGATCCGTGTGTGTGTGTGTGTGTGTGTAGAAAGGGAGAGAGAGAGAATACACAAGTGTGTGCTCTTGCCACTGGGTAATATAAAGTCGTTGTCATTATTGCTTTTTCATTATTATAATTAGACACCAAATCAGTATTTACATGTACAACCCATAATTTGAAGATTCTCCCTATGTGTGACTCTGGGCTTTACAAATGAAAATCTGGATTCAGTTTCAATAGTTGGCCAATGAAAAATGAATGTCATGAAGTAAAGGGAATTTTGAAATAATCAGACTTCCACTGCTTTGGGACTATTGGCATATTAAAATATGACTATACATTTGTATTTTTCATGCTTTTATTATACAAGTGTGTGTTTGCTCAAAATAACTACTGGTTCGTGTAATCCCTTAGCAATTCTTCACATTTTTATTATGCTGTGTGGTTTTTTAAGCCTTCTCACTGTCATGATTTCATCTCCTCACCGCTGAACTAGACAGTCAGTGAGCTACGTGTGGCTCTGCCCATTTGACAGATGAGAATGTGGACAGAGGCCCACAAATTGGGCTCAGAGCAGCCTGTCTGACCCGGGAGCCCATACTCCTAAAGAGATGGACACAGGGCCATGCTGCCCTTGCCATGAAGGTCAAGAAGTAGGGGACAGAGGGAATTTTTCCTCTGAACATTGTGCCTCTCTACTTGCCTTTATACTGTTAAAACTAATAGCCGTTGAGTCTGTTCTGACTCGTGACACCCTCTACAGGGTTTTCAATGACTGATATTTAGAAGTAGATTGCCAGACCTTTCTTCCAAGGTACCTCTGGGTGGACTTGAACCTCCAACCTTTCTGTTAGCAGCACGTTTGCATCACCCAGGGACTCCTGGGGCCTTTGGCTTGCTTAAAATGCTGACATGACTCAGACAGTCTGCTATGCCTGTGTGTTTCTAAACGGAATTAGCCATCCACGGGACTGCTGGAAGTTGAGTCCAGTGTCTTCATCTGGAGCAGAGCAAACGCCAGCATGATTTGAGAATATAGTACCATTCGTAATGGCTGGCAGTCTCCGTGTTGGTTTATACCTGTGTGGCTGCAGACGCTGGCTACAGGAAGGTGGGAAACAGCCTCAGGAAACCAGTTTTCAGCATGATCTGGCGATCAGAAGGTCACTAAGTGCAGGAATTCAGAGCTCCTTTGCAGGTGGGCATTCCAGAGTACATAGTTACGAGAGAATGCCCCTTCTCCTGGTCATGGGGTGTCACTTAGTTTCTCTTAATACTGGAAGGAAACTTGGTAGAATTGATTTGGCAAAAAGGTTAATGCACTGTTATGGCTGCCAGTTGGCCAATTGAAGCTCTCGCAATTGGAACATGGGAAGCATTTAATTTAACTGACCGATTGCAGATCCACCAAAGAGTTGATGTCTTGGTTGCAGTGATTTCTAAGGTGTTTGGGGGTGTCAGGCTCGGTTATGCTGCTGCTGCTGCTGTTGCTACTTTTACTCCTCCCCCTACCCCTTCATAAAAGGAGTTGCCCTCACCTTCCTCTGTCTACTCACCAGCCCCAACTCCTACCCCCATAGAAAACATAAGGCAACAGTTGATTTGTCTGCTGTGTCACTGGACAATTAGGGAATTGTGTAAATACAGCCCCTTCTCTCTAATAGACCAGTGGCCTCCTAAGTGGGATGGACCCATGATGATCCAGTAGGGCAGGGTCAGCAAACTGCAGGCCAGAAGCAAATACACTCTGCCTTGCGTGTGTGTGTGTGTGTATAAATAAAGTTTTATTGGAATCAGACAAACCCATTAGTTTAGAAATTGTCTATGGCAGCTCTCACACTATTATGTCAGAGTTGAGTAGTTGCAACAGACAGCATTAGTCCCACAATGCCTAGAACGTTTGCTGTGGTCCTTTAACATAAAGTTTGTCGACTGTTTAAAGATTTAGCAAATAAAACTATAGCACACCCAGATAAATTTGAATGTCAGATAAGCAATGAGTAATTTTTTAGTAAAAATATGTCCCAAATTTAACTGAGTGGTCTCTGTTTTTATTTTGTTTTGTTTTAATGACCTTATCACCTCAGCCAAAATGCTCTTTAGAAGCGTGGTTGGTGAGACTTCATCTCATATACTTTGAACATGTTATCAGGAAGGACCAGTCTTTGGAGAAGGACATCATGCTTAGTAAAGTAAAGGGTCAGCAAAAAAGAGGAAGACCCTCAGTGAGTTGGATTGATACAGTGGCTGCAGCAATGGACTCAAGCATAACAACGATTGTGAGGATGGTGCAGGACTGGGCAGTGTTTTGTTCTGTTACACATAGGTTGCCATGAGTCGGAACCAACTTGACAGCACCTAACAACCTAAGAATAATGACCTCCTGCACTAGGGTATGGCAAGGAACATTCCAGTGTCTGCTGAAGTTTATCTTTTATCTCAACCCTTTTTAATTTGTTTCTTTGAAAGCTTTGTAATATATGGAGCAGTTTATATATACTTTGTAGATAAAAAGTGTAACAAACATCAGGGGGTATGCTCAGAATTTATTTTTACAGGTACTGGTGCATGATCAAAGATGTTCTGAAGCCACTAAGAGGGCACTAGAAACTCTGCATTCACGTGGCCAGTGGTGGTCACTATGTGCTCCAAATCATGTTGCATAAGGACCAGAACCCAAACTCCAGCTCTTAGTTGTTTAACCATCCTGGCTTCTGTGTCCTTATGTGCAAATGGAAATAATAATCATTCCTATGTAAGGTTATGAGGGCAGTGGTGGTTCAGTACTAGAATTTTCACCTTCCATGCGGGAAACCTGGGTTCTGTTTCTGGCCAGTTCACCTCGTGCGCAGCCACCACCTGTCCATCAGTGGAGGCCTGTGTGTTGCTACAGTGCTGACGAGATTTCAGTGGAGCTTCCAGACTAAGATGGAGTAGGAAGAAAAGCATGGCGGTCTACTTTTGAAATTCAGCCCATGAAAGCCTTATGGATCACAATGGTCAATTTGAAACCAATCACAGGATGGTGCTGGCATTTCTTTCAGTTGTGCATGGGGTCATGGTGAGTCAGGCACCAACTTAACGGCAGGTAACAACAACAACGTACAGGATTATTATGAAAAGCCAGTGGAAATTTCTATCTACAGCATCTGGTATGTAGTAGGTACTCTAAGATGTTCTCTTGCCTTCTACTCAAATGAAAATAAATCTCCAGGGAATGGAAAGTGTAGACTGTCCTCAGAATACCACAAGTCATCTTCCTGCAAAGTGGGCTTCCTCTCTCCAACACTGTTCTGGCTTCTTTGGTGACTCACTTGGGGCTTCAGCTGTTTGTATCTGCAGAGTCAGAGCATTCTGCAGTGTGGTTTCGGTTCACATGGGGCGTGGTGACGGAGTTTTGTTTTCATTTTGCTCTATTGGGCAAGTTTCCATCCATCGTTTCTTTTGTGTCTGATGTTCTTTCGAAACTTGTCCAATGAATGGCAGCTGAGGGGACTGTTGTGGTTCAAGGTAAGAGCCAGAAGAGTTTCTGGCACAATGTCCAGGTGAAGAAAAGGACACTTTGCTGGACCTCCCAAAAAGAGGGAGGAAACAGCTGAGGCTTCTGGGAGGAGAGGCGGGGTCTTGTTAGCATCTCCTAAGCCTAAGGTCCCCCAGTCCACCACACAGTCCACAGCCTCACCCCAGCCGGGAGCTGGTATGTGCAGGGTTCATGGACAGGAAGTGAACTGTATCAGCCCTCAAAGGAAACACCCACCTTTCTTCTTGGAGGAGTCTCTTGAGTATCTTTCTCTTTGTGCTGCAGCAGTCTCAAAGGTTTCCTCACCGAACAACACACAAGTCAGTCTGTCATTCTTCTCTGTTCCCAGGGTGAGGTGGAGACCACTCTTTCTGCACAGGAGAGCAAAGGTGTCTCATGTCTCTGGGTATGAGTGACAGTCCAGAAGAAGAGAGGAACAGTGGCCCTGTTTGCCCCTTGGAGACCAGGAAGGAGATGGTGTTTTCCACCAATCATTCATTCATTCACCACCAAAAATTTCCTGAACATCTACCTCACACTATCCGCTGTACTAGACATCAAGGGTATTGAGATAGTTAAGACTCACTAGCCACCCTCAAGAAGCGTAGTTTAGAGGAGAAATCAGCAAAGCCGGGGATGTTTATAATGCCAGATGGTAAGTGCTAGGGTACAAGAAAGCAGTGTGCTATCAGAGCACAGTAGAAAGGTGTGCTCTGATACAGATTAATACAGATTAGAAAGTCAGAGAAGTGATGCTTGAACTGGGATTTGAGGGCTGAGTAGGAGTTTGCTAAAAGAAAGGGAGTTAGGGAAAGGCGTAGTAAGCAGAAGGATTAACGCTTGCATAGCTCATAGGCTAAAAACTGCAGGGTGTGTCTGAGAAGCTGCATGTGGTGGTTCTTGGTTTTTATTTATGTGTTTATTTTGAGTAGCCAAATGAGCATTGCTTACAGAGGAGGCTGATGCAAGGAGTAAGGCAAAAAGGGACCATATCAGTAAGGTTCTGTGGCCTAAGCTACACTGATATCACCTGAAAACAGTGTGCAAAATATTAATGACAAAGGAAATAAAAAGTAAAACTAGCTTCTTGGCCTCAAAACCCACGTGGTGGTTTAACTAAAGACATCAGTTAAGCAAAACCAGTTGCCTTCAGGTAGATCCTGATTCATGGCAACCCAATGTGTGTCATAGTGGAACTGTGCTCCGTAAGGTTTTCAATGGCTGTTTTTTAGAAGTAGATCTCCAGGCCTTTCTTATGAGGTGCCTCTGGGTGGACTCTATTTGTCAGCTTTTCAGTTTGCAGCTGAGCACTGAACCATTTGTGCTACCTACTTAAGCAAAAACCAAAGTTTAATAGCCCCCTGTTTCCTGCAACACAGGGTCTTAATTTCTCTCCCTGAAACTCCCTGACCTGACTGCATCCCAACGTCTAGCTTCTGGGGTCTCTGCTTCCCAGCACATACCTTTTATTCAGACTGGGCTGGGATGCCCACCATTTGCATTTTACTGCTGAAGAAGCCGAGGTCCCTGGAGGTAAAAGCACTTGCCCCAGGATACACAGCCCGTTCTGCAGGGAGCTTGGGTTTGAACCTGTGTGTTGCTGACGAAGTCTAGATCCCTGCAGCCAGGCACTTTCCTGGAAGAACTCAGAATAATGGGCCTCGATCCGTTCTTGTTGGAGCAATGATTGATGACAGTCAAATCTCTTAGCCAGCTGCTTGCTGAGCGGGCACACCTTCCCCTGCTCCTTCTGTCTCTCTCTTCAAAAGCCTGAGTTTCTAAGGCTTCATGCCATGGGGACTTGGCTTTGAAAAAATGATGGTGTTTTTCATTCTTGTTGCCAGTCTGCTCTTGTGTCATGGCCGTTATTCCATTCTCCCTTACTCTCGAGCAGGGTGCTAAAATCCACAAAGTGGGGGGACCGTGTTTTAATGTTCAGTGTGTGTCTATGTGTGGGTGGTCTCTCTATAGAGAGAGGTTTGTGGGAATCTCTTCCCTTTGCCTCTTCCCTTGGATCCTTTTGAAAATGTAACATTTTAAAGCCCTTCTTGGCTGAAGGATTTTTTATTGTAAACATAAAATGTTCATTGAAACATTAAACGTTTTACAGCTGTTTTTCAGCACATAAATTTTCATAGACACCCACCCTCTCTCAGCCACACCCCCCTCATATATATATTGTCTCCTACTTTTTTTGGTTTCTTTTCTTTCCCAAATAGTTCAAAGACCAGAGTTGAGGGTGGGTGGGGGGCTAAATTCCTGATAAAATATAACGGGTAGTATAGATCATCCCCTGTGAAAGTGCATGTTGTATTTTAACACAAAAAGGGATGCGGGTGTTCCGGAACCCTGCCGAGGGAAGCCAACACTCTCCGGCTCCTTCCAGCCCTGACAGGAGCCGGTGTGAGCTCGAACCCTGCACTGCGTGGGCCTGAGGAAGCTCCTGGACAGGCCCAAAACAGTCTGACCAGAACTGGAGAAGGGCAGAGTCTGAGGAAACCAAAAGGCTCAGGGGAGCCAGCATCAAGACGGCACCAGCCGGAGCGTAATTTGTCGAGGGGCATCTTGATTGACTGCTCCACGGTGGTTTGGCTTTGGTCAACGCAGCGTCCAACAGGAAGCTGACCTAGTTTGGTTAAAAAATGGCAGGATGAGGCTGGTGCTGGGAGGCCAGGGAAAGGAGAGCACAGAAGGGGAAGCAGTGGCAGGGCAAAACCTGCGAAGCTTTGACCCCAGTGACACATTGGATGCCAGGGGAATGTGCATCTACTTTCCATGGGCCGTGCTCAACTCTGGAGGCATGAGGGTGAGCAGGCACCAGGGTTAGGGCAGAGTGAGTACTCAATAACTAATTAATTTTTTTTTTAAGTTATTTCTACTTTTTTTCCCCATCCTTTAATTTTTTTCACTTCTTTTCTTTGTGCTCAATAAGTATTTGATGAATGAATAAACGAAACAGTGAGTGAACAAATATTATCTATACCTTCATGGAGAAAACAAACAGCTCTTCACAGTAATCAATAAAGTAGCCAAAAGAAAAAAAAAATGCAAATAATTGCAGTTGGCCAGAGGTGGACATGCTTAACTGTTTGTGGGCAGCCCTGCAGTCATCTCAGCACCCAGCCTTTCCTGGGCACTTCTCCATGCCAAGAGCAGGGGATCAGAAGTAAAAACAAGAGGAGAGGCTTCACCCAGCAAGCTGACTGTAAAGTTCACCTTTCAGCTCTCACCTACCAGGCTCACTAGGGCCTTGCCCATCTCAGAGCCATGGCTCCAGTTATAGTGTGGCCATCATCACCATGCTCCGCCGGTTAGCAGATGGCAGCTACATGAAATTACTGGGCCCAGATAGGAATCAACAAAGGGAGATTAGGTAAGGTGCTTATTTGAGGTGCTATTGGGGCCCACGGCAAAGGGTTCCCTGTGGGCTCACACTGCACTCCCTGCTGTCATTTCCTGGGCCCGCTCAGATTACACGGCTTGGCGATATTACATCTGCATGCACCTTGTCGGCCGCCACGGCAGACACGCAGGCTGCCAAAGCACCTGTAAAGCCGTATATCTTAAGTCGAAGGGGCATCTTTGGGGGAGGTGAATTGATGTGCAAAGCAGCCTGACACACGGTCTCTGATTTCTCCTTGCAATCAAATAATTCATCTTTATATCCCTAGGGCCAGAGTGAAACTTGAACCTGGACAAAACCAGGGACTGCTAGGTTTATTTGTAGCAGTGGGATCAGAGAAATTAGCCAAGTGCATTCTAAAATTATCAATTGCTGATCACACAGCCTGGGTGTGTTTTAGGCTTTGTTACCTTATAGAGGCTTTGTGGAGTGGATAGTCCAAAAGCTATAGGGGTACTGGCCCTCCACGCCAAGGCTTGTCTGTGTGGACAGGCAAAAGAAAAATGGCAATGCTTCTGTGGGTTAACCACTGTCTGCGTGCCAAGCATCATATGTAGATTACCTTTAAGCTTTCTAACCACTGCAACATAGGTAATGCCCATTTCACAGATTAGGAAACAGAGCCCTAGAGAAGTTAAAGCTCCTCTTCCTCAACAGAGAGGAAAGGGGGGAAAAATGCATTTTTAAGAGAGCATGACATTAAAATAATTTCACACAGACTACCATATTTTTATGCAGATAATGTGCACCTTCTGTGTTTGTTTGCCAACCGTGCCCTCCCTCTGCAAGGCACCCTCGAAAATGCCACCATGCCAGTCCTCTTCTACATGGTGCTGTAAAAAAATTAGCATAGTGCAATTGCGACAATACCTCATGGAGGGAGGATACGGCCGACAAACAAACATAGAAGACATGCGTTATGTATATAAAAATATGGTATTGCATTAAAATTACCATTTTATTAAGAGAGAGAGAGAGACCAAAAAAAATTCAAACTCAGTTTTAGATTTTGGTGGTATAACATTAAATCATAATGAAACATTTCATGATTTTTTTTCTCTTTCTTAAGTTTGTTGTTGTTAGTTGTCATTGAGTCGGCTCCAACTCACAGAGACCTTGTGTCTAACAGAACGACGTGTTGCCTGGTCCTGTGCCATCTTTACAATTGTTGGTATGTTTGAGTCCATTATTGTAGTCGCTGTGTATTTTGAGTGCCCTCCAACCTAGAGGGCTCATCTTCCAGCACTATGACAATATTCTGTTGTCATCCATTTGGTTTTCACTGGTTAATTTTTGGAGGCAGATCGTCAGGTCTTTCTTCCTACACTGTCTTAATCTGGAAGCTCCACTGAAACCAGTCCACCATGGGTGACCCAAACAGTATTTGAAATACCAGTGACACAGCCTCCAGCATCATAGCAACACGCAAGCCACTGTAGTACAACAAACTGACAGACAGTGGTTTTGAAGTTGGGGGTATATAAAAGATTTGAGAATGTTATTTATTTTAGCGAAGGAAAAATAAAGGTTTGGAAAATACACATTTGGATAATAATGGAGCATGAATTAGGCTAGAGGAAGTGTTTTTTGGGCTAGTTGAGTAATTTTTTTTGAGTAATAGCTAAGGAAGAAAAATTACAGCTCTTAAAATAGGTGCAATATATTATATGTCTTTGAAAATGGGCCAAATAGATTGCCTCCATTAAAGTCGTATTGGATGTTCAAATCTCGGGTTACCTGGAATGCAACTGTATTTCCTATATTTAACCAGGCTTTTTATAAACCGTTCCTCTTAACACCTCAAGCCGACAGCCACATCCTGGGTTGTTATTTAATACCAACTCTGACTTTCTTCACTGCGAGGGTCCTCAAAATAGACACAAGGCCAGAAAGTAGCCTTTAAAAAAATCTTGTACTCTTTACAAGTCAAATGCTTTTCAGCAGAGTGACTGTCAGCTGCCACTCCCCCTTTTTTCTCCCTTTAGTAGTATATAGATCATGAGGCTGAATATTAAGAGGAAAATAAAACAGTATATGGAAAGCATTTCCAAGTGTTCTTTTTCACATCTTAAAAACAAGAGAAAATAAAGAAAAAACAAAAGAGAAAAGTTAGCTACATCTCTATGAAGGTATAAGCATCCTTAAGGGTATTCAATGGTTGATTTTTTTTGGATGTAGATCACCAGGCCTTTCTTCCAAGGAACCTCTATGTGGACTCGGACTTCCAACCTTTTGGTTAGCAGCTGAGCACTTAACCACTTGTACCACTTAGGGACTATAATTATCCATAAAGTGTATCTACTACATTATCAAAAAAGGGGTAGGAGCATTTGGGTGAGTGACATCCATTTAACTTCTATTCAGAGCCTCAGTTCATCTGGACAACTGAAATGCCAGACACAAAATTTCATAGCTGCTCTGTTGCTCCTAAGCTGTGATGAGTGGGTGTCACCAGAGCTCCTAGTTGTATGACCTGAAAATTCCCATTAGGACTAGGAGATGCCAATTGGCTTAGGAAAAGGAAAGAAAGAACAGTGCCCTTTCTAACAATTGATACCACACTTACTTTCAAAGTGGATTTGAAGTGATTCAAAAGGGAATAGCACAATACATATAAAAGACAAATATCGCATTTTTACACAAATAACATGTGCCTTCTGCATTTGCTTTCTGGCCGTACCCTCCACCTGTGAGACACCCTCACAAGTACCACCATGCCAGTCCTCTTCCACATGTTGCTGTAAAAAAAAAAAAAAAAAAAGCGTATCATGCTTACAAAAATACTTTGTAGGGGGAGGGCAGCAAACAAATGCAGAAAGTGTGCATTATTTGGGTAAAATAGGCAGATACACCACATTTTTATGCAAATAACGGTGCCTTCTTTGTTTGCCAACTGCTGCCTTCCCCCACAAGGTATCTTCACAAACATTACTATGACATTTTTTTTACATGTTGCTGTAAAAATATTAGCATAGCGCACTTAGGAAAATATCTCCTGGGAGGAGGACATGGTTGGCAAACAAATGTAGAAGGCGTGCATTATTTGTGTAAAAATATGGTATGCTAAATACTTTGGTTTGGAACATAATTCTAAGAATTTATCAAATAGATGCTTATTTAACAAAAAAAAAGACCTGCTATCTTTGAACAGAATTTACTAAAGATAGCAAAACATTCTTCTATCAGCCATGTCTTGTATTTGTTACAATAAAAATAGAGTATGATGTTAAACTATAAGTTAAGGGAGCCATTTCTGTGGATAGTAGAAAATATACAGGCCCAGTTCATGCCAGCATGCTTTGATTGGGGGAAAAAAAAATCACATGTCACATGTCTTAGAATAAGCCCAGAGTCCTTAGATGGTGTATATGGTTAACGTGCTCAGCTGCTAACTGAAGGCTGAAAGTTAGAGCCCACGCAGTGGTGCCTCAGAAGAAAAACCAGCCATTGGAAACCCTGTGGAGCACAGTTATACTCTGACACACATAGGGTCGCCGTGAGTCAGAAACGACTTGAAGGCAGCTGGTATCTGATAGAGTAAGACTAGAGGCAAAGTAGTCATTCTCAAATGAAGATGATGAACTTGATTGAGACTCATCTCTGCCCCTTCTACATGGAAGCAAATTGCCTAAAGAGAGTCAGCATCTTTTATAGAAGGAGGAGGAAGAAAGAGTGCCATGATTCCACTCGAGTAAATGAACACAAATCCTGGCCTTGGTTTTTTAAAGTAAATCAAGGCCAGGTCTTGTCAATCAATTGTCTCAGTTCATAGAAGAAGATCCCTGCATCTCTTGTACAACGTCTGATATTGCGGAAGTCACTTGGACACATTACTGAAAATAGATCTTTAAATAATTTGAGTGACTTAAAATCTTGGTAAAGTTGTTAAATATTTTTCATGTTAGTTTTGGAGAATATCTAGTTAAAATGAGACTATTCTTTTTAACATAATCTAGCAAACAAGTTCAGTAGATTTTTAAACTCACTCCTAAATTATGATAAAAATTACAAGATAAATATATTTGTTTTCTATTTCCCCAAGATAATAAATATTTTAGGTGACATTTATAGAGCAGTTACTATATGCTAAGGGCTTTATGTGCATTTAATCTTCACAACAACTTCACAATCTTATTTAATCTTCACAACAACTTTGTCAGCTGAGTGGAGTCCAATAAATTCAATCACATATGGTTTAAGTGACCAGGTGAATCAACTCAGCTAGCTGGTTAGGAATTCCAAAGGCCAACCATCTTGGTCCAAATCTGTCCTGTCCCAGCTGTGGCTTGGCACCACCTGGTGGTGATTGCACTCTCCAGCTTAAATATCAATGGGGACCATTCTGGGTCCTCCAACTGGCTGGTTCTTCAGGATAGTGGCAGTGATTTCAGCCAGATAGAGAGATTGAGCAAGAAGGATGCTGGAATTGGGAAACCATCCTTCTACCACTGTTGCTCAGAACGGAGTTGTCCTTATTGCAGTGCATATTTCTACCGAGTTTTACTGTATTGCTATCCTCCTTCTTACAGATGATGAAACTATAAGAAAGCTATGGAAATGAAGAGACTCCCCCAAGGCCACATGGCTTATAAATGGCAGAGACAGAGGAAGCCTGTCTAATGCAGTCCATCTTATCCATCTCAAGTAAAGAGTTGTGCCATGGAGGGTGATGATTAAATTATCAACAATGCAAACTCTCCTAATTACTCTCATAATTTTCTTTAGGCTTATCCCATTGGGCATTATTAAGCGTTATTAGATTGTGATTATAAATAGGTCTGGCCAGGCACTTCTCTTTTGCTTCATGGCAGCTCTTTCCATAGAGAATGTGGCCCCTGGAGAAGCCATCTTCCCTCTCTTCACTTGCTGGAGATGAAACTCTAGGAGCACCGCTACCCTTCCTGACAGTCAGACTCCTTCATCTCTAAAGTCAGCTGACAAATGATCAATACATTTTCAGGAAAGAAGGCATTTAGGCTGATTTCAGACAACCTGTTATCAACGCACAGCCTTGGTGGCACAGTGGATAAAGTGCTCGGCATCTAACCAAAAGTTTGGTGGTTCGAAACCACCAACGGCTCCTCAGGAGAAAGATGTCACAGTCTGCTTCCGTAAAGATTTACAGCCTTGGAAACCCTATAGGGCAGTTCTACTCTGGAGGCTCCTTCTAATCCCAAGAAGACATTGTTTCTTCAGGTGAATGAGTCATCCAGGAATTCCAGTGTTATACAGGGCACTTGAGAGGCTTGGGGCAGGACTAGATGGAAGGTATTTAATATTCTAACAGCCAGTATGGCCACCCTGGTGGGTACTGGCTGAAAACCATTCCTGGTCTTTCATGTCATCGTGAAGCCTTAAAATGGTCAGTATCTCAAAGTCCCACCATCCCTGTACAGAAGGACATGGTCCAAAGGAACAGCAACGAGGTCTGCTTTACTTAATCCTGGAGTCATGAGCCACCCACTGCATTCTTTATCAGCTTTGGCAAATGTCTAAGATTCTCTCTTCAAACTCCTGAGATAAGGTCCATAAAGGACAGACTTCTTTTAACACCCTTCAGTTTTACCCTGTTTGTTTGGTCATTCATTATTCTATTAAATTCTACCTAACTCTAAGGTATTGGACAAGGAATCAAATATAAGCTGGGGAATGACCACTGGCATGGTAGTCAGACTTCAAGCTGACCCCCAATGGTTCTAACATTCTGGTAGTCATGCTTTTGTGTAGCCCCTCTTATATTGACTAGAGCTGATCTGTGTAACCAATAGGATATGGCAGAAACAACAGTGTGTGACTTCCAAGGCTAGGTCATAAAAGACTTTGAGGCTTCCACCTTGGTCTCGAGTCATTCACGCTGGGAGAAACTAGTTGCCATATTGTGAGAATACTCAAGCAGCCCTATGGAAAGGAACTGAGAACTCCTTCCAGTAGCCATGTGAGTGAACCATCTTGAAAGCCAATTCTCCAGCTATAGTCAAGCCTTAAGATGACTGCAGTGCCAACTACCATCTGGACTGTAACCATGTGAAAGACCCTGAGCCAGCACCACTAAGCTAAACTGTTCCTAGATTTTTAATCCACAAGAGTACGTGAGGTAATAAATGTTTATTATTGTTTCAGTCCACTTAGTTTTGGGTAATTTGTTCTGCAGCAACAGGTAACTAACACAATTAGAAAAGATAATATTTACCTACCTATTCAGAGTCCAAACTATTGACTATTTATCCAACCTTACTTAGTTCCAAGTGAATGAAAAGTGAGTTAATTATTATGTCTCCCTCTCCCCCCACTAAAAAATTTACAGTGAGTTTTACTTTCTCAAATGTGACCTTATAGACACTGTCAATTGCTCCTGGCTGGACCTCTTCCCTAGTCAGTTTATGGTGTGTAGTGTCGGTATGGCAAAAACCACCCAGAACCCTGGCCACATGAGCTCACTGAGACCACCAAGTTTTACGGATAGTTGGGGCTTAAAAAAAAAATAGTTGGATTAATCCTGTAAAGCTACCATGTTATAAATACTTAAATTCCCTTAATGCAAGTCTTTCTACACCACCTGCTTTCCTGACTTCTCAAACAGTATAGCATGCTACCTTGATGGCTGTGGATTGCCATTATTGTGTGGTCTAAAGGGTGGCTGTGAAGACAGAAGATGCAAGTGGCATGGGGTATAACACACCCTGTGGATAATGGTAGTTGGGCATAATGATTCCTGCAGCAACTCTTGAAGCCTTTTACGTGACAACATGGCCCATGCCAGCCCACTCTCTGGTCTTAAACCCATTTCATGAAGAAAAGCACATGTAACCTGAAACCTACCAGAACCCTGTGTTGTAGCTGACCCTCTGCTGACTCAGTCAGGGTTCTCCCTTCCAAACGTCTGTCAGTCCTCTCCCATCCGTATAATATGCCCCTGCTATTATATAGTTAATATTTAAAACACTTCAGATTTAATCAATCAATATTAAAATTATTCTTATAAGTCAATTCATAGTTTCATTTACTTTCTGTTAAGACTTTCCATCACCACCATTTAAGGAAGATTAATGTGATTTGCCGAAGATAGATATGGGTAAAAAATATCTACCACGAAAATGAAACAGTATTAATCATTCCACATAGCTATTATTACCAGGGAAGGCTCTAAGCCCAAGGGCTGCCCTCTCTTCTTTTTAATAGGAGATAAGCAACTCCCATTGCTAGGAGAGAGGTGGTTCAGTGGTAGAATTCTTGCCTTCCAGCGGAGACTCAAGTTCCCCTCCTGGCCAGTGCACTCCATGCACAGCCACCGCCCGTCTGCCAGTGGAGGCTTGTGTGTTGCTACGATGCTCAGCAGGTTCCAGCAGAGCTTCAGAACAAGTCAGGCTAGGAAGAAAGGCCTGGTGATCCACTTCCAAAAATCAGCCAATGAAAACCCTCTGGATTACAACAATCCAATCTGCAACTGATCATGAGGATGGCGCAGGACAGGGCAGGCTTTTGTCCCATTGTGCATAGGATCACCATGAGATGGGGGATGTCTCAACAATAGTTAACAACAGCAGAGAGGTGTTAAAGATAAACTAACACCAAACAAAGATTCTCTCCAATCAGAAGGATTAGAGAAGACAAAAAGAATATTTTTTCACAATTACTTCATGTGGGCCCCTGAGCCACCTATCTGCAGTTCGATAAGCATGGCTACTGCCTCAGACCTAAGGCAGGCTTCCTCCAGTTGCATTTCCCTTTAGTGATATCAGTATCCTCTGACTCGTCAACACCATTCCAAACACTATCTGTGCAGATCTGCATAGCAAAAACCATCAACCACGGGTAACTTCTTCTTAGCTTGCCCTTCCCTATTCTACAACATGAGGTTGAGATCCCTGGCTTTGGTTCAAGTCCTATCTCCTTCCTCACTGTGTGATTCTGGCTAAGTCGATTGACCTCTCTGAACCTATTTGTAAGTGGAGATGATAATACGTATTATTGAGATGTGGTGAAGGTCAAGGGTGATGGCATAAGACATTGGCATTCGCTATAAAGAGGATATCTCTTAGTTGTGATATTTGCATCACTATTTTAATATTTTTTGTTCAAGTTCTTGGGAGGGTATCTTTGTCCAGGTCTGTAAATTATTTTTCATAAAAGGAAGAAAATGCCCCTTCTACAGACAAAACCCAGGCCATAGTTGAAGTATGTTACGTTCCTGGTTCCCACATCCCTAACTGGAAGTGGAACTGACTGCCTTTCCTACATGTGGGTCAATACATTCCCCCTTTTAGCATGAGATAGTACAAGTTGTATATGTTTGACAACAGAAGATTCCTGACTAATCTGGGCACTTTCTTCAATGAGGCGACACGAAGTGCTTAATGGTGATTAAAGAAGATACATGGTGAAGTATTAGAAAAGGATGATCAACTGGGAACCCATTTCACATGAATGCCAAGATGTTTTGAAGGTGGGTATGGCAGGGAAATGATAGGAGGCTGAGCTTAGTAAGAAATGAATTTCTAAGTGTGCATTCACTGCCCTAAAGAGCCACACAAGTTACAGAAAATATTCTCCTTTTTTCCCATCTGACAGGATCTTTTCTTCCATTCTCGTTCTCCTATTTATCTCTTTCTGTTCCTTCTTTTCTCACTGCCATGGAAGGTGGAGCCCCTCATGGTAAATTAAGCCAGTGAAGGTTTTGGTTTTGTTCACACACCAAACATCTTGACATACTGTGTCAATGGATGATTTGGCTAATGTATCAGGCATTAATGTAGGTCCCCGTTGAATCCCCACAACTAAGCCCCTGTAGAATTGCTATTCTACAGACAAGGAGATGGAGACTCAGGAAAATTAAGCCACATGCCCAAGATTACCCAGCTTGGAAAAGGCAGGGCTGAAATTTGATCCCAAAACTCTATGTTCCTTGTATTAGTTTCCTCTTGCCGCTATAACAAATGACCACAAACTTGGCATCTTAAAACAACACAAATTTATTCTCTTAAGTTCTGGAGACCTAATAAGAACTAGTCAAATCTCAAATGAGTCTTGACTCAAGGTGTCAACAGGACTGGTTCCTTCTGGAGGCTCTAAGGGAGAATCTTTCCTTGCCTTTTCTGGCTTCTAGAAGCTGCTGACATTCCTTGCCTTATGGCTGCTCATAGCCACATCACTCCAGTCTCTGCTTCTATCATCTCATTGCCTTCTCTGACTGTGGCCTGCCTGTCTTCCTTTTATAAGGACTTTATGATTATATTGAGCCCATGTACGTAATCCAGGATAGTTTTCCCATCTCAAGATCCTTAATTTGATCATATCTGCCAAGTCTCTTTTTCCAAGGAAGGTGAGATATTAAACATTCTGGGGATTAGAGCATGGGCATCTTGGGGGGGGGATTACTCAGCTGACTACATACCCCAAACCTATGTTCATTCCCCTTCAATCACACAATCGGAAGGGAACACTCACATGGACTGGGAGTTCTGTCTCTGCACCTTGCCTCAGAGAACAGATACTTTGGCCTTGTCTTTGGCCAAGAGCCCTGGCCTGGAGTCAGAGTTGGTCAGCTCTTCTCAAACTCTTAGTTCCAGGTAACAGACCTGGCCTGCTATGGGGCATGAGACTTTGAGACAAGGCACCTCTCATGTATGGGAGCATTGCAGGATAATGCCAGTGTTTGGGTTCTCTTATAACAATTATTACAATTTCTTTTCTGTTCCAAAAGGGTTTTCAACTGCATTTATTACATCAGCATCCAAGAGGTTAATGAGCTCAACTCTTCCCGCTCAGTTTGTAGTAGACCATTAGGAGAGGAGGTCAGAAAACAGCAGCCTCTAAGAAGTTCGATCTGCTTGTCTTTCTTAATCTGTTTCCATTCTCTTGGCCCATTTACCCACAAATTTAAAAGACACAATGAGCTTTCCAGGAGAACTTTTTAGCATTTTAATCTTTTGCTTAGTTTTATTTACTTGTTTAACACCCTCTCAGCTCCAAGACCGGCAATTGGGCCTTGTGTCACCAGGGAGAAATTGGCATTGGCTAAACCTGCGGTTGGTCTTTTGCTTTTCTTTCTCACTCAGCTGCCCTGATAGTTTCTTTGTGGTTTGTGGTGGGCTCACAGTTCTTGACCTCAGGACTCTCGTCGGTCTAGACGAGATTGGTTTGTTTTGAAAGGCTGACACATTTGGGTTCCCTGTGAGATCTGGGTCACTTCTGTTTAGTCTGACAAGAAAAGCTGTTCACCTCCTTGGGTTTTGGAGATCTCGTTTGTGGCACCATATGGTCCTCTTCAAAATCCTACCTTCCTACTTGGATTGTATGTATTGTTGTTGTTGTTAGCTGCCATCAGGTTGGCTTCAATTCATGGCAACCCTATGTATAACAGACAAAATATTGCCCTGTCCTGTACCATCTTCATGATTGTTGACATGTTTGAATCTAGTCAGCCAATGTTGTGTTCTGATCTGTACGGTTTTCAATGGTTAATTTTCAGAAGTAGATTACCAGGCCTTTCTTCTTAGTCTGACATAGTTTGGAAGACCTACTGACAGGTATTAGCCCCTTCGGTGTGAGAAGAAAAATAATTGTTAACAAGTTAGGGAGGGAAATCATGCAGTGAAGCCGGAGCCAATATAGGTTAACTTAAAATGAGTTCATTAGTGCTTTATTTCCTTGTGTGTCTATTGAGGCAGAAGAAAGATCGAGATTATATACAGAAGACAAAATGCTGGAGAAACCCTGCAATGAGGATGAAGGAACAAATAAAAACCATGAAAATTTCTCAGATTGAAGAATTGTTACCCCTACTTGTGCTAGGCTTTTTACTTTAATTATCCTGTTCCCATTTTATAGATTGGGAAACTGAGACTAAAAGCAGTGAATTGATTGGTCCAAGATCACAGAGCTAGGAGCTTCTTTAGCTGAGAGTTGGAGCAGCTCTGTCACTGGACTCTACTCTCTCTTCTGCATCCTTGCTACTTAAAGCATGGTCTGTACCAGCAGCATCCAAATTCCCTGGGAGTCTGTTGGGAATGCAGAATCTCAGGCGGACCCCCAGATCTGCTGAGCCAGAATTTGCATTTCAATAAAATCCCCAGGTGGCTGGAATTCACGTTACAGTTTAAGAAGAAGCCTGGCTCTAGTCTTCTCCATCTCCAGCTAAGGTTACCAAAACCAAACCCTTGGCATGGAGTTGATTTTGACTCATAGGGACCCTATAGGCCAGAGTAGAACCGCCCCATAGAGTTTCCAAGGAGCAGTTGGTGGATTCGAACTGCTGATTTTTTGGGTAGCAGCCGAAAAACTACCAGGGCTTAGTAAAGAGTAAATGAGCATTCCCTAAGTACCAGGCCCTATGCTGAGGTTGCAAGGGCAATAAGACCCAGCCCATGTGATGAGAAACTCATAGTGCAGGGCAGCAAACTGTTACCCATGTGGTAATGGTAGTGCAGTGATAACAGTAGTCCCAGAGAGCTCAGGGAGGGGTGCTTAACCAGGAAGACTGTTGGAACTGATTCCTAACCTGAGTGGGAGGCACTAACTCCCTGTGGCTCAGAGCAGCAGTTCTGAATTTGCACTGTCTGGTTTCAAGTCCTGGTTGTACTGCTTTTCAACTGTGTGATGTGGGGCAAGTTCTAATCTCTCTTGGCCTCAGTTTCTATATGTGCAATATGGGGATCATAACTGGGTTGCTTGTGCAGAGTAAATGAGGAAATACTTATGAAGGACTCAAACAATGGCTGACACTCAGCTTAATAATTGTTAGTCGTTGTTAGTTGCCATTGAGTTGATTCCAACTCATGGCAATCCCAGGTGTTACAGAGTAGAGCTATGCTCCATAGGGCCTGACTTCTGAGGACCCTCTGGGTGGGTTCGAACTGCTAACCATTCAGTTAGTAGCCAAGCCCTTAACCGTTTGCAGGAGTCTTATAACAATAACAACAAAAGGCCAGGAAGGGCTTTCCAGACACAGGGAACCAAACAAGCAAGAGCTCCTCAAATGCAGAAGCACAAGCATGATGTGAGGGACTCAACGCTGAAACGTTTTCTTTCTATTAAACCTAGTATTTTCTGATCACTTTAGTATATGACAAGTACTATTCTAGGCTCTGGGGACATGAATGTGAATTTACAAAAATAATTTCTGTGCCTGAAGACATCACAGTCAAGGGCCATAAAGCCAGTGTTCATATGACAACATTCATGTGTCTGTTACAAAGCTATACGTTTCCCTCTAAATACTGCCTTAGTACATAAGGTCACCATGAGTCACAACTGACCCGATGGCACCTAGCACAAACAAACTGCCTTAGCTACACTCCACAAATTTTGATATGGTATATTTTTATTATCCTGAATTCCAAATATGTTCTGGTTTTCCTTGTGATTTCTTCATTGACCCTCACATGTTCATTATAAAATATACTTAACTACTTCTTAGCTTAGTCAACACTCACTGAATACCTGCTATGTACCAGATAGTGGCCTAGGCACAGCTCCAACCTCAAGAACCTAGAGCCAAAGAAGCACCCACCATCATGTAAGAGGACTCTCTTTCAAGTCTCTCAAGCTTCAGTTCTCTGATTCCCAAGATTTTTTTGACTACTTAATTGCTGCCTTTGAAGCAGAGCCTTTCTTGGTCATTGTTGAATTCCCAGCACCTAGCATGGTGCCTAGCACACATTTGTCCAACAAAATTGTTCCGTGCATTTAGTCTCTGTTCCTTCTGTTATTTTTTAAGGCAAATCTTATTTTGACCAATTTCTCCAACATTCAGTTAAAACATGCAAACTATATTGATTAACATGGTGGAGCTCTCTTTCCTCTTTCTGACTACCTTGCAAAGTTTTCGATGAGTCTGCCTGGAACCTTGCAGACTCCAGCACCCCAAGACCCTTGTCTGTTTCCTTCACCACCTTAGAGCCAAAGAAATCCTTTTCTCCCCCTGCCTTCCACCCATTGTGGGCTGGAATGTATGTTGGGCCCCTGCCCAGATTGTGCTTGGAGTGGCACCAGCTGCACAGGATATATGAAATATTTGCTCAGAGGGATCCAGAAGTGGCGATCTGAGTAGGATCAGCTGGTGCTCCAGGATAAAATCATTTCACCATCTTTGCTGAAAAGTCCCTGTGTTTCTCCTGCACTCAGCAGTTTATGGAGTACCATATTGTTTTCTGTCTTCCGGCCCTAGCCTATTTAGAAATGTGGCCGGGCGTTGTTAAACAGCTCTACATTCCAAGCCAGAAAGAGTTGTTTCCGTGGTGAGGGGGGCAGCCACTCAGTCCAGCCAGCACTGCCTTTCAGTCAGCCTGTCATACATTGGTGAGTCCTAATGCCCTGTGAGCGAGACTTGAGATGTCTCCTCCCGTGGGCATGCATTGTCACCCTCTTATCAGAGGGAAAGTCACTCCATTGTTGTGGGGAGATGCTGCTTCTGGGAGTTGGTTTGGAAGATCAGAACTGTTTCTATCTCAGCCAGTTACCTACTTCTCCAGAAATTGCATCCTCTTTTATCTGTTCCTTGCGTGGGCCGGCCAGCCTGCTACTTCCCTCCCTCCGCCTCTCCCTTCCTTCCTTCCTTTCTTTCTGCTTTCATTTACTCACTTGTATGTACAGTGTAACATGGTGGTTTAGAGGTTGAGTTTAGAAGCTATACAAACTAGTTTTGGTTCCTGGCTCTACCACTTATTATTACTGTATTTTTATGCAAATAATGTGCACCTTCTGCATTTGTTTGCTGGCCATGCCCCCCATTTATTTTCGTGATTTTTCTCGACAGCAGCCTGTGGAAGAGGATTGGCGTGGTGGTACTTGTGGGGTTGCCTCGTGAGGGAGAGGGCAAGTTGGCAAACAGATGCAGAGGGCATGCATTAACTGTGTAAAAATACGGTACCTTAACCTTGGTCAAACTGCTTGACGTTCTTTAAGCCTCAGTTTCCTCATTTACAAAATTGGTGCGATACTAGCACCTACCGCCTAAGGTTGTGAGGATTCAGTGAGGTGATGTCTGTAAGGTGCTTAGCAAAGTGTCTGGAATGCGGTAAACATTCTACATGTATCTGATTTTGTTGCTGCTGTTGATGTTCACAGCCAAGATTTACTGGGCCTACTATGGGTATAGGAGTATTCGGAAAGAACTCATTTTCACAAAGATGTGTAAGCATCTACCGTCGCATGCTCTTGAACGCTCCTGCTATGCCCGAGCTAGCATAGAGGTGGCATGTAGGCCTGTGGCTTTACCTGGACCAGCTGGGGAAGTCCCTTCCCTCCTGCCTCTCCTGGTGGCCCTCCTGGTCTTTTTGCTCCTTTTCATCCCTGCCCTGCATGGAACTAGCTATCTTTGCTGGCAACCAGCTGGGGATCTTTTTTGTTTGTTTGTTTTTCCTTTTTTGTCCAGACCTTTCACTTCTCCAGGACCTGTCATTCCAAGGCCTTCAATTGTGGGTAACAGGTGTGGCTAAGAGGCTGTACGTGCACACACACGCTGTCTCCTGGCAGTTTATAGGGTGGCAGCTGACTGGGTCTGACTCCACATATCACATGTAGGCGAATTTATACACTACAAGCCTTACCCTTTTCCAGGCCATTCTAAAAAGTATTCCTTCCACCAGGTAAACTTGGATCACTCAAGAAAGTGAGCTGTATCCAGATTCTAAGATAAGGACTCCAATTAACCACCCCTATCAGAATTATTTGTAAAATGAGAGTAAGCTGGCCCACAGCAAGCTCTCCTATGGGAACAGTGCATGAATTTTAGTGTTCAGGTTGTGTGACACCCACTTTGGACACTCAGATGCCTTCCTCCCCTCCGCCCACTTGCTTTCTTTTGGTTCATGGCTACGATCAAGCATCATGAGTTTCAGCTGTGCTAATTTCCTACAGTACTGGTTAGCATTTCTCTACTATATACTAATGTACAAGATGTCACAACTTCAGGTAAAAAGAAAACAGTAATTGAAATAGTTGTTACTTACATCAGGGAAGTTGGTATTAAATACTCTTGTGTTCTTTCATTAGCTGCATTATCTTCTTATTATGCATTTTACCAGGTAATTGTAATTCTTGGCTTTGGGATTTTGTAGCTTTCTTTTTGGTTTATTTCATAAACAGACGAGAAAGGCCTTGCAAGTAATTCTTGTGGCCAGTATGATTCTGAAACATAGCAGCATGGGCCATGGTAGAAAAAACATTACAGAGGAACGAATTCTTAAGCAAGCCAAGAGATGATAGATGAGTCAAAAAAAAAAAAAAAAATGCTTTGGAGCTTTCTAATCTCCAAATAGTTTTTCTTTATAATTTTCTCAGGTTATGAAATTAACTCAGTAGATTGGAGTGTAGTTCATCACTCTAATTGCTCAGTATTTTAATTATCAGGCGCATTTTATGTTTTTGTGAAATGCTCATTTCACAGCCTACTGGTAGGTCTTTTTGTAGAATGGGAAAGTGAGCATTTATACCAGAAATTAGATGCTGGCCCTGACAGGGCTTTCGAATCAAAAAGAAAGGAGAACATGACCTATCGCTGTCCGTGGTCAGGAAATTGTACCTGTACCATAGGGCAGGCGAGGAGAATTGCTTCCATCCCGTTTTGATCATCAGAATGAAAATAAGCATCAGAAGTTCCAGATTTGGTCCAAAGATATCTTTTCTTTTTCTACCTCTTTTCATTTTTATTGTTATTATTGTTTTTTGTTTTTGTTTCTTTGTTTTTTCCAAGAGTATCATGGGACAAGGCCCAGTCTTTAAGACTCTGGCATTTGATACAGAGCTACTTTGATATTTCAAATAATTGGTGAAAGGATAGAAAGAATTAAAGAGCAAAAATGGAAATTCTGTAAGGGTTTTGAAGAGATTAGTGAATGACTATTTAATGAGTGCCAAGTGCTGATGTAATGTCACTTGGGAGTTGGGCTCCCTATCCGTCCACCTGTCCATCCAGGCACCTGTCCATCCAGCTACACACCCAACCAAACCCACCCACCCACCCGTTCATCCGTCCGTCCGTCCGTCCATCCATCCATCCATCCTCACTCCTTCCTTCTTATCTACCCACTTACCCACCACTGTTGATTCAATTCTAACTTTAACAACCCTATAGGACCGAGTAGAACTGCCCCATAGGCTTTCCAAGACTATAAATCTTTACAGAAGCAGACTGCCACATCTTTCTCCTGCGGAGCAGCTCGTGGCTTTGAACCACCAACCTTTAGGTTAGTAGCTGAGCACTTTAGCCACTGTGCCACCAGGGCTCCTTCCTTTTGTCTACCTACCTATGAAGATTTTTGAAGTACCCATAACATATCAAGCACATGTTCCAGGCATGAAGATGTAGCAGTA
This sequence comes from Elephas maximus indicus, assembly GCF_024166365.1. NCBI lineage: Eukaryota > Metazoa > Chordata > Mammalia > Proboscidea > Elephantidae > Elephas > Elephas maximus. Next base: position 44,531,997 of record NC_064839.1, read on the forward strand.
AACAAAGCAAAGTTCTTTCATCCTGTCATGAGGGTAAGATGCGTAATTAACAAATACACACATATTAACTTATGTATATTTATTATATCAGGTGCTGTATCAGACAGGATCCAGTCAGGAGAAAGAAACCAAACAATAATTTGAACAAGGATGGATTAGGATAAAGAATTATTAACAGTTGTATTTTACTAAGAGTTGTAACAGGTTATTGGCTTCTAAGGGAAAGATGGCTCTGAAGAATCCAGGAATATGAATTTGGGAGCAGCTAGATCTGGCAGTCAGCTTCCATAGAGATTACAGCCTTGGAAAACCCTATGGGGTAGTTCTACTCTGTCCTATAGGGCCGCTATGAGTCGGAATCAACTTGGCGGCAGTGGGTTTAGTTTTTGATTTTGGTACTACCTCCAAGGCCAAGTGAGAGTACCAGAGGAAGGAAGACCTGGAAGAGGAGCCCCTCCTCCCAAGAGCTGGGATCCAGGTGGTCTTGGAGAGGGTGTGGCTATGGTCCATTGGGTAGCAGAGTTTGCTGAGTCCACCTACCAGCAGGACTCACTGAGAAGCTGACCTCTGTGGTACCAGGGGAGGCTGTCCTTAGGAGGTGCTGTGGAAATCTGCTAGCTGGGCGGCGGTGTGCTGGAAAGTTGCCCTCTGGGGAGCTGGAATAAGCTGCCCACAGGGAGGTGCCTTCTGAGAGCACACACAGTGGAGCCTGATTCTTCCAGTGTCCCTCCAGCGCCCTCTACCGCCCAAGTTTCACATCGTGCCAGCTGCCCAGGGGAAACTTTCTTAGGTCACAAGCAGGGCAATGATGGGAGAGTTTGGCAGGAGAGATAATATATTGGCAGCTGGTACCCTGGTGGTGTAGTGGTTAAGTGCTACAGCTGCTAACCAAGAGGTCAGCAGTTCAAATCCTCCAGGCACTTCTTGGAAACTCTATGGGGCAGTTCTACTCTGTCCTGTAGGGTCGCTGTGAGTCGGAATCCACTCGATGGCAGTGGATTTGGTTTGGTTTTGGTTTTGGCACAATGCTAATAAGTACGACGTAAAAATAGCAGCGTGAGGAGGACAAGGAATGTTAGATATGCTGTTTTATGGGAGTGTTCATGGAATGCCTCTCTGGAAAGATTACATTTAAGCAGGGACCTGAAGGAAGTTGGTGGAGGCGGGGAGGGTCAACATATAGGTAGCTGATGGCAGAGTGTTCTAGGCAGAGAGAATAGCAAGTGCAAAGGCACTGAGATCAGTGTTTGCTTCACTTGTTTGAAGAACAGCAAAGAAACCAGTTGCAACACAGCAGGTAAAGGTGAGGGGTTGAGAGGGTGCCTGGGATTTAGCATTTGGCCAGAGCATGCAGGACCTTCTAGGTCATGTTAAAGATATTGGCCTTTGTGCTAAGAGAGATGGGACTGCTTTTGGAGAGCCTTGAGCAGAGAAGTGACATGAACTGACTTACACTTCTAAAGCATCTCTGGTGGCTGTGCTGGGAGTAGAATGGTGAGGGGTGGAGGGAGTGAGGACTAAAGCAGGGATCCCAGTTAGGAAGTTTATTGCAATGATCACAGAGAGAGAGAGAGAGATGGTGGTGGCTTGGGCAAGGTTGGTAGCAACGGAAGCAGCCTGGCTATAGTTTGTAAGTAGATTTTCCAATGGATTGGCAGTAGAATGAAGAGAGAGAGAGGAACCCAGAATGTTCTTAAGATCTTGGGTTTGAGTGACTGAATGAATGTAGCTGTGACTTTTGTTTGAAGAGCTTTAGTATCCAGCATAAATATATGGTCCAAGGTGGTTGCTATGATCAGCCACCACTACTCTTCCCAGCTCATTTTGTGCTTCTAACAACTGGGACCTGGGCATGCTTTGAGCCTATTTCACAGATGAGAAACAGAGACTCAGTGAAACGAAGTGACTTGCTCAAGGTAGAACAGCAAGTCAGTGGCTAGACTGTAAACTCCGTGAGGGCAGGGGTTTTGGGCTTTTTTGTTCACCAGTATATCCTAAGCACTTAGAACAGCACCTGCCCATGTATTTGGTACTCAGTATTGTTGGCTGTCATGGAGTCAGCCCCATACACAATAGAACGAAATAGTGCCCGGTCCTTCTCCATCTCCATGATCCATAGGGTTATCGTTGGCTGATTTTTGGAAGTAGGTTGCCAGGCCTTTTTTCCTAGTCTGTTTTAGTCTTCAAGTGCCCCAGAAACCTGTTCAGCATCATAGCAACACGCAAGCATCCAGTGACAGACAGGTCGTGGCTGTGCATGAGATGCGCTGACTGGGAATCAAAATTGGGCTTTCCACATGGGAGGCTAGAATTCTACCATTAACCATCACTGTCTCGTATATACTTGTTATATGAGTAAAACGGAGTCTGCATGTATACTTTCTGATTCACACCCCATGTTCTTTCCTCTACAACTTCTTAGTCGAGCTCCTGGACTGTCATTAATTAGCACTGCCCATCCCGAAGATTTCAGGAATGTCCAGCTGTTTCCCAGCATGGAATGAACCCTCCCATGGCCCCACCCATGACCAAGTCATTGGCAGCAGACAGACAGCAGACATTTGGCTCCCCGAGTGACATTCTTCCCGCATTTAAAATAATGGGGCTGGGGGTGCGTTGTCCTTCATGTGAATTGAAGTTTTATGATACTGTGTTTATGGGAAAACGCTGTTACTATTCTTAGCCCAGTGGTGGTTCTCACTTATTCATAGCTCTGCGTTGGTGGGTGGAATGAGAAGTTATAATAGAGTGCAGGTGCCTCTCATTGTTTCCCGCTACTCACTGGATAGTGTTTATTAAAAAGGAAATCACAGTGGTGTGTCTGGAGCTGAAGTCTGAACAAATAACCCAAAACGAGGAGTCCCAGGAAGGTGGGCAGGAGGCGACAAAGAAAAGCAAAAACAAGTTTGAGTTAATTGGGATCAGGCAGTATTTTGCATGTGAATTATGAAAAGGGAGCTTGGCTGCAAAATAATTATTGTATTCAACCTTTGTTGGCATACTTTGCATAGTTTTATGGAAGATCCAGAATTTGAATTGAACACATTTACCCAGGCCTTTAACAGAATTTGAAAATAGGATTCCAAAAGCATGTGGTTGAAATGAGATCTCTGCAAAATGCTTAAAACAGTACAGGGATGTGTTGGGACCTGCACACTCCACCCCCACCCCACCCCCATCCCCACCCCCACACACACACCCTTAATTTTTTCCTGTCCCTTGAAAGAAGCCAGTCCAGATACTCTGGAAAGAAGGACTGGAGACTTTAATTCAAATTCGGAATTATTATAGATTGCCATGTCTCAGGTCAGTTCTTGGCAAGTTCCTTGAAAGAGCCACTATATGTGTGTGTGTGTGTGTGCATGTGTGTGTGCATACACAGGCTATAGACAAAAGTAGTTCCTGGCACATGGCATTGCTCTGGACTGCGAGGTGCCACAAGGGGCTCTGTGCTTCCTACCTCATGGCCATTCAACAAATCTGTTCCCCCATTCAGCAAATATTTACTGTGGACTACAAAGATAAATTGAATGTCACTCTCGCCCATGAGCACTCATGGTCTTGAAAGGGAGACAGACCCACGAGCAACTAAATAGAACCCTGGGGTCACGTGCTGCAGCAGACGAAGCTGAGCATGGCGGGTTCAGTGTATTCAGCATGCGGAGTTTGGGAAGACTTCACGTAGGTGGCCACATTTAGAGTATGCCAGGAAGTTAAATGGGTTTTTCTTCCAATCAGAGAAGGGATGGAAAGGGCTTTCTCTGCAGAGGCACGAGAGCGTGAACAAACTCCGGGAGCGTGAGTACATGTGACCCATCCAGGGGACGGCATGCAGTCCCACCTGGCTCATGTTTTGGGTTTGTGCTGGAAGAGTAGTAGCTCTAGCTGCGGCTGAAAAGGTAGGAGGTTGGGCAGACGGTGAGTGACATTGCAGCCCTCATCCACGACCATGGGGAGCCATCTCAGGCTTCATGAAGAGGAGGGACATGACTGCCAGTTCCCTCCATCAAACACAGGCATATGTCTGGAAGTGTCTGATTCTTGAAATACCTCAATTCCTCTTGCCTCACTGGCTCCTCGCCTCTCTCCTACTGGTTCAGTGAACTGAAGTATATCAGAACTATATTCAGCCTTCACCAGTAATATTATGAAACAAAAATATCTCGTGGGTTTGCAACTTAAGAGTGTTTTGACTGTTGGCAGCAAAGCTTCTGAGAGTCAAGAGTGTGTCTTCACCCCATGCAGTTCTTTGGCAGCTTTTTGATGAGTAAACCTGGGCCCGACTTTTGCCCCAGAGTGATGTTGTTTTGTGGCTTGTCTGCTCCGAGAACTGAAATACCTAGACTCATTCCTCATCTCTTGTTGAACAGAGAAGTCACGGCGGCTCCATCCAGAGGACTCTAGGAAGTATGCGAGCTTTGAGGTTGCTCCACTTCTGTAATCTTGGAGAACATGGTTTTCAACTCCCCCACATCACCCCAATCCAATGAAGATGACTGTTTCTTTCTTGTGGGTTGGTCATGAGCCTTAGCAATAGGGTACTGGTCGTGCTTCACACAAAGAAGCAGGTGACTTGCTCATTCTTTGACCTTGGGCAACTCACACCACCTGTTCCTCAGTTTTATCATCTGTAAAATGGGGATTCCAATAGTTGATAAGGGACTTAAATAAGGTAATGCATAAACAAAGCCTGGAGAAAGGTACTAGGTAAATCCTATGCTCACCCATTTAGTACCAATAGTGTACTCAGGGACATGTTATCAGGAGGGACCGGTCCCTGGAGGACCACATCATGCTTGATAAATTAGAGGGTCAGCAAAAGAGAAGGCCCTCAATGAGATGGATTGACACGATAGCTACAACAATGGGCTCAAACATAGCAATGATTGAAAGGATGATGCAACACCAGGCAGTGTTTCGTTCTGTTGTACATAAGGTCACTGTGAGTCAGAAATGACTCAGCGACACCTGACAACAACAACAACAGTGTACTCAGTGCGAAAAAGTGTAATCTTTAAGAATCAGTAGGTTCAGTATCAGTGTAGAATTATACCTCACCAAGTCCCAGTTTGACACAACATGTGTGCTTTCAACTTTTCCATGAAATTTTATGATAAAATTGAAGAAAAGAAGAAAAATTGGAGATGAAGATAAGGTCAGGGAAGTCTCAGCAATTTTGTAGGAGTAATTGTTTATTGGTTTTGACCCCACTGTGTGGTCCATCAGGCCGGTTGGTCCTTCCTTTCCCCTTCCCTCTCTCCTCTCTCACTCAGTAAATATTGACTCTATGCCTTCCATGAGTCAACACTGTCCAACAGCACTTTCTGTGATGATGAAATATTCTATATCTGCGCTATCCAATATAGTAGCCACTAGCCACATGCAACAGTTAAGTGCCCAGCTGCCAACTGAAAGGTTTGAACCCACCCAATGGCTCCGTGGGGGAAAGACCTAGCAATCTGCCCTACTAAAGGTTAAAAAAAAAAAAAGGTTACAACCTAGGAAACCCTCTAAGGCAGTTCTCCTCTGTCACATGGGATCGGTATGAGTTGGAAGACAGCAATAGCAACAGCCACGCGTAGCTACTGAGCACCGCAAATGTAGCTAGTGTGACTGAGGAGCTGAAATGCTTGATTTAATTTAACTGGGTTTAAATAATTTAAATAGCCACAGGTGGCTAGTACCTGTCAGACTGGACAGGACAGTCTAGGTGCTTAGTAAATACAGACATTAAAAAAAAAAAAAAAACTACTGTGCGTGGTCATAAGGAGCCCCGGTCTTACTGGGAGCCAGCCATTTACCATGACAGGTACAGTGCAGTATAACAGGCATTAACATGGAGACACGTACAAGGTGCTAAGAAAGCAGGTGGAGATATTACCTAATTAGGTGAACCTAGTCTTCATAGAAGACTCTAGCACAGTATGCTTGGCTCTCCCTGAGGACCTCTAGGGGGGAGAGAATTATCAGTTAGCAAGTACCTATTATGTTCCAGATACTGGGACAACGACTTTCTATAGATGATGCCACGTCGGACCTTTATGATGGGTATTTCCCCTCCATTCTACAGATGGGAAGTTTGAGACTCAAATTGGTGAATGACACCTCAAGTCACACAGCTTAAATTTAAGTTAAATCAAGGTTTGCCTGACTCACAATGAGCCACACCAGGCAGCCTATTTTTAATTTACCCTCTCATGCCCTCCATCTCCTTTGTTGGGTGTCTTTAGATACTCTGGTGATTGCTAGCCACTGATATGCCCCCGTCTGTCCACACTTTGGTTGAGGTCAGGTTTCACGTAATTGGCTTACCACTGAGTAAGGAATGAGGTAACAGTAAGGCCACAATCTAATAAATATGCTGGTATTTACATACTCGGGCCTCTGTATGATTGATGCTTATGTTGTTGACTAGGGTGTCACATGTTCATGCTCTAATCCTGGTCTCAGTATGACTCTGATAATGAGGCCAAGTCATTTCACAATTTGGTTGAGTGTTCCAAGCTTCTCAGAAGACCAACGCAGTAGAAATTCAAGGTATGAAATTCAAGGTGTGGTCTCAGAGTCATTCTGTTTAACAACTTCTATGCTTCTGTTTTCTCTAATGTGTAAAATGTGAACATCACTCACCATCTGTTTACCTCCTGTTTGAGTGTTCAAGGGAAGGTTTACAGGTTGGTTTGAAGAATTCTCTTGAAAAACTATGTGACCAAGTACATGGCTTTCCCCAGCCCTGAGCCAATCCTGTCCTATTCATTGAAAAGGAACCATATTCACTGGCTTATAAGCAACTAACATCACTTCTTAGTTTCAGATTAGCTCTTCCAAGAAACACCCACATTTACCCAATACTGTGCAATTCCCCACAAGGTGGCACTTGACAGGGATATGATGTCCCCTTTTGGCAGTCAACCTGTTTGATTCATTCCAAATCCTACATTAGATCTCCGGCTATTTTGGAGGGTTGACAAGTCTGAATTAAAGCAATGAACTTAATCTATTTGTGGAATGTAAAAGCTGGAATAGATTCATAGAGATCACAGTATCACCTAAAATTATCTCTTCTACACGTCCCACACATTGGGAAACACAGATATAGCCTCAACCCTTCTCATTTTTAAAATGAGATATTAAGGCCCAGAAAATGGTGCCACTGCTGCTGAGAATAGCTAACATGGATTGCCTACTCTGTGTAGGGCTCTGCTCAGTACTTTGCATAGATTAGATCGTTTAACCCTCACTAGTGTATTGTTATCTCCATTTTAAGGATGAGAAAACCAAAGTTCAGAGAATTTTAGCAGATCCCCAGTTCACACAGCTAATAAATGATGGAACAGGGGCCCACACCTATTTCATCTGATTCTGAAGCTTGTGCTCCTAACCAGGATGTAAGAGATGTCCTCATTCCACACAGCAAGTTGGTGGCAGAGGCAGGATCGAGGCTGAGGTTCTCATTTTGTACCACCTCTGGCCTCATGGAAGGAGAGAGTGGCCTTTGGAACTGGGTGAGAATAACATTATTTCTCCTAGATCTACCCCTCCTCCTTTGGATTAAAACTGAGTCTCTGACCTAAGTGCCCATCAGCAAATGAATGGATAAACAAATTATAGAATGCTACACACAGATAAAAAACAATGATGTATCCACAAAACATCCTATGACATAGATGAATCTGGAGGACATTATGCTGAGTGAAATAAGTCAATCACAGAAGGACAAATATTGTATAAGACCACTATTATAAAAACCTAAGACAAGATTTACATACAGAAAAATACAATCTTTGATGGTTATGAGGGAGGGGAGCAGTTGGGAAGGGAAATCACTAGATAGTAGACAAGTGTTAACTTTGGTAAAGGGTAAGACATCACACAATATAAGGAAGTCAGCACAGCTTGACCAAGGCAAAGTCAGAGAAGCTTCCTAGACACATCCAAAGTCCTTGAGGGACCGAGTTACTGGGGCTGAAGGCTGGGGACCATGGTCTCGGGACACCTGTGTCAGTTGGCATAACATAGTTCATAAAGAAAATGTTCTACATCCTGCTTTGGTGAGTAGCCTCTGAGGTCTTAAAAGCTTGTGAGTGGCCACCTAAGATATATCTACTGGTCCCATCCCTTTCGGAGCAGAAGAAAATCAAAGACACAAGGCGAATATTAGTCTAAAGGACTAATGGACCACATGAACCACAGCCTCTACGAGCCTTAGCCCAGAAGAACTAGATGGTGCCTGGCTACCACCACCAACCACTCTGATAGGGATCACAATAGAGGGTCCTGGACAGAGTGAGGGAAAAATGTAGAACAATACGCAAATTCACACACACAAAAAAAGACCAGACTCACTGGTCTGACAGAGACTGGAGGAAACCCCAAGACTACGGCTCCTGAACACCCTGCTAACTCAGAACTGAAGCCATTCCCGAAGTCTACCTTTCAGCCAAAGATTAAACAGGCTTATAAAACAAACAACACATGTGAGGAACATGGTTCTTAGTTCCAAATGGGCAACGTCTGCCCAAAAGCAAAGACGAGAAGGCAGGAAGGGGAAGGAAAACTTGGTGAATGGACGTGGGGAAGGTTAGGTGGAAAGGGAATAGGGGAGAGTGATGACACAATGCAGTGATTGCAACCAATGTCACAAAACAATTTGTGTATAAATTTTTTTTTTATTAACTTTTATTGAGCTTCAAGTGAACGTTTACAAATCAAGTCAGACTGTCGCATATAAGTTTATATACACCTTACTCCGTACTCCCACTTGCTGTCCTCCTAATGAGTCAGCCCTTCCAGTCTCTCCTTTCCTGACAATTTTGCCAGCTTCCAACTCTCTCTATCCTCTCATCCCCCCTCCAGACAGGAGATGCCAACACAGTCTCAAGTGTCCACCTGATATAATTTGTGTATAAATTTTTTAATGAGAAACTAATTTGCACCATAAACTTTCACCTAAAGCACAATTAAAAGAACAAAAACCTGAGAAATAAACTAATAAAACACACACAAAAAACAAACAAAAACTGAGGCTTTAATTCTCAGCTGCAAAGCAATAATGAGAAGCCAAGCATTTATGAGTCTAATTGCATACCCTCAATATCAGCCTCTCTGGGCACAGTTGGGGGAGAAAGATGTTGCAATCTGCTTCCATAAAGATTTATAGCTTTGGAAACCCTATGGGACAGTTTTACTCTGTCCTTCAGAGTCGCTGGGAGCCGGAATCGTCTTGAAGACTGTGGGTTTGGTTTAGGTTGGACACAGTCAGTGGCAGTACCCAGTAGGAGCTCAACGCATGCTTTTTTTCAGTTGTTAAAATGAACTCATGTTGTGGCTAATATTCTGGTGCTTTAAGTCCTTGTCAGTCCCCCAGAGCCTCACCTGGTTCTCCTCCTCTCCAGCGTTCTGGCTAGTGAGATCTATTAAGGTATTCTCTCTTCTCCTCCCAAGATACCCAAGTCATTCTTCTCTTATCATGCCTGTAGGCTAGGGAATCAAGCAAGTGGAATCCAAAGAGGACTCTTTTTCCCTAGCCTAAGAAGCTGAATTAGGGACACTTACATAGCAAAGGTCTTTGCACATTTCATTATAATACTTTACTTTGTCTTCTCGAGCCACTCTGAAATCTTCTGCTCAGCTCTTTTACTTCATCATTTCTTCCTTTTGCTTTAGCTACTCTATGTTCAAGAAAAGTTTCAGAGTCTCTTCTGACATGCATTTTGGAATTTTCTATCTTTCCTGTCTTTTTAATGACTTCTTGCTTCCTTCATATGTGATGTCCTTAATGTCATTCCTCAACTCGTTTGGTATTTGGTCATTAGTGTTCAGTGCATTAAATCTGTTCTTGAGATGGTCTCTAAATTCAGGTGGGATACACTGAAGGTTATATTTTGGTTCTCATGGACTTGCTCTAATTTTCTTCTACTTCAACTTGAACTTTGTATGTGAGCAATTGATGGCCTGTTCCACAGTCAGCCCTGGCCTTGTTCTGACTGATGATATTGAGCTTTTCCATTGCCTCTTTCCACAGATATAGTCAATTTAATTACTGTGTATTGCATTTGGCGAAGTCCACATGTATAGTTTGCTGGTTATGTTGTTGAAAAAAGATATTTGCAATGAAGAAGTCGTTGGTTTTGCAAAATTCTTTCATGCGATCTCCAAAGTTGTTTCTATGACCATGGCCATATTTTCCAACTACCAATCCTTCTTCTTTGTTTCCAACTTTTACATTCCAATTGCTACTAATTATCAATGCATCTTGATTGCATGTTTGATCGGTTTCAGACTGCCAAATTTGGTAAAAATTTTCAGTTTCTTCATCTTTCGCCTTAGTGGTTGGTACTTAAATTTCAATGACGGTTGTATTAACTGGTCTTCCTTGTAGGCTTATGGCTATTATCCTATCACTGACAACATTGTACTTCAGGATAAACCTTGAAATGTTCTTTTTGACAATGGACACACGCCATTCCTCTTCAATTTGTCATTCCCGGCATAGTAGACCACATGATTGTCTGATTTAAAATGATCAATACCAGTCCATTTCAGCTAACTACGCCTATAATATCAATCTTTATACGTTCCATTTCATGTTTGACAACTTCCAGTTTTCGTAGTTCATACTTTGTACGTTCCACATTCCAATTATTAATGGACGTTTGCAGCTGATTCTTCTCATTTTGAATCGTGCCTCATTGGCAATGAAGGTCCTGAAAGCTTGACTGTATCTGTGTCATTAAGGTAGAGTCTACTTTGAGTAGGCAGCTCTTCTCATCATATTTTGAGTGACTTCCAACCTGAGGGGCTCATCTTCGGCACTATATCAGACAATGTTCCACTGCTATTCATAAGATTTTCACCAGTCAGTTTTTTCAGAAATAGACTGCCAGGTCCTTCTTCCTAGTCCGTCTTAGCCTGGAAGCTCTGCTGAAACCTGTCCACCCAGGGTGACTCTGCTGGTATTTGAAATACCAGTGGCAAAGCTTCCAGTATCACACCAACACACAATCCAGCACAGTACAACAAACGGACAGACACGTGCAAAGACCTAAAATTAGGAAACCAAGAGGGAAGAACATGCTTGGCATTCCTCAAGTTGAAAGAAGTGAAGAAAAAATTCAAGCCTCGAGTTGCAGTATTGAAGGATTCTATGAGGAAAATACTAAACGACGCAGGAAACATCAAAAGAAGGTGGAAGGAATACAAGAGCCTCTGTACCAAAAAGAATTGGTCGATGTTCAACCATTCCAGAAGGTAGCATATGATCAAGAACTGATGATACTGAAGGAAGAGGTCCAAGCTGCAGTGAAGGCATTGGCAAAAAACACGGCTCCAGGAATTGGCAGAATACTAATTGAGATGTTTCAATAAATGAATGCAGCGCTGGAAGTGCTCACTGGTCTATGCCAAGAAATTTGTAAGGCAGCTACCTGGCCAACCGACTAGGAGAGATCCATATTTGTACCCATTCCAAAGAAATGTGATCCAACAGAATGTAGAAATTATCCAACAGTGTCAGTGATATCACACACAAGTAAAATTTTGCTGAAGATCATTCAAAAATGGTTGCAACGGTACATTGACAGGGAACTGCCAGAAATCCAAGCTAGATTCAGAAGAGGACATGGAACGAGGGCTATCATTGCTGATGTCAGATGGATCCTGGCTGAAAGCAGAGAATACCAGAAAGATGTTTACTTATGTTTTGTTGACTATGCAAAGGCATTTGATTGTGTACATCATAATAAATTGTGAATAACTTTGCAAAGAATGGAAATTCCAGAACACTTAATTGTGCTCATGAGGAATCTGTACTTAGACCAAGAGACAGTCATTTCAAACAGAACAAGGGGATGCTGTGTGGTTTGAGGTCAAGAAAGGTGTGTGTCAGGGTTGCATCCTTTCACTATACTTATTCAATCTGTATGCTGAGCAAATAATTCAAGAAGCTGGACTATATGAAGAAGAGCAGAGCATCAGGATTGGAGGAAGACTCATTAACAACCTGCGTTATGCAGATGACATGACCTTCTTTGCTGAAAGTGAAGAGCACTTGAAGCACTTACTAATGAAGATCAAAGAGCACAGCCTTCAGTATGGATTACACTCCAACATCAACAAAACAAAAATCCCCACAAGTGGACCAGGTAGGCAACATCACGATAAACTGAGGAAAGATTGAAGCTGTTAAGAATTTCATTTTACTTGGATCCACAATCAATACCCATGGAAGCAGCAGTCAATAAATCAAATGATGCATTACATTGGGCAAATCTGCTGCAAAAGATGTCTTTGAAGTGTTAAAAGGCAAAGATGTCACTTTGAGGACTGAGATGCGCCTGACCCTAGCCATGGTACTTTCAATCACCTCATGTGCATGTGAAAGCTGGACAATGAATAAGGAAGACTGAAGAAGAATTGATGCTTTTGAATTACGGTGTTGGTGAAGAATATCGGATATACCATGGACTGCTAGAAGAAAAAACAAATCTGTCTTGAGGAAGTACAGTCAGAATCCTCATTAGAAGCAAGGATGGGGAGACTTTGTCTCACGTACTTTGGACATCTTATCAGCAGGGACCAGTCCATGGAGAAGGACATCATGCTTGGTGCCATGGATTGAATTATGTCCCCCCGCAAAAAGCGTGTATCAATTTGGCTGAGCCATGATTCCCAGTATTGTGTGGTTTTCCTCCAGTATATGATTGTAATTTTATGTTAAAGAGGGTTAGGGTGAGATTGTAATACCCTTACTAAGGTCACATCCCTGATCCAACGTAAAGGGAGTTTCCCTGGGGTGTGGCCTGCACCACCTTTTATCTTATAAGAGATGAAAGGGAAGCAAGCAGAGAGTTGGGGACCTCATACCATCAAGAAAGCAGTGCCAGAAGCAGAGCGCATCCTTTGACCTGAGGTTCTTGAGCAGAAAAGCTCTTAGACCTATGGAAGACTGAAGACAAGAACCTTCCTGCAGAGCCAACAGAGAAAGCCTTCCTCTGGAGCTGATGCCCTGAATTTACCCTTCTAGCCTACTAGACTGTGAGAGAATAAATTTCTCTTTGTAAAGCCATCCACTTGTGATATTTCTGTTACAGCAGCACTAGATGACTGAGACGCTTGGTAAAGTAGAGGGTCAGCAAAAAAGAGGGAGACCTCAGCAAGATAGATTGACGCAGTGCCTGCAACAATGGGTTCAAGCATAACAACGATTTTGAGGATGGCGCAGGACCGGGCAGTGTTTCTTTCTGTTGTACATAGGGTCGCTGCGAATCGGAACTGACTCAATGGCACCTAATAACAGCAACAACAACTTAGCAAAGGAGAGAAAACAGCAAAAGTCTTAACATGAGCTGTGTCCACATCTGCCCTGTGAATTGAGAAACTGAGAAGGTCTTTCAGAAAGCTCAGCAGTGTAGATGCTCAGTGGGAATGTCCCAGACCAACCAAAAGCATCATATGAGAACCAAGGAGCACTGGAGGCCCAGTGGCTAAGAGCTGTGGTTGCCAACCAAAAGGGCAACAGTTTGAATCCATCAGCTGCTCCTTGCAAACCCTATGGGGGCAGTTCTATTCCGTACTAGAGGGTCACTATGAGTCAGAATTGATTCGACAGCACTGGATTTGTTTTGGGTTTTGGTACTTAGTCATCCATTCATTCACTGATTGATTGATTCCTCCTCTGATGTTATGCAGAGGTATGTGCAGGAATAAAAAGGTGAAGAAGTTAAAAACAAAAAATCTCTTGCCCTCTACCATATGCATGTTGGAGGAGAACAGAAAAAGCAAGTAAACAAATAAACACGGCAGGTAATTAGAGATGGGTGTGAGTGCAATAAAGAAATTGAACCAAGCCTTATGGTAGCAAGTGGAGGGGAGGCGGTAAGTCAGGGAAGACCTCTTTAATGAGGTGACAGGTGAACTGAAAGCCAAGGAATGCAAAGGAGCCTGCAGTTGGAAGGGCTGAGTGAGAATGTTCCAGCCAAGGTGAACAGCCGAACAAAGGCCCTGAGACAGAAAGAAGCTTGGACCCTGCGGGATAGGACAAGAAGGGGCCCACATGGCTGAAGTAGCATGGGATGGCGGAGAGTAGTGCATACCAGCTTGCATTTTATCCTAAAGAAATAAAAGACACCACACAGGGGTTTTAATTAGGAGAGTGACAGGATTAAACCTACATTTTCAAAAGATCTGTCTGGCTGCCTTGGGGAACCTGGGTTCAGAGAGCAACAGCAGGAGCCAGCAGACGACATAGACTGTGACTTCAGGGGCCAGAATGGAGGCTGGATCAGCAAAAGAAATGCCCAGATTCCTCTGTCACCCCCTCCCCTCCTAGAGGACTCCTTTGCAGAGACAACTATCTGAAAACAGAATGCCCCAGGTTATGAGGGAACATTCTAGAGACAAACAAATACTATCACTTCTGAGAGGTAAATCAAGACAGGGAAATGATGACACATTCACCACAACTGAAGTGTTTACTTGCCTGCTGGGACCCTTGGCTTGTTCCAAAGCTTACGTGTCTGGGGCTTCTTTCACGCCTTCCGGTAACCGGTAACCGGGCACTCAGCTATAAACAGGACTATTTTGGAAATTCTGTGTCTAGCTTTTTAAAAGTTGGATTGACAGGAGAGGGGAGCTGTGTTTCAGATCTCAGAAATCTTCACACCGTCTCCCTTTGCTATCTACCAGCAGTGTTCCATCTATCTTACTCCCCTTCCCACCTCTGCCCCACTCTGTACCATCATCACCAGGAAGGAGACCTCATCCATTTCAAGAATTGCTTTTATTTCCTGACCTGGTGTTACCCAAGTGTAGCTGGTGTGGCCTTCTGAGGACTAATGAGTTAATACCTGGTGCTTTTGTGTGTGCTCTTCTTCAAACACATTAATTTTTCCCCCTTACTTTATCCAGAAGCTATTGTTTTTGTTGTTGTTAGCTGCTATCGAGTTGACTAACTCTTGGAAACCTTTTGTCCAACAGAACAAAACGTAACCCCATCCTACATCATCCTCACAAGATGCTCAAGTCCATTGCTGCAGCTGTTGCATCAATGATCTCACTGAGGGTTTCCCACACACCCCAGCTGGCTCTCTCCTTCACCAAACATAATGGCCTCCTCTAGCAATTGATCCCTTCTGAAGGCGTGTCCAAAGCAAGGGAGTTGAACAATATTTTTTTTTTTAAAAAAAAACTTTTATTAAGCTTCAAGTGAACGTTTACAAATCCAATCAGTCTGTCACATATAACTTTACATACGTCTCACTCCCTACTCCCACTTGCTCTCCCCCTCTTGAGTCAGCCCTTTCAGTCTCTCCTTTCTTGACAATTTTGCCGGCTTCCCTCTCTCTCTATCCTCCCATCCCCCCTCCAGACAAGAGTTGCCAACACAATCTCAAGTGTCCGCCTGATATAATTAGCTCACTCTTCATCAGCGTCTCTCTCCCACCCGCTAACCAGTCCCTTTCATTTCTGATGGGTTGTCTTCGGGGATGGTTCCTGTCCTGTGTCAACTGAAGGTCTGGGGAGCATGGCCGTCGGGATTCCTCCAGTCTCAGTCAGACCATTAAGTTTGGTCTTTTTATGAGAATTTGGGGTCTGTATCCCACTGATCTCCTGCTCCCTCAGGGGTCCTCTGCTGTGCTCCCTGTCAGGGCAGTCATCGATTGTGGCCGGGCACCAACTAGTTCTTCTGGTCTCAGGATGATGTAGGTCTCTGGTTCATGTGGCCCTTTCTGTCTCTTGGGCTCTTAGTTGTCGTGTGGCCTTCGTGTTCTTCATTTTCCTTTGCTCCAGGTGGGTTGAGACCAATTGCTGCATCTTAGATGGCCGCTTGTTAGCATTTAAGACCCCAGACGCCACATTTCAAAGTGGGATGCAGAATGATTTCATAATAGAATTATTTTGCCAATTGACTTAGAAGTCCCCAAAAACCATGTTCCCCAGACCCCCGCCCTTGCTCCGCTAACCTTTGAAGCATTCATCTTATCCCAGAAACTTCTTTGCTTTTGGTCCAGTCCAATTGAGCTGACCTTCCATGTATTGAGTATTGTCTTTCCCTTCACCTAAAGCAGTTCTTATCTACTGATTAATCAATAAAAAACCCTCTCCCACCCTCCCTCCCTCCCCCCCTCGTAACCACAAAAGTATGTGTTCTTCTCAGGTTTACTATTTCTCAAGATCTTATAGTAGTGGTCTTATACAATATTTGTCCTTTTGCCTCTGACTAATTTCGCTCAGCATAATGCCTTCCAGGTTCCTCCATGTTATGAAATGTTTCAGAGATTCGTCACTGTTCTTTATCGATGCGTAGTATTCCATTGTGTGAATATACCACAATTTATTTACCCATTCATCCGTAGATGGACACCTTGGTTGCTTCCAACTTTTTGCTATTGTAAACTGAGCTGCAATAAACATGGGTGTGCATATATCTGTTTGTATGAAGGCTCTTGTATCTCTAGGGTATATTCCGAGGAGTGGGATTTCTGGGTTGTATGGTAGTTCTATTTCTAACTGTTTAAGATAACGCCAGATGGATTTCCAAAGTGGTTGTACCATTTTACATTCCCACCAGCAGTGTATGAGAGTTCCAATCTCTCCGCAGCCTCTCCAACATTTATTATTTTGTGTTTTTTGGATTAATGCCAGCCTTGCTGGTGTGAGATGGAATCTCATCGTAGTTTTAATTTGCATTTCTCTAATGGCTAATGATCGAGAGCATTTTCTCATGTATCTGTTGGCTGCCTGAATATCTTCTTTAGTGAAATGTGTGTTCATATCCTTTGCCCACTTCTTGATTGGGTTGTTTGTCTTTTTGTGGTTGAGTTTTGACAGAATCATGTAGATTTTAGAGATCAGGCGCTGGTCGGAGATGTCATAGCTGAAAATTCTTTCCCAGTCTGTAGGTGGTCTTTTTACTCTTTTGGAGAAGTCTTTAGATGAGCATAGGTGTTTGATTTTTAGGAGCTCCCAGTTATCGGGTTTCTCTTCATCATTTTTGGTAATGTTTTGTATTCTGTTTATACCTTGTATTAGGGCTCCTAGGGTTGTCCCAATTTTTTCTTCCATGATCTTTATCGTTTTAGTCTTTATGTTTAGGTCTTTGATCCACTTGGAGTTAGTTTTTGTGCATGGTGTGAGGTACGGGTCCTGTTTCATTTTTTTTGCAAATGGATATCCAGTTACGCCAGCACCATTTGTTAAAAAGGCTATCTTTTCCCCAGTTAATTGACACTGGTCCTTTGTCAAATATCAGCTGCTCATACGTGGATGGATCTATGTCTGGGTTCTCAATTCTATTCCATTGGTCTGTGTGTCTGTTGTTGTACCAATACCAGGCTGTTTTGACTACTGTGGCTGTATAGTAGGTTCTGAAGTCAGGTAGGGTGAGGCCTCCCACTTTCTTCTTCTTTTTCAGTAGTGCTTTGCTTATCCGGGGCTTCTTTCCCTTCCATATGAAATTGGTGATTTGTTTCTCTATCCCCTTAAAATATGACATTGGAATTTGGATCGGAAGTGCATTAAATGTATAGATGGCTTTTGGTAGAATAGACATTTTTACTATGTTAAGTCTTCCTATCCATGAGCAGGGTATGTTTTTCCACTTAAGTATGTCCTTTTGAATTTCTTGTAGTAGAGCTTTGTAGTTTTCTTTGTATAGGTCTTTTACATCCTTGGTAAGATTTATTCCTAAGTATTTTATCTTCTTGGGGGCTACTGTGAATGGTATTGATTTGGTTATTTCCTCTTCGGTGTTCTTTTTGTTGATGTAGAGGAATCCAAGTGATTTTTGTATGTTTATTTTATAACCTGAGACTCTGCCAAACTCTTCTATTAGTTTTAGTAGTTTTCTGGAGGATTCCTTAGGGTTTTCTGTGTATATAATCATGTCATCTGCAAATAGTGATAACTTTACTTCTTCCTTGCCAATCTGGATACCTTTTATTTCTTTGTCTAGCCTAATTGCCCTGGCTAAGACTTCCAACACGATGTTGAATAAGAGCGGTGATAAAGGGCATCTTTGTCTGGTTCCCGTTCTCAAGGGAAATGCTTTCAGGTTCTCTCCATTTAGAGTGATATTGGCTGTTGGCTTTGCGTAGATGCCCTTTTTTATGTTGAGGAATTTTCCTTCAATTCCTATTTTGGTAAGAGTTTTTATCATGAATGGGTGTTGGACTTTATCAAATGCCTTTTCTGCATCAATTGATAGATCATGTGGTTTTTGTCTTTTGTTTTATTTATGTGATGGATTACATTAATGGTTTTTCTGATATTAAACCAGCCTTGCATACCTGGTATAAATCCCACTTGATCATGGTGAATTATTTTTTTGATGTGTTGTTGGATTCTATTGGCTAGAATTTTGTTGAGGATTTTTGCGTCAATGTTCATGAGGGATATAGGTCTATAATTTTCTTTTTTTGTAATGTCTTTACCTGGTTTTGGTATCAGGGAGATGGTGGCTTCATAGAATGAGTTGGGTAGTATTCCGTCATTTTCTATGCTTTGGAATACCTTTAGTAGTAGTGGTGTTAACTCTTCTCTGAAAGTTTGGTAGAACTCTGCAGTAAAGCTGTCCGGGCCAGGGCTTTTTTTTGTTGGGAGTTATTTGATTACCGTTTCAATCTCTTTCTTTGTTATGGGTCTATTTAGTTGTTCTACTTCTGAATGTGTTAGTTTAGGTAGGTAGTGTTTTTCCAGGAATTCATCCATTTGTTCTAGGTTTTCAAATTTGTTAGAGTACAATTTTTCATAATAATCTGAAATGATTCTTTTAATTTCATTTGGTTCTGTTGTGATGTGGTCCTTCTCATTTCTTATTCGGGTTATTTGTTTCCTTTCCTGTATTTCTTTAGTCAGTCTAGCCAATGGTTTATCAATTTTGTTAATTTTTTCAAAGAACCAGCTTTTGGCTTTGTTAATTCTTTCAATTGTTTTTCTGTTCTCTAATTCATTTAGTTCAGCTCTAATTTTTGTTATTTGTTTTCTTCTGGTGCCTGATGGATTCTTTTGTTGCTCACTTTCTATTTGTTCAAGTTGTAGGGACAGTTCTCTGATTTTGGCTCTTTCTTCTTTTTGTATGTGTGCATTTATTGATATAAATTGGCCTCTGAGCACTGCTTTTGCTGTGTCCCAGAGGTTTTGATAGGAAGTATTTTCATTCTCGTTGCTTTCTATGAATTTCCTTATTCCCTCCTTGATGTCTTCTATAACCCAGTCTTTTTTCAGGAGGGTATTGTTCATTTTCCAAGTATTTGATTTCTTTTCCCTAGTTTTTCTGTTATTGGTCTCTAGTTTTATTGCCTTGTGGTCTGAGAAGATGCTTTGTAATATTTCGATGTTTTGGACTCTGCAAAGGTTTGTTTTATGACCTAATATGTGGTCTATTCTAGAGAATGTTCCATGTGCGCTAGAAAAAAAAGTATATTTTGCAGCAGTTGGGTGGAGAGTTCTGTATAAGTCAATGAGGTCAAGTTGGTTGATTGTTGTAATTAGATCTTCCGTGTCTTTGTTGAGCTTCTTACTGGATGTCCTGTCCTTCTCCGAAAGTGGTGTGTTGAAGTCTCCTACTATAATTGTGGAGGTATCTATCTCGCTTTTCAATTCTGTTAAAATTTGATTTATGTATCTTGCAGCCCTGACATTGGGTGCATAAATATTTAATATGGTTATGTCTTCCTGATCAATTGTCCCTTTTATCATTATATAGTGTCCTTCTTTATCCTTTGTGGTGGATTTAAGTCTAAAGTCTATTTTGTCAGAAATTAATATTGCTACTCCTCTTCTTTTTTGCTTATTGTTTGCTTGATATACTTTTTTCCATCCTTTGAGTTTTAGTTTGTTTGTGTCTCTAAGTCTAAGGTGTGTCTCTTGTAGGCAGCATATAGATGGATCGTGTTTCTTTATCCAGTCTGTGACTCTCTGTCTCTTTATTGGTGCATTTAGTCCATTTACATTCAGGGTAATTATAGATAAATAAGTTTTTAGTGCTGTCATTTTGATGCCTGTTTATGTGTGTTGTTGACAATTTCATTTTTCCACATACTTTTTTGTGCTGAGACGTTTTTCTTAGTAAATTGTGAGATCCTCATTTTCATAGTGCTTGACTTTATGTTAGTTGAGTCGTTACGTTTTTCTTGGTTTTTATCTTGAGTTATAGAGTTGTTATACCTTTTTGTGGTTACCTTATTATTTACCCCTATTTTTCTAAGTAAAAACCTAACTTGTATTGTTCTATATCGCCTTGTATCACTCTCCATATGGCAGTTCAATGCCTCCTGTATTTAGTCCCTCTTTTTGATTATTGTGATCTTTTACCTATTGACTTCCATGATTCCCTGTTATGTGTATTTATTTATTTATTTTTAATTAATCTTAATTTGTTTGTTTTTGTGATTTCCCTATTTGAGTTGATATCAGGACGTTCTGTTTTGTGACCTTGTGTTGTGCTGATATCTGATATTATTGATTCTCTGACCAAACAATATCCTTTAGTATTTCTTGTAGCTTTGGTTTGGTTTTTGCAAATTCTCTGAACTTGTGTTTGTCTGTAAATATCTTAATTTCGCCTTCATATTTCAGAGAGAGTTTTGCTGGATATATGATCCTTGGCTGGCAGTTTTTCTCCTTCAGTGTTCTGTATATGTCGTCCCATTCCCTTCTTGCCTGCATGGTTTCTGCTGAGTAGTCAGAACATATTCTTATTGATTCTCCCTTGAAGGAAACCTTTCTTTTCTCCCTGGCTGCTTTTAAAATTTTCTGTTTATCTTTGGTTTTGGTGAGTTTGATGATAATATGTCTTGGTGTTTTTCTTTTTGGATCAATCTTAAATGGGGTTCGATGAGCATCTTGGATAGATATCCTTTCGTCTTTTATGATGTCAGGGAAGTTTTCTGTCAGGAGTTCTTCAACTATTTTCTCTGTGTTTTCTGTCCCCCCTCCCTGTTCTGGGACTCCAATCACCCGCAGGTTATCCTTCTTGATAGAGTCCCACATGATTCTTAGGGTTTCTTCATTTTTTTTAATTCTTTTATCTGATTTTTTTTCAGCTATGTTGGAGTTGATTCCCTGGTCCTCCAGATGTCCCAGTCTGCATTCTAATTGCTCGAGTCTGCTCCTCTGACTTCCTAGTGCGTTGTCTAATTCTGTTATTTTATTGTTAATCTTTTGGATTTCTACATGTTGTCTCTCTATGGATTCTTGCAACTTATTAATTTTTCCAGTATGTTCTTGAATAATCTTTTTGAGTTCTTCAACAGTTTTATCAGTGTGTTCCTTGGCTTTTTCTGCAGTTAGCCTAATTTCATTTGTGATATCATTAAGCATTCTGTAAAGTAGTTTTTTATATTCTGTATCTGATAATTCCAAGATTGTATCTTCATTTGGGAAAGATTTTGATTCTTTTGTTTGGGGGGTTGGAGAAGCTGTCACGGTCTGCTTCTTTAAGTGGTTTGATATGGATTGTTGTCTCCGAGCCATCACTGGGAAACTAGTTTTTCCAGAAAATCCACTAAAAAAAAAAATGCAGTCAGATCCCTATCAGAGTTCTCCCTCTGGCTCAGGCTATTCAGATGTTAATGAAGCCGCCTGGGGAGGGTGGGGGAGGGAATAGAGAGATAGGAGATTAGCACCTCAGAATATAGCCAGAGTTGGTTGTCTTGCTTGGAATGACTATTATAGCTGAGATTCCTGCGGGCGCGTCGCCTATGTGTGCTGGCTGTGTGGAGATTGCCCCCGGGGGGTCTGGCCTGCTGGAGTCACAGTCAGATCCTCCGCTTTCAGCCCCACGCCCAGCGTCAAGGCTCCCCTACTGGGACGGTGCACTCTTGACTCCAAAATCAGTCGCTGCCTCCCGGGGACTTCTCGTCCCTCCAGCCACGTGGCCGTGCCACCCCTGAGAACCAGTTGGGCCTCCTCCCGGGGTTAGTTCAGATGGGTGGAGCAGCTCCCCGTGCTTGTGCCGTGACCGAGTGTCCCAGCTGGGACGCTGTTCTCCCCGCTCCAATACCAGTCGCTGCCTCCCAGGGACTTCTCCTACCGTCTGCGTCCCACGCCGCCCGCGCGACCCGGCTGGGCCCCTTCCCGGGGTTAGTTCAGGGGGGGTGGAGCAACTCTCCGTGTTTATGCCGTAGCTGCATCCAGTCCAAATCCCTGCAGGACGGTTCCCCCGCTCAGACGTTGCTCTTTCTGCTCCAGGACCAGTCACTGCCTCCCAGGGACTTCTCCTACCGGCTGCGTCCCACGCCACCCGTGGAACCGGCTGGTCCCCCTCCCAGGGTTAGTTCCGGGGGGTGGAGCAGCTCTCTGTGCTTGTGCCGTACCTGACTGGTACGCTGGCTCCAGGCTCTGGAAACAATCGCTGCTTCCCCGTATTAGTTCGTTCTCCATCTCTAAATCTGTGTTTGTTGTTCAGGGTTCGTAGATTGTTATGTATGTGATCGATTCACTTGTTTTTCCGTGTCTTTGTTGTAAGAGGGATCCGAGGTAGCGTCTGCCTAGTCCGCCATCTTGACTCCACATGAACAATATTTTTATTCGCTAATTTTCACAAGTAGATCACAAGGTCTTTCTTCCCGACCTGTCTTAGTCTGGAACCTCTGCTGAAACCTGTCCACCATGGATGACCCTGCTTGTATTTGAAATACTGGTGGCAAGCTTCCAGCATCATAGCAGCCCTCAAGCCACTACTGTATGACGAACTGACAAATGACTGGTGGATTTGGCCTTTTACAAAGACATAAATATTGTCTTCTAAAAAAATGATAATGGTAATGATATTGATGATGATGGTGTTGATAATGGTGCTGATGATGATAAAATCAGTGGGTAACATGTATTGAGCACTTACTATGTGCCATGCAGTATTCATGCCTCTTTATTGAATCCTCACAACAACTCTATAAAGTCAATGCCATTGCTATCCCCATTTTACATGCAAACTAAGGCGGAATATTCAAGCCCAAGCTATACGTTTCCAAAGCCTACTCTTCTAAGTACTCCCAGACTTTAGTGAACTCTCTTTCTCCCTCATCAAGGAAGGAAATAGATGAGACTGGTACCTTTGGTAACAGATGTAAATTGGTGCCCTCATTTATTTTAATTTCCCTGTTCTGACCTTCTTGCCTTCTCTTTGACTCCATCTTCCCTCTTCATGCCCTGCTCAGGCTCCCTGCCCCCTCCAATTTACTCTATTAGACTTCTTTACTTCTTGTTTTCATCTATTCCTACCATGCCTCCTGTCTTTGTGTTCAGCTGCACGGGCTTTCAGAAGAATTCTTTTTCTCCCTCTCCATTTTCCTTCTTTTCTTTGAGCGTTACTTTTGCCACAACCTCCAGCTGCCCCCTCCAGGGCTGCCCTTTTCTGAGTATTAGGAGAGAGGGCAGAGCTCACCTCTCTTACCCTGGGGCAATGCTTCCAACGTTTTGCGTTCCACAGTACTCCAGAGACTCTAAATACTCTCCTAGGGTGGGAAGGACAAGTCATCCAAACTGCTTGGTAACTGAATTCAAGAGTGATGGACCAAAAATTATTAATGCATTCCCTTCCCTCTACCAGCTAAAGAGGATTCAGTCTTTACTTTGCCTCCCCAGTACAGGCTTCATTAGCTTTTAGGTCCATTTCTTTCCAGTCTTTCTTTTCTATATCCTGTTTAACTTTGTTTTATATTTTTCAGTTGTGAGCATACTATATACAAAATTTTTAAAGTATTTTTTTGGACAATGTTATTAGGTCATTATAAAGGCCTCATATACTATGTATATTATGAGTTTAAGATGCAGTGGATTATAAGATGTACTTTTAGTTTATATTCCCCTAAGAAAGGGAGGGAGAACATTGTCAATTAAACAATGATCCAAAGATCTGTCAGAACTTAGACAATTTTTATTTATCAAAAAAATATTTTGACTTATTTAGAAATAGAATTTATCATATGTCTTGTGGCCATTTCTCTGCCTTTCTGCAAATACAATGAGTTTGAGTTACAATACTGAATCATAGTATCTTTTTGAAGACATTTTTAAGTGTCAGTTAAGCTGAACATGTGTAGCAGCTGCAGTGCACATGTGTCCACTGAAATGGACATCTATGATCAAACTTGCAGAAAAAAAATGCACATCTGCAAATGGATGAAATATGGACCATCACTTTTAACGACAATATAACTGTTGGGGTATATGTCCCAGACTTGGCTTAACCATTCTTTTACTTATTGGACACTTAGATTTCTAAAGACATCTACCAAACTCTACCTAACTACATGTTTGACACTGTGCAATTCAGCGAACCACGCCATGGCAAGTGGGGACAGGCCTAGGCTGATGGAGAAGGCATAGGCAGAGAGCCAGGTCCTGGGAGGAGGTGAAGAGAGAGAAAGGAAGGAGCTTACATCCACAACCCAGCTGTATTTGCCTGAGCACCTTCTGGGAGACAGATCACTCGTCATCAAAGCAAAGACCAAGAGCCGGCAGAGCCTGGAATGGGCCTGTGAGAAGAGGGCAGACATGAGCCTGGGAGCCCTGTGACCTAGGGAAGTAGGAGGGAACTGGTATTTATTGTGTACCAAAGATGTGCCAGACATACCCCATGTCTTTTAACAAAGACAAAAATATTGTATTCTAATTAAAAATAATGATAATGATGATGGTGAAGGTAAAGATGATGATGATGATGATGGTGTCAGTGGGTAACATGTATTGAGCACTTGTTATATACCATGCAATGTTCATGGCTTTTTACATGTAATAGCACATTGAGTCTTCACAACCCTGTAAGCTGAGTGTCGTTACTATCCTCCATTTTACATGCAAATTGTCAAGCTCAAGTTCATAGGCAGGAAGGGGAAGTGAACCAAGTCCTAATTCTTTTGTGGCCTTGGTAAGACCACAGCTCTCTGGTCTCACTGGAGCTGAAGAGTGAAGAATGGATATCTGTGGTTCTCTCTGGTTTTTTCCCATTCAGGAGTCCTAAGATAGCTCATCTCCCAAGGGTGGTAGGGGAGGGAGTAATAGTAACTGCGTCACAGAGTTATTGGGAGGATTAAATGAGTTAATACATACAAAGTACTTAGAAGAGATCCTGGCATATGCTAGGCTCTCAACCAATGCCAGCAATTGTTGTTATTGTTGTTTCAGCTGCTCATAGCCAAGGGTCTCGTGAGGTAAGGAGCCTGGTTAACAGTGTGGAAGTGGGCACCTGAAATCTCCATCCAAGCCTGATGACTTTGAAGTTAACCCCTGACCATAAACATAAAGACCTGTGTCTGTCAGCCCCAAAGATCACTGAAGAAAATTAATGGCTGAAGGGGCCTGCACACCCTCTTCAGTGTCCAGCCAACACTTCCTGCCAAGCGTGGTGCCCCTTCTGCAGCTGGTCAGAGGGGCCATGGATCAGTCTGGGAGGGAGCAGCCAGAGGAACATAAAACCCGGCTCCCAGGCATTACAGGTGGCAGCAGTGGTTATAGCCAAGGAGAAGCTAAATTCCAGAGGCTGGTGCTGCCTCCAGGGAAAACACTAATAGAGAAATAACATCCATAAAAAAATAATTCAATACTAGTATGTAAAACTAAAAAACAATAACCAAGTGTGACTGGCTGTCTAGAATTAAGCAAAGTAAGATAAAGTATCTTTTGCCAGCAGGCGCTCCAAGCAAAAGAGAAATAAGGGCCACGGTAATTCTCACTCTTCCCACCTTCAAGGGGCAGGTGCCACCTTGGCTGCAGAAACTCTCACATCTCGGCAGCATCTTTCAGCACCTCCCTGGGAACATTCCTTTGGGTAGCAGCTGCTTGAAAAAGACTCTGATGAGTGCTGTTTGTAAGGGATGAGAAGGTGTCTCTCAGGAGCACCTAGCCCTGCAGCCAGTGGCGTATTAGTAAGTGTTTAACGGCTGGCTCTCTGGGGGGAAAAGTGCATGTATTCATAAACATACTCACAAGTTGATTGTAAATTTTACTGATATAAAGGCTGTGTAGCACACAGTTTACAAATAGTAACAACATACTCAATACTCCCTACTGTAAATTCTAGATGTGATTTCTCACCAGCCTCTTTTGATGATTTTTGCCAAACTCTTATATCCACTGCCAAACCATCATTGTAAAATATGAACATATGCAGTTCCAACATGAATATTGGTTGATATTTTCATTACATTACCAAGTAAGGCAAAACTGAAACAACTAAGACATATGTCAGAACATTATTTGTTTGCGAATGATGTGAGTGACTTCTTGGTTATATTGGATCATAGTTTTTGAGCACAGGAAGAATGTTTTCTAAACTGTTTTTGTGCTATTCTTAATATAACATCTGTAGACAAGATACACTTTTGAGTTCAATCTGCATTAATGACATTTCTCCTTTGCTTTCTTAAGTTTAGACAATCAATAAAACAATATATCACACCCTGATTTGTAGTGTTTGCCTATTTCCGTGGTGTAAATACTTCTAAAATGACCAAATTTAAGTTAGCAATGAGACGTCAACGAATGTGGAGTTGGAAAGAGATGTGACGTAGCACATGATTTTATAGTATGCCAGCTGTATACACACAATAGACATAAATAACCTCAAGAGCATAGATAATAGTAAAATGTAGTTAAATAATTACATCATTGTCGGGGTGGGTGGAGAATAGTTCCCCACCCACCACAGGTTGTTGTTGTGGTTTGCCATGGAGTCAGTTCCGACTCATAGAGACCTTACGTACAACAGAATGAAACCCTGCCTAGTCCTGCACCATCCTCACAATGGTTGTTATGCTTGAGCTAATTGTTGTAGGCACTGTGCCAAACCATTTTATTGAGGGTCTTCCTCTTCTTTGCTGACCCTGTACTTTACCAAACATGATGTCCTTCTCCAGAGACTAGTCCCTCCTGATTATACATCTAAAATATGTGAAATGAAATCTCTCCATCCTTGCTTCTAATGAGTATTTTGGCTGGACTTGTTCCAAGACAAATTTGTTTGGCAGCGTATGGCATAGTCAATATTCTTCGCCAATACCAAAATTCAGAAGCATCAGTTCTTCGGTCTTCCTTATTTATTGTTCAACTTTTGCACACATGTGAGGCGATTGAAAACACCATGGCTTGGGTCAGGGGCACCTTATTCCTCAAAGTGACATCTTTGCTTTTAAACACTTCAAAGAAGTCACCCCCCATAGGAGGGCACTGCAGATTTGTATGGCGGAGAGCCATTTATACAAATTTACCACACACAGTTAGCTTAGGTTGACTATGTATGATTTATCTTCCTGTGCTTTGCCGCCCAATCAAAGTCATGGTTCTGTTAGCAAGGAAGGAGAGCTTTTGGGTAGGCGCATCTGTAGGGACATCTCACCATAGAAATCCAAGATGAGGGTTGGCCACAGCACTATGCGTTGAGTGAAGATGACCTGGACACCTCTCCTGAGGAGTGGAGGGTCATCAGGGAAGAATACCTAAGCCCAAGAAAGTCAAGTCACCCACCAAGGTCACCGGCAGGGAGCTATGACGGTCACAGCTCTATGCTCACTCTAGATAGCTGCGATTTGGCAGCATCAAGACTTCAAACCAGAGGACGGAGGGCTGAACAGGGACAGAGGGAAGTCCCAGTCTGAACCTCCGCTGCTAACCACCGTGCTGGAGCAGGAAGGTCTTTACTCCTCTGGCTCTCAAGTGATAGCAACAAGTCCCACAAGAGGCAAAACTCCCTCCCTGCTTCTAGCTCACGTGCATGTGTCCTTTTACTACTCAAACCTGGTGTGGCACTGCACAGACTGCTCCACTGCACTCGACTCATGAGTACAAATTGAACATTGACTTTCCTCATTTTTTATCTAATTTTGCCTTCCAGAGGCCCAGATATGACTGCATTTTAAAAAAAAACAAAATTTTGCAGGCCATTAGCTCATAATGATTAAATGATTCTGGTTATTAGCATAAAACGCAGGATTGTACACGAGAGGTAACCTCTAGTGTTGAAATACATTCAGTGTGTTCACACAGTGCCCAGCCAAAAAAAAAAAATTCAGACTACTCAGCCATTGTAAACCGACTTAGGATTTCATTCAGAAATGTCACAAATGCAATTCATCATTTCAGTGAGATAAACATTGCTTAGAAGACCTCCTAAGAGGAATTCGGCTCTGAACAGTAAAATGTTTTATATGAAAGAGGGCAGCCCCTTCATGGGCGCTGGGACATATATATGCCTGTTACATTTTCCACCCCCTGGAGGTTTATTAGCAGGCCTTTGAGCCACTTTAGTGTTCTGGCGTCATGGCGGATACAGGTGCAACTGCCTAAAAACGAGGAAGTTGGTCTGCGCCACATTTGAGTATAGAGAGCCATTTGTGTGAGGGGATGCTTCCCGGAGGAGTGACTGTTTGAAACTTTTGTGTCTTTTGCCTTCTGTACAGTGAGATAAGGCTTGCAAGCATGTTTACTATTTCCTTTGTGTTATTGGGAAGGTACTGCTACTGGCATTCAGAAATATTCAAGCAAATGAGTTATTTTGGGGGTAAAAACAGTTTGTGGTGTGCTTCCTGGAACATGAGACCGATGTGGCCCTCTTGCATTAGTCACCTCCCTGATGACATCTTTTATAAAGTGCTTGCCTACCTGATGACATCTTTTATACACTTCCTGGGCCATGGGACCGATACGTACCGTGTTTGTGACGTACTTCACGGAACACAGGACCAATATGGATGGCCTGCTTGCAATTGGCACCCCTTTTTTTTTCCAAATAATAAAAATCTGCCAACAAACAGTGACTCAGCATCCATTCGATTAGTGGAAAAACATGTTATCACCAAAGAATTCAAAAAAAAAAAAAAATTCATCCTTGAAAGGACTAGGGCAAACAGGGCTCAGTAAAGTCCACGCCATATCACAGAGTTCTCAAAAACACAGCTTTTGTGTCACAGTGACCTGGATTCAAATGCCTCCATCTGTGTCAACTTAAGGCAAAATACTTAGACTCCGAATATTGGTTTTCCCATCCAAAATGGGCAAATAATATTGACCTCTTAGGACTGATGTATAGATTAAGCAAGATAACATCTTTAAGTGGTCAGCAGGATGCCTGGCCTGTAGTGAACCCTCAGTAAATTATAACTGTTGCTGTAATTACAGCTACCGTTATCCTTGTCATTAGTCTTACTGTATTATTAGTGCTATTATTATGGTGATACTCTGGCCAGAGAAGATGGAGACCCGTGTCTCTAGGCAGTAAGCGCAGACGTGCCGTGTCTGGTGTTTTTCTGTTGCAGAGGGGAAGGGTACAGGGCACAAAACTGTCAGCTGTAGCTGCTGGTACCTGTCTGCCCTTGGCTGGGTCCGCGACCAAGAAGTAACTTTCTTTTTGAATATTAGCACTGTGCCTGGCATACCATAAATACTGGTGGTTGATAAATTCATCTTATCGTTATCCTTTAAGGATTTGGGAGAAGTTTGTAAATCATGAGAATTGGAGTCCCCAGGCTGATCACTGAGTTGGTAGTTTCTGCAGTCAACCCATGTTGTAAGTTGGTGGTTAAGCAGATCCTGCTTTGAAGGGTGGCGATGGTGGAGATGATGATGATGATAGTAATGAAAGCTTGCATTTGAGTGCTCCAAAGGGACCAGATATTGTGCAAAGTGCTTTGCATACATCATGTCATTTGAGCTTCACAGGTATTCCCTTTTTACATGTAAGGACCCTGAGGCACAGAGACTTAAAATAAGTTACCTGAGATCATAGCTATTGTTGTTGTTAGTTGCCATCCAGTTGATTCCAAATGATGGCGACCCCATGAGTGCAGAGTAAAACTGCTGCACAGGGTTTCCAAGGCTGTGATCTTTAGGAAGCAGATCACCATGCCTGTCTTCCAAGGAGCCACCGGGTATGTTCGAACTGCCAACCTTTCAGCTAGTAGTTGAGCACTTAACTATTTGTGCCATCCAGGGACATAGTAGAGGTCCTGGGTACAGACGGTCTGACCCCAGAAAGCTGGCATTTTACCACCGTGCCCTTTTGCCTCCCCAACCATCTTGTGAATAAGTTGGGTAGAAAGGGAGCCCTTGAATTCTGAGGGCCACTCATGGACTTCAGTGAAGAGTTTTCTTCAACCTTGGTCCTGATGGAATGCTCACAAGATCCTGCTTTGTCAACTTCAAAGCTTTAAGTCACTGCTAGGTCTCCCCAACTCTAAAAAATAATTCAAAGTAAAATTTATCATGAAGATTTCTGGGAAAATGGTCTCTGGGAGCACTAATCCTCATTTACTAATATAACACTCATTTCCAGTCCTGGCTTTCTGATTTTTATTCCTTTATTCAGTAAATCCCTAATCTGCACTGGGCTAGGTTCTTGTGGTTCAGCCTAGTGGACAAGCCCTCTATCTTTCTAAACCTCAGTTTTCTCATCTGTAAAATGAGGACAATAATGACATCTAGCTAATATATTTGAGGATGGAATGAGATGTTGTATATAAAGCACCTAGTAGTGTGGCTGGCATGTAATAAGTGCCCAATAAATGCTGGCTATGTTTTTATTATTGCTAAATGGCAGCAAAACTAAAGGGTCCAAATGAGTAAAATAAAAAATAACTAATAAAAAAGAAAGTGAGATGATGTCTACGATAGTTTTACTATTAATTTCTATGCTTGAAGAATCCCAGTACCCTCCAGGGCAGTTCCTAGCTAGAGAGGGTGTAATAAATACTTCAGGCTGGGGCAAGAATGACTCTGAATGTCTACCTAACCATCACATTGAGAAACACATCTACCCCAGGAGCCTTCTTCCTTCCTCCTTTAATCAGGATTGTTAGCTATTGTAACAAATAACTCCAAGAGCTGAGGTTGATTTCTTGCTCAAGTAACAATCCATGAGAGATTCAACAGCTGGCCTCCCACACTATGATCCAAGGACCCAAGCTTTGATAACTTGAGCTCATACATCCCATAGAGCCTCCAAATCCTCTACTCAAAAAAACCAAAACCAAACCCAGTGCCGTCGAGTCGATTCCGACTCATAGCGACCCTATAGGACAGAGTAGAACTGCCCCATAGAGTTTCCAAGGAGCACCTGGCAGATTCAAACTGCCGACCTCTTGCTTAGCAGCCATAGCACTTAACCACTATGCCACCAGGGTTTCCCAAATCCTCTACAGGATCCTCAAAATCCAGACAGCAGACAGAGGAAGAAAGAGAATGTAGGCTCCCAGGAGGTTTTTATGGGCCAAAGCTGGAAGCACTTTCTCTTGGCCAGAACTCAGTCACATGATCACACCCAACTACCAGAGAATCTGGGAAATGTAGTCTAATGATGAATTCAGGAGGCAAAGGAAATATTTTCAGTGAGCACATAATCTGTGCCTCACTATTGGTGTTGATTGCTTACTATATTGCTGTTAAATTCCACAGTCTTGTATAAATGATACCAGAAAAATATATAATTTTTTGGAAAAAAAAATTATTGTGCATATTTGTTTCAAATATATCTGCTTATTAGAGTCACTGCAGTATATTAGAAAGAGCCTGGGCTAAGAGCCAGGAAACTGATTAAATTCCCAGCTCAGCCATTAAACCTTTCATTACTGGGTGATCTCAGGCTGGTCAGTAAGTGTCTTGGTCCCGAGTTTCCTTATCAATAGAATTGGGGAAATTGTACCTGCCCTGCCTACCTCATTGGGTTGTTGTGAGCTTGAAATGGTGTAATCTAGGAAAGTGCCTGTAACCGAATGAGTACCTGCTAAAGGGAAGCGGTGGCTCCAGACAGCTACCTCCTACCTGAATAAGAAGACGAACTGGAAGAAAATGTGCCATAGCCACGCATTACACAAGGCACACATTTTTGTTTTAAACTTCAGACTGGTAAAAATCAAATATAGAAAGGCAGCTCTGACAGCCACAGGTTTATGATCATTTTCCCAAATTTCTAATGTGGATCCTTTCCCACTGCCCTCATTTCTAGAGATGTTCTCCAGGCAGCATGGTGCCAAGGGCAGTGTCTTAGTCATCTAGTGCTGCTATAACAGAAATACCACAAGTGGATGGCTTTAACAAAGAGAAATTTGTTCTCTCATGGTCTGGTAGGCTGCAAGTCCAAATTCAGGGTGTCAGCTCCGGGGAAAGCTTTTTCTCTCTGTGGGCACTGGAGGAAGGTCCTTGTGATCAATCTTCCCCTGGATTAGGAGCTTCTCTTCTAAAGGATGCACTCTGCTCCCGGTGCTTCTTTCTTGGTGGTATGAGGTCCCCAACACTCTGCTTGCTTCCCTTTCCTTTTATCCCTTCTAAGATAAAAGGTAGTGCAGGCCACACCCCAGGGAAACTCCCTTTATCAGAGATGTGGTCTGAGCAAGGGTGTTTCATCCCACCCTAATCCTCTCTAGCCACGGGCAGAGATTATGATTTATAACACATAGGAAAATCACAAAATGGAGGACAACCACACAATACTGGGAATCATGGCCTAACCAAGTTGACACATATTTTGGGGGGACACAGTTTTAATCTGTGACAGCCAGAGTGCTGAGCAAGGGGAGAGAGGTGCTATTCCCTTCTGGTCCTGCTGTTTGTCCAACCTGGGACCTCAGTGAAGTCAGTACTCCTGAGCTTACATTTGCTTATCTGAAAAATGGGCAGATCTGCCCAGCTTCATGGGACTGTGGGGAGGAACAAAAAATATTTCAGAAAAACCGCTGGAGATGCAAGGAGTCTTAGCTCATGGAGTCCAGATTCTCCTTTTGTTTGTAAGGAAACTGAGGTTCTGAGGTGGGGGAGACTTGTCCATGTCACATAGGGAGTGATGGAGGGAGCCTGGACGAACTGTCGTGACACCAGGCTGCTGCTTACTCAGACCCCCTGCACTGGCTCCATATTGTGCACAGAACCACTTTGCAGAAGTTGAGGCACTAAATGCAAGGATATCGTTGCTGTGCTGTAAATCCAAACTGAGGTTCCACTGCGTTTGTGGAATCTGGGTCAAAAGAGTAAAAATTAGGTTCGAATGATCCGGTGCTTTAAAAATAAAAATAAAAACAAAAATATATATATTTTTTCTTTTCCCTAGCTAGAGATCAAATGCCAAAAAAACTAATAACTGAAAGACAGGGACCCAAGGATGTAATCAACAAATGAGAAAACTGGCGAGACGAGGGAACAAAAGATACGTGATCATTAATATGCTGCTTTTTGTTAGATACTGATGCCCCAGGAATTACAGTACAGCCTTTACTTGTGTCCTTAGACACAATGCATCTTATCGTTCACAAGCTTAGCTATACAATATATTTTTTTTCCTTCCCCAAGGGAGTTTTTTTTTTTTTTTTTTTTTAAGAGACTTACAGTGATTCTTCCCCTATAGGTTTTTCAGGAAACATATATTTTTAATTTCTCACTGTCTCAGGGGTAAATAAATATATTAAAATAAGCTATGGGATGTATAGCAGAGTATAACAATGATAAATGATGTTGTGTGTAATTTTTCTACTATTAACATAAAGTAATATAAACTGAAGGACACTAGTCTATTGAGAGACTTAGAAGCTAATGTTCCATATCAGATGTGGCCAATGTCAGAACTGAATACAGATTAGGCAGTGTCCTTTTCTCCCCAGGGGAATTAAAGTTGGAGACACCACTAGCTGCCAATGGTTTTACGGCATTTTGTTGGGGCCGGTGGTGCCTTTCTTGGTCTATTAATTCAGGAGCCGTAAATGACAATGTGAGCAAAATGCTTTTCCGGTGGGATGCATTTCATTTATGTGTGCTTGTTACACCCGTACCTCTTCAATCCATTTTGTCACAATAAGTGTTTTTAAATTGTGTAGATTACCTCCACTTCGTTATGATCGCTGGCATTCGTGTCTCATGCCAGGCTATTACGTAAAGTTCGAAAATATCTAAAACTCTGCGTTTAATGTTTCTGAAGAAAAATGGAGCAATGTCGAAAAGTTCATCAGGAGTCAGTCTTGTCTGTTGCTCTGGTTTCGGTGGAAAGTTTGTGGCCAGGGTACACTCTGCAAGGAGGCACAAAAAGCTCTCTTTTTATTTCATTGTGTTTATCCAGGTTTATAAACACACCTTCAAATATATATATATATATATGTTACATGATGGCTGAGTTTTTTAAGAACTCATTATTTAAAATTTTCTTTTAAAAATTATTTTCTCATCCGTGGTATTGTCTGAAAGCTGGAAGTATTTTTTCTTTTACTTCAGATGAAGGTGTACAGAACAAACCAGCTTCTCATTGTGGAGGTATTTTATTTCATTTTAAATAATTTTCTTTGTAACATCTCACTTTAGAGCTCAGAAATTCGCTCCAGACCCTTCCTTATATAGTTTACAAAACCGAGTCCCAAAGAAGCAAATACACTTGTCTAAGGTCACACAGCCAGCTCATGGCCCAGCTGAACCTTGAACCCCATTTTCTCTCACTTTTTTTTTTTTTTTGCTGTCCTTTCTGCTACACAAAGCTGCCCTCCAAAAACACACTCTAAAGGGTTTATGGAAATGCTAGAGGGGAAATAGTTAAGTCATTGGAAGAACAAATCTAGTTATATATCTTGGCTGTGTTGACAGAAGCCTCCACAATTACATCCGACATAAAAATTAAAAATGTGTATTAGTTACAACTCCAATTATGTAACGTTAGAAAAATGTGTGTGTGAATGAGTACTTTTCCTTGAAATGTGTCCTGAATCTCAGGCGTGTATTGGAAGCCTCCCCTGCCACTGTGTCTGGAGTTAGAGGATTGGGGTTTGGGTTGACTCTTTTCCTTTCCCACCCCATTAAAACCGGCCAAAGGGAGCAAACGCTCGCATTTCCACACACACATTGTTATCCTTCCGGTTGGCTTTGAAATGATACGTTTGTCACGGTTCATAAATTTTATCTTTGCACTAAAAACAGGGTTAGAATATCTTCAATGCAATTATAAAAATGTATTAAAACTGAGAAGGAGAAAAACTATGGTGGTAGATGCGATTTTAATGATTGTATAAATGTTCACTGTTCTGTGGGAAAAAAAAAAAGTCGGGCTTTTCAGCCACAGTATTTCAGAGGAACGCTAGGGAAGAGCCCAGTTTTCCATAAATGCACACCATGTGTTTCCAGCACAAAGACGAATATGTTGCTGTGAGATCCTGCTTTGAAAGGAATGACCAGGTGGGATGCTGTGACGCCTGCAATGTATGATTCGGCAGGATCCTGTGGTCACTGGCTGTGAAAATCGCAGAAGTAGGTGTTATTCTTGATTCTTCCTCCTCCTAGGAGTTTGGAGGGGAGGGTGTGCAGGTAAGCACATGTAACGGGAAGTAGACTACCATGTACATTATCATGCAGACACTACCCCCACTGATAGGACTTGTCATTTACTTTCTCTGCCAAGTCGTTTGCAACATCGGCTGATAATCAAAGGGGAACCCAGGGGTGGCACAAAGATTAAACTGCAAAGGTTCGAGGGTTTCAGGCCCCCTTTCAGTGTATATCGGGCATGTTGCAACCCAAACAACTTCCCTCTGGAATTTATTTTCTCCTCTACTGTCACCTGACTCATTTTCTCAGCCAACAAATAGTCTGATAGTTTAAGAAGCTGTAGCAAGGTGTTTCTCCAATATAAAATATTAAGCATCAAGCTCTCTTGAAAACCAAAACCAAACCCGTTGCCATCAAGTCAATTCCGACTCATAGTGACCATATTAGCATTGTGCCAAAACCAAAACCAAACCAAACCCACTTCCATTGAGTGGATTCCGACTCACAGCAACCCTACAGGACAGAGTAGAACTGCCCCGTAGAGTTTCCAAGGAGCGCCTGGTGGATTTGAACTGCCGACCTTTTGGTTAGCAGCTGTAGCAGTTAACCACTAAGCCACCAGAGTTTCCCAAGCTGTCTTAAAAAAGAAGTATAAAATACAAGAGTTAAGTAAGCATAAATATGTCCCGGGTTATAGTTTACCTCTTTCATACTACGGTATTCATTTGTTACTCTCTCTCTTCCTTCTTCATTTTTAGAAGCACTAGGCATTTTAGCTTCATGGGAAGGACTTGTCATGTGAGGATATGTAGAATATGAGCCCCAGCGACACAATGGTTAAGCGCTAGGTCGCTAACCAAAAGGTTGGTGGTTTGAACCCAACCAGTGGCTCTGTGGGAGAAAAGACCTGGCAGATCTGCTGCCATAAAGATTATGGCACAGCCTAGAAAACCCTATGGAGCAGTTCTACTCTCACATGTTGGTCACTATAAGTCAGAATGCACTCGACAGCACACAACAATCATTTGAATGCAGTTGAAGTCAATAGGGAACCTGGTTCTTATCAGAGGAATTCTTTTTTTTTTTTTTTTTAATTGTACTTTAGGTGAAGGTTTACAGAACAAACTAGTTTCTCATTAAACAGTACACATATTGTTTTATGACATTGGTTAACAACCCCACGACATGTCAACACTTCCCTTCTCAACCTTGGGTTCCCTATTACCAGCTTTCCTGTTCCTCCTGCCGTCTAGTCCTTGCCCCTGGGCTGGTGTGCCCCTTTAGTCTCATTTTGTTTTATGGGCCTGTCCACTCTTTCGTTGAAGGGTGAGCCTCAGGAGTGACTTCATTACTGAGCCATACTCTCAGGGTTTCTCCAGTCTGTCAGGCCAGCAACTCTGGGTTTTCTTTTTGAGTTAGCATTTTGTTCTACATTTTTCTCTAGCTCTGTCCAGGACCCTCTATTGTGATCGCTGTCAGAGCAGTTGGTGGTGGTAGCCGGGTACTACCTAGTTGTACTGGACTCAGTCTGGTGGAGGCCATGGTAGATGTGGTCCATTAGTCCTTTGGATTAATCTTTCTCAGAGAAATTCTTGAACTCTCCCCTGGCACTAACAGAGTTTCTCCCCTTCACTTTGTTTTTGAAATTACCCACAAAGTTTTCAAGTTTGTGTTGAGTTTTGGATACAGATCCCCTCTAAGCACGAACACACACATACATACATACACTCCCTGGTGTGTATGGATTGATTACATTTCACTTCTAGACAAAGAGACATTTTAACTTTTGCTTAAAAGATTAAAGCGACCTGGGATTTAAGATTTAAATAGAGTTTTGCTGTTTTATAGGTTTTTGTGTCAGGCTCCCCTGATCTGAAGGTTATATAATTTGAGGTAAACTGTTTAACTTCTGTTAATCATTTATGTGCAAAATGGGATACAAAGTGTAGAGAATTCAATGAGATAATGTGTGTGAACTGCCTATCACAGAGTCTGGCACGTAGTCATTGCTTCTGTTGCTGCTGCTTTTTCTTACTGTTGTTGTTATTAGCATATTGTCATTGTGAAAATCACCAAGGGTGTGCGTATGAGTAAATTGCAGTTCTTGGATCAGACATGCTTTTTAGATGTACAGATATATTAAACACAAAGAGCAAAGTCTTTTTTTTTTTCTTTTTCTGGCTGATATGTATTAACTATATAGTACATGTCAGGCTCTGTGTAAAATAGTTAATGTATGTTTAATTTTTCCAGCAATACTGTGGGACAGAGAAAAGAACATGAACTGGTAACAAGGAGAGCAAGGGTATTTCTATGAATAGAAGTGAAGAAGTAAGATAGATAAGGTGGATGCTGGGAAAACAAGTATTTAAATAAACAGGAAGTTAGTGATTTATGGAGGCCTTTGGAAATCCACTATAATGATCTGGAACTTTATGTCCCACTAGAGTTTAAACTAGATGAGGGCAGAGACCACATATTTCCCTGGAACCTAGCTCATAACTTCATTCTTAGCACACATTTAGTAAATCTTTGTGAATAAAGCAAGTGACTGAATCAATGTGTAACCGAATTCGTTTCGGGTTCTTGTCCTGTCCTATTAGCCGATTGAAATAAGATGGACGCCAATTGCAAGGGAAACAGAAGGTTGCAAATTTATTGTCCGCGCAGACAAGGAGCAACGTGGGGCCTAGTGGCCAAAAGACAGAGCGCTGCGGGGAGCGGAGACCTTTTCTTTCCTCGAGTCCCTGGGGGCAGGGATTAGCACCTGAACCCCTATATCCTGAGCCTTCCCTTGCCCAAATTTGGAGATCTGGATGTTGAGTCTTCCTTAATCTTTTTCCAGATTTTGCATGCTTAACAGATGATTGAAAATACCATGGCTTCTGTAGGGTACACCTTAGCCCTCAAAGTGACATCTTTGTTTTTCAACACTTCAGAAGACTGAAGAAGAATTGATGCCTTTGAAATATGGTGTCGGCAAACAATATTGAATATACCATAGACTGCCAGAAGAACAAACAAATGTGTGTTGGAAGAAGTACAGCCAGAATACTCCTTAGAACCAAGAATGGTGAAACTTTGTCTCATGTCCTTTGGACATGTTTTGAGGAAGGACCAGTCCCCGAAGAAAGATATCATGTTTGGTAGAGGGTCAGCAAAAAAGAAGACCCTCAATGAGATGGATTGACACAGTAGCTGCAACAATGGGCTCAAACATGGCAATAGTTTAAGGCGAAATGTTTCGTTCTGTTGTACGTAGGATCACTATGAGTCAAAACCAACTCAACAACACCTAACAATATGCAGAAGCAAGATTTTTCTTTTCCTCCCCAAGCTACTGCCTTGCTCAAGTCCCTTATCTTAATGACTTTGCAATGCCTTAAGAATTTATTGTCAAATTGATCTTCACTCTCAAGCGTAAAGAACAAAAATCCGTTGCGTCCAGTCAATTCAGATTCATAGCAACCCTATAGAACAGAGTAGAACGACCCAATAAGGTTTCCAGGGAGCAGCTGGTGGATTCGAACTGCCAACCTTTTGGTTAGCAGGCAAGCTCTTTGCTGCTGTACCACCATGGCTATGAGTCAGAATCAACTTGCTGGCAACGGGTGTCTCAAGTGTAGGATATACTTATCAGGTTCATGCAGAATTGTGTTTTATATGGAAACGAGGCATTTGTACAGAAAAAATACTGTGGCTTTACAGGGTATTCTTGAGAGTAAAAGCATAGGGGATCTGCAAGAGATGATGTGAGGGAGAAATTAAAAAAGAATTGAGCAAATGAAAGTCAGAACTCAAAAACTGAATACCTTTTTCTCTCTACTGCTTCATTTTGCCTATATCACCATCACTAGATTCAGACAGGCATGTGAAAGGTGGTGTTCAGAAGATCTCGGAGGAACAACGGAACACTTCCTTCTTCATTGATTGAAGAGAGAAAAGTAACCAAAGAGCTGTGAGGAGAGGGAGACCCTTCTTTCTTTTAA
This sequence comes from Elephas maximus indicus, assembly GCF_024166365.1. Lineage (NCBI taxonomy): Eukaryota > Metazoa > Chordata > Mammalia > Proboscidea > Elephantidae > Elephas > Elephas maximus. Next base: position 44,571,209 of record NC_064839.1, read on the forward strand.
GTGACTAACTTCTCTTTCCTTCATCTCCCAACCACATATGACCCTGAAGCAGCAGTGGTCAGCGGCAGGTAGGTCTGAGTATGTGAGCCCTTCTGGAACAGTCCCTGACCCCACTTTTTAATCAGGGCTGGGACTCTTTGGAAGAGCCCAGGAACTCCAGTCCCTGCTCTGCGCCTTCCCAGAAACACAATGTGCCCTCGCTGATAAATTCTGAGGGCTGACACTGCACGAGCCTGCTGGTCCTTTGCCCTCAATTTCATTGAGATGGGCCATTGAAAACTCATTACAAGCTGTTTAGACTCTGACTTTGACTTTTGCTCAGCAGCGAACAAAATTAACAGCTCTTGGAGGTAGCAAAAAAGGCACTCAGCCAAATTAAAAAAAAATAAAAAATGAAAGAATTGGAATGATGAGAAAAGACTTTTAATATGATCTCCATTAGTCATGCAAACAAGCGCACATCTGAGCGCATATGTTTTGCATGTGGCCCTCGTTTGGAGCCCGGTGCAGCTTGTGGTACCCCCACTGGAAAGACATTCATGCCTGGGCCTAACACGCAGCTCAAAATTTTTTACATGTCAAGCAATGAGCCTTTGAGTGTAGCAGAATTGCTTCATAAATTTAACTATCACTTTCGAATTTCTGTTTTTTTCTAATTTAGTGCTTGATAGTTTTTTATGTGATAATTTTAAAATGCTGTTTATAGCAAAAGTTACCTTGATAGTACAGGTGTGCAGAGCAAATTCACAGCTATCAATAAAAGGAAAGGGGGTGGGGACAGGGGGAAAGCCCTGTTTATACCATAGGCCTTCTGTGATTCTTAGCATGTAGTCATGGCAGTATTACAGGTTTTAAAAGCAACCCATTTAATCTAAATTTCTTCAAAAGCAGCCGCTCCTGAAAGATTTAAATATTGCTCCAGATACCTATGTATAGTTTCCATCTGTGTCTTGGAAGCTTATGCCTCTTTCTCCTGGCATTTGCAACATATCTTAAAAATACAAATATTTATGTGCAGTCCTGGTGGCGCAGTGGTTAAAGCACTTGACTGCTAATAGAAAGGTCAGCGGTTCGAACCCACTAGCCACTCTGTGGAAGAAAGGTGTGGCAGCCTGCTTCCGTGACGATTACAGCCATGGAAATCCTATGGGGGCAGTTCTACTCTGTCCTATAGAGTTGCTGTGAGTTGGAATCCCCTGAACAGCAATGGTTTTTATGTTCATATATAATTATGTGAATGAAGTTAAAATTATCACCACCAAAATATCAAAATTTAAGAAATTGACTATGAAATGTTTAAGATAGGCCAAGAAATTTTAACCAAGAAAGGAGAAACGTATTTGAGGAAGACACGATTTTCAAGAGAGTGGTGTATTAGTTTGCCAGTGGCCTCTAGACAGTCAAACACAAGATGACACAGATGTGAGCCACCTTGAGGTTGACACAGTGAGAAAAGAGTGAGTTCCACATTGGATTTTTAGGTGATTCATTGCTAAGACATAAAATCACCTCTCATCTTGGTGATGCACGTAAGTATCAAATAGATGTCGTTTCACCCTTGAGCTGTTTGTATGTCTACATCTCCGTAAAGATATCCAGTTTTCCTTTCAATTCCCCAGAAACTTCTGGAGTACCTGCTATGTGCCAGAGATTGTGCCAGGGTCTGTAAACGCAGAGATGATAAGATGCTTCCCTGCCTTGTTGGGTCCCCTTGCTAGCATGTTGTTAGGTGCCGTTGAGTTGATTTTGATTCATGGCAACCACACGTGACAGAGTAGAACTGCCCCATAGGGTTTTCTGGGCTATAATCTTTATAGGAGCAGGTAGCCAGGTTTTTCTCCCACAGAGCCACTGAATAGGTTCGAACTACCAACCTTTTGGTGAACAGCCGAGCACTTAATTGTTGTGCCACCTGGGCTTCTTCTTCCTAGCATACCAGGAACATTTTTCTCATCTTCTGGACATTGTGGAATAATGCTCAGTGCCACTTCATGCCCCCAAGAGATAAAAGTGGAGGATCCACTTAACCATGAAATCTTTCAGAGCCAAACCGGTGAATTAGCCCAGAGCCATTTGAGCTTCTGGATAAATCTCAGCAATCAAAGGAATAAATGTACAGTTCCATAAATCTAAGCTTTGTGACATATTCATAAGGCACTCTGTTTTCTTTTCCTTCAAATGCTCTACTTAATTCCCTGGTATAATAAGCCTTCCAAATCCTCAGTGTTTCTCTATAGCCAAGGCCTTTATCTTTTTCCTCCGAGGATTTCGTTTGGGACCAATCATCTGACCACTGGATGTCTTTGGTGAGGGAATGAAAGCCTTCACCTATTCTTTAGAGTTTAACGTTTGGCCATGTTCCAGTTACCATTGCTGCATAACAAAACACCCCAAAACTTAGTGGTTTAAAACAGTGACACTTCTTTTGTTCAGGAAGCTGTAGTTTTGGTAGGGCTTGGCAAGAACAGCTTATCCCTGCTCCAATCAACTTCAGCTGAGGTAACTTGATAGCTGGGCTAAGAATCATCTGAAGGTTGTTTTACTCATGAGTCTAGGGTTGACGCTGAGTATTTGGTGGGACCTTAGCTGAGACTGTTGGTTGGAACACATGTGCACGCATGGTCTCTCCATGTGGCTTGGGCTTCCTAACAACATGGTGGCTGGGTTCCAAAGGTTAGCGTCTTGAGAAAAACAGCTCACACTGTATTGCCTTTTATGGCCTAGTCAAGCAGCATTGGTTTTGTTGCATTCTATTTGTCCAGGCAGTCATAAAGGCCTGCCCAGGTTCACAGGGAGGGAAAATAGACTCCACCTCTTGAGGGGCAGTGGAAACCTTCTGGAGAGGCATGTGTGTCTAGAAATACTGCTGTGACCATTTTTGAAAAGTATAGTCTGCCACTGACCATAAGGAAAAGGTTAATATCCTGCAGTGATGTATTAGAAAAAGAAGTATATTTGGGAGTCAGAAAACCTGATTTTGAATTCCATGTCTGGCCTTTATTAGTGGCATGGCTGGGCCTCAGTGTACTCTTCTATGAAGTGGGGAACACTGATGTGGGGACCACCACAATGTTTGTGGTGAGGATTGTGCGAATAAAATATGAGATACGTGCGAGTGTCCACCAAGTGCCTGGTGCTGCCTGGGTGCTCAATAAATCTTGGGTGAGTCAGTTTATTGAATCGAAATCTGTGCATTATAGCCATTATTTAGGTTTATTGTGTCCTAATCTATGTCACAGAGTACATCCTTGCTGTTTTTCATGAATTTTCCACTGAGTCGAAATATGCTGCTGGCCAATGAAGGTCAGGGAGGAAACAGATTAACAACATATTATACCACAATGTCAAAATACTTAAAAGTGTTTACAGAGCCCGGTGACACCCCATGAATTTAAAACGAGAAGACTGGAGCAGAAGTAAAACTATTCTTGTTCTTCTAAGCTTGAGCAAGGGCCTTGATGTTTTATGATTGTTTTAAGGTCCATTAATCGTTGAATCATGAGGCCATGTAAAGAAATGACAGCTTTAACATCCAGAGCCGAGGTTTATTTTAAATGTTTTTGCTTCTACACTGTTTCTAATTAATAACATTGACTAAAACCTGATTTGAATGTGGCAAAAGAGGGGTGCCATGGAGAAAGCACCTCAGTTTCATCTATGAGCATTTTATGGCTTCTGGCAAGAAATATTCCCTTGGATTGAAGGCTGCCAGCCTTTAACAGGATGAGATGATTCTCAGAAAGAGGAAATTACTTGCCATGATATAATCAGGAGCTCTTCAAATAGGCTTTAGCAAACATTAGATCTGTGATGGAAACCCTGGTGGCATAGTGGTTACGTGCTACGGCTGCTAACCAAAGGGTCGGCAGTTCAAATCTGCCAGGCGCTCCTTGGAAACTCAATGGGGCAGCTCTACTCTGTCCTATAGGGTCGCTATGAGTTGGAATCGACTCGAGGGCAATGCGTTTTTAGGTTAGATCTGTGCTGTCTAATATGGTAGCAACTATCCACAGGTGGCTATTTAAACTTAAATCATTTAAAATTATATTAAATTTAGAAGTCACTTCTTCGTTTGCACTAACCATGTTTCAAGTGCCGATAGGTGCATATGACTACCGTATTGGACAGCACAGATAAGAGAACATCTTCATCATTGAAGGAAGTTCTATCGAACAGTGCTATTTTAGAGTTTGGTTCTCCATTTATTTCTTTCCCATACTGACCCCAGATTTAAAGTTAACCAACTCAAATATTCTGTCTTCCCCCAGAGTCCTGCATGTGCAATGGTGTCCTCTTCGCCCAGCTGGAGAACGTGCCAGGGACTGGGCTGAAACAACTCAGACCTCCTGCGGCACCTCACTCCCCAGTATTTAACATCCATTGAATTCAGCCTCAGTGTCCTGTTGGTGGAGGCACCAACCTCTGTAAGCCTCCCTCTCCACTGATGCTCATGGGGGTCCCAAAGCTCTGTTCCTCCTTAAGAGCAATTATTTGTCCCTCTGGACTGTGGATTCCTTTGGGACCCAGGAGGTATTGTAAAGCTTCCTCCCATCCATATGTGATCCAAGTATTGCCTTCTAAATGAGCTGAATAATAGGCTTTGAATATGGGTGCACATCATTTTCAAAGGTGGAAAAATGCTATTGTGTTGTGTAGAATAGAAATTCATTTTAAAATGCTATTGAATTCATAGGATCATTTGATCGTTATGTATTTATTCAATCAAAACCCATTGCCACTGAGTCCATTCCGACTCACAGCAACCCTATAGGTCAGAGTAGGACTGCCCCATAGGGTTTCCAAGGAGCCTAGTGAATTTGAACTGCCAACCTTTTGGTTAGCAGCCATAACTCTTAATCACTATGCCACCAGGGTTTCCTACTCAATCAAAGGTTACTAAAAATGTGGATGTCTGTGAATTTTTGATGTCATAAAAGGGTGTTCTCATATTAGAAAAGTTAGTAACTGTTAGTTCGAGGAGTCTAGGGTATATTTGTGGATGTGGGTAGGAGAGGTCTCTTCGGTACTGCATCATTTATTTAAACATTGGCTCCAAAAGAAAAATAAGCCATTGACTCTAGTTTCCTACACTGAGCCAAGCATTTATCCCTCATAATCCTCACCCCAGACCTGGGGGTCAATATTAGTATCCCCACTTTGCAGATGAGTAAATTGAGGCTCAAATTGTCTAATTTGCCAGTGTCCTTGTGACCTTGACAGCCAACCTAAACTGCTATTCTCTGTCTGCTCATCGCCTTCAACAAGAGCCACTCATTTGAACATATGTAATATAGTTGTATGGCTTGGTGGAGCCATCTAAATTCTGTTAGGCCATTAGCCAACGCCACCATTAGGGGGAAATGTCATGCACTTGATCTAAATGTACTTAGGAGAACTCTCAGGACCTGATGAATTATTATTGGGAGTTTTATGGCCCCACAGGTCACAGGCTTCGCACTAACTGTAGCTAATGAGCTATGGGCACCTCGAAGCACTGAGGACACGCAGTGTTCCATATGCAGAGAGAACAATCCTGTCCTGTTTTCTCCCTGCCCCTTCTCACAGGCCATCTCATGTCAGATAAGAGTATACCCATGCTTCTCCTAGGAGATGTGCTTTAGACCAGGTATCCTGTTACTTGAAATGGATGTCTGTACACAACATTTTTAGAAATCATTTTTCGGGGGAGGAGGGTGGGAGAAAAACCAAAGCTAGGCCAAGACATATCTAAAAAGTCCACTAGGGTATTCTTGGAGGGGGGAAAAGTCTTTTTTTGAATGAAAATGTTTCTATTATAATTGATATGATCTGCTCCCCTAGCAGATACAAATGAAATAATGCCTCTCCTTAATTTTCGGGTTCATACCTGAAGCCTGTCTCTACCCCTCACTCCTCTGGTTTTCCCCACCACTATCCCTTGCCACCTTCCACTGTCTCAAATAACTGGAAGCCCAGCTTTTCTTTTTTGTGCCTCCTATTCTTTTTCTCGTCCCATCAGTTTTTTAAGAACCTCAGAGTTTTAACCCAGTACAAAGGGACCATCCTGTTTCCATATGCCTTCTAGAAAGAGAATCAAGGTTGCAAGTAGGTCTGTTGGCAGGCTGCCTTGACTTCAATCACCCCTGCAGATGTGATGATAAGTTCTCAGAATTTAGTTGGGGCCAAGGAAGAAGGAAGGGGACAATGGTGTTGTGCCCCACTGAAGTGCTGCAAACTCTTGGGTCATTGTTCCCAAAGAGTGACCACCACATGCTGGAGCTCACTGACATGTACAGTTGAACTTGCCCTCTCCCCTGAGTCAGCAGTCTCCACTCACCCCCCTCAAAGTGAGTTCTGCTTTGGGGGACCCTTGGTATCCTTTTCAGCTAGCAAACCTCACATCACCAGACAAGGCCTAATACCATGGATCCTCCAATGGCATGGAGTTGAGGTTTCAACCCCCTTGCTTTCTGAGAGTCCATAGGCTCCTTGTGCAAAGTTATTCAGTCCTTTATGAGAAGGTCCTTTGATATTCTTCTCCAGAGCTATGGGTGCCCACTGCCTTACATTTTTAAAATGACACTTGTATCCTTAAGAAATTCCCATCGGAATGTAGCTTTATTTCCCAGGCAATATACAGTCTCCACCTAGATCTTTTAAATGGCAATCTACTTCCAAAACTCAGCCGATGAAAACGTTATGGATCCTAACAGTCCAATTCGCAACCGATCACGGGCATAGTGCAGGATCAGCAGCAGCTTGTTCCATTGTACATGGGATCACCATGAGTCAGGGGCCAACTCAACGGTAGCTAACAACCACAACAACCTAAAAACTATCAGCTACTGCCAACCTGAGCACCCTGCCACATACGATAAGCTAATACGTTTATGTGCACACAAATAGCCACAGTTGTTTTCCACGTTTGAGGATGACAGCACACTGGCAGCTCATACTAAACCATCAAATGTGACATATCAGTGCAGAAAAAATCCCCAGGAGGGACTGTGGGGTCTCCTGTATTATTTGGCACTCTTGGAGACATGTTTGTTGGCAAAAATAGAAAGAAGTCAACAACCACTGGCTAAAGCCTCTTTCTTGAGCATGGTCGCCTTGACACATTCTGCAGCCTGGAGGTTTATACCTTTAGCTGTCCCTTGTCTGCTGAACAGGACATTCACTTCTAATTGCTAAGCCTGCCTAATCCCGATTAAAGTGGGCTCTAGTTTCAAGTGTGGAAGGAGGTGGGAATATCAACTAGATTCACTCTCCTCTGAAGGAATAACTCTATTAAGACTTTCTTCTCGGGGACAAATCATCTTATGCAGGGAGAAAAAAAACTCCATAAGAAAAGACAAATGACAGCATACGATCCAAAAAGACAAGTGCTCTGTCATTTTGTCATAATGCCAGGAGAGACTTTAAGGCTATGTGGACTATGCATTCAGACACTTTAGAAAATATTGCAGGTGAAGCACAGACTTCTGATGCCAGAAGCATATTTGGGGGATGTAAGACATATACATCAGTGGGTTTCTTTGGCTTCCAGTAACCTCTGCCGCATTTTGGAGGTTTGCAAAGGAAAGGGTCAGGCAACAGTGTGCTGATGTGAGGATTTGGCTTCTCTCATCTTCTGAATTTCAGAGGAATGCATGTGAATAGTCAATAAAAAAGTCTGAAGGAACTTTAATAATTCACAATCTGGAAAAACTAGTGTTCAGTGTTGCTCTGAGTTAACCTATACCTATGAGTACATACATGTGCACCACACATGTATATATATTTTTAAATAATTCCACAATTGTTGATTAATTCATGATCCTTTATCCTTTCTGTGATTCATAGGCTCCCTGGGTTGGGTAAATCACTTTTGGGAATTATATCTACCCCAGTACATTCATGTCATTAAAAATCATTCCAGTAAACTGTCATTGTTTATGTTCACTACATCCCGTCTTTCCTTCCTTCCTTTTTTTTTTTTTAAACATTTTCCTTTTGAATCAGGAAAACTTCAGATCACTTTGGGAAATACTAGCTAAGCATCGCTCCTTAATTTCAAGATTCTACAGTTTGTTACTTGATCTATGCTATCTGGTAGGGCCCCAACAGCAAGCAAGAGGCACATTCTCATTAGGATATTTAGAGGGTACCATTTATCAAGGTGGGAGCTGAGTGCACAGGAACCACATGGAAAGTTCAGTATATCAGATTAGTAATAGTAGAACCATTACCACCGCCTTGGCCCAAAGGGAGGAAGGCAGGGAACAGTTATTGGATACCAAAAGGACATAGTTGGAAGGACAGTGTGTATAGAGAAGGCCGTCCTAAAAGGAAGTGTGACTTTCAGTCAAGGGACACAACCAGCTTGATCCAAGCCCTCCAACAGAGTAGTAGAGTAATAAATACATGACCTCCCTCACCGGGGTCTCTTGTCATTGTCTCCCGTTGACCCGACCCAACCAGAAAGCCAGCAGGCAAGAAAGTTCACTGATGAAGTCCATTCCGGTTAGTCTCCCTGGACACAGAAAAGGGTGGAAGGGCATATAGAGATATGTGGCAGGTTCTTCTCAGGGATATTGACTGTAAGCTAGAATTCCATATAGCAAATCTTCCCCTCTGCTCCCCACCTTAATGCAGTAGATGAACTTTGAAAGGGAGGAGGGTGATATTATAGGGGATTGAGTCAGAGGCACCATGGGGACATGAATTCAAAGAGGGATTCTTGCCATCCTGCTTTAATCAGGAAGTGTTAGACCATGGAACAGTGGGCACTCTGGGTCAGCATACCCTCTGCCACTTCCTGAGAGAACAACAATTGAATTTGATTTGTACTGTCTTCAGGCCTCTCTGATACATTACTCAAATATCCTAACATTGACATGTACCTGCCTCTCCCAATTTTTCTTCCTTTTGTGATTACCTGTACCCCAGCTAGACCATGAACCCTTTGCTCATTTTTACATTCTCTGTGGAACCTTCTATGTACTTAATAAATATTGACTGATGTCAATGGAAACTCTATGCCGTGAGTAGCTGTATTTAATATTTAACAGGATGCCATACAAATTAATGTTCAAATACTTGAGCTTGGTGCACGTAGCTTCTGGCTCTCGAACCTCATCTTCTTGCCTTCCCCAGCTTCTCACCCCACTCGCAGCTGCAGTGCTGAGCTGCTCTTGGTCAGAACTACTACTGGTACCAGATGCATGCATCCAGTTCTTCCCCTTCTCTATGTCTTTGCTCAGGCAGGTCCCTCTGTCTGGAATCTTCTTCTTGGAATCACTTGCTGGCTGACCTGGCTCCTATTTAGGTATTGCCATCTTCTCACCGCCCAAGTCTGAGTCAAAGACATCTCTGTTTTCCCTGGGCCTCCCTGAAGGGTTGATAAATGGTTAACCAGCTGCCATTGAGTCAACTCCGACTCATGGCAACCTCATGTGTGTCAGTGTAGAACAATGTTCTGTAGGGTTTTCGGCAGCTGACTTTTTGAAAGTAGATCGCCAGACTTTTTTTTCTGAGGTGCTTTTAGGTGAACTTGAACCTCCAGCCTTTGGGTTAGTAGCCAAGCATGTTAACCATTTGCACTGTCCAGGGCACCTGCCAGGGTTGGTGGGCCTTTTTTAACAGTTGGTTTGGTGCGCATCAACCAATCAGAATAGATGATGTCTCACACAATCAGAAAAGCCACTTGCTCCAAATATCAGAGTCTGCTGTCATCACACATACCCTGTCATCCAGTATTATCTAATGGGCTTTGAGTAGGGGCAACTAGGCTTGAATCTTGGCTCTTCGTTTACAAATTATAATCCCCGACAAGTTTCTTAAGCGTCATAAAGACCACTCACTGCCGTCTATCATAAGCCTCCATTTTCTCCCCTGACTCATGAGGATAGTAAGACTTACCTTCTAGGATTGTTTTTAGGAATAAGTGGGCTTTTTAAAGAGCAGTGCCTGGCATGTAGTCGTTGCTTGACAAATGATAGCTGTTATAATACTGTGATTGCCTTCATCATTATCTTCATCATTATCCCCCCTATTAGACAATAAGGTCCCTTATTGTCCCTTATAGTAAAAGGGACTGGGTCCCATCAATCTTTGAACCCAGCACAAGGTCTAAAGCTCAGTAGACACCAGTACATGGTAATGCATGAAGGAATTAGGTGTCCCTGACCTTGAAACATATCTGCCATTTTTCAAAGGATATCAGGAAGGAATTTAGGATGATGTCTCACTCCATGAGAATGGATATTACAGAGGGCATAAATACCCAGCACAGGCCATCTCTTGGTGTCTCTGTGTTACAGGACCTTCAACTGGACTCAGAATGGCAGGGCTTATGTTCTTTTATAATCTCAAACAACTTCTTGAAAGCATATGTTTAAAAAAAAAACTGTTTGTAGCAGTCTGCTCCCATAAAGATTTACAGCCTTGCAAACTCTATGGGTTAGTTCTACCCTGTCCTATAGTGTCACTGTAAGTCAGAATCGAATCCACAGCAATGAGGGTGAGCTACTGAAAGGCATCAACTAATACACAATCAGCACTAATTAACAAGTCTCAGAAAAAAAGAAAAATCCCATGTATGTTTTATCTCAATTAAAAAGTTTTTTTAAAAAAGAATAAGGTGGAGGAAAATAACATCATGCCATTTTTATTTTTTTAAATAACTATCTTTAAGTGTTTAAGAGCTTGACTGCTAACCAAAAGGTCAGTAGTTTGAATCCACCAGCTGCTCCATGGAAACCCTGTGGGGCAGTTCCACTGTGTCCCATAGGGTCACTGTGAGTTGGAATCGACCCAGTGACAATGGGCTGTTTTATTTTAAGAAATACTTTGACTCATAGTTGAATTTATCTTGAAAGTAGAAAAATAAAATCAAATGTAAGAATATTGTTATGAATCTTTGGGGAAACACAATTAGATAATCCTCCCTAATAGGTGATGTTGTTCTTAGGTGCTGTCAAGTTAGTTCCGACTCATAGTGACCCTGTGTACAATAAACAAGAACTAAACATTGCCCAGTCCTGCGCCATCCTCACAATCCTTGCTGTGTTTGAGCGCATTGTTGCAACCACTGTGTCAATCCATCTCATTGAGGATCTTCCTCTTCTTTGTTGACCCTCTGCTTTACTAAGCATGATGCCCTTCTCCACGGACTGATCCCTCCTGATAACACATCCAAAGTACATGAGACTAAGTCTCACCATCCTCCCTTCTAAAGAATATTCTGTCAGTACTTCTTCCAAAACAAGACTTGTTCATTCTTCTGGCAGTGCATGGTATATTCAGTACTCTTGGCCAACACCATAATTCAAGGCATCAATTCTTCTTCAGTCTTCTTTATTCATTGTCCAGCTTTTGCATGCTTAACAGGTGATTGAAGATACCATGGCTTGGGTTAGGTGCACCTTGTTCCTCAAAGTGACATCTGTGCTTTTCAACACTTTAAAGAGATCTTTTGCAGATTTGCCCAATGCAATACATTGTTTGATTTCTTGACTGCTGCTTCCATAGGTGTTGATTGTGGATCCAAGTAAAATGAAATCCTTGACAACTTCAATATTTTCCCTGTTTATCATGATGTTGCTTATGGGTAGAGTTGTGAGGATTTTTGTTTTCTTGATGTTGAGCTGTAATCCGTACTGAAGGCTGTAGTCTTTGATCTTCGTCAGTAAGTGCTTCAAATCCTCTTTTAGCAAACAAGTTGTGTCATCTGCATAACGCAGGTTGTTAATAAGTCTTCCTCCAATCCTGATGCCACGTCCTCCATATAGTCCAGCTTCTCAGATTATTTGCTCAGCATACAGACTAAGTATGGTGAAAGGAGCCAACCCTGACACACACCTTTCCTGATTTTAAACCACGCAGTATCCCCTTGTTCTGTCTGAATGACTGCCTCTTGGCCTATGTACAGGTTCCACATGAGCACAATTAAGTGTTCTGAATTCCCATTTTTTTCAGTGTTATCCATAATTTGTAATGATCCACACAGTTGAATGCCTTTGCATAGTCAGTAAAACACAGGTAAACTTCTTTCTGGTATTCTCTGCTTTCAGCCAAGTTCCATTTGACATCTGGCTTGAATTTCTGGCAATTCCCTGTTGATGTACTGCTGTAACAGTTTTCAAATTATCTTCAACAAAATTTTACTTGCTTGTGATATTAATGATATTGTTCAATAATTTCCACATTCTGTTGGATTATCTTTCTTTGGAATGGTCACAAATACGGATCTCTTCCAGTCAGTTGGCCAGGTAGCTGTCTTCCAAATTTCTTGGCATAGATGAGTGAGAGCTTCCAGCGTTGCATTTGTTTGTTGAAACATCTCTATTGGCATCCTGTCAGTTCCTGGAGGCTTGTTTTTTACCAATGTCTTCAGTGCAGCTTGGACTTCTTCCCTCAATACCATCGGTTCTTGATTATATTCTCCCTCCTGAAATGCTTGAAAGTCCACCAATTCTTTTTGGTACAGTTACTCAGTGTATTCCTTCCATCTTCTTTTGATGCTTCCTGTGTCATGCAGAATTTTGCCCGTATATTGCAACTCAAGCCTTGAATTTTTTCTTCAGTTCTTTCAGCTTGAGAAATGCTGAGAGTGTTCTTCCCTCTGCAGGTTTTTGCACATTTCATTACAATACTTTGTTTTCTCCAGCTGCCCTTTGAAATCTTCTGTTCAGCTCTTTTACTTTGTCATTTCTTCCATTCATTTTAGCTACTCTACACTCAAGAACAAGTTTCAGAGTCTCTTCTGGCATCCATTTTGGTCTTTTCTTTCTTTCCTGTCTTTTTAGTGATCTCTTGCTTTCTTTGTGTCTGATGTCCTTAATGTCATTCCACAACTCACCTGGTCTTCAGCCATTAGTGTTGAATGCATCAAATCTATTCTTGAGATGGTCTAAATTCAGGTGAGAGATACTCAAGGTAGTATTTTGGCTCTCATGGACTTGTTTTAATTTTCTTCAGCTTCAACTTGAACTTGCATATGAGCAATTGATGATCTGTTCAGCAGCCGAGCCCTGGCCTTGTTCTGACTAATGATATCGAGCTTCTCCATGGTTTCTTTTCACATATTTGATCCCTGTGTATTCCATCTGGCTAGGTCCATGTGTATAGTTGCCATTTGTGTTGTTGAAAAAAGGTATTTGCAATGATAGGATGTTGATCTTGCAAAATTCTATTATGCAATCTCTCAAGTTGTTTCTATCACCAAAGCCGTATTTTCCAACTACTGATCCTTATTCTTTGTTTCCAGCTTTTGAATTCCAATGACCAATAATTATCAATGCATCTTGATTTTATGTGTGATCAATTTTAGACTGCCAAAATGGATTAAAGATCTTCAATTTCTTCATCTTTGGGATTTGTGGTTGGTGTGTAAATTTGAATAAGAGTCATATTAACTGATCTTCCCTATAAACCCATTGTCGTTGTGTCAATGTCACTCATAGCTACTCTATAGGAGTGAGTAAAACCCAAAACCAATGCCATTGAGTCGATTCCGACTCATATAGGAGTGAGTAGAACTGCCAAATAGGGTTTCCAAGGAGCAGCTGGTGGATTCAAATTGCCCACCATTTGGTTAGCAGCTGATCTCTTAACCTAGGTATATGGATATTACTCTGTTATTGACAGCATTGTACAATGGGATAGATCTTGAAATGTTCTTTCTGACAATGAATGCAACATCATTCCTTTTCAATTTGTCATTCCCAGCATAGCAGACTGAATAACTGTCCAAATGAAAATGGCCAATACCAATCAATTTCAGCTCACTAATGCCTGATATATCTATCTTTAAGTGTTTCGTTTCTTTTTTGAAAACTTCCAATTTTCCTAGATTCATACATTCCATGTTCCAATTATGAATGGATGTTTGCAGCAGTTTCTTCTCATTTAGTTCGGTGCCATGTCAGCAAATGAAGGTCCTGAAAGCTTTACTCATTAAGATTGACTCTACTTCGAGGAGGCAGCTCTTCTTTAGTCATATTTTGAGTGCCTTCCAAGCTGAGGGGCTCATTTTCCCACACTGTATCAGACAGTGTTCCACTGCTATTTATTAGGTTTTCACTGGCCAGTTTTTTTAGAAGTAGATCGCCAGGGCCTTCTTCCTAGTCTATCTTAGTCTGGAAGTTCTGCTGAAACCTACCCACCATGTGTGACCCTGCAGGTATTTGAAATACCAGTAGCATAGCTTTCAGCATCACAGCAACATACAAGCCATCATGGTACAACAGACTGACAGATGAGTGGTGGCCTAATAGGTAAACCTGTAGTAAACCAAAGGAAAAAAAGAAAAAACCCACTGCCATTGAGTCAATTCCGACTCATAGCAACCCTATAGGACAAAGTAGAACTGCTCCATAGGTTTCCAAGGAGCGCCTGGTAGATTCGAACCGCCGACCTTTTGTTTAGCAATCGTAGCACTTTAACTGCTATGCCACCAGGGTTTCCAAACATATAGTAAATTCTTATCGTATCATGTTGTAGGAAAATACTGAGATATTTGTGAGTTTTTTCTTTCTTATTTGTATACACACTTCATTTTCCATAATTAGCTGATATTTAGTTTTTATGAGAAAAAATTGTTCAGCAGCTTAAATTTACCTTTAATATTGCTACTGACTTTTGCTATTTCACTTTAAAAAGTCAAAATGTGAAGTAGTCTACCTGACAAAAATAGTTAAGGCCGTAAAAACTTTTTGTTTTATTTTCCCCCTAAACTTCCTTTTCTTTTTCTTCTGTCCTAAGTTTTATGTATATCGCTCTTTGAAAAACGCTCTGACTTTCTGGTCTGAGAATCAGCTTCTGTGGCTTCCTTAATACCTTTCAAGTGTTAGATTAAAAATTAATAACGTTTTTATAAGGTGGTGACCAGAAAGGAATGTGATACTTCTTCAGCAGGGTTTTGCCAGGCTCCGGGATAATCTATTCTAATTTCTGCAGACACATTTTTGTCCTGGTGAGAAAGAGCTATAATTATGTCCGTGTAATTCTGCTGGGCTCTGGCTTTGATCTGCGTGTGTGAGAGTAGGAATGGGTGTGTATGGATGCATGCACGTGTGTGCATTTTAATCGAGTATCTATTGTAATCCTGAGGGGTTATTAACAGCAACAGCAGGCCTCCTTTGAGATCAATCATATTCATTTGGTGTTTGTTTTCTACTACCTAATACTTGCTGCTTTCTCTTTGTCGCTGTTAGTTCTGTGCGTCATATGTCAGACCAGGATGAGTGAGGCACACTCAGTTCGGGCTTATTTTATTTTTTTCCTCCTTCCTTAGTCACCACCTTTGCTAATTTCAGGCGGTCAGCACATTTGGCAAGTTTGTAGCTGCTTGCCTGACCAAGCCATTAATCTATATTAGAAAATGTAGAGGCCCCAGCTCTAACCTTCCAGAAACTTCCCTGCCCCCCCATTCTGCAGCTTATTTTACAAACCCCTTGGTTTAAGGCACCCATTGTTTCTTTTGTATGTTTGTTTGTTTTGTTTTTCCTCTTCTCTTTCTGCTTGAATATCTGCACTTTATAACGGTGCCCTGGCACAAGGAGCTGTGGCTTAAGTTTTCTGTCCCAAATAGTGTGTTTCTTCCCAGGAGAGAATCGAGCTTGGCTAGATCCACTTCCCCCAGCCAAATGGAGTCCGTTACTGGGATACCGTTCCAGTACTTTCTCCTAGAACGTTACAGCAAGAATGTGCTTCCACTTCGAGTGTCGTTAAGGCAATAATTTGAAATCTTTCTGTACTTTTATTTACCCTGTCCCTCTGCCTCCTTTTTAGCCCCCTGATGGAATGAGTTCTGTTTCCTAAAATTCTTGAAAAAAAAAAAATATGCATTTTTCCATTTTAACTCAAAGGAGTTACATTCAAAAGATGCTATTTTTTCTCTCTAGTTCTTTGATCCTAAGACCCACAGTCCAATAAAGCTGCCAAAAAAAAAAAAAAAAAAAATGTTGACTTTTCCATGTATGTACAAAGCATTAAAAAGAATCAGTGTTCTTTGCTAACGTATATGATTTTGAGATCTACACTCTATGGATTACATCCAGTTCTGTAGAATCTATGCAACTGCACTCCTTAGTCCTGGAAGGAACCACAGAGAACATCTGTGTCTTTTCAGGACAAAAGTTCTGCCTTCAGACAACACCTGATGTGGTGTGCTGATATGTAAAACAAGTCAAAGCCAAGGTCTTCTGGTTGGAGTTGAGGGAAGTGGAGCAATGTCCTGCTCACTTAACCTCCCATTTGGGCCCCTGAGGCACCCTAGGGCTCTCCAGGGTATGGTTCATGCGCTAGAGATCTTGGCTTCTTCAAGACCCTGTCCCTCTGCCCTTGTGTCCCCGGAGGTCAACCTCAAGGGTCTCCCTTGCCCTCTATAAAAAAAAAAAAACATAACCAACCCCTTTGCCATCAAGTTGATTCAGACTCATAGTGACCCTATATAGGTCAGAGTAGAACTAACCCATAGGGTTCCCGAGGCTGTAATCTTTACAGAAGCAGACTGCCACATCTTTACTCCATGGAGCAGTTGACCTTTTGGTTAGCAGACAAGTACTTAACCACTGTGCCACCCAAACCCACTGCAGTGCCCTCTATATCAGGTTGTATTTAGCAGTGGTGAGCACCAGCAGGAGCCCTGGTGGTGAAGTGGTTAAGAGCTCGGCTGCTAACCAAAACATCGGTAACTCGAATCTACCAACTGCTTCTTGGAAACCCTATGGGGCAGTTCTACTCTGTCCTAGAGGGTTGCCATGAGTCGGAATCAACTTGACAGTAATGGCAATGGGTTTGGGCACCAGCAGGAAATCAGAAGAAAGTAAAATTGGGCTATTTATTCCTCAGGCTCCCTCCCTGCAGGGCATAGGCTGTCTGTCCTTTTGTGGAAGGTTCCCACCATACAGCTGGCCAGGGCAGGAGCTGTTCCTGCTTTTACTAACTAATCCTCCACTAAACCTTGCTGGTTCCTTAAACTGTGACCTTTGCAAACAATACCTTCATTAAATCCTCCTGAAGTTACGCATTTTGAGTGTGCCCTGTGTGTGTGTCTCTCTCTCTCTCAACCCTGGTGGCATAGTGGTTAAGAGTTTGACTGATACACAAAACGTTGGCAGTTTGAATCCGCCAGGTGCTGCTTGGAAACCTTGTGGGGCAGTTCTGCTCTGTCCTATAGGGTTTTTGTGCATCAGAATAGACTCGATGGCAATGGGTTTGGATTTTTGGTTTGATCTTTCTCTCACCAGGACCCTGACCAATTGAAAATAGCTTGAAGATGCAGATGGTGGCCAACTCCTTGCCCGATGCACACACTTTCATCCAAAACGCACATTTATGGGGGTGAGGAAGGGGAACTTTGCAAGAAGACTTTGCCTGAGCTGTGGCTGCATTTTCTTCCTCAGGTTGCAAGCCTCCCTTTCCTTCCTGTTCTTTCAGAGAGGTCTGGAAAGGAGCTAAAAAGCTAGATGTGCAATGGATCAGGCCGAGGCCAAGGGCAGCCACAGGCGGGCCTCTCTGCCAGTGTTTAAACGACCCTCGTGTTGCTGCCTGGCTGCCTGCAAGTACAAGCTCACACATCTGGCTCATCTGTCGGCGCCTGAATGTAACCTTGAAAATGACTCCAAGAGCTCTTCAGGGCCTCAGTGCTCTCCTCAGCCCACTCACTGGCCCTGTTCTCTCCCAGATGTTCCCAAGTCCCCTGGGTGGCATTGTGTGTCCTTCCTAGTATATTGCTTAATCATCCCAGACCTGTAGGGTCAAGAGGTCCCAACTAGAACATGGCAGAAATCTCCTTGTAACTGTTCTGCCTTTCGCCTGTGGAATCCCTCAGGCTTTAATGTAAATGTTCTTCAAAATGAGGGCTTGTTATTTTAATCAAATCCTGAACTTGACCTCTCTGATAAACCCTTGGATAGAGAATTGATGTAAATTTGGGACACTGGCCAGGTTTAGGAGGCAAGAGAAAGAGAGCACCCTCCTCTCTTCCAACACTTGGGTTCCCAAAGAAATAAAATGATATGAATGTTCACTTCATTTTTCCTGATCCACCGAGGACTCCAGATGTAAGCTCATTGATAGTCTTGGTGTGTTCTTCAGTATTTGTGCTTTTAATAGATATTGCAAGTGTGTTTAATGTGAAAATAGAAACGGAGGACTCTTAAAAGAGCTTACTCAAAATCCTGCCAATTACTGAAGACTTTCAGACAAGAAGGAGCCACATTTTTTTTTTCAACTTTTTTTTCTTTTGATACAGGGAGGAAAATGTTTCCACAAAAGCCTGGCCCTTTGTCTTTAAAAATATTCTTCTCTTGGGTACTGGGTTGTAATAGTAAATACAGATGTAACTGTGTCACATTAAATGCGCGACCAAATGACAGTAAAATGTTCGGGACGCTGTTATGTCACTTTAAAATGCATTCAAACCCAAACCCGTTGCCATCAAGTCAATTCCAACCCACAGCGACCCTATAGGACAGAGTAGAACTGCCCCAAGGGGTTTCCAAGTAGCAGTTGGTGGATTCAAACTGCTGATCTTTTGACCACTTGACCACTGCACCATCAGGGCTCCTTAAAATGCATAGTGTCATCAAATAATGTGCAATTGCTATGAAAAAAACTGGTTGTAGCTCTGATTTTGCAGGTCAATGTTTTTCCGTTTCCTGAGAAGATAATCTCTAAGTCAAAAGTCAGGCAGCGCCAAAGTGCTCATCTGTGTAATGTCTTTCAGCTTCCAAAATTTCTCATCACCTGGTTACATGCATCTGAACACAAGAAATGGCCAAAATTCCATTGCAAGTCCTGAAGTGTGATATTATTAGACAGAAACGAACAAGTAAATACCTTGGGCCCAAGCCATTGCCCAAACTGATCCTGAGTTGGCTTGGGGTCTGACCAACTGTTTCAGATCCGGCAGTCTGAAGTAATTTTGTGGAAATGCAAAGGTCAAATTGTCCATAACCTCTGCAGCCCCTGGTGGAGCTAAGGAATTAAAAGTTGCTTAAACCTTTTTCCTGTTGCCAGTTTTCTTAAACATTAGCCTGTTCCATTAAAAAAAAAAAAAAAAAAAACTGATTCACAAAGAATAGAGAAGCTTAGCCAACTGCAATTTCAAAGTATTGCCTCTTAAACCCAGGCCAAAGTGTGTAGACTTGATAGAATTCTGATTAATGCATCTTATTACATTAATTTTCGAAGGAACCCAAAGGCATTTTTCCTATTCCTAGTGCAGTTTGGCCTGCCAGAAGCATTTGTCCACTTAAAGAGCTAATATCTCCAGCTACCAACAGCCATAAAACTGAAAATCTATCGGAATAGTTGGCTTCTTTAGATGCGCATAAGGCACAGTACAAAATAGATATAGAACTTGGCTGAACTTTGCTTCAAATTTGCCAATCAAAACTCACAAACCCGTGCCAAGTTGGCTACAAAACCTCATGCTTGGAGCCAGCACTAATTATGTCAACAAGTAGTTCAAGCTTAGCCCCTGTTACGTCCTGCACTTGGGGGCGTTGGGATAACTCTTTAGGGTATAAGCAAACTGACCCTGCTCAGGCGAGTTCTGTGTTCTCTCAGCTTTCTCCGAAAACTTCCAGAACCTCCTTGGGTCCCAGTCCTTTCTGTTCCTCTGGGGTGTGCCTCCCTGCCCACTGTCTTAGATGGAAAGGATCTTGAGTGAAGCAAATGGCTCCAGTGAAAGGTTTTCTGGCAAGGCCAAGTCTTTGTAACTTCATGGATGATTTTCTTTAGAAATGAGAAACCTTATCATTGGGTTTTCCAGGGAGCTGACTCTGAGGTGGAGTTTACTGGACAGAACTTTTCTTAGGGATTACCCTTGGGATTGAAGGTCCCTGGGTGGTGCATACACTTTGTGCTTGACTACTAACTCAAAGGTTGGTGGTTCAAACCTACCCAAGAGCAACCCAGAAGAAAGGCCTGGTCATCTGCTTCCATAAAGATTACTACTCTGTAACCCATGGGGCTGTCATGAGTTGGAATTGACTCGATGGCAATGAGTTTGATTTGGTTTTACCCTTGGGATCAATACTTCTGGAGCGGAGGAGCATGGAGCATGGTGGGCAGAGGGAGACACAGAGACAGACACACACAGGGGGGTGAAAGATGCCAAGGAATACCAAAGAACTCCCAGGGCTACAGGCAAGGAAGCACCCTCCCCTAGAGCCAGTGCCCTACTTTGGGCTTCTAGCCTCCAAAACAGCGAGACAATAAATTCCTGTTCTTTAAAGCCACCCATTTGTGGTATTTGTGTTACAGTAGCAGTAGGTAACAAAGATACCAGTCAAGTCATTCACTGTCTGGGGCCTTAGTTTCCTCTTCTCTGAAATGGAGCCAAAGTTTGCTGTTAAGCAAAAGTGAGAATATTGGCAGAATAAAGTGGAGGTTAGGTATGTGGGTTAAGAACAGAGCTGGGAAGCCTGGGCTTGCAACCTAGTTCCTTACCTGAATGTTCTTGGGTAAGTCGCTTAATCTCTTTAAGCCTCAGTGTGTTCAGCTGTAAAATGGGTGGTTGTTCTGAACATTAAACGATGTAGTGGTGAAGGACGTGGCACTGTACTTGGCTCATAGTGTTAACTTGTTAATTCTGCAACAGAACTCCATTCCCTTCTCCTTCTATGCCCTCGCCAATGGACTGGCCTCTGTGGGCTCAACATGGTTTTTTAAAATCTCCTTAATCTCATCTGGTTCCTAGGTAAAATGAGCCAAGTTCAACCAGCCAGTTGTCCTAATAAGTGATCCAGTCAGCCACCATTTATTTGTGTCAATAAATGTCTTCATGGATCCCAGTGTGTTTGAGGGCACAAGGCATTTTTATGCGTAAGTGAAATCTTGACAGCATCTCTGATGAGAATTCAGAGTCCGGGCCTTTGAACCAGACAGACTTGAACTCAAACCTGGGTCTGCACCTTCCTAGAGGGACTGGTTATTTTTTTCCACTAAACATCTGTAAAATGGGGATGCTAATGTGGTAAAAAAATGTGGTAGTATGCAGAAAATCAGATAATGCAAGTGAAATCTTTTCTTATTATTTACCTGTGTGTTGCAATCTTTATCATTCTGTTGACAACTATTGAGCGTCACTCATGGACCTGTACTTTAGTAAGTACTGAGGATACACAAAGCCATGGTTCCTCCTTGCAGGAGACAGGAGAGAAATCCCAAGCTACTTAAGCATAGCCACAATAAAAAAGCATGAATAGTAATGGCCACTCATAAGAATTGATCCCAAAGAGCCAAGTTTGCAGGACAGGAATGTTCTTCCACATACATGGCCCGAATCTCTGGCCACCACAGCCTCTGCACACCCAGAATCAGTGAAGTTGCCCATGACTATCAAGAAAATATAGGCAGTTTTTCTTGGGGTCACTGGGGGCAGACTGAGAATATGGCCACCTAAGATATGCTAAGACCCTCAGTGAAAATAAAAATAATTGGTCCTCTCTTCAGGCAGGTGCCTGGCGTTTTAATACTAACCACACTGCCTGTATTAGCTTCTTAAGGCTACCATAACACATTACCACAAACTGGGTGGTTTAAAACAATGTAAATTTGTCATCTCTCAGTTCTGGAGGCCAGAAGTTCGAAATCAAGGTGTCGGTAGGGTTGGTTCCTCTAGAGGCTCTGAGGAAGAAACCATTCTCTCCTAGCTTCTGGTGGTTGCTGACGATCCTTGGCGTTCTTCGACTTATAGACACATCACTCCAACTTCTGCCTCCAAATTCACATGGTCTTCTTCTCTGTGTGTATCTCCGTGTGTGCTCTCTTATTCTTGTACAGACACCATCATTGGATTTAGGGCCCACCCAAATCCAGTATGATCTCATCTCGATCCTTAACTTAATTACATTTGCAAAGACCCTATTTTCACATAAGATCACCTGCTGAAATTTCGGGTGGACGTGAATTTGGGGTGAGGGGGGGACACTCTATTCAACCTACTGCACTGCCTTAATGTATGTGGGACTTCCCTCAGCCTTTCTCCTGATGCCTTTTCTGCACCTACTGTGAGTTGTACTTAACATTAGCCTCCCGTCACCCATGTTCAGCCTCATCTCTACCCCATGAGCACAAAAGGTGTGATAAAAGTGAGAAAACTGAGGTCCAGATGTGCAGAGTGACTTGTGCAGGTCACACAGGTAGTGATGGTGAAGGTTGAAGTCAACTGAACCAGCTGTGCCTGGCTTTAAGGGTATCTTCCCCTCTCCCCCATGCAAGGCACCCTCGTAGTGCAATGGTTAAGCACTCAATTGCTAACATAAAGGTTGGCAGTTCAAATCCACCCACTGGCTCCACAGTAGAAAGACCTGGTGATCTGCTTCCATAAAGATCACAACCTAGGAAACCCTGTGAGGCAGTTCTGCTCTGTTATGTGGGGCTACTGTGAATTGAAATGGACTTATTGGCACCTAGCAACAGCTCCCCCACCTCATTCATACCCATGACTTCTCGGTCATATTTTGAGAACACAAAGACAAATAAAGTGAATGAATTTCAGGGTTGTAAAATGCTGTGGTTCTTGTCTTTGCCCATTATATAATCTTAACAGCAACCGGAATGTTTGCGGTACAGATCACAAGAGGGTTATTCATTCCCAAGAGTGTCATGGGGTCAAGCTTAGGTGACCTGTGGTATTTTTATACCGTGATGTTTATATGTATATAGCTTTTAAAGTAAAGTTGCCTTCAGGAAGCACCGAGGTGTGTGACATTTCGTAGGTGAGGAAAAGAGGCTCAGGAAAGTAAGATGCTTCCTGGGACTTAAATCCTACAAGTCAGTCTATTTCTAATGCAAAGGGCCCAGCATAATGCTGGACACAAAGTATATGTTCAGTAAATGTCATTTCAGGGTCAGGCTTCTGAGTCCAAACCAAGTCATTCTCAACTAAAGTTTTAAATATCGAACTCTTCAGTGTCTTAGAAATCTTGAGCCAACTTGAATTCTCATCTCTAACTAGGATTTTAAGTATGTCAAAAAAAAGAAGAAGAAGCTTCAGGGTCTAGACATCTGGAACCAAGATGCACAGTTTTCCAAATAGTTGGCATATTGTTTTGAATCCTTCCATCATATTCCCCTCCAGAGAGTGACTTTGCAGGGCTAAAGCTTTTTATAGGACACCATCCTTGTGGAACACACAGACACTTAGCATATTTAAGTTGGAATCCAAGGGAACTTGAGTGTTGGGGGGGATTTCTAAGGAAGCCTGCTTTCTCTTCAAGGATGTAATCAACTTGAAAAGTAATCCCTGAAGAGCAGCCATTTGTGAATTAGGAAGGGAGAGAAAAAGGTACTAAAAAGAAACAGGATAAAGGAGCTCGATTAAGCAAAGAGAACTGGAAAAAGAAAATGAGGACTTCGTGTTGTTTGTAAACTTGTGAATAAATCTGTCGAAGAAATATCGGATTCATATTCAACTTGAAAAACAGGGTAAGGCCTTTTATTGCATGCTTAGAAGTTTGAATACACTTTCAGTAGCTCCACGTTATCTCAAATTAAATCTTAAATTGAGCTTGTGGTTCTGTGAATTAGCACTCCGGCCTTTCAGCCCTGCTGCTGAGGTCATTCAAATCTAATGGTGGAAGTGGTCACAGGGTCAGGCCCTGGGCTGCGGTGTATAGAAATGCCTTAATGATGCCGGAAAATGTTTGCATGTTGCAGCTGGGGCTCTGGGCCGTGGGGGGCTGAGGAGGGAAGGGGTTTGATAGTTACATTATTGTATCAGCAGCCTGTGCAAACAGGAAGTATAAAATCCCACCCCACCCCACTATTCCACGTGGAAATGAGAGGCAAGTGCTTTCTAAAGGGAAGTCACCATTATTTCATGTTAGCTATGGCGACCCACACCTTGGAAGGAGAAGGACGTCACCTGTCTGTGTAACTGCAAACAGCATTTTAAAGATGTCCTATTCATTGAACAGATGTTTTATAAGGGCCTTGCCTTGGTTATAGTACATGTTGTTTGGCAAACTAAACCTGGTCCTGGAGTCGGGGAATTTATATACATGGATGCATATATACGTGCAAACTGTACGCATTGAAGAACGACTGAGCACATGCTGGAGTCCCGGTGTGGTACAAACAATTAAACTGCTCGGCTGCTAACTGAAAGGTTCAAGTGGTGAGTCCACCCAGAGGCAACCTCAGAAGAAAGCCCTGGAGATCTGCTTCTGAAAAATCACCCGCCGAAAACCTTACGGAGCACAGTTCTGCTCCGACGTGCACGGGGTCCTCGTGAGTCAGAGTCGACTGGACAGCAACGGTTTTTTTTTTTTGGTTTAAGCACATGCTGGTAGGGAAAGTACGGGTAGGTTCGCTTTTACTGAATGCCCTGGCTTTTCTCTTTCCCGAAGGGAGGGACTGGCCTCCCTGGAACTTTCTACATGCCTCCATTGTAGCTCTCTAGCTTCTGAATCCAAAATTTTGTTTTGTTTTCTATTACTTTATTTCATTTTACTTTCTATTTATTGAAACCTTGAACTGAGGTTTAAAACACTATTCCATTTGATATTTGAACATTCTTTAGAAATATATAATGGTTAAAAAAAACCTTCTAATTTAATTTTTTGAACCGTTCCCTGCTATGCTAGACACATCCAGATATTTTATTGCTTTTTTCCTGTGGATAGTTTTTCTAATAATTAAAACAATAAACTTAGTAATAATGACAGAACTTTTATTGACCCAATCGTGTGATTGTTTGATTGGCTGGAGTCAGTCCAAGCTCTTTCCAAAGGCTGGCTCATTGAATCTAGAACTATATTTATCTCATTCATTCGTGCGTTCATTCTTTTAATCAATATTTGAGTACCTGCTAGGTGCTGGGGAGAGGCTACCAAAATACTTTAGGGTATCAGTCACTTTGTGTGGAAGCAGAACTGGCCAGGTAAAGAGAGGAGGGGACTCACATTTCTTTTGGGTGTAGTTTTTTCATCACTTTTTGTTGTTGTTGTTAGTAGTAATGATAGCAATGGAAGAGGCAGAGTTACAACAGGAACCGTTGTGTGCCAACCATGAGCCACGGGACCATGTGCATTCTCATTAATCATACCCCAAGCCCTCCAGGTTAAAGGAAAATGTTGTTATTGCTAGTTGCCATCGAATGGGCTCTGATTCACGGCAACCTTATGTATAACAGAACAAAACGTTGCCTGGTCCTGCGTCATCTTCATGATTGTTGGCAGTTTCAGTCCATTGTTGTAGCTACTGTGTCAACCCTTTTCATGGAGGATTTCCCTTGTTTTTGCTGACTTGCTACTTTACCAAACATTATGTCCTTTTTAGTGATTGGTCTTTCCTGATGATGTGTCCAAAGTAAGCAAGCCAACGTCTGGCCATCCTCACTTCTAAGGAGCATTCTGGTTGTATTTCTTCCAAGACTGGTGCATTCATTCTTCTGGCAGCCCACAGTATATTCCATATTCTCTGCCAGTACCACAATCTGAATGCACCAGTTCTTCTGTCTTCCTGTTTCATTGTCCAGCTAATGATAATACTCTAATGCCCTACTTTTTAGATGACAGTGCTGAAGCTCAGGGAGGAAAAGTGAGTTTCATAAACCAAAGGCAGGGCTGAGATTCCTGCCAGGACTGCTCCCAGGGCAGCTTCTTCTTACTGCACTGTCCTGCCTCCTACAGGGAGGTCTGAGAAAGGCAGGGTCCTTTCCAGGGTTGAGAGAATCTCAAGGGATGTTCTCATATCTAATCCAGAGGCAGCAGAGAAAGTAATCGGCTCAGCTCTGAGGAATACCATTTAAACCCCACCTCCGGCCCCTCAGTCCCCAGCCAAAAAGGTCAGGATTGCCTCAGGACCATTGTTGTGGGAGTAAAAACAAAAAAACCTGTTGCCATCAAGTGGATTTGGATTCATAGTGACCCTATAGGACAGAGTAGAACTGCCCCATAGGGTTTCCAAGGAGTGGTTAGTGACTCCAAACTGCCAGCCTTTTGGTTAGCAGCCATAGCTCTTAACCATTGTACACCAAGGCTCCATTTGGGGAGTAAGCGGCAGGAAACGAACCTGAATCATACTGGGTTAGGGGGAGGTGAGAGGTAGGTGGTGTGCATGCAAGGCTGGAGCCTGTCTCTATTTGAAACTTTGATATGCTGTTCACTGTGGATCTTTTGGCATTCATTTTGATTTTTAAAAATACTCCATTATGATATTTTAATGGACTACAAATGTTATTGGTTTTGGGCACCCCCTTTAAATTTTGTACCCAAAGTGAGTGTCTCACTCTCCTCACCCTGTCTTGACCCTTAATCCTAGTGTATTAGTATCCTGTGGCTGCTGTAACAGAGGACAGATGAGTGAATAACCGAAGGGCTGAGCCTCTGAAGTAATGAGCACCGAATGCCTGCCAGCTGGGTGCTAAGGAATTTGCACAAATTACATCAGAGCAGCTTTTTGAGGGCAGGGAGACCCCAGAGCTGAAAGGACCCTGAGATGGTGACTTCTGAGAGAACCAGGTAGGAACCACATCCATCATCAGGCCAGTGTTATATTAGGACAGGAGCCAAG
Organism: Elephas maximus indicus; assembly: GCF_024166365.1. Classification (NCBI taxonomy): domain Eukaryota; kingdom Metazoa; phylum Chordata; class Mammalia; order Proboscidea; family Elephantidae; genus Elephas; species Elephas maximus. The sequence continues at coordinate 44,597,708 of NC_064839.1, forward strand.
CACACCCCTACCTCCTTATTAGGAGCCAGGTTCCTTTGGAGTTACCTATGGGCATGGGGAGGTGGGGCGGGGGCTCACTGACATGATGGCGCCAGAGTTGCAGTAGAAATTGTTAGGTCATGAAGGGGAATTAGTGGCTGGGTGTCAGTAGGTGCAAATTGCTGCAGGCATTGGTGACTGGGAGCCCTGGTGTCTCTATTACCTCCTCGGGCCATGAGGCCTTAATGACACCCCTGCCAACAATACAAGAGGCAGCCAGTGACAGTAGGGAAGAGGGATGCCGGCTAATCTAATCTGAACACCTCACTGGGGGACTGGAGCCTGGGGACGGCCCGGCTCCTGTTCCCTGTCACAGTGGCAAAGACAATGACAATAAAAGATCAGCCTCTGGAGAGAAGAGCCTTCGGATGCTAATCCAAGGCCGTGTCAGAACTGTGGGATGCAGAGCAGGAAATCACTCCCGTGTGTGGATGTGTGTGGAGGAGGCTGGGCAACAAAGAGGAGGAAAGGGTTAGGAGTAACATGTAGGGCACACCTGCCGTGCACAGGGCTCTGCCATCAACATCCCCATCATCATTACTGTTATCTGCAATCTCTGTGGTGTCTACAATATGCCCAGCACTGCACTGGGCACTTCTAATTATCAATAATATATAATTACGTATAGTAATTTAATTAGTAACAATTCATCTTATTTATTAAGGTCCTGCTTTGTGAGTGCCAAATGCTGTTAGGCACTTATATATTAATAATAAACATTACACAATCTAGCATTTATGTGCCAACCCCTACACTATGCCTTTTATTAATTATGGTACTGTATTGTGTGCCAATTACGTGCAGGGAAATTTTATTAATAGCTTATACTATCATTATCTCTAATTCCAACCCAATAAAGTGGGTACTATCTGAGCAATCTGAGGCTCAGAGAGCTGGATTTGAAAGCAAATAATGGAGGTGCTTAAGCCTCAGTCCCTTGCACAGCATTTTCTGGGTTCTATAGACATCTTGTTTAATCCTAAAACACAGATGCAGTTCTCCCCATTTCATAGATGAGGAAATAGAGGTTAAGGAATTTGCCAAAGCTACAAAATATTGCAGAGTATCAAATTTGGGATTTAATGCCTTGACCCTCTCCCCCTGCCATTCCAGAATGCTGCACCTTGGGAGCTGGGAGCTGGGCCTAGTCTGGTCTCATGGGCCGAGGGACAGCTATTAAAGGCACTGGGCAGAACCAGCCATTGACCAGGCTTCTAGTTGGCGAGAAGGCGTAGAGGGTTAGCCTGTGGACGTTCCAGGGGAAGGGAAGAGGATTAGGTCTAATTTCTAAGCAGTGGCTCCTCCTGCCTAAATTAGGTCTCTCTGGGAGCCCTCGGGTGATACAGTTAACATGATTGGCTGCTAACGGAAAGGTTGTTGGTTCCAGTCCCCTGAGAGACACCTCAGAAGAAAGGCCTGGTGATCTACTTCTGAGAAATCAGCCACTGAAAACCCTGTGGAGCACAGTTCTACTCTGACACACACGGGGTTGCGAGGAGTTGGAGTTGACTTCATGACAAGTGTGTCGTTGGTCTTTTATTCACATTAATGGTGCTTTTGTGAGAAGCGTTGTATGAGAATCAACCTCCTGTAGGGGTGCTGGAAAGCATATTCTGGAGTCAGGCTGAACAGGTTCAAATCCCAGGTCTATAACATGCAGTCGGCAGAGGTGCAATGCTGTGGGCCTGTGGCTTGCTTAAAATACTTAAGCAGCAGCGACAGCAACAAAGGATGAAGAAGAAGGAGGGAAGGGATAAAGGAAGGAGAGAGAGGGGAGAAAGGAAGGAAGTAGTGTCAACCTTAGTAATTTCATATCTACTAAGATGATTTTTTTTTTTAAGATGATAGGTAAGGAGGCCTGGTGGTGCAGTGGTTAAAGCGATTGACTGCTAACTGAAAGGTCAGCGGTTCAAAACCACCAGCGGTTCCATGGAAGAAAGATGTGGCAGTCTGCTTCCGTGGAGATTTATAGCCTTGGAAACCTGCTTTGAGTTGAAATTGACTCGATGGCAGTGGGTTTGGTTTTGGTTGGTTTAGGATGTGAGGTTATTATATTATTTTCTTCCGTTTTGTGTATGTTTGAATTTTTCACCATAAATATTAATATGCATATGTGTATATTTATATTATATATGTATATATAATCTTAATATCCACTTGATCTTAAGAAAATAGCACAAGGCTGAAGATTTCTCTCTCTCTCTCTCCTTTTTAAGAAATGGTAGCACCTATGCAGAGAGGCCTGAAAGAGTAAACAAATTACCCATTACCAGGGGAACCCCTGCCCCTAGCCCCCAGCAGATCCCCAGCGTCTTCTTTCACTCTAGGAGATATTCTCCAAGGTCACTAAATTAAGCCTTGAGACAATCGAAAAATTGAATCTCAGTACATCTATTTTCCTAACAAAATTTCCGCAGCGCCGATTGGGGCTGACAGGTGCGGCCATGCAGCTTTCTGGGCTGTTCAGGTCGATTTGGCCTAGCGGGACAGCATCAGTGTGTATTGGAGGGAACATCTGAGTGGCTCAGGGACCCCTGGGAGTCAGAGAGTTCCTTACCTCCTTGCCACTGCAAATGACTATTTCTGTCCTTCGCAGAGCTTCCCTTTCCTCCTCCCCCAGCCCGTCCTCACCCCGCCCAGCAGCCAGGTCAGGCGCCTCTTCTTCAATTATTTATCAAAAAGGCCATTGTAATCATTGCAAACATGTTTAGGAGTATCTGGACCCTGTGCTTTTTTTTTTTTAATGATGCTGCTGTAATGGCATTTCCAGTGGGGTGGGGAGGGGAGCAGGATATGATGTTTTGGGAGTGAAGTCCCTGAGAGGAGGAGAGGGCTCCCTTCAAGTCCTCTCGGCCTTGCATTCACCACATTTGGGCTGTTGGAGGGGCCCTGAGAGGTAGGAACCACTGGGGATTTAGAGGCAGAGGACACCTGCTCTTTCATGGACCAGCCTGGCAACTTTGGAGGCTGTGTCCCCTCTCCAGCCTTTGTTTCCTCATCTGTAGTCTGCACTTTAGCCACTGCTTTCCAACTTTCCTGCTGTGCATGCTCTCCTGGGGACCTGGGATACCACCTGAAGTAACCTTCCATGATCTCCAAGATTTGTCTTAAAAAATCCTGGGGATGTTTGCATTCTACTCAAAATATCTGTGTTTATTTTTATTATTTATTTAATTTATTTTTATTGTACTTTTTAGATGAGGATTTACAGAACAAACTAGTTTCTCATCAAACAGTTAGTACCCACGTTCTATGGCATTAGTTAACAACCCCACGACATGTCAGCATTCTCCCTTCTCAACCCTCGCTCCCTATTACCAGCTTTCCTGTTCCCTCCTGACTTCCAGTTCCTGCCCCAGGGCTGGTGCGCCCCTTTAGTCTTGTTTTCTTCCATGAGCCTGTTCAGTCTTTGGCTGAGGGGTGAACCTTAGGAGTGACCTCATTACTGAGCTGAAAGGGTATCCTGGGGCCATACTCTCAGGGTCTGTGTTTATTTTAATGTAAAAATTATATTTGAATTTGCTTAAAAAAAGAAAAAAAAAGCAGTTGTCCTTGAGTTGACTCCAACTCATGGCGGCCGTGTGTGTGTCAGAGTAGAACTGTGCTCCTTGGTATTTTCAAAGGCTGATTTTTCAGAAGTAGATATTGCCAGGACTTTCTTCTGAGGTGCCTCTGGGTAAACTCAAACTGTTAATCTTTCGGTTAGCTAGCAGCCAAGTACATTAACTCTTTAGTTTACTTAGCATTGAATGAAACTGATGCTTTAGGGAGATATACCAGGTTTAGCCTGTGGCTTCGAGTATCCCCTGGTGCCTCAATTTGTAGGCTGGGGTGTATGCCCCCAACTGTATACCACCAGTGTTGATGACCTCTATGATTAGGAGGCAGGCCACATGCTTATTAGGTGTAAGACCTTGGGTAGGTCACTTGGGTTGAAGTTTTCCTCATCTATTAAAGAGTGATCATATGGTACCTATCTTGTTAAGGATATTGAAGGATCAAATAAGATAATTCATATAAAGCATAACACATAATCCTTCGTACATAATAAGTGCTTAATAAATAGTAACAGAAATAGTGATTACTGGTATTACTTCTAGCAGCTTTTAATAAACTTGTATCTGTTGTACTTTGTGCTAAGCCTTGCAATGAAAACTCTGGGAAAATACAGCAGTTGTTGTTGTTAGGTGCCATCGAGTCAGTTCCGACTCATAGCGACCCTGTGCACAACAGAACGAAACACTGCTGGGTCCTGAGCCATCCTCACAATCGTTGTTATGCTCGAGCCCATTGTTGCAGGCACTGTGTCAATCCACCTCGTTGAGGGTCTTCCTCTTTTCCTCTGACCCTGTACGTTGCCAAGCATGTTGTCCTTCTCCAGAGACTGATCCCTCCTGACAACATGCCCAAAGTATGTAAGACGCAGTCTCGCCATCCTTGCTTCTAAGGAGCATTCTGGTTGTACTTCTTCTAGGACAGATTTGTTCTTTCTTTTGGCGGTCCACGGTATATTCAATATTCTTCGCCAATACCACAATTTAAAGGCATCAATTCTTCTTCGGTCTTCCTTATTCATTGTCCAGCTTTCACATGCATATGATGCGATTGAAAATACCATGGCTTGGGTGAGGAGCACCTTAGTCTTGAAGGTGACATCTTTGCTCTTCAACACTTCGAAGAGGTCCTTTGCAGCAGATTTGCCCAATGCAATGCGTCTTTTGATTTCTTGACTGCTGCTTTCATGGCTGTTGATTGTGGATCCAGGTAAAATTAAATCCTTGACAACTTCAGTCTCTTCTCCGTTTATCATGATGTTACTCATTGGTCCAGTTGTGAGGATTTTTGTTTTCTTTATATTGAGGTGTAATCCATACTGAAGGTTATGGTCTTTGATCTTCATTAGTAAGTGCTTCAAGTCCTCTTCACTTTCAGCAAGCAAGGTTGTGTCATCTGCATAACGCAGGTTGTTAATGAGTCTTCCTGCAATCCTGATACCGTGTTCTTCTTCATGTAGTCCAGCTTTTTGTATTATTTGCTCAGCATACAGATTGAATAGGTATGGTGAAAGAATACAACCCTGATGTACACCTTCCCTGACTTTAAACCGATCAATAGCCCCTTGTTCTGTCCAAACAACTGCCTCTTGATCTATGTAAAGTTTCCTCATGAGCACAATTAAGTGTTCTAGAATTCTCATTCTTCGCAACGTTATCCATAGTTTGTTATGATCCACAGAGTTGAATGCCTTTGCATAGTCAATAAAACACAGGTAAACATCCTTCTGGTATTCTCTGCTTTCAGCCAGGATCCATCTGACATCAGCAATGATATCCCTGGTTCCACATCCTCTTCTGAAATCGGCCTGAATTTCTGGCAGTTCCCTATCAATATACTGCTGCAGCCGTTTTTGAATGATCTTCAGCAAAATTTTGCTTGCGTGTGATATTAATGATATTCTATAATTTCCACATTCAGTTGGATCACCTTTCTTGGGAATAGGCATAAATATAGATCTCTTCCAGTCAGTAGGCCAGGAAGCTGTCTTCCATATTTCTTGGCATAGATGAGTGAGCACCTCCAACACTGCATCTGTTTGTTGAAACATCTCAGTTGATATTCCATCAATTCCTGGAGCCTTGTTTTTTGCCAATGCCTTCAGAGCAGCTTGGACTTCTTCCTTCAGTACCATCGGTTCCTAATCATTTGCTACCTCTTGAAATGTTTGAATATCGACTAATTCTTTTTGGTACAATGACTCTGTGTATCCCTTCCATCTTCTTTTGATGCTTCCTGTGTCATTTAATATTTTCCCCATAGAATCCTTCACTATTGCAACCCGAGGCTTGAATTTTTTCTTCAGTTGTTTCAGCCTGGGAAACACCGAGCGTATTCTTCCCTTTGGGTCTTCCATTTCCAGCTCTTTGCACGTCATTATAATACTTTGTCTTCTCGAGGTGCTGCCCTTTGAAATCTTCTGTTCAGTTCTTTTATTTCATCAATTCTTCCTTTTGCTTTAGCTGCTCTACATTTGAGAGCAACTTTCAGAGTCTCCTCTGACATCCATCTTGGTCTTTTCTTTCTTTCCTGTCTTTTCAGTTACTCTTGCTTTCTTCATGTATGATGTCCTTGATGTCATTCCACAACTTGCCCGGTCTTCGGTCACCAGTGTTCAATGTGTCAGATCTATTCTTGAGATGGTCTCTAAACTCAGGTGGGATATACTCAAGGTCATATTTTGGCTCTCATGGACTTGCTCTGATTTTCTTCAGCTTCAGCTTGAATTTGCATATGAGCAATTGATGGTCTGTTCCACAGTCGGCCTCTGGCCTTGTTCTGACTGATGATATTGAGCTTTTTCATTGTCTCTTTTCACAGATGTAGTCAATTTGATTTCTGTATGCTCCATCTGGCAAGTTCCATGTGTATAGTCGCCGTTTATGTTGGTGAAAGAAGGTATTTGTAATGAAGAAGTTGTTGGTCTTACAAAATTCTATCATTTGATCACCAGCATTGTTTCTATGACCAAGGCCATATTTTCCAACTACCGAACCTTCTTCTTTGTTTCCAACTTTTGCAGTTAGTTGGAATAGAAAGGACCCTTGACAGGGCCTAACATCGTTGGCCCTATGTAATTTTTCTTTTTTGAGTGTTATTCTCTTTTCCCGCTTTCAACAATGGTTGTTTATGTTGCTCTTGCCACCTTTGCTTGAATTCAGTTACTCACTACTAGGTCCTTGTAGTAGTTAACTATTGCCACATAACAAGTTACTCCAAAACCTAACAGCTTTTAAAGTAACGGACATTTATTATCTCATAATTCTGGAGGCCAGGAATTAGGGAGCAGCTTAGCTAGGTGTTTCTGGCACAGGGTCTCTCATCAGGCTGTAGTCAAGCTCTCAGGTAGGGCTGCAGTCGTCTGAAGGTTTGACTGGGGCTGGAGAACCCACTTCCAAGGTGGTGCACTCACATGGTTGTTGGCAGGAGGCCTCAGTTCCTCACCGCATGGGCCTCTCCATAGGGCTGCTTGATTATCCTTACAAAATGGCAGCATGTCTCCCACAGAGTGACTGATCCAAGGGCAGAGAGGAAGCAGCAATATCTTTTATACCCTAGTTTCGGAGATCACACAATGGCGGACACTGTAACTCCAGCTTCATGCTCTTCATTGGAAGTGAGTCACAAAGGATAGACCATAATTAAGGAGAGGAGAATTCAGCTCCACCTTTTGAGAGGAGGGAAAGAACATGTGGAGATATTTGAAACCCACCCTGGCAATCTTCCACTTTAGCACTCTGGCTCTCTTGAACACCTGCTCAGTTCAGGGGCTCAGCCCTTGGCAACGGTATAAAATGTGGGGAAGTGGATTCATCCCTTGCCTCATTTCCTGCTGCTGTGAATCTGTGCCCTATAGCAGCCCTCTCAGGAGCAGTTGTAATTGGAAAGTGGACCAGCCCAAAGGAGTCAGTTTCTAACAATGGAATCACAAAAGTCAGCAGATGGGTAGAAGAAATACCTTTAGGGAGGAGACCTTTAACTCCCTCAATCATGTTCCTTAGGTATCTTTTCCAAAGACAGACCACATTCCTTTATATCCATTTAGGGGATGACTTCTGAAGTCACTGATTTTATGTGTTTATTTTTTACCTTGGAAGTAAGAAACTTTCCTTGAGAAATTGCTGTAATTAGGACGACGCAACAGGTCTCCATCAGAGTTTTCAGCTGATAGTTGGTGGAACATAGAAACGCAAAACAAGAGGGTCAGCATTTTCTCTCTTTCTACGCTGATCCCCAACTCACACGCTTTCCTATGCTCTGCTTTTTCCTCCATAGTAGCTGTGAGTCTCCCTTTTGCATAAAGGCCTGGCCATCTCCTTCTCCTCCCCAAACCCCCGCCTCCTATTTCTTCTCCTCCTCATTCTTCTTTTCTGTGAGGAAAGAAATTGGATTCAATACGTAAGACATGCATCAAGGACACTCGTTTATTGTAACCTGGTTAGACTCCCACGTCTGATTTTCTATAATCTCTCATTTGTTCTTGTTACTACACACATGTCTCTTTCTCCTGTGAATTGCTGGGGTGTGTCTAACAATCTTGAACATTTATATGGTGCTTGGAATGTTCACAGCAATTTAGTGCACATAATTACTTCAGTGCATCCTCTGTGAAACTGGGTATAGTTCTACCCATTTTGCAGATGAGGAAACTGAGGCTTAAGGGGGTTGCCCAGAGTCACACAGTTCATAAATGAGAGAGGCAAGCCTCAAGCTAGTGTCTGCTGATTTATAAATCCCATGCTCTCCCTTCCATACCACATAGGTACTATGTCTCCCTGTGGATTATAAGCCCTTTGAGGCTAAGGATTGTGTCTCTTTCTGTTTTGTATCCCTTTGGCTTTTGCCTCAGTGCCTTGCCTATATTAGGTACTTGGAACATGTCAGCTGAATGAATTAGCAGGTTTATGGAGCCCACTAAGGCTAACAATGCTGTGACCTGAATAACAACGGGATGTGAAATTTTCCCTCTTCTCGTAAATCTGCTTTGTCTTTGCTGAACAGGGCCCTTGTGTGCTGGTGACAAACACTGAGAGGCCCAAAGGCTGACCTGGGAGTGCGTCCCCATTGCAAGCTGCCCTGTGCTAAGTCTGCAGAATATTTAAATAGGGGGTTAATTTATAAAGTGAGCTACAGGAAAGTTTCCATGGTAGTTGTGCATGTGTCTCATAAATCGGCACAAATCAAATCTAGGTTTCTGTGCCCGTCAGCTCCTAGGTAAAGCAAAATTTATTGAGAGGTGTATAGGTTGCCATCCACAGAAACATGGTAAATGAGAAAAGTGTCATCTCAGGAGGTCTGAAAACAAGGTATGGAGGTTGGCAGGTACAACAAGGGTACCAAATGGGAAGTCCCCAATGCCCATTATTCAGAGGTGAATTCCAGGAATCCCTCTCTATCCTTGAACATGTCACTGACTTAATAGATTATGGGTTTTGTATATTACAGAGAGAATTTATAAATGCAGGTGTGGAAGAGATACAGACATGGAGGATTGCTACCTCTTTGTATATGTCAAATTGTTAGTTTATCTAGAACCAAACATACCGTATATAAATATGAAGCATTCTCTTTTATTATTATATCTTTTTTATAATAATCATGATTGCATATCACATTACCCTGAGCAATCATAATAGCAGTTTATATTTACTGAGGGCCTACAATGGATTCAAACATACCAATGATCATGAAGATGGCATAGGACTGGGCACCAGTTCCTTCCATTATACGAAAGGTTGCCTGCCATGAGTCAGAGCTGGTATGATGGCAACTAACAACAACAAACCATGAGCCAGACACTGTGCTGAGTATTTTACAAAGATTATTGCCAGTCCTTTGAAGGAATCAGTCTTGCAGGAATTCTTTGAGGTTGTTGTTAACATGCCCATTTTACAGAGGAGGAAAATGAAGCTCCAGGAATGAAACCAAGAGTGTTTAGCTAATGTATGGATTTGAATCTAATTTATCTAATTCCACAATTGGTTTTTCCTTTTTTTTTTTTAATTTGTCAACATTGCCTGTCATTATCACAGTGATCTTTTCACTATTTAGAAAACAAGTAGCAGCATCCTAGTAAATTTTTTTTTTTTGCCCAGCCAAGATTATTTAATATTCAACATAGCTTTTATATTTTTTTACAACATTCAAAGTGATTCACAAGATATCTTAATGGTAAGTAGAGGCTCTAAAACTACACATTGATAATAGTCAAATCCTCTTAAAGAGGACCAGCAATGGAAAATGACTTTAAAAGGGAAGCATTCTTTACAATGGAAAGTGCCTATGAGTATATTAATGGAACAATTGTGTGTTGAAGAAAGAAAAGAGGGAGTTATGTTGGAGAGGCTGTGAAATTCGACAATCAGAGCACTTAAGAATGTTTGCACAATTTTTCACACACAGATCAACTTCATACTAGCCTATGATTGACTAGACCAATTATTATGAGTGTATTTTATAGAGGAAGAAACAGAGAAGGGCGGTGACTTGTCTAAGAACACACAGCAGTCCCAGAACTCTTCCTATGCTAGTCTGATCTTGTCAAGAGATAGGACAACTGAGTGACAGGGAGAAACTAAAGTGAAGAAAAAACATGCTGTGAAAATATTGCTAGTGGACATTGAGAAAATTCCCTTGGATGTCTTAAAGGGGCCTTCTTTAAGAGATCCTCTTTCAGAGGTAAAATTCATATCTTAAATACATCCAATATTGTATTAGTTTCCTAGGGCTGCCATCAGTAAGTACCGCAAAGTGGATGGCTTTAAACAGCACAAATGTATCATTTCACAGTTCTGGAGGCTGGAAGTCCTAAAGTGTGCTGCCCAGGCCATCCTCCCTGTGAAGGCTCCAGAGGAAGAGCCTTTCCTGTGTCTCCCAGCTTCTGGTGGCCCCAGCTGCGACATAACCCCATTGTCACATGTCACTCCATCACATGGCCGTTTCCCGTCTTTCCGTCTCTTGTCTCTTTCTGTGTCTCTTCCCTTTTATAGGACATCTCTCAGATTGGATTAGGACAAACCCTACTCTGGCATAACCTCATGTTAACCTAACTGATAACATCTTCAAAGACCCCATTTGCAAACAAGTCACATTCACGGATACCAGGGGTCAGGTCTTCAACATATCTTTTTAGGGGACACAATTCAGTTCATAACAAATACAGTGAAAGCTATGAGAGCCGGAACTTGACAGGACTGCCTTGTTTTTCTGGGTCTCTCAAATTTTTCGCTTTTGACAGGGTACAGTCTTAACCACTTTTTCACCACTCATTTTAGTGGAAAATATTTTGAGTTTTCCTTCTCTGACAGATTTCAGGCTTACACAGGTTCTGGCTTTCACAGATTTTACTCTCCTGACTTTTTATTTCTGACTTTTTACTAAGGTAGTGATCTCAGTTGTATCCTCAGATATATATGAGACTAACAGTAAGAAAACATATAATTATGTTGCCACCTAAGCTCCCGCTTCTTCAAAGCCTTGTGATTCTTGTTCCCTTCGATGTGTTTCAACTCCAAGATACTAGTGACATGAAAATTGTGTATTCACAATGTTCTATTGATTGCTTGAGAAAGTGACCTTGTATGCACACACGAAAATGAAATCTATCCTGCCTGGCCTCTTCTTTGTAAGGGGACGAGGAACAACAGAGGATAACGTGCATTTTTTAATACAGAGATTTATGCTTCCTCTGCACAGACTGAAAGTGTGCTGATGTGGGACCCAGGGAGGGCTCCTTATACAGGTGTGAGCTGTGCAAGGATGCCTGGTGAGGGGCGCATATTCAGGCCAATCATATGCTTCATCTGCAAAGCCCATAGCTGTGGCTGCAGGAAGGGGGCCCTGTTTCTGGTTTGGGTAAATAATTTCCATGTGGCTGAATTCTTCCAGAAAGTGATGCCTTTTTCTAATTCACACATGGGCATACCAATATGGACTCGCCTAAATGACAGGGTACCCTAAATCCCACTTTGGTATTTTCAGATGCCTCTGCCCCTTGCCATGATCAGTTAAAAAAACCGGTTGCTGTCAAGTTGACTCCAACTCATGGCAACCCCATGTGTGTCAGAGAAGAACTGTGTTCTACAGCGTTTTCAATGGCTAAGTTTTTGGACGTAGATCACCAGGCCTTTCTTCCACAGCACCCTGGGTATACTCCAACCTCCAATCTTTTGATTAGCAGGTGAGCGTGTTAACTGCTTGCACTGCCCAGGGACTCCAGCCATGATCAATAAGCCATGCAAACAGTTTGGAAGGAAAAGGACTGAGCATTTACTGACCTCCTGCCCTGCATCGGGGACCTGGAAATGCAGTCCCTCATTTAATCCTAGCAATGACCGCCATTAGGCCATTCACCAGTAAAGAAAGTTAGGCACAGGAATAGTGAAGCAGTTCTCCTAAGATCACGGAGCATGTAAGTAGCAGAGACAAGGCTGGAACCCAGGCTTTCTGATCTAAATTCAGATCTACTTAATTATTCTATGCATTCAAAGCCCCTGGGGTTTGGATTCCTAATCATAGGACAGAGATGAAATAGAATTTCTTAGCTTCAAGGAGCCAGGTAGTAGAGGGGCCTCTGTCAGGACTTTTCTTCCCCCCATAGTCATGGGTCAGCAGAAAGAGATGGAAGGTGAAGAACAATGAAAGAGAAAAGATGAGAGTGGAGGTTGTTCTCTGGAACCTAGAAGCTGCTGCTTCATCCCACACAATAGAAACCAGAGTCCAGATGATAGTGGTGAAAAGTTCCAGAATTGCAGATTGCACTTTGCTACTTAGGGAGGGGGAAGAAGAAGGAGAAGAAAGCCTGCACGTGGAAACTTAAAACACGGCTTGCTGTATGTAAATGGCCTTTATTATAACTGCTAGGCTGAACCGGAAGCCTGCAGATGTGTAAAATGTCACTTGCTCTTATCACGGTTCATGGAGATTACCTCTCAGAGCAAGTTTCATTTTCATTTCTTCCAACATTTGGAGAAGTGAACGAGGCAGTGACTCCTTTATCTCCTCATCCTCACCAGCAACTTGCTTCTTCCTCTGTGTTTTGTGTCATTCCCTGTGATATCGCATCAAGGCAATTCACGGCAGAGGTTGAACCAAAAGCAATTTAAGTAAAAAATGGACAAATATGGATGTCATTTCTAAGGCTTGTTCAAAGGTCTTTGACATCACTCAAAGCCCAAACACTCCTCAAAAGTGAGATGCCTTTTTCTTTTCTACAGCAATGCAAGGTTGGAGATTTAATATAGGTCGCTTAGTGAGCCGTCTGCATGGCTCTTGCCCAGAAACTATTTCATGGTGAAGTGAGCATTTTGTATTATATGCCAAGAAAGAGAGGGGATTGAGTGATAAGAAACCAAGTGAATTCCCAAGATGAATTTGTATTTATTATTTTGATTTGATTATTGACTCTAATAACAGCCACCATGTATCACACACTTAGTGTATATAGGCATGGTGTTAGGAATTAACATAAATAACATTCACTTTAGTTTATTTTTATAATTACTCTGCAAATAAAGGAAGCCTTGACGGCTGGTTAAAGTGCTCGGCTGCTCAACGAAATGTCAGGGGTTCAATCCCACCAGCTGCTCTGTGGGAGAAAGATATAGCAGTCTGCTTCCATAAAGATTTACAGCCTAGGAAACCCTATGGTGCAGTTCTACTTTGTCCCATAGGGTTGCTACGAGTCTGTATCGACTTGATAGCAGTGGGTTATGGGCATACAAATGCCCATAAATATAAAGGCAGGTAGTTTTACCCCCATTTTAAAGATGAGGAGACTGGGTATCAGTGGCCTACCCAAGGGCACAAAGAACTCCATAGGAAAATTCATTCCACATGGCTCCAAAGGTGTTTTTACTGTGCCATGCTCTCTCCTCACTTGGAGAAAGACTAGCAAAATCAGAAGCCAGAGTCCTGTCTTGGCCACATGTCTTTTTCTCTATGTCTGGGGTTGTGGGAAGGCTGGTGGCTGGGAGCCTCCTTGTCCAAGGCTGTGAGCCTATGCTGTGGACTATAGCTTTTCATGGTTTGTGGGTAATAGGGAAGCAGAGAAAAGCAGTGCAGGGTGTGGTCATGGGGCTGTGCCTTGGTCATTCCGAGGAAGCAAAGCAGAGTAGGCTTGCTAGTTCAACTCACTGTGTTGCAGAGCTGACAGGAACTCAGGGGTCGAGCGAGGGCTGCCCCCCAGTAAAGAGAGGACAGAAATGCTTCCCAAACCCCAAGGGATTAAGGAGCTGATGTCAGGAGAAGAGGAGACTTAAGCAGTTCCTACGGATTGATTCTTAGAGACACTCAAGACTCAAGACACAACTGAGTCTTAAAATGGTGAGGCTTTAAACACACACATACACACACGTAATATTATTTTCTTTGCTAGCAGAAGATCTATAGAAGAGTGAAAAAAGTCAGCCCCCAAAGGTTACAGACTGCATGCTTCCATTTATTTAGCATTCTTGAAATGACAAGATTATAGAAATGGAGAACAGATTAGTGGTTGCCAGAGGTTAAGAAGGGGTGGGGGTGGAAGACAAGTGGGGACGGCTATAAAAGGGTAACATGAGGGACCCTGGAGGGATAGAAGTCTTCTGCATCTTGACTATTAATACCAGTTTCCTGGTTGTGATACTGTGCCATGGTTTAGTTAAGAGGTTACCACTGGGGCCAACTGGGTGTAGGGTACATGGGATCTCTCTGTATTATTCCTTACAATTCCATGTAAATCTATGATTATTTAAAAATAAAATGTTTAATTTTTTTAAAAAGAACCCTAGGACATTTGGGAACAAGTCAGCAAGAAGAAAATTTTAATCACCCATGACCCAGAGAGAGACATCATTTTTATTTTGGTCTCTCTCTCTCTCTCTTCCTGGTTATAGACATAAAATGGAGAGGTTTTAAAATGGGTTTACACCCTGCCTATTCCCTGGCTGGGTAGCATCCAGCCTTTGCAGGTTCTCAGAAAGGTCTGAAGGCTCTATTTAAACCTGCTGGTTTGGCATTGATTTTGATGAAAAAAACCAGCAATGAGCCCCCCACCCTTTTGAGGAGCCTGTGCATGGATCACTGTGGATAAGAAATGGATGCATTTTATGTGCAGAGCTGCAACCTTTTTTCCCCTCCGTGTACTAATAGGTGTTAAGGTTTTGCAATAAATATTACTTATGGCTGTTAATTGAACTGCATCCCAGATTGTCAGTGTGTGTTTATTTTCTCATTTTAATTTCTCCGGGTTCTCACAGTCATGGGGGGAGGGGAGTATAATATTAGGTTGGGAGGGGCACGTCTGATTTGGAATCTACGTCCCTGGTTAATGTTCCTGCCAAATGACAAGCTTGGTTGGGGACAATAAATTCGGGCTGTGGAAGGGGTAGAGGACACCTCAAAGAACCTACCTCCCGGCACCACCCCCTTTGTTTTTCTGAGGATCATTTCTCCAAATGCCTTTGTGTCCAGGCTCCCCGAGGTAACCTCCCAACCCCGAGCACTAGCTAAACCTTTATGCAGGTAAGAAAATATTACTTTTCACCAGGAGCAAGAAACCTATGTTTTCCTTTATTAGCACTTGTTAGCTGAATGACCTGGCAAGTTGCATCATTGTTCTGATCCTCAGCTCCCTCAGTCTTCTGAGCCTCTGTTTCCTCATATTTACAGTGGAGTTAATTACTGGGTATTTGGAAGTTCAAGCTGTTGACACATGTGAACATACTTTGCAAACACAAAAAAGGAAAACCAGTTGCCATCAAGTTGATTCCAACTCACGGTGACCCCAAGTGGGTCAGAGTAGAACTGTGTCCCATAGGATTTGCAATGGCTGATTTTTTACAGGTAGATTGCCAGCATTTCTTCTGTGGTGCCTCTGGGTGGACTTGAACTTCCAACCTCTAACCAGCTGAAGGTGTTGACCATTTGCATCACCCAGGGACTCCTTGTAAGTGCAAAGTTATGTGCAAAAGTGAGTTGTAGTTATTATGGGATTGAAAGAACCATTTGTGTATAGTGCCTCCCAGTTGACCCTCAGAATTCACAAAATTCAGATGAATCTTGTGTGCCTTAAATCCAAGCCTACAAGTAGAGGAAAACATTTGACTGTTTTCATTGTGGGCTGCTGGTATCATCTTCTCCAAGCAGTTACCTTTTGAAATGCATATTATTTTGTTATCTCTTACTTTTTTTCTCTATTTTATAGTTGGAGCCCTGGTGGCACAGTGGATAAGACCTTATCTGCTAATCAAGAGGTTAGCAGTTTAAATCCACCAGCCATTCCTTGGAAACCCTATGGGGCAGCTCTACTCTGTCCTACGGGTCACCACGAGTTGGAATCGGCAACAGGTTTGGCTTCTGGTTATTTACTGTCAGGGCATTATATTAATGTCTTATTAATTATGTGTGTGGTTGTTGTTGTTAGGTGCTGTCCAGTTGGTTCTGACTGGTAATGACCCTGTATACTACAGAATGAAAACTGTCCGGTCCCGTGTCATCCTCATAATCACTGCTATGCTTGAGCCCATCATTGCAGCAGCTGTGTCAGTCCATCTTTTTGAGAGTCTTCCTCTTTTTCGATGACCCTTGCTTTCCCAAGCATAATGTCCTTCTCTAGGGACTGGTCCCTTCTGATAACATGTCCAAAGTATGTGAGACAAAGTCTCACCATCCTCGTTTCTAATGAACATTCTGGCTGTACTTCTTCCAAGACAGATTTGTTTGTTCTTCTGGCAGACCACGGTATGTTCAATATTCTTCACCAACACCACAATTCAGAGGCATCAGTTTTTCTTAGGTCTTCTTTATCCATGGCCCAGCTTTTGCATGCACATATGGTGGTCGAAAATACCATGGCTTAGATAAGATGCACCTTAGTCCTCAAAGTGACATCCTTGCAAGGCGTTAACAAGGGGTTATAAAATATTTGTTTCTAAAAGAGGGTCTTGGATTGCTGGGCTTGTGTAGCACTGTTCTCCTTCACCACTGGGCAGGGCCGGTAGACATGTGGGAGACCCAGCTCTTTTCTTGGGGAGAAGGGATGGAAGAGTCAGGCTATAAAGTCAAGTCGTAATCAGCATCTCCCTTGCCAGGTGCCCCCAGAGGGTCTGAGATGACACTGATGCCTTTGTGGAAGTGTGTTTTGAACCAAGATTGCAGCGAGCAGCCATGTGTCTGTCTCATAAAACAATCCAGAGGGAGTTAATTCTAAACAGATCAGGGCTTCAAACTGGTTCTTTCTGGTTTGAACTCCTGCTTAGAATTTGCATATCTGAAAGTTCCCAGGTGAAACTAATGTTGCTGGTTAGGGACCAATTCTGAGACCCACTAGTAGAGCAGTGGTTCTCAAAATGTATTATACATAAGAATCACCTGGGAATCTTGTTAAACTGTAGATTCTGATTCAATATATCTGAGGTGGAAATGCAAATTCTCAGCAGGGGTTCAAAATGGAACTGACCTGTTCAAAGAAGCCCTGAAACAGATTGACTGTTGCAGGAATTAAGACGTAGGAGAAGGGAGCCAGCCCTGGAAATGGGTGCAACAGGATCTGAAATGATTGGAGAAGGTATATGTAAAATACAAGGTAGGGGGGGACTGGTGATGACAAGCTTGAAAGAAAGCACTCACTCTATTAGAAAGAAAGAAATGTGGAATCAAAACCTGACTTAGGAGAACAGACACGTGCATAACTCACCCAGCTCACAGGGTTGGCCTGTAGCTGGGCAGTCTTGAACAGAGCTGGCTAGTTCACCATTTCTTGTGGTTGTTAGTTGTAGTCAAGTCAGTTGCAGCTCATGGAGACTCCATGTGTGCAGGGTAGGGTTTTCAAGGCTGTGACCTTTTGGAAGCAGATCTGCAGGCCTCTCGAGATGCCTTTGAATAGGTTTGAACCAGCAACCTTTTGGCTGGCTGGTAGTCGAACACTTAACCGTTTGTGCCACCCATCCTTCAGTTAAGAACTAAAATGCTGCAAACATCGCACTGATATTTGGGCCTTTGCTTTTGGCAGTCATCCCTTTTTCTAATTTTTTTTTTTTTTGGCACCATAGGACTGTTTCCATAAATAGTGCATTTAATGGAGTGTGTTACTTTATTACTGTCAGCTACCATAACAGTAGAGGAAAATTCAATAAACACAAAAGCTAAGATCAGAACATTAGAAGGCTTCCAGTCCCAGATCCAATGTGAACTGGTGACTTTAAGCAATGTAACCTTTCTGTCTATGTCCTCACCTGCAAAATGCTTACCGTTCAGGGTGGTGAAGCCAGCCAGTTCAGTGCTTGGTTGAGAGTCAGTGCGCAACCAAAATTAAACCGGTTGTCATTGAGTCGGCTCTGGTTCATGGCGATCCCGTGTGTGTCAGAGTAGAACTGTGCTCCACACGGTTTTCAATGGCTGGCTTTCTGGAAGTAGATCACCAGACCCTTCTTCTGAGGCTCTTCTGGGTAGACTCAGACCTCCAGCCTCTGTTAGCAGCTACGTGTGTTAACCACGTACACCACCCAAGGACTTCGAAACCAAATTGAGAGTGTTTATTATTATGGCGGTGGTTTTTCCAATTTACAAATCCAAACGCTCCTTCCTATATTGCTAAGATGTAAACATGCAGCTTGGAGGGCAGTGCCTGTCAGATTTGCCTTAACTTTGGGCATCAGCAGCCTTACCACGCAGCAAATCCACAAATGAAATGTTGTGATTCTTTGCCACAAAATAAGTGGAAGTCACTTGCTCAGCCAGGGCACGGATCATGTGTAAAGGAGGAAGTGAAAAAATAAAAAGGCATAAATATGTGAGAAAGTTAGCAAATCAAAGTAATTAAGGAGCAAAATAATTACTTTGCTCTCCCTGGCTCAGCATGGATGCAAATGATGCATCATGAAGTAAGTCCCGATACAAAGGCAGACAGCATAACTGTTGCATCAAATATTTAGCCAGCGCCAAAAGCAATTTTTTTATTCTTTTTTTTTTATATGTTTGATTTACTAACCTTCAATGCATTCCCTATTTTTAGAGGTTGGCTCATATTTTTAATTTGTTTTCTCTGAAGCATTGGATCTTTACCAGTGTTTCAGCTGTCCACTCAGTTCCTAATGGCAGAGCAACACTGAAAAGCATAATTACATTTCCTAATTATGTGTAATTAGGCAAAACCCAGATGATGCATTCAACGGGCTCTCAGAATAGCCAGGGGTCAAGGACTGTTGGAATTCGGTAACGTTTTTATAAATAAGCTGGTACGTTATTTAACGTTGGGGTCCAAGGTGGTACTGGGTGCCTTGTAGACCAATATAATGGTTGAAATATATAGCATTTATTTATTTGGCCAAGTAAAACTATAATTGATTCTCCACCTTCTTACCCTCCTCTCTTTTTAAAACCAGGGTTTAGATTTGCTATTCTTAGCCCAAGAGAGGCCCTCTAAACTCAGAACCATAAAGTTCTGCTTACTGACAGCCTAAGTGATATTTATTTTTTCAAAGCTTAATCCTTTTGAAACATGGAGAAATAAATACATCCTCTTATCTACCATATGCCTGGGATGGGAAATAAATTCTTATTTTCCTGCGATGTGGTACCAGTGGGCTACAATGAATAATTTGGACAGTCTTGCTGAAGATAATAGGGAAGCCTTCTCTATTACCAGTGATAATTATGAATCTCATAATGGAAAACATCATGAGCCTGAACATCAATCAGGGAAGGTAAACAATGGGAAATGATAGGTATACAAAAGGGAAAATGGCAACGGCACATATGGAGGGAAAGCCCACAGAATTCTGGTGGGGTTATAAATCATACAGTGAAATAAATTCCGTGCAATGTTTTTAAAAGAAGATTCCGCAGACTTTTAAACTGGGTGCCTGGCCACCTTGCACGACTCATCCAGGCACCCCAGAGCTGCCCTTCTCGAGTCTACTGTGTGGCTACCCAGAGCTGGCTGGGGTGCTGGCTAACAATGTGGCCCTGTGAACTGACCCAATGACCTCACTCCAGCTCACCAGGGACTACACCAAACAGGCTAGAGTAAGTGGCACTGACCTTTGGGTTCTCAGGCCCCAACAGAACAACAAAGACCGGCCTATAGAGGCAGGAAGTCTAACTCCCTTTGCCAACCTAAAAGACTGTCTCCAGCCATGCGGACACAGCCCAGTGAAGCACCTGGCAAAGCTACAGACAAATGGATAACTGTCTTTCCAAACGGTCGTCCGTGGTCTTATCCCACCAAATAGCCCTGCATTCACATACTTTCTTCTTATCTTGCTGTCTTTTTTGTAGATTATCAAGTTACTTTGATGGACAGTCTTATTTTTTAAATAGGAATCGATTCATAACAGTGGGAAGACACTTCTCATTACCATTCAAAATGAAACTTAAGACTGTGTGACTAACTTATTTACTGTGTCACATGCAAGGACTAAAGTTTCTAGCCTTTCCCCGTATGTCTGCACATAGAAATTCACAAACCACGGCCCCCACCCATGGGAATTCAAATAGAACCTCTGTTCCAACCTCTATGTACGAGTAGCCTGGAGATTTGAGTCAGTTGTCAAATATGTTCTAAAGGCCACAAATATGCTCATGGAATTTGTTTTATAAGCTTAATATTATATTTTATAAAGCATATGTTTTCAAAGAAATATATAATTTTTCCCCCAAAGCAAGGGTTTTCCATGCCATATAATTTGCTAAATGTGGCTTTGCTACATAGTAGCCCATAATTTATAGTTAGCCTCCACAAGGCAAAAATAACTTGGAGCTGTGATTAAGTAAGTAATGGACAAGATAACTAATATTCCCGGAAAGATGGCCTTCCAGACATTCATTTTAAGTGACAAAATGGTTGAAAGTTGAGATGTGCAGTCCCGTACTAGCTTCACTGAATTGTAGGGAATCAAGAAGCAATGTTACACACTGGCATACCTGGACAGTCAGGACACGGGACCAAGAGTTGATATCCTCTATGTACTTTTTGGAAGGAGCTCTGATGGTGCAGTGGTTAAGCACTGAGCTGATAACTGAAAGGTCAGTGATTCAAACCCACCAGCTGCTCTGTGGAAGAAAGATGTGCTAGTTTGGTTCCTTAAAGATTACAGCCTTGGGAACTCTACGGGGTAGTTCTACCCTGTCCTATAGGGTCATTGTGAGTCAGAGTCGACTCCATGGCAGTGGATTATGTACTTTTTAATGAACCTGTGCCTCATTTTCCCAGTGAAAGTAAATGGGTTTATGTCTAATTCTGCCACTAGTTTTTTTCAGAAAATGATTTATTTGGAAGGGGTGTCGTAGTCCAGTTTTAACCAATGCTGAAGTGGCTGACCATGCAGTACAAAGGGAAGAATCAAGGCAGAGTGGAAAAAACATGGACTTTGGACTCAGGAAAAATGGGTTTGAATTCAAAGTTAGCCACCAAGAACTGTGTGACCCCTGGTAAAGAAATTTTTTTTAATTAATTTTAAAATAATTTAGGCTTACAGAAAAGTCACAAAAATAATGCAGAGTTCCCGTGTACCTGTTGACCAACTTCATCTAATGCTAATATCTTTCATAACCACCATCCAGTTATCAACACTAAGAAATTAACACTGATACAGTTGTTGTTGGTAGTTGCCATTGAGTCAACGCTGACTCACAGTGACCTTACATTTAAAAGAATGAAACACAGCAAGAGCCTGGACTACCTTCATGATTGTTGGTATCTTTGAGTCCATTGTTACAGGTATTGTGTCACACCTTCTCATTGAGGGTTTCCTTCATTTTCGTTGACCCTTTCCTTTACTAAGCATGATGTCCTTTGACAGCGATTGTTCTTTCCTCGTAACATGTCCAAAGTAAGCAAGTCAGAGCCTCACCATCCTCACTTCTAAGGAACATCCTGGTTATGTGTCTTCTGCTGTATTGGTACAAAACTATTAACTAACTCAGATATTAACTAACGTGCAAGCATTATTTGGATTTCACCAGTTTTTGCACTGATGCCCTTTTACTGGTCCAGGGTCCAATCCCAGGTACCACGTTGCAGTTAGTTGTCATATTTCTCTAGGCTTCTCTGGTCTGTGGCAGTTTCTCAGTCCTTATTTGTTTTATTGTTTTGTTTTTATGACCTTGACACTTTTGAAGAGTCCTGTTCAGTTATTTTGTAGAATGTCCTCAATTTGCCTAACGTGCTGTTCTCGGTCCATCATATCAGAAAGTACATAATGTCGAAATGTCTTATTACACATGATGTTAACTTTGACTGCTCGGTTAAAGTGTCTGCCAAGTTTATCCACTGTAAAGCTACTATTTCTCCCTGATGATTAATAAATATCTTGGGGAGATATTTTGAGGCTATTTCTCCTCAAATTTTTGTCCACTAAATTCAGTACCCATTGGTATATCTTGCCTGCAACAATTATTACTGTGATGTTATAATGGGAATTTTCTCTTACCCTCCTGCCTTCAGGATTTAGGAACTGGAATTCTTCCATATGAAAGTGCTGTCCCTTCTTCTACATTTATTTATGTGATCATTTTTTCACTGGTATCACTATGGGTTCATAAATATTGATTTCATTCTATAGGTTATAATATAATAATAATATTGTCTATTTTGTTGCTGAAACTGTTACAGCCTTGGCCATCGGGAGCTCTTTCACATTGGCTCCTGCGCCCTTTCCATATGCCACATCCTTTTTTGAACAAGCCCTTACTTTTTGGCACCTCAAGACCCTCCAAACTTCTCTTGTATTTTCCCTTTTTTTTAATCCTACACTTCATCTCATATACTTTGGGCATGTTACCAGGAGGGGCCAATCCCTGGAGAAGGGTGTCATGCTTGGTAAAGTAGAGGGCCAGCAAAAAAGAGGAAGACCCTCAACAAGATGGATTGACACAGTTGCTGCAACAGTGGACTTAAGTGTAATAATGACTCTGAGGATGGTGCAGGACTGGGCGCATTTCGTTCTGTTGTACACAGGGTTGCTATGGGTTGAAACTGACTCAAGAGTACCTAACGACAACAACAATTCCTGGAATTAACCACTTCTCCAAGGAGCCCTGGTTCTTTTTACCGGAGAATGGCATTTAGAAACCAAGATCTGCACGTTAGGTGTGCCTATTGCTACTGGGGTATCATTGTTTCTAGGACCTCTCAATAGACAGAGCTTGAAAGGATATGTACGTATACTATCCCATACAAGCATGCATATCTCTGTTTCAGTATCTCTCTGGCTCTCTCTCCATATATATAAATATTTAAATACAAGTTTGTACCTGATTCCAATTCCAGTCCAACAACTTTGGGTTTATTTTATCCTTTCTTGGGGTTGTTATTTAATTTTTCTAAATCTCAGTTTCTTCTTTTATAAGATGGAAATAATAACAACCATTCTTTAGGTTTAAGGAAGGCATGGTAGATTGTAAAAATGGTAGATTATTTCTTTTTTAAAGGAAAACAGTTCTTCCCTCCACTGCATCTATACTTATCCTAGGTGATAAGAGGCAGATCACTTAACTCAACCCACTTAAACTGGATTGACCATGTGACTTCCATTGTCGAATGAGACCTTAACAAACATGATGCTGGCAGAGGCCATGAAAAGCATTTGGATGTTGGGGCTTGCTCTCTTGCTGCTTGGAATTCTGAGACCACCACATGAATGAGCCTGAGCTAACCTACTGAAGGACGAGAAGCCACATGAAGGAGAACCAAGTTGCCCTAGCTAACTGATAGCCTGCCAGCCACCAGGCACATGAGTCACCCGAGAATTATCCAGCCGCCAGGTAACCCACCAACTGACCCCAGATACAGGAGAAAGCCCAGCAGATATCAGTCAAGACAGCCCATACCAGGAAGATCCCTGCCCATCCACCAAATCACAAGCTAACTAAAATTGTTATTCTTTTAAGTGACTGTCTTAGTTATCTAGTGCTGCTATAATAGAAATACCAAAAGCGGATGGCTTTAACAAACAGAAGTTTATTCTCTCACAGCCTAGGAGGCTAGAAGTCTGAATTCAGGGTGCCAGCTCCAAGGGAAGGCTTTCTCTCTCTGTCAGCTTTGGGGGAAGGTCATTGTTACCAATCTTCCCCTGGTCCAGGAGCTTCTCAGCACAGGGACCCCAGGGCCACAGGACGCACTGTGCTCTAAGAGCTTCTTTCTTGATGATGTGAGGTCCCCCTATCTCTCTGCTCACGTCTCTCTTTTATATCTCAAGAGACTGACTCAAGATACAACCTAATCTTGTAGATAGAGTCCTGCCTCATTAACATAACTGCCTCTAATCCTTCCTCATTAACATCATAGAGGCAGGATTTATGACGCATAGGAAAATCACATCAGATGACAAAATGATGGACAATCACACAGTACTGGGAATCATGGTCCAGCCATGTCAACACACATTTTGGGGGGACACAATTCAATCCATAACAGTGACTGAGTTTGGCAGTGGTTTGTTATGCAGCAAATGCTGGCAGGCACAGAAGAATTCATGCATGGAAAACAAGTAATACCATGTATCTGTTTACAGTGGGCTTTCAATGAGTCTTGGTTTTAGTTGCCACTGATGTTATTATTTTTTAGGGAAACCTAAAGTCCTGTGTGTTCCCAAATACCTTTCCAGCCTAACTGACTAAATGGGCTGTATTTGCTAACAATTGGGAGCACTCCTTTAGTGTAGATCAGTGCTTTCAGAAAGAACCACTGTTACAGTGTAAGGCTCTGTGCATTTATCAGCCCACAGGAAGGTGGAGTCAGCTCAGTAGATAGGAGACATTAGGTAGAGTGAATACTGAACACTGGGGAATGGAAAGGCCTTTATCTGGTGTTGCCTAAGGGTATGGGGAGCCTGGCCCGGTGTAGCAAGGGAGGGAGGAAGGTAGAGAGTAGGAAAGCGTGTGATTATCTAAGCAGGCCAAATTTAGCCTAATTAACAGGTTTGCCTAGGGCTGACCCTGAAGCAGAAAGTGAGACCTAGATTAGTCTGCTGTCCTCCTACCAGTAAGGTAATGATGAGGTTGAACCACCAATTTTCAATCTCTAGAAAAGATTCCCAAAATAGATGAGAGCTAGACATAGAGACCTCTACATTTCTTACCTCCTCTAAGATTCTGTAATTCCTAATGACCCAATGCATCTGTTTAGCACAGTTATTATTCTTGCAAACAAGTTGGTGCACTTTTGTTTCTGCAAATTGTGATCATATTTCCATGATGGTGCTGAGAACCATTTGCAGAAATAACTTACAGAGGCCCAGCTGCCTTAACCGGCAGGAAGATGAATGGCCATCCTGTTGCAATGAGCATGATCACCAGGAGGGAAAGACTAGCACTCTTGGTCCACCTGCCCAGTGTCTACTTGGTGTCCCATGAAGGACATAATCTGTACAGCAGCTCACCCTTAACTGTGGTTCTCCCAGTTCAGCCGCCCTTCCATCCACACATACAGAGAGTAACTCATACAGTTAGTGTGGGGATTTAATATCTGTAAGGTGTTTAATTGAACTTTGCACATAAACCAAAACCAAACCAAACCCACTGCTGTTGAGTCGATTCCAACTCATAGTGACCCTATGGGACAGAGTAGAACTGCCCCATAGAGTTTCCAAGGAGCGCCTGGTGGCTTTGAACTGCAGACCTTTTGTTAGCAGCCATAGCTTTTAAGCACTACGCCACCAGCGTTGCACATAGTCATGGCAAATGCATGGTAAATAGTAGGTGTTCTTTCCTTGTACTTTTTCATTATTCCAATTATCATTATTTATTTAGTTATTGACAGTCAAAATCCAGAAGTCTAATTTCAGTAAACTTCCCCTAACCCAATTTACTTAACCCTTTCACTGGCCTCTATTCTTCATGAAACCATTTGATTATGAGGCTGAATCCGTATCTGTTCTTCTCATCAAGGATGAGAAGAACCTACAATACTTCACCCTTCCCAGGGTAGATCCAAGCCGGTTGCCATCAAGTCGATTCCAACTCACAGTGACCCTCTAGGACAGAGTTAAACTGCCCCATAGGGTTTCCAAGGAGCGCCTGGTAGATTCGAACTGCCAACCTTTTGGTTAGCAGCTATAGCTCTTAACCACTACACCACCAGGGTTTCCTCCCAGGGCTCCCTCCCAGGGTGGATAAGAGAGGAGAAAAAATATTTCTAAGGTAATTTAGCAGGCACTCCGCAGCATGGTGGGGATGTAGTTGGCTTCCTGTTATGAAGCTCAGCTTATAAGTGCACGCGTATATCCCAGGGAGGTTTTCACTGAACCGAGAGATGCCACAAGCAGTCCTGGGCATAATAATTCAATAACAAACCCCTCAGCAATAAGTCTTCAAGTAGAGTGGACACTGTCTATCTGTCATATGAAGATTCAGACACTGATGTAATTTAAAATGCTTTCAATATTATGGATGCAAACATATGCCTTTTTATTTCTGAAGGAATTTCCAGGATGTTAGATTAAAAAATGAACAGAGGAAATGAAAAATAAAATTGCCTGTTGTACCACCACCTAAAGATAACCACTGTTATCATTTTGCTGTATTTCTTCTAGAGTTTTCTCAGCATGTCCACAATTGTTTTTACACAGTAAAAACAATTTTGCTGGCACTATGTCATTTGGTATTCTGTTTTTTTTTTTTTTTAATCTCAATTAAAGTTATAATAATGAATATTCTTTCTGCCCCAGCTTTTCAGATTGCTTATGAAGAGCTTGTATTATATCATAATAAAAATTAATTTTATTTTAGAGAAAAGAAAAGATGTTACCATGCAGGAATTCTATTTATCATTTGCGTACAGTCAATCAAAAGAGGCCCTTTTGTTTGATGAAATAAAACCCTTAAGTCTTTTAGCACCAAATGTTTGGAATTATCATGAAGCCGGCAGTGAATGCAGGAGATAAATAAGACTCATTTACATAACATCGATAGCTTTCTGAAATATTTATTTAGTTAATATTTTACTTCCTGTATGTGCATCTCTAAAACTATAAGATCCCACAGAAAAGTAATAAGAAGGAGTGCACTGGGTTAAGATTAACACTAATGAAATCTATATCTGTTAATATTTGAACAGTTTTTTGTTGTTGTTTTTTTAAACAAACTTTAAACTTGGATTATAGGTGTTTTTTTTTTTTTAATTTTCTTAGTGAACTAAGTTGGTTTCTTAAATTTAGATTCCATTATTTCATTTCAAACAAATCAGTATACACAGCATAAAAAAGTCAAGAATATGATCGACAATCTACCTAGGAAGATTAGGCAATGGGGGTGATGGCCCCCCACCCCCCAATTATTGCCTTTGTTCTTACAAGTGTGTTTAAATCTATTTCTGTTAATTTACAATTTGAAAGGTGGGTGAGGAGCAGAGTTTGAAAAATAGATTACTGTCTTCATTAATACAGGTTTGACCTACAAAGTCTTCACGTACTTAATGATTAAAAACCAAAGTACTAAATAATAAATTATAAGAATTTATAGGAGTCATCATCTTGAAATTAGCTTACTGAATGTTCTTATCATAATAAATCTGAGTGGGTGTCTAATTTAGCGTTAGCTGACTAAAATTATATGTTGCAGGCAGAAAAAAAAACACTTTTGTTTGAAGACAAATGCAGTGAGTTTAATCACAGGTGATCTGAAAGGCACCTATCTTTAGCGATGTTCACTTTGCAGAAACTTTGGCAAAACTGGTTGAGTGAAGATCGATTCCAATTTGTAAATCTGACAGGCAGTAAAATTTGCCAAAGCACTTCAGTGATGTTTGTGTTAACACTTCCTGCATAGAGCTGTAGCCCATCAGATTCCGGAGACCCAGCTAGTAGGATGGGGAAGACAATCTGTGCTCTCTCAATTCCAAGTCTATATGGACTTCATCACTTTCTGGGGAGTTTCTATTATACCTATTATCATTACAAAGAATATTTCTATCCATTCAACTAATATTTACTGGGCTTCAACCTTGGGTCAGGAGTCGCTGGGTGGTACAAACAATTAACACACTTGGCTGCTAACCGAAAGGTTGGCGGTTCAAGTCCACCCAGGCCATTGAAAACCCTGTAGAGCACAGTTTTATTTTAACACACATGGAATCACTGTGAGTCAAAAGCAACTCAACAGCAACTGATAACCCTGGATCAGTCAGGCTCTGTTCTAAGCTCAGGAATATAGGGGGAAAATAGGGCTCAGTCCTTACCTTCAAGTAACTCATAGTCTTTTATGGGAGGCAGATGTGGGAAAAATAAATCGAAATGATCTGTGGACAGAAAATAATAGGTACATATTCAGGTACCCAAAATACACACCAAGTACCCAGCTTTGTCTCAGGTGGAATGAAGGGAGCAAATTCTTCCAGGAGCAAAAAAAAAAAAAGGAAACTCGTTGCCGTCAAGCTGATTCTGACTCTTAGGGACCCTGCAGGACAGAGTGGAATGGCCACACAGGGTTTCCAGGGAATGCCTGGTGGATTCCAACTGCCGATCTTTTGATTACCAGCTGAGTTGTTAACCACAGTGCTGAGACAAATAGGAGTTTGTGGAGGGGATATAAAGTCTAGGGAAGACCTTCTGGCAGAGGGATCAGCACGAGAAAGGTATGCAGAGATGAGACAGGACATTCTGTCTGGGCAACTAGAAATAGTATTGTTGGGTATAAAGGGGGCAGAACTGAGTGGTGGAGGAGAGTGTTAAAGATTTAGACAGGGACCATATGGTGAAGGTCCACACAAAGGACTTGGATTTAGTGTGTAGGAGATGGGGAGGCATCTTGAAGCAGGGAGTAACTGAATCATACTTACATTTCACATTAAAGTAGAAATGGAAATAATCCTTTTCAGATACCAAATTTAATATCGTATGAGACAGAATGGTGGTGTGGGTATATATATATATATATCACACACCAATTTAAATGCTTTGCCCCAAATATGCAGTCTTTGTAAATCAAGAAGAAAATTGCAGACCACCCGATAGAAAAATGAGCCAAGTTAATGAACAGGAAACAGACTGAAGAAAATTGGACAAACAGAAAAAAGCCTCAACATAATGCTTAATTTATGGAAATGGAAATTAAATGAAGACGAGATCCCATTTTGCACCATGGCCAAACATTAAGAGAACAGAGAACTTTCATATTGATAAATGTAGAGCGTAAAACAGAAAAGATGTGCCAAATCTGTTCTGGAATAGAACTTTTTGTTGTTGTTGTTGCTGTTGTTGTTAGGTGCCGTCAAGTCGGTTCCGACTCATAGCGACCCTATGCACAACAGAACGAAACAGTGCCCGGTCCTGCGCCATCCTTAAAATCGTTGTTATGCTTGAGCCCATTGTTGCAGCCACTGTGTCAGTCCACCTCGTTGAGGGTCTTCCTCTTTTCCGCTGACCCTGTACTCTGCCAAGCATGACGTCCTTCTCCTTTTTAGCAAGATGTAATTCTGAGCCTCACTCCTGATAAATTGCTTAAGCAATTTTCTGATAAACTTTAATGGAATTAAGACTTGTTCTGGAAAATCAGTCATCCATGTACCCAGTGACTGTCAGTCAAGAGTCTAGGGACCTTAAACCAAGTCCCTTTCTTTTTGTATCTAGCCCAATATTGACTATCTTATCATTCTATTTCCCTATAAAAAGTCTCCACCAAGAGCTCATCTTTGAATTCATCTGCAGACAGGCCTTTTCCCTTATAGCAAGATTATAATAAAACTTTGACTCAATGCTCGTAACCAGATTTTCTAAAAAGTTTTCCTTAACAGGGGAAAAAGAACATATACTACTAATATGAGAATAAATTGTTTTGGTATTTTGGAGAGCATATCTTTTGATCAAGCAATTCCATGTGAACCAGAAAATACAGAAATACTTGAATAAATGTGCAAGGCTATCCAAATAGGTGAATGAATTTGTTGTATCATTATTTTGTATACATACACACAAACACATGTGTTTATTTATATTTCGAATCTATGACATTCTAAATTCCTATCAGTAGGGCACTGTTTAATTGAGTTATACTTTTTCTGAAGTTTTGAATATCAGATAGCAAAAAAAATAGATCTGAACATATGTATTATGGAAAGTTCTCCATGACATGATGTTGAGTGAAAAAAGCAATGCACTGAACAAAACACATATATTTTACCAGATTTAGTTTAAAAAAAAGAGTGTTCTACATATGCCTAAATGTTTTTGTGTGTTTGCATATGCCCATAAAGTGATTTAGGAGCCCTGATGGCCCAGTGATTAAGCATTCGGCTGCTAACCGAAAGGTTGGAAATTAGAACCCACCAGCTGCTCCTCAAGAGAAAGATGTGGCAGTCTGTTTCCATAAAGATTATAGCCTTGGAAATCCTATGGGGCAGTTCTACTCTGTCCGGCAGGGTGGCTATGAGTTGGAATCCACTCACGGGCGATGAGTGTGTTAAAATGAGCCGGATTGAGGAGATACACATTAGGCATTAACAGTGTGGGGAGGGACACGAGGGTAGAGAAGGTTCTGTTGAGGAGGAAACTTTTTTTTCCCCTGTATATACCTTTATATACCTCTGTCATGTTTGAGGAGCCCTGGTAGCTATGAGTCAGAATCGACTCGACAACAATAGGTTCGGTTTTGGTGGCACAGTGGTTAAGAGCTATGGTTGCTAACCGAAAGGTTTGCAGTTAAAATCCACCAGCTGCTCCTTGGGAACCCTGTGGTGGCAGTTCTGCTTTGTTCTATAGGGTCACTATGAGTAAGAATCAACTCGACAGCAATGAGTTTGGTTTATTTTTTGTTTGTCATGTTTAAATTTTTTTCTATCAATGTGTACTATTTTTTTTTTAAATTCTTGTTGTTACATAAATTTACCCATTTATTATAGGCTAGAGATGTTTCAAATGGTGGAGCTTCTACTGGTCTTTGAATTACCTCCATCTTCTGATCCCAGACTTTACTGTGACTACAAAGTGGTGCTGTAGGACCAGGCACCACCGGCTACTGTTTTCAAGCAGGAACTATAGTGTCAGATCCCCACAGGTCGTCTCTTCATTTTGATTTAGTCACAGAAGGAGCAAGCATTCTTGGCCTGCTGGCCGATTTCAGTTTTCTTCACCATTTTCCTGAGAGAGGCACCATAATAGGTCCCATATTTACCAATGATTCTGACCTTGGTGTATTTACCCATGTTGCTGCAAACTAGCTCCAAACTCAGAGAGGAAGAACATGTGCTATTTTTTTTTTTTTTAATTGTACTTTAGTTGAAGGTTTACAGAGCAAATTAGTTTCTCATGAAATAACACACATATTGTTTTGTGACATTGGTTGCCAACCCCACAACATGTCAACATTCTCCCCTTCTCAACATTGGGTTCCTCATTATCTGATTTCCTGTCCCCTCTTGCCTTCTCATCCTTGCCCCTGGGCTAGTGTGCCCATTTAGCTTTGTTTTGTTTTATGGGTCTGTCTAATCTTTGACTGAAGGGTGAACCTCAGGAGTAGCTTCAGTACTGCATTTAAAGGGTGTCCGGGGCCATGTTCTCAGAGTTTCTCTACTCTTCGTCTGACTAGTAATTCTGATCTTTTTTTGTGAATTTGAATTTTTTTCTACATTTTTCTCTCACTCTGCCCGGGACCCTCTATTGTGATCCCTGTCAAAGCAGTTGGTGATGGTAGCCAGGTACCATCTAGTTATGCTGGACTCAGTCTGGTGGAGGCTGTGGTAGTTGTGGTCCATTAGACATTTAGATCAATTGTTCCCAGAACATGTACTATTTTTAAAAGTTTTTTTTTTTTTTTTTTAATTCAAGAAGAACAGAGGGGGCAAAAGATCTAGATTTCACAAGTATAATTGATGAAGTGGCCAGTGGAAGACATTAGCATTCTCCTGCCACCCTGAAGCCCAGAGACCTGGCCAGCCTGGGAGAGAAGTGCAGTGAACTGTCATGAAAACAGTTTAACACTCCTTTGGTTCTCAAACATAAAGCTATGGGTGAGTCACAGGGAAAGGGAAGTGGAAGAGCAGGAATCAATTTGATTTTTCACCCCCTGCTGCTCCCCACCCCCACCCCCTCCTGCTCCTGCAATTTCTAATTAATTAGAGGAGTTGTGCCTTCCAGAAAAGATCAGGCATACCTTTGGGAATCTCACCAGGAAGAAATGGGTCTTGTGGTGAAAAGAAAAAGCTTTTTTTAGTATTAAAAATTAATTAAAAATGGAATGTGTTAAAGCTCGATTTTATCGTTAGCACCCATTCCAGAGAGCCAGTTGCTGTTGGTGAAACTTCGGATTCTTTCCGTCGCTGTCTTTTTGGTTTTAGAGCAGTTAACCTTTGCGTCCAGCACTTTATGTGGCAGTCCCTGAAACTCCTGATCCCCTGTAAATCTGTTAGGGAGGAAGGACTGCAATATACTCAAAAATGTGTCCATGGCCTCCTGTGTCAGAGGATACAACAGCTGGCAAACAGTGTGACCATCACAGCATTGATAGTGATCGATGCATATTTTTAAGGGGTAGACATTGATAGTTATTCTCAAAGGAAGAAAACCAGCATGGGTACAATTTAATGTGGCAGAACCTAGAAAAAAAAAATTTTTTTTTTGGCTTTTGAAAGACAGTATTTGTATCTCCTGTTTCCTATTACTTATAAACAGTCTCCCAGTAAATGGACTTTTCTCTTGTGTGAGAAGTCATAATGAACCTAATGCATTTGATGGCGTATCCTGACATAATGCTAATGGCTTAGATAAATACCATTTCATGTGTACACTTCTTAGTTTATTCTCAAAACAGAAATTGCCATGATTTTCCAGCTACGTACTAACATTATTAACAAATATATATGAACTTTTGAATGGAGTCCTGCATCTGCGCTGCCCCCCGTCCCTGTTCCACCCCCATATCCTAAAATGTAAACTTCTTTAATGTGAAGATTCTTGTCAAATATTTACCTATATTATGCTATTTATTTATATTATGTGTCAATTCCAGACACATAGGAGATGCTCATTGAATATTTATGAATCAGTGCATGGATGAATGAAAGAATGATGGTTTAATCTTAAGAAGGTAGTTGTAGAATTCCCACACTTCTTGCCATTCAGCTGTGGCCCCTGTCCTAGGCTCCTCCCATTCATTATCTGGATGCATAACACTTCCCCACCCCCTCCCACCACCCTGTTGCCCTCCAGTTGATTCTAACTCGTAGCTCATAGCCACCGTATAGGATAGAGTAGAACTGCCCATGGGGTTTCCAAGGCTGTAAGTCTTTACAGAAGCAGACTGCCACATCTTTCTCCCTCGGAGCAGCTGGTGGGTTCAGACCACTGACTTTTTATTTAGCAGCCGAGTGCTTTAGCCACTGTGCCACCAGGGCTCCTCGTGCCTAACATAGTAGGTACTCAATGAGTATAACAATGAATTGGCTAGGCTTTCATTTATTCGTTTATGCCATTGTCCACCATTAAATATATATATATAAAAACACCTCTCATGTCCCATGTTCTAAGAGGTGAAAATGCAGCAAAATGGAAGACAAAGTCCCCCCCCCCGCATAGAGCTTATGATGACAGGCAATGAACAACAAATAAATATTTAATGTAATTTCAGGTAGCAATGTGTGCTCCTGTCAGTCCTGCCAAGTACATATTCCTTAGTTCTTACAGATTCGTCACCCTGTCAAATGTGTGGGCATTCATGAGAAATGCCTAGAAATCAGCTAAAATCGGGAAGTTGTAGTGACCCAGCCTAGACCGCTCAGAGAAGATTTTTCTCCCAGGTTTTTATCTGTCTATCTATCTATCTATCTATTTATTCATCAGTATTGTATTTAAATATTATTTTTTGCTTCTTCTGTCCATTTATTTATTTATATATTTTTAAAAATGCAAAATATATACAGAAGCTGTCAGAAGAGTATAATGAACCCTTATCAATCCATCATCCAACTACAATAACTGTTGCACGTGCCCAATTTTGTTTTACCTTCCACCATCTCGTCCCCTACATCCAATATTTTACAGAAGCAAATCTAAGACATTATATCCTTTTATCCATAGATATTTATTATGAGTCACTATAAAATACGGACTCCCCAAAACATGACTATAATACCATTATCACACTCAAAAAATAGTAAAAACTCTTTAATGTCATTGTCTCTAGTCAAGGATCATATTTCCAATTGTCTCGTAAACATCGTGTCACTTTTTTTTTTAAGTTATTTGAATCCCCAGGGTTCCCCCCAAACTCATTTCTTTCTTTTGATGTTCCAAAAGTTGGTTGAGTACTTGCTGTCTAAAAGATTATGAAAATGATTGAAATAGGTAGAGAAGAAATTAAACATACCATGCGTTCCAGTCCAGATTGTAACATCTTGTAACAAGGCTAGAATTTTGCTTTCTAGTTGTGAAGTTGTGAGAAGGATTTGGTTATTGTTGCTATCGGTGGTGACGTCAAGTGACTTTTAGCTTAGAAAAGGTAAGCAGACGTTCCTAAAACATGCAGTCCTTGGCAGATTTCTTTATCAAAGGGGTCTCAAGAATCTCTGAGCCAAGTGTTTGTAACTATGGACCTTACAGAAGAAGGGCCCACTGGTGTAGAATCCTCTGGAATAATATGCAGCATTACATCCCATTTTACTTTTCTAGGAAGAGGATCCTTGTCTTGCATCAGATTCTCTTGGTGCTCAGTACTGAGAATCACTGTTCGAAGTCACTATTAGCCCTACCTTGACCTTTCAACTTCATGGCTGCCATTTGTGAAGAGCACTGAAGAGTGAATATTCTGACTCTAAGCTCCGCTTTAGTGGTCCCGAAGTCTGTTTTGTTTACTCCTGTGCCCCTGGAGCCCAGCACAGTGCCTTGCACACAATCAATACTCAATAAATATCTGCTGAATGAACAAATCAATGGATGAATGAACAGAAGGTGCCTGTACTACTGTTCTATTTCTGTGTAATAAATTATCACAAATAGAAGCTGTTGTAGTGGATTGAATGGTAGCCCCCAAAGAGATATGTCTCTGTCCAAATCCCTGGAACCTGTGCATGTGACCTCATTTGAAAAAAGAGGTCTTTGTAGATGTAATTAAGTTAAGGATGTTGAGGTAGTGGGATGTCCTTCTTGTGTCATGCATGTAGAACATCAGGCATCGAAGACTGATTCAAATCCTGGCTCTGCCTCTTCCTGTCTGAGGCACTGGACAATTTTCAAATGCTCCCCGAACCTGGATTTCTTCCTCTATAAATATAATGTCACTATACATTTGTACTTCCCAGGATTGCTTTGAGCATGAATTGAGACAAGATAGGTAAAATGCAAAGAATAGTCCCTGGCCCATAGTAGGTGCCCAATTAGTCCTATCAAGTAGTTTTTTTTTTTTTTTTTATGATTACTTGTTTTTAGTAATAATAATGATTTTTTAAAGCTTAAGGTGAAGCAGGAATTCTTGTACTTAAAATATACGTCTTGAGTTTCCCCCTGCATTTGTGGTGTTTAGACTTAAATGGGTGTCTGGGGTTGATAGTGCTCTATGCAGAGAAGTTAATACTGTTCCCAGTATCCGTGAGACCAAAGCACACAGGCTGATCCATGATTGATCATGTGTGTAGATGGTGATGGAACTGAAGGGTGCTGATTCTACCTTTCTTCAGAGCCACAAAAATATTGGTCTTTTTGTCTTCCATACTATAGATTTCCCATGGAGCTCCTGGCTTAACTTTTGTTTAATACCTGTATTATGAAAACACTCAAGAACCTTCCCTGCCCATCTCCGTGGCAGTAACATAAATCAGTACCTGCGATTTCACAAATCTCTTGCTGCACCTCCCAGAGTCTGCTGGAGAGAGCCATGGTCAGATTTCTAAATGGTCATGCCAGGCTCTCTCCCTTTTGGGGCCTAAGACGTGGTTAACTTGTAATAAATGTGACTCCCTCATTAAAGGAAAGCTGAAGCAAGGGAATAAACATGGAGACTCATCAAGACTTGCCATGCTATTTTTTCTAGCATGTCAGCTGTGTGAAGCCTCTTGTTCCTCTGTCCTTCAGGTTAGTAAAATCAAGACCAGTTGCTGAAGCTATGAGCTATCAATAAAAGTTAATGTACCACAGGAAATTGGAAGAGGAACAAAATCACTTAAGTGTTCAGGGCCACCAAGCCATCCGTGCATCTTCTGTGAGCTGGTCGACTCTTGTTGCCCTGGCTTGCAACCTAGCATGATTTTCCCAAGCAAATGCCAGAGCACGCAGATCAAGGACATTGGCAGTAAACCAGGAATACACTGTTCCCAGCCACAGGCTATCCAGAGAATTGGGCAGGCTGCAGTGTACCTTAAAGTAGGACCATGTCCAATCGCTGGTGTTTAAAGTTTTTCTTCCAATACATGTAGTAGGGTCAGTAGGTGACCACACTTAGCAGCCAAGCATGCACCAGCAGGGCTTGGGAACAAAGCTTTTCTTCAGTCTAAAGATTCAAATCTATTCCCAGGCCACAGGCTGCATGAATGTTACAGCCAAAGCTTTCAAATATATGCTTCATCCAGAAAGACTCCTACTGCAGGCTAGGTCTAGTCCTTCTGACTCTGAGCTCAGCATGGAAGTAAAAGTCTTCAATAAATGTTCATAACTGAAGACGCATTCATTCCATTATGTACTTGGCTCATGAAGAGTGGTTGATGATAAGTACGGGTGGACAGAGACCAGGAAAGTGGAGAGGATGAGATAAAGAAAACTACAGGTAGTCTTCCTTGAGCACTATTCACTATTCACAGTTTCCTAGGGCTGCCATACCAAAGTAGCACAAACTGGGTGCCACATAAAAACAGAAATATATTTTCTCACAGCTCTGGAGGCTGGAAGTTCGCAATCAGGGTGTTGATGCCTTCTGAAGGAAAATCTGTTCCATGCCTCTTTCCTGGCTTCTGGTGACAACCAGTGATCATTAGCATTCTTTGACTTACAGATGCATCACTTCAGTCTCGGCCTCCATCTTCACATGGCCATCTTTCCTCTGTCCAGCTCTCTGTGTCTCTTCTCTCTAATAAGGACACCACTCAGATTGGATTAGGTCCCACCATACTCCAATATTACCTCTCGTTATAGATATAGATACGCTCTTTGTTCCAGAAATGAATTTGAGATTGGGCAAAGTCCTTTACATATATTGCCTTAGTTAGTGAATCTTTACAGTCTGCAGCTGTTATTGTTTCCAGTTTACAGATAGAGAAACTGAGACTCAGAGAAGTTAAACGAGTTGCTTAAAGTCCTAAAGCTGGTGGACTTTGGCCTCTGAATTGCAGCATTAGGTTTCTCAGTCTGCTAATCTGGGTCCCTTTGCAACCTCCTCATTGTCTCTAAAATGAATTTCAAACCACTACATGCCCACTAGAATGGCTACAATCAAAGAGACTGACCATACCAAGAGTTGTGAGGATATGGAAGAATTAAAACTCTCATACAGTGCTGGTGGGAATATAAAATGGCATATCCACACTGAAAAATAATTGGCCACTTTCTTAATAAGTTAAACATACATATGACACAACAATTCCACTCCCACGTATCTATCCAAGAGAAAGGAAAATATAGGTCTACACAAAGACTTTTACATGAATGTTCGTAGCAGTCATATTCACGATAGAATGGAAACAATCCAAATGTCCCTCAGCTGGTGAATGGACAAATAAATGTGGTAAATCCATACAATTGAATAGTACTCAGCAATAAAATCTAACTAACTTATTGATATATTCTATAATATGGATGAACCTAAAAACATTATTCTAAGTGAAAGAAGCCAGTCACAAAAGGCTACATGTTACAGTCATACCTTGGAGATACTGCGGGTTCGGTTCCAGACCACGGCAATAAAGCATATAGCGCAATAAAGTGAGTCACACAAATTTTTTGGTTTCCTAGTGCATATAAAAGTTATGTTTTACTGTACTGTAATCTGTTAAGTGTGCAATAGCATTATATCTAAAAACAATGAACATACCTTAGTACGTACCTTAATTTAAAAATATTGCTAAAAAATGTTAACCATCATCTAAGCCTTCAGGGAGTCATAGTCTTTTTGCTGGTGGAAGATCTTGACTTGATGTTGATGGTACTGACTGGTCAGGGTGGTGGTTGCTGAAGGTTGGGGTGGCTGTGGCAATTTCTTAAAATAAGACAATGAAGTTTGCTGCATCAATCGACTCTTCCTTTCATGAAAGATTTCTCTGTAGCATGCAATACTGTTTGATAGCATTTTACCCATAGTAGAACTACCTTCAAAATTGGAATCAGTTCTCTCAAACCCTGCTGCTGCTTTATCAACTAAGTTTATGTAGTGTTCTAAATCTTTTGTTTTCATTTCAACAATGTTCGCAGCGTCTTCATCAGGTGTAGATTCCATCTCAAGAAACCACTTTCTCTGCTCAGCCATAAGAAGCAACTCCTCACCCATTAAAGTTTTATCATGAGATATGCAGCAATTCAGCCACATCTTCAGACTCCACTTCTAATTCTAGTTCTCTTGCTATTTCCACCAGTTACTTCCTCCACTGAAGTCCCAAACCCCTAAAAGTCATCTCTGAGAGTTGGAATCAACTTCTTCCATACCCCTGTTAATGTTGATATTTTGACCTCTTCCCATGAATCATGAATGTCCTTAATGGCATCTAGAATGATGAGTCTTTTCTAGAAGGTTTTGAATTGACTGCCCAAATCCATCAGAGGAATCACTATCTATGGCAGCTATAAATAGCTTTACGAAATGTATTTCTTAAATAATAAGACTTGAAAGTTGAAATAAGTCCTTGATCCATGGGCAGCAGAATGGATGTTGTGTTAGCAGGCATGAAAACAACATTAATTTCCTTGTCTGTCTCCATCAGAGCTCTTGGGTGATCAGGTACATTGGCAATGAGCAGTAATATTTTGAAAGGAATCATTTTTTCTGAGCAGGAGGTCTCAACAGTGGGCTTAAAATGTTCAGTAAGAGGCGGGGCCAAGATGGCTGACTAGGTAGAAGCTACCTGTGATCCCTCTTGCAACAAAGACTTGGAAAAACAAGTGAATCGATCACATACATGACAATCTACAAACCCTGACCATCAAACACAGATCTAAAGAGTTGACCTGACTGACACAGACTGAGAATGAACAACCACGGGGAAGCAGCAACTGTTTTCGGAGCCTGTAGCCAGCGTCGCAGTCCGGAAGCCTTGGCACTGGGCTTTGGACTGGGCACAGGGGAGCTAAGCAGGACATCCTGTGACGACACAAACACGGGGACGCAGCCCTACCCCCCAGAATTGACCTCGGGGGAAGCCCAGCCAGTGCATGCAAGCAGCGCAGCGACGTAGCTGACAGGAGAAGTCACTGGGAGGCAGCGACTGATTTTGGAGCCAGGAGTGCAGCGTCCCAGCCAGGGAACCTGGGCGCTGGGCTTTGGATTGGGAGCAGAGGAACTAACCACGGCTTCTGAGACAGCGCAAGCACGGGACGTGGTCTGACCCTCGGGGGCAATCTCTACCCAGCCAGTGCACACAGTCAACGTGCCCCTGGGGAATCTCAGATAAAACAGTCATCCCAAGCAAGATAAGTAACTTTGTCTATATTCCGGGGTGCTACTCTCTCCTATTTATCTGAACCCTCCCCTCCCCAGGCGGCTTCATTAACATTGGAATTTCCTGAGCCAGAGAGTGAACTGCGCTGTGGTTTTTCTTTCTTTCTTTCTTTCTTTTGGTCTTTTCCTAACCCATTCTCCTGGCCTGAGAGAAGCAGCTACAAAAAACCCACGGACCAAAAATCCTTCCCTAATTGGACTAAAAACACAGAACCAGCTCCAGCCAAGCATATGTGATCCACAGTCTTGGGCTTTCATCCCTACAGGGAACAAGGGGGCTATTATAATGCAAAGGCATTTCTGATAGGGATCTGACTGTAATTGTTTTAGCGGATTACTGGAAAGACAAGTTTCCCAGGTCTGATATCTCTGCGTATTCAACAGAGCCCTCACTGACCCACAACAGGGAACTGAGGGCTGAAGCTACCCCCAGACCACCTAGCCTCCTGCCTTAGGGGTCTAAGGAGGGTGACACCTACCAATCTGTAGAGGTACTTGCATTGGGGGCCTAAGGTACAGCTGCAGAGCCCGCCCACCAAGGTGCTTTAGGAATAGAGACATACCTACCTCACTGACACTTGGGGGAAGCCTATCAGCATCCTGCCCCCCCGGAGCGTGAACCCCTGCTGCTACTAGAATCTGGTGCACACAACTATCACCACTACTTCTCTAGGTGGATAGGTGACAGTCTGCATCACACACTTGACCCAAAATCAGATTCTACTCAAGAATAGTGAATGGACTCAGGCTTATATATCTGGTAACAGCCCAAACCAGCTGGTAATAGGACATAAGTGAGTCAAGGGCTACAACAATCAAGACAGCGCAATCTAGTAGCCCATCTACGTATATTGAAAGAAAACAAAACAAGATAAGACTCGGTGAGCAAATATAGAATAAATCACTACAATATCTTAGTGATGGCTTGGAGACAGCAGTCGATATCAAACCACATAAAGAAGCAGACCATGATTGCTTCTACAACTCCCCAAACTAAAGAATCAAAATCTTTCCCAAATGAAGATACAATCGTGGAATTGCCAGATACAGAATATAAAAAACTAATTTACAGAATGCTTCAAGACATCAGGGATGACCTCAGAAATGAAATAAGGCAAACTGTAGAAAAAGCCAAGGAACACACTGATAAAGCAGTTGAAGAATTCAAAAAGATTATTCAAGAACATAGTGGAAAAATTAATAAGTTGCAAGAATCCATAGAGACACAGCATTCAGACATCCAAAAGATTAACAATAAAATTACAGAATTAGACAACGCAGTAGGAAGTCAGAGGAGCAGACTCGAGCAATTAGAATGCAGACTGGGACATCTGGAGGACCAGGGAATTGACACCAATATAGCTGGAAAAAAATCAGATAAAAGAATTTTAAAAAATGAAGAAACCCTAAGAATCATGTGGGACTCTATCAAGAAGAATAACTTGCGTGTGATTGGAGTCCCAGAACAGGCAGGGATAACAGAAAACACAGAGAGAATAGTTGAAGATCTGTTGGCAGAAAACTTCCCTGACATCATGAAAGACGAAAGAATATCTATCCAAGATGCTCATTGAACCCCATTTAAGATTGATCCAAAAAGAAAATCACCAAGACATATTATCATCAAACTTGCCAAAACCAAAGATAAAGAGAAAATTTTAAAAGCAGCCAGCGATAAAAGAAAGGTCTCCTTCAAGGGAGAATCAAAAAGAATAAGTTCAGACTACTCAGCAGAAACCATGCAGTCAAGAAGGCAATGGGATGACATATATAGAGCACTGAAGGAGAAAAACTGCCAGCCAAGGATCATATATCCAGCAAAACTCTCTCTGAAATATGAAGGCAAAATTAAGACATTTACAGATAAACACAAGTTTAGAGAATTTGCAAAAACCAAACCAAAACTGCAAGAAATGCTAAAGGAAATTGGTCAGAAAACCAATAATATCAGATACCAGCACAACACAAGCTCACAGAACAGAGCACCCTGATATCAACTCAAATAGGGAAATCACAAAAACAAATTAAGATTAATTTAAAAAAAAAAAAGCTCAAAACAGGGAATCATTGAAGTCAATATGTAAAAGATCACAATAATCGAAAAGAGGGACTAAATACTGGTGGCATAGAACTGCCATATGGAGAGGGATACAAGGCAATATAGGACAAAACAAGTTAGGTTTTTACTTAGAAAAATAGGGGTAAATATTAAGGTAACCACAAAGAGGTATTACAACTCCATAACTCAAAATAAAAACCAACAATAACATAACTCAGCAAACATAAAGTCAAATACTATGAAAATGAGGAACACACAATTTACAAAGAAAAACGTCTCAGCACAAAAAAAGTAAGTGGAAAAATGAAATTGTCAACAACACTCATAAAAAGGCATCAAAATGACAGCACTAAACACACACTTATCTATAATTACGCTGGGTATAAATGGACTAAACACACCAGTAAAGAGACAGAGAGTCTCAGACTGTATAAAGAAACACGATCCATCTATATGCTGCCTACAAGAGACACACCTTAGAGACACAAACAAACGAAAACTCAAAGGATGGAAAAAATATATCAAGCAAACAATAAACAAAAGAGAGCAGGAGTAGCAATATTAATTTCTGACAAAATAGACTTCAAAGTTAAATCCACCACAAAGGATAAAGAAGGACACTACATAATGATAAAAGGGACAATTGACCAGGAAGATATAACCATATTAAATATTTATGCACCCAGTGACAGGGCTGCAAGATACATAAATCAAATTTTAACAGAACTGAAAAGTGAGATAGACACCTCCACAATTATAGTACGAGACTTCAACACACCACTTTCGGAGAAGGACAGGACATCCAGTATGAAGCTCAATAGAGACACGGAAGACCTAATTGCTACAATCAACCAACTTGACCTCATTGACTCATACAGAACACTACACCCAAATGCTGCAAAGTATACTTTTTTTTCTAGGGCACATGGAACATTCTCTAGAATAGACCACATATTAGGTCATAAAACAAACCTTTGCAGAATCGAAAGCAGCGAAATATTACAAAGCACCTTCTCAGACCGCAAGGCCATAAAAGTGGAAATCAATAACAGAAAAATTAGGGAAAAGAAATCGAATACTTGGAAACTGAACAATACCTTGCTGAAAAAAGACTGGGTTATAGAAGACATTAAGGAGGGAATAAAGAAATTCACAGGATGCAACGAGAATGAAAATACTTCCTATCAAAACCTCTGGGACACAGCAAAAGCAGTGCTCAGAGGTCAATTTATATTGATAAATGCACACATACAAAAGGAAGAAAGAGCCAAAATCAGAGAACTGTCCCTACAACTTGAACAAATAGAAAGTGAGCAACAAAAGAATCCATCAGGCACCAGAAGAAAACAAATAATAAAAATTAGAGCTGAACTAAATGAATTAGAGAACAGAAAAACAATTGAAAGAATTAACAAAGCCAAAAGCTGGTTCTTTGAAAAAATTAACAAAATTGATAAACCATTGGCCAGACCGACTAAAGAAATACAGGAAAGGAAACAAATAACCCGAATAAGAAACAAGATGGGCCACATCACAACAGACCCAACTGAAATTAAAAGAATCATATCAGATTATTATGAAAAATTGTACTCTGACAAATTTGCAAACCTAGAAGAAATGGATCAATTCCTAGAAAAACACTAC
This sequence comes from Elephas maximus indicus, assembly GCF_024166365.1. Lineage (NCBI taxonomy): Eukaryota > Metazoa > Chordata > Mammalia > Proboscidea > Elephantidae > Elephas > Elephas maximus. Next base: position 44,640,543 of record NC_064839.1, read on the forward strand.
CTAAACTAACACGATTAGAAGTAGAACAACTAAATAGACCCATAACAAAAAAAGAGATTGAAACGGTAATCAAAAAACTCCCAACAAAAAAAAGCCCTGGCCCGGATGGCTTTACTGCAGAGCTCTACCAAACTTTCAGAGAAGAGTTAACACCACTACTACTAAAGGTATTTCAAAGCATAGAAAATGACGGAATACTGCCTAACTCATTCTATGAAGCCACCATATCCCTGATACCAAAACCAGGTAAAACATCACAAAAAAAGAAAATTACAGACCTATATCCCTCATGAACATAGATGCAAAAATCTTCAACAAAATTCTAGCCAATAGAATTCAACAACATATCAAAAAAATAATCCACCACGACCAAGTGGGATTTATACCAGGTATGCAAGGCTGGTTTAATATTAGAAAAACCATTAGTGTAATCCACCATATAAATAAAACAAAAGACAAAAACCACATGATCTTATCAATTGATGCATAAAAGGCATTTGACAAAGTCCAATACCCATTTATGATAAAAACTCTCAGCAAAATAGGAATTGAAGGAAAATTCCTCAACATAATAAAGGGCATCTATACAAAGCCAACAGCCAACATCACTCTAAATGGAGAGAGCCTGAAAGCATTTCCCTTAAGAATGGGAAGCAGACAAGGATCCCTTTATCACCGCTCTTATTCAACAGTGTGCTAGAGGTCCTAGCCAGAGCAATTAGGCTAGACAAAGCAATAAAGGGTATCCGGATTGGCAAGGAGGAAGTAAAGTTATCACTATTTGCAGATGATATGATCTTATTCACAGAAAACCCTAAGGAATCCTCCAGAAAACTACTGAAACTAATAGAAGAGTTTGGCAGAGTCTCAGGTTATAAAATAAACATACAAAAATCACTTGGATTCCTCTACATCAACAAAAAGAACACCAAAGAGGAAATCACCAAATCAATACCATTCACAGTAGCCCCCAAGAAGATAAAATACTTAGGAATAAATCTTACCAAGGATGTAAAAGACCTATACAAAGAAAACTACAAAGCTCTACTACAAGAAATTCAAAAGGACATACTTAAGTGGAAAAACATACCTTGCTCATGGATAGGAAGACTTAACATAGTAAAAATATCTATTCTACCAAAAGCCATCTATACATTTAACGCACTTCCGATCCAAATTCCAATGTCATATTTTAAGGGGATAGAGAAACAAATCACCAATTTCATATGGAAGGGAAAGAAGCCCCAGATAAGCAAAGCATTACTGAAAAAGAAGAAGAAAGTGGGAGGCCTCACTCTACCTGACTTCAGAACCTACTATACAGCCACAGTAGTCAAAACAGCCTGGTACTGGTACAACAACAGGCACATAGACCAATGGAACAGAATTGAGAACCCAGATATAAATCCATCCACGTATGAGCAGCTGATATTTGACAAAGGCCCAGTGTCAGTTAATTGGGGAAAAGATAGTCTTTTTAACAAATGGTGCTGGCATAACTGGATATCCATTTGCAAAAGAATGAAACAGGACCCGTACCTCACACCATGCACAAAAACTAACTCCAAGTGGATCAAAGACCTAAACATAAAGACTAAAACGATGAAGATCATGGAAGAAAAAATAGGGACAACCCTAGAAGCCCTAATACAAGGCATAAACAGAATACAAAACATTACCAAAAATGATGAAGAGAAACCCGATAACTGGGAGCTCCTAAAAATCAAACACCTATGCTCATCTAAAGACTTCACCAAAAGAGTAAAAAGACCACCTTCAGACTGGGAAAGAATTTTCAGCTATGACATCTCCGACCAGCGCCTGATCTGTAAAATCTACATGATTCTGTCAAAACTCAACCACAAAAAGACAAACAACCCAATCAAGAAGTGGGCAAAGGGTATGAACACACATTTCACTAAAGAAGATATTCAGGCAGCCAACAGATACATGAGAAAATGCTCTCGATCATTAGCCATTAGAGAAATGCAAATTAAAACTACGATGAGATTCCATCTCACACCAACAAGGCTGACATTAATCCAAAAAACACAAAATAATAAATGTTGGAGAGGCTGCGGAGAGATTGGAACTCTCATACACTGCTGGTGGGAATGTAAAATGGTACAACCACTTTGGAAATCTATCTGGCGTTTTCTTAAACAGTTAGAAATAGAACTACCCTACAACCCAGAAATCCCACTCCTCGGAATATACCCTAGAGATACAAGAGCCTTCACACAAACAGATATATGCACACCCATGTTTATTGCAGCTCTGTTTACAATAGCAAAAAGCTGGAAGCAACCAAGGTGTCCATCAACGGATGAATGGGTAAATAAATTGTGGTATATTCACACAATGGAATACTACGCATCGATAAAGAACAGTGACAAATCTGTGAAACATTTCATAACATGGAGGAACCTGGAAGGCATTATGCTGAGCGAAATGAGTCAGAGGCAAAAGGACAAATATTGTATAAGACCACTGTTATAAGATCTTGAGAAACAGTAAAAACTGAGAAGAACACATACTTTTGTGGTTACAAAGGGGGGAGGGGGGAGGGAGGGAGGGAGGGAGGGAAAGGGTTTTTTATTGATTAATCAGTAGATAAGAACTGCTTTGGGTGAAGGGAAGGACAACACTCAATACATGGAAGGTCAGCTCAATTGGACTGGACCAAAAGCAAAGAAGTTTCCGGGATAAAATGAATGCTTCAAAGGTCAGCGGAGCAGGGGCGGGGGTCTGGGGAACATGGTTTGAGGGGACTTCTAAGTCAATTGGCAAAATAATTCTATTATGAAAACATTCTGCATCCCACTTTGAAATGTGGCGTCTGGGGTCTTAAATGCTAACAAGTGGCCATCTAAGATGCATCAATTGGTCTCAACACACCTGGATCAAAGGAGAATGAGGAACACCAAGGTCACACAATAACTATGAGCCCAAGAGACAGAAAGAGCCACATGAACCAGAGACTTACGTCATCCTGAGACCAGAAGAACTAGATGGTGCCCGGCCACAACCGATGACTGCCCTGACAGGGAGCACAACAGAGAACCCCTGAGGGAGCAGGAGATCAGTGGGATGCAGACCCCAAATTCTCATAAGAAGACCATACTTAATGGTCTGACTGAGACTAGAGGAATCCCGGAGGTCATGGTCCCCAAACCTTCTGTTAGCCCAGGACAGGAAGCATTTCTGAAGACAACTCATCAGACATGGAAGGGACTGGACAATGGGTAGGAGAGAGATGCTGATGAAGAGTGAGCTACTTGTATCAGGTGGACACTTGAGACTGTGTTGGCATCTCCTGTCTGGAGGGGAGATAGGAGGGTAGAGAGGGTTAGAAACTGGCAAAATTGTCACGAAAGGAGAGACTGGAAGGGCTGACTCATTAGGGGGAGAGTAAGTGGGAGTACGGAGTAAGGTGTATATAAGCTTATATGTGACAGACTGACTTGATTTGTAAACGTTCACTTAAAGCTCAATAAAAATTATTAAAAAAGAAATGTTCAGTAAACCATGTTGTATTGTAAACAGACGTGCTGTCATCCCGGCTTTGTTGTCCCATTTATAGAGAACAGGCAGGGTAGATTTAGCAGAATTCTTAGGGCCCTAGCATTTTCAAAATGGTAAGTGAGCGTTGGCTTCACCTTAAAGGCATCAGATGCATTAGCCACTAACAAGAGAGCCAGACTGTCCTTTGAAGCTTTGAAACCAGGCACTGACTTCTCCTCTTTAGCTGTGAAAGTCCTAGATGGCATTTTCTTCCAATATAATGCTGTTTCATCTCCGTCAAAAGTCTGGTGTTTCGTGTAGCCGCCTTTAGCAGTTATCTTAGCTGGATCTTCTGGCTAACTTGCCGCAGCTTCTGTATCTGCACTTCCTGCTTCGCCGTGCACTTCTGTGTTATGGAGGTGGCTTCTTTCCTTTAAACCTCAGGAACCGACCTCACGTAGCTTCAGACTATTCTTCTGCTAGCTCCCTCACCTCTTTCAACCTCTCTCAACTCTCTCAGAATTGAAGAGAGTTAGGTTCTTGCTCCGGATTAGGCTTTGGCTTTAGGGAATGTCGTGGCTGGTTTGATCTTCTCTCCAGAACGCTAAAACTTTCTTCATATCAGCAATAAGGCTGTTTTGCTTTCTCATCATTCATGTGTTCACTGGAGCAGCACTTTTAATTTCCTTCAAGAGCTTCTCCTTAGCATTCACAGCTTGGCTAACTGGTTCAAGAGGCCTAGCTTTTGGCCTGTCTTGGCTTTCGACATGCTTTCCTCACTAAGCTTAATCATTGCTAGCTTTTGATATAAAGTGAGAGATGTATGACTCTTCTTTCACTTGACTGCTTAGAGGCTATTGTAGGGTTATTAATCAGCCTAATTTCAATATTGTCGAGTTTCAGGGAATAGGGAGGCCCTAGGAGAGGGAAAGAGGTGGGGGATAGCCAGTCAGTGGAGCAATCAGAACACACGTAACGTTTATTAAGTTCGCCACCTTACATGAGTGCAGTTCACGGCACCCCAAAACAATTATAATAGGAATATCAAAGATCACTGATCACAGATCACCATGACAGGTAAAATAATAATGAAAAAGTTCGAAATTATGAGAATTACCAAAATATGACACAGAGACATGATGTAAGCACATGCTGTTAGAAAAATGGTGCTGATAGACTTGCTCGACACAGGGTTGCCACAAACCTTCAATTTGTTAAAAAAAAAAAATGCAGTGTCTGTGAAGTGCAATAATGTGAAGCACAATAAAATGAGGTATGCTTGTATATAATAATATTTATACGAAATTTATAGAAAAGGGAAATTTATAGAGACAGAAATTGGAATAGTGGTTGCCTAGGGCTGGGTGTGGAAACCCTGGTGGCGTAGTGGTTAAGTGCTACTACTGCTAACCAAGAGGTCAGCAGTTTGAATCCGCCAGGCGCTCCTTGGAAACTCTATCGGGCAGTTCTACTCTCTCCTATAGGGTTGCTATGAGTCGGAATCAACTTGATGGCAGTGGGTTTCATTTTTTTTTGTTTGTTTGTTTAGGGCTGGGCGTAGGTGGGGGTGACTGAAAATGGGCATGAGGGGATTTTGGGTGGTGATGGAAGTGTCTTGAAACTAGATTATGGTGATAGTTGCACAACTCCATAAATTTACTAAAAGTCATCAAACTGTACCCTTACAGTGGTTAAATTGTGTGGTGTGAAAATTATACTTCAGTAAAGCTGTAAAAAAAAAAAAAAAAAAATGAAATCCAGAACCATTAAGTCAGCCAACTGAGCCAATAGCTAAAGGGAGCTGGGAAGATTTTCACTAAATGTACATGATAAGCCAAACTCTGCCATTCTTTCCACCAATTTAGCAGGAATTACTCTGAGATTGAAGAGGAGACAGAGTGTTGAAATGAACAGCAGCTGAGAAGGGATGCTGATATCAACATTTATTGGCCCTAGTACACTAAAAAAAAACTCAGATGTCCCACACTCTTGAACAGTGACCATTAAGACTCTGCCCGAATGGGTGAGAAAAGAGCCAGAGCCAGTCTGGCACTTGTGTTACTTGGTTCTTCTCATGGCTTTTTAGTGTGTCTTTGCATCCCTAAGAAATTTGTACTTTTATTTTCTTTTCTCTTAAAACCCACCACAGGCACCACAGGCACCATACACGCACACACAAATACACACACACAAGTAATTTGTAAAAAGTCATAAAATAAAGTTTTTAAAAGAAGAAAATAAAAATGACTCCTAACCCCATCACTCGGAGATAGCTACTGTGATTTTTTATTATTATTATTTTTTTTAACTTTAGTCGATAGGCAACTGTCTTATTATGGCCCTGTGAACTCCAATCCTCCCTTGATCTTGAAGTGAATCAAAACACAGCTCTGCCTTGGCACCCTGCTTGGGATAAAGATGCCGAAGGCTCAGGGGGTGCTCCAGAAAAGGGCAGGGGCTCGTTTTGACCATCTTCAATGGCTCAGTTGTACCCACTTACCCAAGTATCCAGACTGCCATGTCCATGCAATGGCTTTCCATTGGTCACTTCCTTAGTTTACAATTGTTTTGACTACAGTCATGAACACAGGTTTATATACCCACCTTCCTCTCATCCCACTCAGTAATGATTTAGATGAGGATGCAAACTAGAATTTATTTCATGACCTAAGTCTGGTCAGTTTCTATAGCTGGTTGAAGAGGGGTGTTGAAAAGGGTTTCAAAGCTGCATGTGAACTCTTTGGAAAAGGATGTCATGATGAATTACATTTTCTGCTGTATTTTTGTGGGGTGGGGCATGGTGGCCTACTTACCCTAATTTAGATGCACAGATAGTGCATAGTTGTAGATTTTTATTTTCTACAAAACACTATCAATTGCTCCCAGATAGCCTCTAAGCAGAGTCAAAGCCAGCAGAGGGAAGACTTAGCGTTTTACTTTGTAGTTCGTGTATATGTGCTTATGTCCATCATACCCTCGAGGTCTCGTCTCCAAATTGTGGAGAGGCCAGCACATTTGGAGAACGTGAGATTTGTTGTTTATGCTGCCATTTCAGCAGTCTGTGTTTATGTGGGCTTAAAGGTTTGGAAAGCTGAATGACACAGATCAAAGTCAGCCTGGCTGATCTGTCTTCTAGTCCTTGAGGAGACTTCTTATGTCAGCTACAAATCATCGATCAAAGTATCTATCTGTCACCTGTCCATATGTAAGACTAGGCCTAAGTACTTTGACAGGGCATGCTTTAAATATCAAAGAGGAAAGAGGGAATACCTTTACTTCTCTTAAACTCGAGACTCTTTGGATAGCAGGTAATTAGCTTCCTTAAGATTCTCTTGATACACATCTAGAACTCTCATTTCTGTTGAGATTGGTGACAGTGACCCAATTTCTCTTTGACTAAGTGTACAGACACACTTTATTTCTGTCCATTCTAGGAATTATAAGCTTTTCAAATTTTACAGTCATCCAAACCCAGTCCCCAGTGCCGTCAAGTCAATTCCGACTCATAGCGACCCTATATGACAGAGTAGAACTGCTCCATAGAGTTTCCAAGGAGCGCCTGGCAGATTTGAACTGCCGACCCTTTGGTTAGCAGCCGTAGCACTTAACCACTACACCACCAGGGTTTCCTTTAGAGTCATAGCGGCCCATTAAAGGACATTTCTTCTGACCTATGCATTTCACAGATGGGAACACTGAGGTCCAAGCTTGAATGACTTACTGAGGGTCACCCTTGTGGTGACAGCCAAAAAGAATAGACACTGTGTCTCCTGATTCATGATTCAGGACTTGTTTTTCTATGTCAGGTTGTCTAGATAGATACACGCATGGATGATAGATAGGTAGGTAGACAGACAGACAGACAGACAGACAGAAGTGTTGGCAAGTCAAGACTGACTAATGGAGACCTTGTATACAACAGAATGTAATGTTACCTGGTCCTGTGTCATGCTCACAATTGCGGGCATGTTTGAGTCCGTTGTTGCAGCTGTTATGTCACTGCATCTCACCCGTGGTCTCCCTTGCCTTCTCTGGCCCTCTGCTTCATCAAACATGATACTCTTCTGCAGTAATTTTTCCTTCCTGACAACATGTCCAAAGCAAACAAGTTGGACAATGTTCTGTTGTGATCTATATGCTTTTCATTGGCTAATTTTAGAAAGTAGATCACCAGGCCTTTCTTCCTAGTCTGTCTTAATCTGGAAGTTCTGATGAAACCTGTCCACCATGGGTGACCTTGCTGGTATTTGAAATCCCAGTGGCATAGATTCTAGCATTACAGCAACACGGAAGTCACCATGGTACCATACACTGACAGACAGGTGGCTGTTGTCTCTTTTGTAAAAAAAAAAATCTGTTATTGTAAATTTGTAATTCTCCTTCCTCTTCTCACCTCCCTCCTTGCCCACCAATATAGTAAGTGCTTTTAAACCTGAGATTACCTGCCCGCTTCTGCCATGAATGTGACCTCAAAAGTCTCCTGGGTCCCACCAGCCAGGGTCCCATAGACTCCTAGGTCTGGTTAATTCTTCCTGGAAAACCAGTTTTGAGGTAAAACTATTAAACATATTTTCCCCCGTTGCACAGATAAGCAGCTCAGTAAATATTTGTTGAATATTAAATGAAAGAACTAATGGCATTTCTACATTGAACATAATAATTTCTAATGTTCCTGGGGCTTTTCTTTCTTTCTTTCAATCCTCTTTTTTTTTTTTTTTTAATGAGGCAGCCAGGAATAATAACCTCAGCTGCTGTCATAAGCTGGGAAGAGAGGGCAGATCTTCCCCCGTGGCTTTGTCCTTGTTCTTGTAACCTGTATGCACTGCCGAACTTCCTGAATAACCATGTCACAGCGGTGGCAGGAGGAGGGAGCAGGATGAACTTGAGCCTGGATGCCTGGACTAAAGCCTTGTTATGATGTTTGCAGAGAGCCGGGGGACTGCTGAGTGTGTAGCACAGGCCTTGATTATGCTCATAGCTCTTTCCACCACAACTTCCGATACTTCCACAGCTGAGTGACCTGAGTCAAGACCTGTGAGCCCCAGGTGACACTCAGCCTCAAAAGATCCCGTTCACTGGACACCCTTGGACAGCTGTGGAACTGTGGTCACAGTCCCACTAACCCCAAATTGAGGCCTACAGGGAGGCAGATCAGAAGGCAGGCTCTGGAAAATGGCTATTAAGAAGCTACCCAGGTCTTTCCTTCCTGGACCTTTGGCTGTTTTCCCCCATTCATGCCTGTGGAAAGCCTGGCTATGGCCTTGCAGCTATTTCCCAGAATGCCACTCTTCAAAGGCACGCTGGTGAGAAAGGAGCCACGGGTGGCCCATGGCGCAAACCTCTGTTGACCCTCCTGACCAGCGTTTTAAGTGTGTAAGAAGCCCTATTCCATATCCAACGAGGAGTTTAAACATAAAGTGAGCCCTTCTATACATAATTGCAAGTGCTTTCAGAGGCAATACGAAGTACTGTGAGGTGAGGTGGTAATAGTGCGACCTCCAGAGTCTGGCTACCTGCGTTCAAATCCTAGCTCCAGCATCACTCATTGTAAGAACTTGGGAAAAATCAATTTCTCCAAGTCTCAGTTTCCTCCTAAGTAGCATAGAGATCATGAAAGAATGTAGCCTGTTGCAGAGCATGCAGTCAACAATTTTATTGTAGAACTATTACTAGTATCATCATTATGAAATTAGCCATCTTGTGTTAAAGAAGAGGATAAAGGAAAATTCAGGTTTTAAAGTGAGGTAGTAGTTATAGTGGAGAATAAGAGACAGTGGTGTCTGACACACTTGGTGTCTGTGCCTCAAGCCAGTACCATAACCTCTCTGGGCCTCAGTTTCCTCATTAAAAAAAGAGAGAGAGAGAGAGAATTAGCTAAAATGTCATGGGGCACGTATCCATTTTCTTTCTCTTGTCCTTTTATTCACATTTCATACTTGCTTGGAGCCAGTGCCAGCAACTGTAATCACACTGTCCCAGTTAGTCTCTGAGCCCCTCCTTCTTCATCCACCAATGCCGCCATCTTGGTTGTGAAACAACATCACTATTTACCGTGCACACAAACCACCCCTTAAAATGCTGGTCCCCTTCTGTTTCTTGATCTGGGACTTGTTTACGAAAAATTTGAGATGTGTGCTTGTTATACTTTACTGCATACATATTTTTCATCAGTAAGAAAAATTTTTGAAAGCTATTTCAGATAGATGCTAATACCATTAGTTACTGAGCTATGGCTTTTAATTTGCAGCAAGAAGAAACTAGCTCCTATTGCAAGAATTCTGGTCATCACCCTTCAAGTTTACTGTCTCTTTATACTGATTTTTCATTAAATTGTGACACCAATATTTGCCAACTGGTAAAAGTGGTAAGAATGCAGGTTGTTTAGCCACTAGCTTTTTGAAAGCCTCTTAGCTTTTCTGAGATATCCATTCATTCAAAATATTTACCACCAGTGTGATGGCTGGTATCTTTTCCTACCCAGCTGACTCAGTGGATTCTGATGAGGGGTTAGGGCTGGTTTCCTACTTCTCAAGTTTAAATTCAGGGGTGGTGGGAGATTTAAGGAGATTAAGCAACTCAGAAGACCTTTTTGAAGATGAGCCAGCTCTAATTTCATCACTTGGTGTTCACTTCTTCTTTAGGCTCTACTGCTCCTGGTAAATCAGGTAATAGATTTCTGTTAAAGACCACTATGTGCTGGCCTCAGTGACAGCACCCTTGCTTTGTAAGCCATTCTCTGCATTTATTATCTTCCCAGTGTATAGGAATTTCTTGGTGTCTGAATTAGTATTTCTCTAATTTTCAAGTGCCTGATGAGCCTGGGTAAGATTAAAAAAATGGTAACTCAGTTTAACTTCGTTAAGGTAGGAGAATGTTTTGGTTACTGCTTTAGTTACCTAGTGCTGCCTTGGCATTCCTTGGCGTATAGATGGCATTTCACATGGTCTCTTCATCTCATGTGTGTGTCTCTCCATAACTGTTTTCCCATTTTATAAATCACAACTCAGAAGGGATTAGGTTTAGGACCCACCCTACTCTGGCAGGAGCCCTGGTGGAGTACTGGTTAAGAGCTCAGCTGCTAACCAAAAAGTCAGCAGTTGGAATCCACCAGCTGCTCCTTGGAAACCCTGTGGGGGCAGTTCTGCTCTTTGCTATGGGGTTGCTATGAGTCTGAATCGACTGGAATTCAATTAGTCTGTACTCTGACATGGCTTCATTAATATAACAAAAGAGAAAACTTTATTTCCAAACAAGGTCATTCATAGATACATGGATTAGGATTTTAACATATATTTTCAGGGGACAAAATTCAGTCCATAGCGCTGCACCCTTAAAAACCAAAAAACCCAAACCCATTGCCGTACAGTTGATTCTGACTCATAGTGACCCTATACGACAGAGTAGAACAGCCCCCATTGGGTTTCCAAGGAGCAGCTGGTGGATTCGCACTGGCAGCCCAGCCAAACTCTTAACCACTATGTCACCAGGGTTTCCTTGATTGCCCAAAATTCATGCCCTTCTCATGTTCCAAATGTATTCTTACCCTATCCCAGCATCTCTAAAAAGTTTTGACCCATTCCAGCATCTACCCCAGGTTCCACATCTCACCTTCTGAGTCATCTGAATCAAGAACAGATAAGCCTCTAGGTGTTTTCCATCCTTGGGCAAAATTTCTCTCCATTTGTGGATCTGTGAAGCCTAGGATATATTTACTATTTAATTGTTTTGTTTTCTTTTCTTGGCTACATAGAATTCACTCTGCCGCCTTCCTGACTCTTCATATTCCTTGTCTAAATGTGGGTAGTCTCAGAATCCCAGTACATTCCACCAGCCACCGTTTACAGAAGCTTAGGAAGATGGAGGCAGACCCGTAAGAAAGGCTTGATTTTTTCTAAGTCACAGTGGCTATTTCGTGCTCGATTACAACTCTGTGTACCCTTTCAACTGGCTTGTCAGTGTAGCTCCTGCATGTCCTGGATAATCCCACAATGGTGACAGAGTGATTGCCTTTTAGGTTTCTAGGGCACCTTATTCAGTTTTTAAAAAACAGATTTTCGCACCCTCTTATTGCTTCATAGAAACTGGTTCCAATTCTTACTGCTGATAAACTTTTAGCCTATGGGTTCCTGGGAGTAATTGCCCTCCCTTATCTAGTCCTACAGACTTGTTTTGTTTTGAGTTATGCTCATTTTGGGCCTCCCACCCCTCTTCTTTTTATAAACAAGCTCCGTGATAATATATACACTACAGATGGACAGCAGCCAACATGCTCTCTTTTGTGCCGTGAAAGTGTTCATATTTCAGCTTGTTTACTTGACTTCCTTACACGTCCTACCTTTTAATCCTCTTATAAATTTTGGTTTACAGCATAACAACTGAGAACACTTAAGGTTTCTTTCTTCTCCTACCAGCTCTGTTTTAAAAGCCATTCTAGAACGTCTTATTTTAAGATTATACCTATTGTACCTCCGTTGAAGCAATGGCTATTTATGGTCAAGCTCTTACTCCTAAACTTCGAGTCTTGTCTGCATTTTTCTCTGCTTCCTTTTTGTCATGTCCCTTATGACAGAAACTCACCGATTTTCTGTTGTAATCAACAAATAGATATTGAATGTTTGACTTCTTTTTAAAAAAAGATATTTCAAGGATAAGATTTTCTGAATGTCAAAGACGTTTTCTCATTCACCTCTTTATTCTCTCTCTCTCCCTCCCTTTAATTTAATGTTTTTAACTTATTTTGCCTTGGATAATTTTCAAAGTACTGTTTCCCTGTAGAGATCTCTAAAAGGCAGAGGTTCTGGCTATTAAAGATTCGCCACCCTCAGAACAGCCCAGTTAGGGCACCCTCAGGTTATTTAGAGCTGGATTTTATCTCAGAAAATTAAATAAAAGAAGATTAACCAAAAATCTAAAGGAAAATGCCTTAAACACCTCATCTATTATGCTGTGCTCAAACAGATATTTTCATCTTAAGAGCTTGGCAAGCCCAGTGGAATGCTCTTTCTAGTTTGGGGCATAAAATAAGATAACGCTTTGAATTCCTACAGGAAATCTTGTAACTCTACTTAAAATTAAGGCATAAAGTATGAAAATGTGAGTTTCATCTGTATAGTTCTTATTACTTTGCCTATTAACTTAAGTGGTTTCTATATCTGCGGGTTTGAAGAGCCCCAGGACGTTTAAATACCACTTAAAAGTCCTCCCAGGTCAGTACTGAATGGTGAACTCAGATTGGTAAAGAAGAAAGTCTTGCATTTAGACATCCCCTTTGTCTTCTACAGAAACCCTGGTGGTGTAGTGGTTAAGAGCTACTGCTGCTAACCAAAAGGTCAGCAGTTTGAATCTACCAGGAGCTCCTCGGAAACCCTATGGGGCAGTTCTACTCCATCCTGTAGGGTCCCTATGAGTCGGAATCGATTCGATGGCAATGGGTTTGGTTTTTTTTGTTGTTGTTTTCGGCTTCTAATTTACGTAGATGATGGAGGAGGCCAGAAACAGTGGTCCTACTTTATCTACCTAGGACTTTAGCCATCATATCCTATTTGCAGTCAATTTAAATGCCAAAGTCTTCACGATAGCATAGGTGGTCCTCTGTGTCTACCCTTCCGCCTCCTCTCTCTGACCTGGCCCACCTTCTCTTTCTGACCTGTCTCCGTCTCTTCTCCTCTTCTCCCTTCTCGATCAACCATTCCCGAAACTTGCCAGCTGGCTCTTGACCCTAGGCCTCTGCCTTTGCTGTTTGTTGCCTCTTCCAGGAACGCTCTTCCCATAGAGTGCCATGGGCTGTTCCTCTCCCAACACTGGGCTTGGCTCAAATGTCACTTTCTCAGTGAAGCCTGTCCTCACCACCCGCTGTAAAACAGCATTCTTCCTCCCTGCCTCCTGCACTCCTTCCACCTCCCCCTGCTTTATATTTGTCGTGGCACTTATTACCAGCTGGCATCAAGTAGATATATACAGATATAGAGATAGAGCTATATATAGACACAGACATAAACATAAACATAGCTATATATGACTTATGCGTTTATTCTCTGCGCTGGAGAATGTAAGTTCATAAATACCAAGATTTTTTGTCTATTTTGTTTGCCGTTGTATTTCAAGGGCCTCGAGGAGTGGTCTGCACATAGTAGACAATTAATAAATATTGGTTAGATGAGTGAATCTAGAAATAGAGTGACTCTAGATATTTGTCATACTGTGGTGGCTTGTGTGTTGTTATGTTGCTGGTAGCTGTGCCACTGGTATTTCAAATACCAGCAGGGACACCCATGGTGGACAGGTTTCAGTGGAGCTTACAGACTAAGACAGGCTAGGGAGAAAGGCCTGGTGATCTACGTCTAAAAATTAGCCAATGAAAACCTTATGGATGACAACAGAACACTGTCTGAATTAGTGCTTCTGAAAAACGAGCCCCCTAGGTTGGAACCCACCCACTCCCACTGCCATTGAGTCGATTCCGACTCATAGTGACCCTATAGGACAAAGTGGAACTGCCCGATAGAGTTTCCAAGGAACACCTGGCGGATTCGAACCGCTGACCACTTGGTTAGCAGCCGTAGCACTTAACCACTATGCCGCCAGGGTTTCCCCTGAGTTTGAAGACACTCTAAATACATAGTGGCTGCAACAGTGTACTCAAGCATATCAGTAATTGTGAAGATGGTGCAAGACTAGGTGATATTTCCTTCTGTTGTACGTGGGGTTGCCATGAATCAGAGCCAACTCAATGATAGCTAACAATTACAATATAATGTTCAACTCCCTCTACCACGTAGTAACAGTAAAAAAAAAAAAAAAAAGTAGAGTTTTAACCTTTCACAGCAAAGGAAACCAGCCCATGAAGTTAGGTTACTAAAAGTCATGCAGATAGTCAATCGGATGAGATAAGATTGGAAACCTGTTCTGTCCAATTCCAAATCCCCTGGTCTGCCTCTTATACGTCAGATGAATTAGACTCATTTATATAGGCTCCCTAGGATTCTTTCTCATTTATACCTGTCACCAGAGAGGAAGCTCACTGAAGACAAGGTCCCCCCGCCATGTCTTAGCGTACCTGGTAGCAGCTCAGAAGTACCCTTTGCTGCATTTTTAAGTGCCACCGCCTGAGTTTCTGAGTAACCGTCTTCATTGGAGGAGGCAGTGCTGCGTGATCTTCAGGATGTCAGATTATGGGTGGGAATCCCCAACCATCATTTATGACCTGTGTCATCTTGGGAAATGACGTTGTCTGAGTCATGGTAGGTAGAAGTGGCATGCTGAGTCGTGGCCTAGCACAGGCTTTGCAAGCAGGCCCCTGGCTTAAGTTCCTAGCTCTGTCATTGAGTAACTGTGAAAGCTTTGGGGCAAATTAACAACTCTAAGCCTCAGTTTACTCTCCTGCTGAATGGGGATAATAATAATTGTAACCATTTTATAGGGCATGGGAGAGGATCAAATGAAATGATACATGTAAAGAGCTTGGCATGTTCTCTGGAGCATATTAAAAAAAAAAAACCCAATGCCGTCGCGTCAATTCCGACTCATAGCGAACCCATAGGACAGAGTAGAACTGCCCCATAGAGCTTCCAAGGAACGCCTGGGGGATTTGAACTGCCAACAGCTGTAGCACTTAACCACTATGCCATCAGGGTTTCCTGGAGCATATCAGCACTTAACAAATGTTAGCTGTTACGATTATCAGTAACACCTACCTCATAGGGTTGCTATGAGGATAACACATGAGATAATGTTTATATTTCTTCAAGCAGAAGAACCTAGGGAATAAAATCAGCATGGTGGAGGGCAAGGAGCACAGCTTCCAGGGTCATAGATAAAGACACAGGTTCATTTACTCTCTTTGTGACCCGGGCAAATCACTAAGCTCCCCTGAGCCTCAGTTTCCTCACCTGGAAAGGGGCCCAAAGCGCTGTCTTGGTAGGTTGTTATGAGGACTTGGGGATATGTGAAGTTCATATCTCAGTTTGAAACACAGCAGGTGCTTGATAAATGGTGCCCCCTCCCATTAGGATAACAGTGATGGTGGTGATGGTACTTGCTGTTCCTTAAAGTGTCTTATTTCAGATTCCCAGTTGGTTTGTTTATGTCTTAAGGGCAGAATCCGTGGCTCATACTTTTTCTGGATTCCCCTCACATCCCCAAACATCTAACACTACCCTTGGCATACAGTCAACTCCTCCCCACCACCAAACAATAATAAAAATAATAATAATTAGGGATTGATCCATGACCACTACACCTGATTTCTATCCAAGTAGCAACATGGTGCAGATGGTTAAAGCTACTAACCGAAAGGCTGATGGATCAAACCCACCCAAAAGTACCTTAGAAGAAAGGCCAGGCAATCTGCTTCCGAAAGCTCACAGCCATGAAAACCCAACGGCGCCCAGGCCTACTCTGACATGCACAGGGATGTCATGAATCAGAATCGACTCAACAGCAAATGATATGGGTTTGGGCCTGGCAACATTGTCATGTCTAGAGGTAACATCTATCTGTCTGGAGTCTCTATGGTCTGTTGTATTACTGTTTAGTTGAAGCCTGACATTTTTCTAAACATCGAGAAATCTCGTGCCAAGGTTTCAGCTGACCAAGAATGTATATTAAAAAGTAGACATAGTAAAAGTGAAAATAGGGATGATCCAAGTTGCTGGTTGCCACACTCAACTCGTCAAAGACTTAATTTTGCGAGTAAGAAAACGAGACTCTATTTTGTGACTTATTTCATAATTTTGCAGAAATATCAGATCAACTTGGGCATCAGAAGAGATGCCAGTACCAAACAGGGACGTCTTTGCTGCATTTGCAGTTTTCTCTCCCATTCACATGAAAACACCTTACATGGTTGGAAACATCTAAAGGCTATTTTCTATTTTATTTTGCATTACTTCACTCTAATGCTTTAACTCGTACTTGTGGAAATTAGACTGTCACCTGCTTTTAGCATCCTGTTCTTTCGTGTTTGTAATGAAGCCCTCTGGGTATTATGCGATTGCAAAAATGAGTTACAAATCCTCATTCAGTATACAAAGGTCTGTAGCTGCCTGCCTTCTCTGTTTTAATAGTCTACAAAACAAGAAATAATTAGTCAAGCACTATTGGTAATTAAGCACATAAGATGAACATTAAACAAACTGCAATCTTGCATCATTTTGAAGGTGGATAGGCAGGTTTTCACCTTTGGAATCCAGCCAAAATGCCCATCTTCATTCCCTTTGCTCCTTATTTATTACTGGCGAGGGAATTTGCTCACCTAACTTGCTGATGTACTCTCGCCAGCAGTCCATCTGAGAGTTCACCTAAGTGGAGCGGCTATTTTTTGAGAATGCTACCATTGGGAGAGGATGATTTCAAAGAACTTGATGTATCAAGTGGAAGGACAATGCGTTTCCCCAACAAGGAGTGTGTTTCTAAGTTAGGATCAGCTCATGACTCAGAGAAATGCCCTACCTTCTGGCCTATGATACTGACTTAGAAGCATCTATAGGGTCCTGTCTCCTGTTTTTCAGGACAGTCTTTCTCATTGGGTGTTCCCCTTCCCTACCCCTTTAAGCTTCTTGTAAAATTTTGTTGACATAGTCCCTGCTGCTCAAAGTCTGAGAAATTTTGCAGTCTAATGTAGTCAAGTTTTTCCTGAAAACCAGAACTTCTATAAAACTACCTTATAGGTTTTGGACAAAATATATTGTCAAGGAAAATCACATGATCAAAGTCTCCCTCTAGCCCATTTAGACTAGAGAATTAAATATTCACTCAGCAAACACTTTGGGGGTGGCTCCTATTTGCTGGGCTCCTTGCTAGGTATATAATAAGGAATAGTCCGTCTCCCCGAGGTAGTCGCTGCCTAGCTTTATGACCAGGCCTAATGATGACTTGATGCTGAGTATTTTTATCTTATTGCAGTGCATTCTCCCTCGTTCCATGGTGTGAAATCTGGGTAGACAAGATTTGCACATGAAATGTGGGGTCTCCATTATTCACTCAAAAAATATAGAAAGACTGATGATTTTCCTTTTGGCTGGTCTACCCCAAAATGATTCTTCTGCTCAGATGGTTTCTGTGGTGACTCTGTGGATACAGGCATTTTCTTTTGGAATTAGAAAAAACTGGTGCTAAATAAGAGCCCTGGTGGAGCAGTGATTAAGAGCTCGGCTGCTAACCAAAAAGTCAGCAGTTCAAATCCACCAGCCACTCCTTGGAAACCCTGTGGGGCAGATCTACTCTGTCCTATATGGTCACTATGAGTTGGAATTGACTCAACAACAATGGGTTGGGTTTTGGGTTTGGGTGGTCTATATGAGCCCTGGTGGTGCAGTGGTTAAGTGCTCAGCTGCTGATTGAAAGTTCGGTGGTTTGAAATCAACATCTACTCCACAGGAGAAAGATGTGGCAGTCTGCGTCCATAAAGATTATAACCTTGGAAACCCAGTGGGGCAGTTTTACTCTGTCCTATTTTTTTTTTTTTGTAGGATTGCTATGAACCCAAAAACAAACCCAGTGCTATGAGTCAGAATCAACTCGATGGCAATGGAGTTTTGGAGTGGTAGAAAGCATTCTTCATTATTTCTGGGGTTCATTTTTTACTATTAAATTAAAAATGAATATCAGAAGGCCAACACTTCTTTACATGCATATATTATAATTTTCAAAGCCTTTGACAAGCATTATTTAGGGAGCCAGGACAGTATTAGTGTCCCCATTTTATAGCCTCTGGATAATAGTCCTAGAGAGGTTAAGTGACTTGCTCAAGATCACACAATAATCTGGCAGAGCCAAGATGATCTATCCTCTGTCTTTTTCATCATCCATGCCTCCCCGTAATGGTTCCAAGTTGGAGGAGAGGTGAAGAAGGGCCATGTTGACCCTGTACATCTGAAGTCCCAAATTTTTACGAGATCATAATGTTTTTAAAAATATTTTGGCAGCAAAGATTTTTTTTTTTATTGTACTTTAGATGAAGTTTTACAAAACAAACTAGTTTCTCATTAAACGGTTAGTACACATATTGTTTTATGACATTGGTTAACAAGCCCACGGCATGTCCACACTCCCCCTTCTCAACCTTGGGTTCCCTATTACCAGCTTTTCTGCTTCTAGTCCTTGCCCCTGGGCCGGTGTGCTCGTTTTGTTTTACGGGCCTGTCTAATCTTTGCCTGAAGGGTGAACCTCAGGAGTGACTTCATTACTGAGCTGAAAGAGTATTCGGGGGCCATAATCTCAGGGTTTCTCCAGTGTCTGTCAGGCTAGCAAGCCTGGTCTTTCTTTTTGAGTTAGAATTTTGTTCTACATTTTTCTCCACCTCTGTCCAGGACCCTCTATTGTGATTCCTGTCGGAGCAGTCAGTGGTGATAGCCAGGCACTATCTAGTCGTACTGGACTCAGTCTGGTGGAGGCCATGGTAGATGTGTTCCATTAGTCCTTCGGACTTACCTTTCCCTTGTATCTTTAATTTTCTTCATTCTCCCTTGCTCCCAAAGGGATAAGACCAGTGGAGTATCCTAGGTGGCTACTCACAGGCTTTTAAGACCCCAGACACTACTCACCAAAGTAGAATGTAGAACATTTTCTTTATAAACCCTGTTATAGCAGAGTGCCTGCTCAGTGTGAGTGATACAGCATGACCTTGAAGAACTTGCCCCAGCAGTGTGATAGAAAGAAGAATCTGTAATTGTTCTCAACTCAAGGAACTGCAACTAAACTGGAGGCTTCTTGAACAGGAACCATGTGGTTTCATCTTAGTCTTCCCAGGGCCCAGAACATAGTAGGTGTTCAGGAAAAGCTTGTTCAATTGTCAAATAACACTACTTCCTGCCTGGGATGCAAAAAGAATCAGAAAATGGTGGCGGAAGTTGTCTTTGCTGTTGAAATTATTGTAGCCTCACCTCTAGGCTTTGTGAACTTGAGCAAACTGCTTAACCCATCTGGACCTCTTGTTTTCACTGGCAAAATAGAGATAAAAGATACTAAATGCAATATAGTATCCTGAATTGGATCCTGAAACAGAAAACAGACATTAATAGAAAACTGACGAAATCTGAGTAGAGCCTGATGTTTAGCTAATAGTAATATACCAATACTATATTTTTTTTAATTTTTATTGTGCTTTAAGTCAAAGTTTACAGATCAAGTCAGTCCCTCATACAAAACGTTATATACACCTTGCTATATACTCCTAGTTGCTCTCCCCCTAATGAGACAGCACACTCCTTCTCTCCACCCTGTATTTCCGTGTCCATTCAGCCAGCTTCTGTCCCCCTCTGCCTTCTCATCTCCCCTCCAGACAGGAGCTGCCCACATAGTCTCATGTGTCTGCTTGATTCAAGAAGCTCACTCCTCACTAGTATCATTTTCTATCTTATAGTCCATTCCCATCCCTCTCTGAAGAGTTGGCTTTGGGAATGGTTCCTGTCTGAAGGTCTGGGGACCATGACCGCTGGGGTCCTTCTAGTCTCAGTCAGACCATTAAGTATCGTCTTTTTATGAGAATTTGAGATATGCATCCCACTGCTCTCCTGCCCCTTCAGGGATTATCTGTTGTGTTCCCTGTTAGGGCAATCATCTGTTATAACTGGGCACCATCGAGTTCTTCTGGTCTCAGGCTGATGTAGGCTCTGATTTATGTCACCATTTCTGTCTCTTGGGCTCATAATTACCTTGTGTCTTTAGTGTTCTTCATTCTGCTTTGCTCCAGGTGGGTTGAGACCCATTGATGCATCTTAGATGGCCGCTTGCTAGCGTTTGAGACCCCAGACGCCACTCTCCAAAGTGGGATGCAGAATGTTTTCTTAACAGATTTTATTACACCAATTGACCTAGATGTCCCCTGAAACCATGGTCCCCAAATCCCCAACCCTGCTACTCTGGCCTTCGAAGCATTCGGTTTATTCAGGAAACTTTGCTTTTGGCTTAGTCCAGTTGTACTGACCTCTCCTGTATTGTGTGTTGTCTTTCCTTTCACCTAAAATAGTTCTTGTCTACTACCTAATTAGTGAACACCCCTCTCTCTCCCTTCCTCCCCACTCTCGTAACATCAAAGAATATTTTCTTCTCTGTTTAAACTATTTCTCTAGTTCTTATAATAGTGGTCTCATACAATATCTGTCCTTTTGCAGCCGACTAATTTCACTCAGCATAATGCCTTCCAGATTCCTCCATTGTATGAAGTGTTTCACGGATTCATCATTGTTCTTTATCAATGCGTAGTATTCCATTGGAAACCCTGATGGCGTAGGGGTTAAGTGCTATGGCTGCTAACCAAGAGATCAGCAGTTCAAATCTGCCAGGCGCTCCTTGGAAACTCTATAGGGCAGGAACAGTGCTGCAGTGTACATGGGTGTGCATGTATATGTTCGTGTAAAGGCTCTTATTTCTCTAGGATACATTCCAAGGAGTGGGATTGCTGGATCATATGATAGTTCTATTTCTAGCTTTTTAAGGAAGTGCCAAATCGATTTCCAGAGTGGTTGTACCATTTTACATTCCCACCAGCAGTGTATAAGTGTTCCAGTCTTTCCACAACCTCTCCAACGTTTATTATTTTGTGTTTTTTGGATTAATGCCAGCCTTGTTGGAGTGAGATGGAATGTCCTTGTAGTTTTGATTTGCATTTATCTAATTGCTAATGATCATGAGCATTTCCTCATGTATCTGTTAGCTACCTGAATGTCTTCTTCAGTGAAGTGCCTGTTCATATTGTTTGCTCATTTTTTTAATTGGGATATTTGTCTTTCTGTTGTTGAGTTTTTGCAGTATCATGTAGATTTTAGAGCTCAGACGCCAATTGGAAATATAGCTAAAAACTTTTTCCCAGTTTTGCGCTTTTGGTGAAGTCTTTGGATGAACATAGGTGTTTGATTTTTAGGAGCTCCCAAGTATCTAGTTTCTCTTCTGGCATTTGTGCATTGTTAATAATGTTTTGTATACTGTTTTTGCCATGTATTAGGGCTCCTAGCATTGTCCCTGTTTTTTCTTTCATGATCTTTATCTTTTTAGATTTTATATTTAGGTCTTTGGTCCATTTTGAGTTAGTTTTTGTGCATAATGTGAGGTATGGGTCTTATTTCATTTTTTTGGAGGTGGATATCCAGCTATGCCAGCACCATTTGTTAAAGAGACTGCTTTTCCCCGTTTAACTGACTTTGGGCCTTTGTCAAATATCAGCTGCTCATATGTGGATGGATTTATATCTGGATTCTCAATTCTGTTTCATTGGTCTATGTATCTGTTGTACCAGTACCATGCTGTTTTGACTATTGTGGCAGTGTAATAGGTTCTACAATCAGGTAGTGTGAGGCCTCCCACTTTGTTCTTCTTTTTCAGTAATGCTTTACTTATTCAGAGCCTCTTTCCCTTCCATATGAAGTTGGTGATTTGTTTCTCCATCTCATTAAAACCTATCATTGGAATTTGAATCAGAACTGCATTGTATCTATAGATGACTCTTGGTAGAATAGACATTTTTACAATGTTGAATCTTCCTATTCATGACCAAGGTATGTTTTCCACTTAGTAGATCTCTTTTGGTTTCTTGCAATAGTGTTCTTGTAGTTTTCTTTGTATAGGTCTTTTACGTCTCTGGTAAGATTTATTCCTAAGTATTTTATCTTCTTGGGGCTACTGTAAGTGGAATTAATTTGGTGATTTCCTCTTCAATGTTCTTTTTGTTGGTGTAGAGGAATCCAACTGATTTTTGTATGTTTATCTTATAACCTGATACTTTGCTGAACTCTTTTATTAGTTTCAGTCGTTTTCTTGAGGATTCTTTAGGGTTTTCTGTGTATAAGATCATGTCATCTGCAAAGAGAGATACTTTTACGTCTTCCTTACCAATCTAAAAAAAAAAAAAATCTGGATGCCCTCTATTTCCTTATCTAGCCTAATTGCTCTGGCTAGGACCTCCAGCATAATGTTGAATAAGAATGGTGACAAACGGCATCGTTGTCTGGTTCCCGTTCTCAAGGGGAATGGTTTCAAACTCTATCCATTTAAGGTGATGTTGGCTGGTGGCTTTGTATAAGCCTGAAAAATGAAATGAGTTGCTATTGAGTTGATACTGACTCATAGCGATGCTGTAGGACGGAGTAGAACTGCCCCATAGAGTTTCCAAGGAGCACCTTGCAGATTTGAACTGCCAACCTTTTGGTTTTCAGCCGTAGCACTTAACCACTATGGCTTTGTATAAACGCCTTTTATTATGTTGAGGAATTTTCCTTCTATTCCTATTTTGCTGAGAGTTTTTGTCATGAATGGATGTTGGACTTTGTCAAATGCCTTTTCTGCATCGATTGATAAGATCATGCGGTTCTTGTCTTTTGTTTTATTTATATGATGGATTACATTAACTGTTTTTTCTAATGTTGAACCATCCCTGCATAGGTGGTATGAATCCCACTTGGTCATGGTGAATTATTTTTTTGATATGTTGTTGAATTCTGTTGGCTAGAATTTTGTTGAGGATTTTTGCATGTAAGTTCATGAGGGATATTGATCTGTAGTTTTCTTTTTTTGTGGGAAATTTTTTTTTTTTTTTTTTACCTGGTTTTGGTATCAGGGATATGCTGGCTTCATAGAATGAGTTTGGGAGTATTCCATCCTTTTCTATGCTCTGAAACAACTTTAGCAGTAGTGGTGTTAACCCTTCTCTGACCAATGTTAATTTTTTAGTTTTGAGAAATATGTCATAGTCATATAGGATGTAGACACTAGGGGAAACTAGATGAAGAGTATACAGAAACTAGGTGTACTATCTTTACAACATTTCTGTAAAATTAAAATTATTCTAAAATTAAAAAAAATTATTTGAAGTGAAAACAAAATACTTACTTTATGATAGCATAAATTGGAATAACCGTTTTGAAGACTTGTTAATGATATCTACTTAAAAATGAACGTAAGTATATCTGATGACCTAGCAATGCCACTGCTAAGTATATGCCTGGTTGAACTATGTATACATGTTCACCAAAAGTCACATACAAGAATATGCATAGCAGCATTATTTATGATAACTGAAAACTCTAAACTACCTAATCTCTGTCAGGAGTAGAGTAGATAAATCATAGTATATTCATAGAATGGGGTGGTATACTCCAATGATAATGAATGAAAGTACAATGAAACCTAACAATATGCATTAATCTCACAAACGTAATGTTGACAGAAAGAAGGCTAACCCACAAGAGTGCATCCTATATAATTATATTTATAGTAGGTTCAATAATGTACACACTTTCTGTATATTAGAAGTCAGGTTAGAGACCAGATGGTGTCATGAGGCAGGCTCTCAATGCTGGTTCTCTGTTTTCATCAGAATGATGAGTGTATTCAGTTTGTGAAAATTCATCAATAGACACATGCATGTTTTGTGCTTTCTTCTGTATGTATATTATATGCCAATAAATATCTCACAGACACACAAAATCTTATCTCACAGTTGTTGAGAGAATTAAATAAAATAATCAATGTAAAGCATAGAAAATATAGCTTTTAATTACATCCATTTAATTCATTTCTTTTTCCACTCTTCCCTCCCAGGGCTGTTGTTTTTGTGTGCTATAGAGTCAGTTCCAACTCATAGCAACCGTACAGATCAGAGTAGAATTGCCCCACAGGGTTTCTTTACGGGAGCGGATCACCAGGTCTTTTCTCCCATGGAGCGGCTGGTGGTTTGAACCACCAACCTTTGGGTTAACAGCCAAGTGCTTTAACGATTGTGCCATCAGGGCTCCTTCTCCCAGGGCTACCCAAACTAAATTCATGCCCTCAGGGACCCCACCAAGCCTGCTGGCTATCAGTGTCCCTGGGAAGTTGCTTCTCCCATAGCATAGTCTTTTGACCAAAATGGCACCCTTGGTTCAATGGAGAGTGCCATGGCCACTGCTGAAAAGCCTCCAGATCTCCAGTAGTTTATGGAGTATACTAAATGATCAGCCCTTCCAGGAGCTCACTCACGGGGGAGAAAATTATTTATCACTTTCCACCTTTTTTTTTTTTTTTTTTTTAATAGTTCTTGTTGTTTGTAAATGGGAAAGGAGCACTGGAAAGAAAAAAAGAAAAAACCACTTGCCTTCTTCCATCTGTATTTTCTTTACTAAATTATCCAGTCTTATAAATATTTGAATAACATTTGGTCAGGATAAAATCTTTCCTGTCAGCTCAGTACAAGAACACTTTTTGGCTCCTGAGACCATAACAGTCAGATAAATTAATATTGATTTGTTAGAAAATAGTTTTCACTCTGTCTAAACATCTTATTCTGGGCTCTTGAACCAAAATTATGAATTTAAAAGCAGCAAAATAGTTCTTCACAGTTTTCCCAGTGAAACTAATTATAAGCAGATTGTGAAAAATGTATTGGATGCGATTTTCAACGTAGAGTTCTGCTAACCAAAATTCGGAGAAACCAGAGGCTCTGTGTCTGATTTATTTGAACAAGTTGCAATTTGGTAGACTGGAGAATTTATGTAAATAGTTTTTGCAATTTCCATAGGGATAACTCAATACATTAATGTCTCACGTATGGCAGAAGATGAAGGGGAATATTTTTTTTTTTAACTGATAATTCGATTTACTTAATAGAAGAATCAGATTTTTTTTTTCCTTCTTACTTCGGGTCCACATACTAAAAAACATATCATTTATCTGCTACATAAATATACAGTGTGTACAGTTGGATTGTATTTGTAGGTGGCTTTTAATTACATTCACATGTATAGAGGTGGGGATTGGAGATAAAAGTAAAAGGAAGAAAACATTGTCCATGTGAATGCACCCATTTTAAACTGTACACTTTTTCTCTTTGAAAAAGCATTTTTTTTTTTGCTTCATGTAATACTTATTACATCTAATGGATCCTTTATCCTACTTTATTTACTCAGTATTATGTGAGAAATAAACTTAAAATTGTGATTTGGAAAGGTGGTTTAGCAAAGTAACATTTCCTGTTTTTTTTGACATTTAAGTCATTTCACATTTTAAATAACATAGAATTGAACATCTCTGTGAAGAAATCCTCATCTGAATTACAGATATTTTTTAAGATAGATGCCTAGAACTGTTTTCAATTATCTAAACTATTCAAGACCCTTCACACATATTGTCCAATTGCTTTCTAGGAAATGGATAAATACCATAAAGAAAAACACATTTGTCTGTATATACACATATGTAAAAGAAAAATATTTATATAGAAAGATCATATATATATATAAAAGAAACTGCAGAGGCAGCTTTAATTAAACACAAAGAAAGACTCTGAAACTCTCATTCCCACTACAACAGGTGTATGGTAAAGACCTTATTTAAAGTTCTCCCTTTTGGGGAAGCATCATTAGAGTCTTATAGGATAGCAACACACAGCTATAGGATCAAGACTGCTTTTTCCTTGAACTAGTTTGCTAAAGCATCTATAATATAAAAACAAATATGAAATCCTTAAAGTGTGTAGAATCTGCCAGGTTGAAAAGGAGAAATTTCAGTTTTCATATTGTCAGTCTCAAGCCTTTTCTGAAATTAGAAGTGACAATCTGGCTGTGTGTGTGTATATATATACTGGAAAAAAAATATATATATATAAAATTTGAGTCTAGTGCTAGGTTCAGGGAGTGAACTATTTTCTACCATAGATTAAGCTGAACTAGACTGTATGTCAAAAAAGAGTCTCAATGTCAACTTAATCCATTGTCCTAGCTGTAAAATGCTCTTTCATTATACAAACAATTCCGTTATGGATTTCTCCAGATTTTCTGTGCAGCTCAACTCTATTTTAATCTGTCGTGGCTTTTATCCCCTCTCTCCCAGCAACGAACATTTTGGAATCATTAAGTATATTTGCTTCTGAGACACCTGTTTGATATTTACACAAATTATGAGAGTAAGGTACAAATAAAAAGAAGGCAATAAAGTATGTATATATATATATATGTATGTGTGTGTGTATATATATATACACACACATATACTTTCTTATACGTAAATAAAACAAACTTTTCAAATGGCTAGGAAAAACTCAACAAACTTCCAGGGCATTTTAATCATTTTCTTTGGGGGTTGAACAAGTGGCTGAAAATCCCACATTCACCTTCCCATTGCATATGTGTATATTTATGGAAAGAATCATCAGATATAATGAATTATGTGCAGATGCCATATAATAAATAGTTGTGTTTGAATTCCCCAAAGTCTTTTAAATATGAGAGATCTCCAGCTATGACAAAACAGAAGAAGATTTCCAAATCATAATTCCCATTTGCCTTTTGGGATGTTGAGTTTCCTCCACATTTGTGCAATTAAGGGTTTTGCTGAGTGAGCTTAGGACGCTGTCTCTTTAAGTGTTTAACAGTAATTGGTTCGTGTCCTGGTGTTCATTGAAAATCCTAGACATTTCATGTAAAATCTTCTTAATGAGGGGATGAATTTTTCATTCACATTAGAAAGCTCACTCTGACAAACAATTTCTAAATAAAACTTTGGCGACATGACATCCCACATTGGACTTGACAGAGAGGACAGGTGCATTAGAATATAACTGTATGGCGATCCTTCAAGCTGTCAGCCATGAATATTTTATTTCTTAATGAATCATCTTTGTGAAATGAACTTTCTTGTTGTAGTGTCAGTGCCATTTACAACAAAAAGCTGGCTCGTTTTAAAAGGTGAGCTCCTTAAAGATGCTGATGCTGGCATAAAGTGCTTAACCCTACCTGAGGTGTTTGGCAATTTGAGGCTCTATCTTTCTCCTCCCCCCTTTCTGAAAATGACTCGAAAACTCACTTCAGCTAGCAGCGTTACATTCAGGAGGAGGACTCACTGCTTCTCTTCTCAGAGCTGGAGTTCCAGGTAACCGCCCAGTGGCAGCTATGTTGGCCATTGGATTCCTGTTGTTCTGAGGCATCAATGCATGTCTATTAATTATTGTTTTGCAGTATAGTTTCTAACACCGTAAGGCCGGTGAGGTGATACCACCTGGTGCTGTCAGCTGTAGGCAGGAAGCCTTTCTCTAGTTCCCAGAGTTCCCTCTCTCATTGATCTCAAAGATCCCGTTTGTGTGTTTGTTTCTTTTGAGGATGGATGGAGGTTTCTTTCTGATGATTGACTTAAATATCTCCCCATTGAAAGAACCAAAATTTATTTTGATGTTGCCACAAAGAGTCTTCTTAGATGTCCCTGTGGCTGGGTGTGGAATTACTGCTCATCTCTCAACACAGCCTAACCTGACAGAATCTGTTCCCCCAAAATAGCCTGTGGTTTGTTCTATGGCCCTTACAGCTTACTGGGCTTTTCTCGTGAGATGGTATCGATTGTCCATTTTTTTTTTTTCTTTACAATTCATGGTCTCAACTCTGTTCTCAAGACTGCCTGGCAGACCTTCTCTTTCCTCAATCTGGTTTCTCTTCTATTCCTTATAGGGCTATTTCAAACTTGTCCGCTTTTCTCAAGTCGCATAACTCACCACCTCCCCTTGGTTCTTAGCTAATGGCCTTACCTCTCCATTCATTCTATGGAAAGAGATGATGCCTTCAGTACAACTTAGACTTAAGGTTAGAGATACCTCTACTGGTCACGCCCTCAACTTGAACCCCAACTTCCTGCCCTCAGCTCCCTCTAGACACTGGCCAGTATTCACTCCATCCTGGCCTCTTTCTTCTCCTTCACAAGGGAAATGTCCCCTTTGAATCCAAGTCTGGGGTCAATTTCTCCACCTGTGCTGAGGCTCCTATTCTCTGCCCCACCCTTCAGGAACATGGCTTAGTCAATAAGGTGCTGTTATGCCAGGGATTCCCAAACTCTGGCCCACAGACCAAATCCAGCCTACTGCCTGTTTTTATAAATAAAATTGTATTGGAAAATAGCCACACTCATTTGTTTATGTATTATCTGTGGCTGCTTTCAGAGCCCTTGATGGCACCTCACCTGCTAACCAAAAAGTTGAGATCGAGTCCATCCAGAGGTACCTCAGAAGAAGGCCTGATGATCTACTTCTGAAAAATCAGCCATTGAAAACACTTTGGGGCACATTTCTACTCTGGCACACATGGAGTCGCCATGAGTTAGAGATCACTTGAAGGCAACGGGACCCTGGTGGCACAGTGGCTAAGTGTTTGGCTGCTAACCAAAAGGTCGGCAGTTCGAGTCTGTTAACTGCTCCTTGAAAACATTATGGGACAGTCTACTCTGCCGTATAGGATCACTCTGAGTTGGAATCGACTCAATGGCAACAGGTTTGGTTTGGTTTTGGTTGAAGGTGACTGGTTATAGCCGTTTTCACGCTACACTGGCAGAATTAAGTATTTGCAACAGAGACTGTATGATCTGCAAAGCCAAAAATATTTTTGATCTGGCCCTTTACAGAAAATGTTTGCAGCCCGCTGATTTATACCATGTGTCAGAAGCTCGAACCCATCTAAGTGTTCGCAATGAAACCCAAGTGGAATCAGTGTGTCTCAAAGTAATAACTCTTGTTCTCAGCAGTTTATCCTTCACTCTTGCAGCTTCACCCATATTTTAATGCAGTATAATAAGCATGAGAACCAGCCTGTGTCCACGTGGCTCCATGCAGAAGAAACCCAGGGCAACTCTGAGAGCAATAAGCAAGCCCAGAGGAAATGGAAGAAGCTAGAAATTTGTTGTTTCCTTTTCGTTAGGTTTAAGTGAGAATTATGTTTGTGAGCAAACTCCGTGTGGGCAGGTGACAATTTTTGCCGGTATCTTTTTTTTTTCCTCTCTTTTAACTTGTGCAAATGCAGGTCTGTGTTTTTGTTTCACATTTATCGCAATAGCTGCCACCCAAGGTTTGAGGGTATGTTGTTCTCACCTTCAAAGAAGGGTTTTATTTGCAGTCTCTGGAGAACATTTATGCTATAGGATGAGTTTTCTGTTACCTTCCATTGTTTACAAGTCACCCAGATGATTTGGATTAAATTAGATGTACACCATCTTATGTCCCTTCTTCAGAAAATGGATCTCTCTCTCTCTAGCCTTGATATTGGGAATCTTCAGAAATCTAAAACCAAGTGGCACAAAAACATTGCATTTATTACACACACACACACGCACATTTGCTATTGAAATGTGGTTGCTTGCAAGTAAAACTTGACTCTCACACTCTTATTTGACCTCTTGGCTCTCTATCGTCCTTACCCACATTTTCTTTCTTTCCATCTTCTTTTCATTAATTCGTTCTTTCTTTCCAACCATTTGTTTTATTTTTCATTGTTGTTGAGAATATGCACAGCAAAACATACGCTAGTTCAACAGTTTCTGCATGTACGGTTTAGTGATACTGATTACATTCTTCGAGTTGTACAACCAGTCTCACCCTCTTTTTTTGAGTTGTTCCTCCTCCGTTAACATGAACTTGCTATACCCCCTAAGTTGCTGTTGTCAGTTAGATCCCATATAGATAGTTCTTTAAAAAGAGCACAATGTTCAAGGCAGATATTCTTTACTAACTAATCTGAACTATTGTTTGGTTTAAAGAAGACTTCAGGTTAACCTTCATTTTCTTACTGAGCATCTTTCCCATCCTCTCTGAGTTCCCTGAGGCTGTCTCCCTGGCCACAGTCAGGGTGGCTCATCCACAAGTCACAAGCAGACCTTCCGGCTTCCCTGAGATGGTGCCGATGCCTTCACTCCCCGCCCCCTTCGGAGTTCTTGTAGTTGCTTCCTTTTTTCAAGGGAGCAAACTTAAGAGAGAGACGGAAGAGCAGTGGTGCCTGGCTTTGGTTCTGCTCGCTCAGCCAGTAGCTCCTCATCAGGGTCATCGTCTTATCAGAGCACCCACTGATTATTGCTTGCTTACTACTTTTTCATCCACTGTTTATTTTTCCTAAATATGGACTTTAGCCTTGTTTGAGGTAACAATATATAGGAAA
This sequence comes from Elephas maximus indicus, assembly GCF_024166365.1. Lineage (NCBI taxonomy): Eukaryota > Metazoa > Chordata > Mammalia > Proboscidea > Elephantidae > Elephas > Elephas maximus. The sequence goes on from NC_064839.1 coordinate 44,670,917, forward strand.
TCATGCCCACTACTCAGTAAAATGCTTTCATAAATGTTATCATAAAGAGTTTACCTGCATCCCTGTATCACCTAATATCGAATCTCCCTCCATCAATGGAACGAGCCACCTCTGTGGTTTGGAATGTTGGAGACTTCAAGAGGGAGCACACAGTGGACCTCATTCTTCCAAACCTTCCATAAATCACAGGCTATCCTTCCCAAATTCCTCCAAATGATTGCTAGTCTGTTTTACAGTGAATAAAAAATTTCCCCAGGCAGATGAGTAGTTAAAGTGAAATGTAAACATTTTGGCTCAAAAACGAGGTTGTTTAAATTCTACCTTTATTTCTTTTCTTTTCTTTTTATCTCCCCCACCCCCATAAGCCCTGTTTTCACCCTCTTCTCTCAGTCCCATCTGGTATTTGAATAACAGTGTGCAGTTTCAGATGTAGAATTTTTGTCTGTAAATCTCAGTGTATTGCTCCTAACTACTGGCTTTCTCCTAAGGTCATCTCTCCCTGCTCCCACCCCCACCTCTGCAAGAACTCTGAAAGATTGCACTTCATTAAATTATTTTTATAATGAGTTCCTCTTACCAGGGAATACAGAGTTAAAAAAGGTGATCTCACTAAAAGTAATTAGCATAAGACCTGCTGGACCTGTAGAAGTGACTGGATCGGAATCAATAGCAATATGATTACACCCATGCAGCAATTATAAATTATTTAAAACACTACCCCTAGGTTACTGACTAGTTGCCTTTAAATTAAATTCTCTGTCAATAATTGATGCAAAGAATTAATGTGAGAACACCTTCAGTTACTGAAACTTTTTTAAGGTGGCATAAAATATTGAACTGATGCCCATCATTAGCAGCCAGGCTGTCTGTTTGCTGGAACATTCTTCTTTTCTAAATTGGCCAAGAAAGACTCTCAGATCTTGAAAGATGACAAATGATTCTGGGTTATCTTCTAAGGACACTGAAATCTCCCAATGGAAATTTCATATACAAAGACAAAAGGAAAAAGCAAACAAACCTCTAAATAATAGCTCATTTCATTTCTTAATCAATTTTTCTAATACATGAATAAGCAGATTTGGTTTTCTGACTATAGAACGAACAAATCTGTTTTGGAAGAAGTACAGCCAGAATGCTTCTTAGAAGCAAGGATGGTGAGACTTCTCACATACTTTGGACATGTTACCAGGAGGGACCAGTCCCTGGAGAAGGACATCATGTTTGGTAAAGTGGAGGGTCAGCAAAAGAGAGGAAGACCCTCGACGAGATGGATTGACACAGTTGCTGCAGCAATGAGCTCAAGCATAGCAATGATTGTGAGGATGGCACAGGACTAGGCAGTGTTTCGTTCTGTTGTCAATAGGGTCACTATGAGTCGGAACCAGATGTGACAGCACCTAACAACAACTAGCAAGGAGAAGAGTGAAATCTAGGCAATTATATGGGTGAATCAAGGAATAGAAAGAAGTCATCCATTAGGAACCCTGGCTCCTGTGTGATTTCCAGAGGCAAGGGGAGCTTAGGGCAGAAGGAATGCAAGAGGTGAACCAAGTACTAAAATACCAACTTCCATGTGCGCCTCAGTGTCATGCACCACTCCTGGCACTGGAGATACGCAGAGGCTGATAAAATGCCTTCAAGGAGTTTACGGTCTAATAAAGGAAACAGATCATTTTCAGTTTGGTGCAAGAGATGCTCTAGGCTTGGTTCTACCTTTGGCTGGAATGATGAGCTTGGAAAGGCCACCTCAACTCTCTGCACCAGGTGTGAAGAATGAAGAGTTGGATAAGGTCATTGTTTTTCAAACTATGTCCTTCTCCTACATTTTATCCAAGGTAGCTCCATGTTTTTCTGTTTTATATATTGAGATTCTGCATATTTGAAATACAAGCTCACTTGCCAAAAGCAAAACTGAAAACAAAACAAACAGCAGTGTGATTGTCCTTGGGCTGGGTGAGGACCAGAATGTCTTTTAGGCAAGTGATTCTGTACTGTAGGAACCAGTGTCCTGCTGGCAGAATCTCCATAACTCCAGTCCCATTTTGGACTTTTGTTAGCTCTGATTTGGACCGATTTGCAGTTATACCAGAGGCTGCAGATCTGCCTTCCATTTAAATGAGGGAACTCTGCTGTTTGAGCACGTCGGGTTCACTCATTCACATGTTCTAAGCCAAGCTCTATGCTCGGGTACAAAGCCTGGTAAAGTGGCATCTCTGCCCTCAGCAGGTGAACAGGTAATGCCCTTGATTCTTCCCTTTGAGACCTATGGGAGGAAGTCCAAGGTGTTTGAGTAGCCGCACAAGGGCCTTCAAAGCAGGCTTTGAAGTCAGGGAAGTATCTGGAACCAAGAGTCCTGCCTGGGTTTTTTTTTTTTTTGGTAAATATATATATATACATATATAACACATTTGCCAATTCTTTTTTTACATGTGCAATTCGTGACATCAATTACATTAATCATGTTGTGCTGCTGTCACCCATAATCGGTGCCAAATTTCCCATCATCACAAACGGAAACTCACCGCTTCCTAAATAGTAGTGGTTACCTCCTCTCTGCCCCTGGTAACCGCTAGTAAGCTTTGGTCTCTGTACACTTGCCTGTTCTTGTTATTTCATGTAAATGGGATCATACCATATTTGTCCTTTTGTGATTGACTTATTTCACTCAGAGTAAGGTTTTCAAAGTTCATCCATGTTGTAGCATGTATCAGTCCATCTCAGTTTTGATGGATAAACAGTGGTACCTAGACAAACAAGGGGGTCTCCAGGCTGACAGGAGTTTGAAATGGAACGACTCCCTCTGTGACCTTAACTAGTGAAACAGAGAGGGCTCTTGACCAAGCTGTGCTTGAAATGCAGAATCACATCCATCTTGTACGTAAGTCTGCCAAGCTTTTAGTTTGAGTTTTCCAGGCTACCTTACTGGGCTCCTCACATTCAGTGTATTCCCTTTACTTTTTAAATAGTCTGGGTCAACTTCTTTTTTCTGTTCTTTTATTTCTTAGGAAACCTCACCAGGCTAAAACAAATCCCAGAAATGGAGAGAGGCAGGCTACTTCACAAGACTTTTCCAGCTCCCCACCCACTCCCCCTCAGATTCAGCTGCTACCACTTCTTAGCACATGGCTGCCATTTTAACAGTTCCTTACAGTCATTGTTTTGTATATTGTTTTGCTTGCTTTCTTGCCTAGGAGATTCCTTTATGGGGGCTCCCTCCTATTCTCTAGGAGCCCTTCTAGTACCACTCTGAACTCATTAGCACCCCTTTGGTCCAGAAAATCCCCTTCATGTGTTATACCTTACAGTGTCTTTCTCTGCCTCTCTCTGACCTTCCACCTTTCACACGTTTGGTTCACACAGGTAAGAGTAAACCAAACTCAAGCTATCTTTTGTTTCCCAGAAACCTAGAACAGAAGATTTTCTAGACAGGCCTTAAGAGTTGATGCACAATATTTTCCTTGATGAATTTGTCACCAACTGAGCCAGTGTCTTGTCTGTCATGTTCTTGAGTACCATGTTCACAAGCCCCACAGGATAGTTTCTTTTGGTGTGTCAAATTTCAATGTTCACTTTCATTTCCACAGTTAGACTTTATCTTTTAATCTAAATAAATAAATAAATAAATTCAGCACACACAGAGACCACTAACAGGAGGTTATAAAGGTGTGTTTGTTGGGATAAGGGGGATACTTTGGCCTCAATCCTAGTTCCTTTGTCCACTCTAGCTGGACAAACAATGACCTCCCCCTCTTCCCCAAATGTACCGGTGACCATCAAAGTTATTGATTTTCAGTGGTGTTTAAGCACATAAATAATAAATTCCTGGATTATTTTAGGGGTTAAGTTATTGTTTGCAGTCAACCTTTCTAGTAGCTGGAAATGCATGGACTTTTGAGAGTAGCTTCCAGCTCTACCTAACTCATTTTCACAGTGTATTCTGGCCTAATTCTAATTTTTAACTTGAGATGATCATCTTGTTTTTTCCTCCATGAAAGAAATTGATTCATGTATCCAGGGAGCAGCGTGGTTCTCATACCTGCCCAGCCTGCTCCTGTGTTTCTCCAGGCTGAGCGAGAAAGAGGGAGGATAGAAGGCCAGGGTGGAGCTGAACAGAGCAGACAAGATTGAGGGAGAAGACTGAGAGCATGCCTGGCAAGTGTTTACAAGCACATGAAGTTGACCTTTAGACCCGAGGAAGGGGTTTGGTTTTCCACATTGTAGCTCTTTTTGAGAAAAACAGTGACTAACCGAGCTCAGTGGGTGCATAACTCACTTCTCAGAATTTTCAATTAGAAATTATCTGATGACTGGACCGGTGCTGATTACCATTGTTCCAGTGGACTCACCCAGGCACCCGGTGACTAGGTGTGCGGAAGCCAGAGATCCTACGCGCCCGCCTGTGGGCTGCGGCCAGAGGAACCTGTGCTTCCCATCAAGCCAGCGGCTGCCTGTTTACCAGAACTTACCGGTGTTCTATTTATGTGTTTTAATATCGGTAGTATGATTAGGAAAAAAAAAAATTCAATGATTTCCCTTAAATGTTTCCATACAACAACATAATGAGGATAGTTATTAGATGTGCTGAAGTGTAATATCCGCTTTTTAAACCACACTTCAAAGTTGATAGCATCACTAAGTAGAGAACACTTTAAAAAAAAAAAAAAAAAAGCTAGGTTTACCCAATTAAAAGAAATAAAATCTGCCTGTTACTCAGTTGGTTTACCTCATTTTTCTGTGGGTTTCTTTTCTTTTGTCAATTTAGTTTATTTAGAAAATAACCCAGGTTTCTATGCATGCAACATCTTCCTTCCTGATTCCTGGTAACCTTGAAGTGCAGTTGTTCACCAAAAAGAATTGTGTGTGATTTTCTCGGTTGAGGCAGAAGAACCTCATGCCATTGTCTGTTCTGCCACATGGCGGTGGAGAAGGTGGTTTAGCTTTTACCCTGAGTCTTTCATCCTGTGGCTTTTTATGTTCTTTAGTCCACCATTCTTGCAAGCCTGCGTTTGTTATAAACTCTGTACCATGCGTACCCAGGAGAAGATGTATTTACTCTTAAAGTATAATGGGGGGCAGTTGGAACAGATTCCACTGAAACACTGACCAGTTTGTCGAGGCAAATTCAAACCAAGAAATAACTGTACTCTGTTTTATTTCTTCTGCTACTTTTGTGTCGGCCCTTGATCTTTAAAAAGTCCGTTGAACTCCTAAGTATATACCCAACAGACTTGAAAGGAAGGACTCAACAGACACTTGTACATCTTTGTTCATTGCAACATTATTCACAATAGCCAAAAGGTGGAAACAACCCAGGTGTCCATCAACAGACAAATGTATAAACAAAATGTGATACAAACATATGATGGTATATTATTTAGCTATAAGTGAAATGAAGTTCTGATACGTGCTATATAGCATGGGTGAACCTTGAAACATTATGCTAAGAAAAATAAGTTAGACAAAAAGGACAAATATTATATGTGCCTACTTTTATGAAATATCGAAAATAGGCAATTTCATAGAGACAAGAGTCTGTTAGTTGTTACCAGGGGCTGAGGAGAAGGAGGAATGGGGAGCTATTACTTAAGGAGTACTAAGTTTCTGTTTTGGGTGATGAAAAACTTTGGGGACTAGTGGTGATGGTGGCACAACATAGTAAATGTAATTAATGTCACTGAATTATATACTTAAAATGGTTATAATGACAAAATTTTTTGTTACGTATATTTTACCACAATGAAGTTATAAAAATATATATTTTTTAAAGTGCATTAGTCAGATAGATTCAGGAACACAAGACTTAAACATAATATGGTTCTGGTGAATTCAGAAATTCTAACAAAAGGTTTTCTAAGAATCGATTCATAGGGTATGGCTGTATCAAGTTGAGTGGAGTGCTCTGATCCCAGGAAGCTGATACTCGCAGGTTAGAATATTTCGATCTGCCTTTCACTTGCTCCTTGCATCCTCTTTAAGAAAAAATAAGCTCATGAATTTGGTCTTGACAATAGCTTAACATTCCAGATCGTGGGTATTTGATTTGCTGTTTCCCTTCAAGAACAGAACAGTTCACAAACTTTATATAAATTTTCTCTTCACAGATGAGTAATCACCAAAGATATTTGTGAAAGGGCTCTGAAAACATGCAGGCAATTGCTCTTTAAGAAGAAGTAACATTGGGCTTTGTAAGAAAAGGAAATATAAATACTTCTGGAAGGGAAAAAAAAAGAGTGCTAAACTGTTTTTTAAAAAATAATTAAGAATTTCTAGAATGTACTTACTAATTTTAAGAAAACCAAAAAGTCACCAAATTGTTGTCACAGATCCACTCAATCATCCTCAAAAACAAGAGTTTGGAAAAGGAATGGTGGAGTGACTGGCTTTCTCAAGCCACTCTGTGTTTGCAGAGTTAGCAAAAATGATCATAATAAAGCAAGAGCTGGGGCTCTTCACCATGTGTTGCACATCCTTTATCAACTGAAGCCATACCACAATCTTATAAGGCCCATGTTGCTTCCCCCATTTTTTTAGGTGTAAAAAATGCTTAGGCTGGTAATTAACTTGCCCAACGTCACATTATCTAATGAGAAGCAAAACCGTGATAATGACCTAGGACTTCTGACTCCAAAGCCCATTCTCTTTCCACTAAGCTTGATTTACTCAGATAGTAATTAATAAACAATTTCATAAGGAGTCCTAAAAGGAAAACTTCCAAGCACTTTCATAGATTCAACTATCACCCTAAAAAGTAAGGCTTGTTCTACTAATATAAAATTTACCCGTGAAGTGACTCTTTTGGCAAGTGTATGTATGTGTGAATATTTATAATTCTCATATATACATATATTATTGAGATAGAATTTATATACCATGAAATTCACATATTTTAAGGATGAGGTCTGTGGATTTTGACAGATGTGCCTATGTACATGCCCATGTAGCCAGTGCCCCAGTTTAGATATAGAACATTCCCATCACCTCGGCAAGTTCCCTCCTGCTCCTTTCCAATAAATCCTTCCACTCCTGAGGCAAACACTATTCTTATTTCTATCACCATACCTCATTTTTACCAGCTCTAGAACTTCTTTTAATTGTAATCATACTTACCCTTTTGTGTCTGGCTTCTTTTGCTCAACATACTGGTTCTCAGATTCATCCATGTTGTGTGTATCAGCAGTTCTTTCTTTTTTAATGCTGAGTAATATTCCCTTAGGATCCCTGCTGGCTCAGTGGGTAAAGAGATGAGCTGCTAACTGAAATGTTAGAGGTTGGAAATGACCAGTGGCTACATGAGAGAAAGATGTGGCAGTCTACTTCCATAAAGATCATAGCCATGGAAACTCTATGGGGTCGCTATAAGTTGGAATTGACTTGATCCAAACCCATTGCCGTCGAGTCGATTCTGACTTATAGCGACCCAATACGACAGAGTAGAACTGCCCCACAGAGTTTCCAAGGAGCACCTGGTGGATTTGAACTGCTGATCTTTTGGTTTGCAGCCGTGGCACTTAACCACTATGCCACCAGGGTTTCCACTGACTCGATGGCAATGTTTTTTGTAGAATATTCCATTGGAAAAAAAAAAAGATAAAACCACCATTTGGTTATCCATTCCCCTGTTGATGAGCATTTGGGTTATTTTTTATTCTTTGGCAATTATAAATAAAGCTGCCATGGATATTCCTGTAGAAATCTTTTTGTGGGTGTGTATGTTTTTATTTCTTTTTGGTAAATATCTAAGTGTGGAATTGTTGGTTTATAGGTTATGCATGTTTAAGTTTTTAAGATTCTGCCAAACAATTTTCTAAAGAAGTTATAGCACTGTAAACTCCCACTAGCCCTGTGTGAGAGCTTAAGCTACTTCACCTTCTCACCAACACATGATGTTTTCATTCTTTTTAATTATAGCCATTCCAGTAGGCGTGAGGTGGTGTCTCTTGGTGATTTTATTCTGCATTTTCCTGATGACTAGTGCATCTTTTCATGTGCTCATTGGCCATTCATATACTTTCTTTCTTTGAAGTGCTTGTTTAAATCTTGGGCCATTTTTTAAAAATTAGATTTTTTTAAAAAAAATATTGAATCATATGAGTTCTTTATATATTCTGGATATGTCTTTTTTTTAAATATGTATTGTGAATTTTTTCCTAATCTGTACCTTATCTTCATTCTTTAATGGTGTCTTCTGAAAGTTTTTAATATTGATAATGTTCCTTTTTTTTTTTTTTTTCCTTGTACGGTTAGTGCTTTTTGTGTTCTGTCTAAGAAATCTTTGCCTCTCCCAAAGTTTGCGAAGACACTTTCCTCTACTTCATCTAGAAGCTTCATGGTTTCAGGTTTTAAATTTAAATCTGTGCTCTATTTCATATTAATTTTTATGTATGGTATGAAGTAAGGGTAGAGGTTCCTGCCTCCCCCATTGTGGACTTCCAGTTATTTCAGCACCATTCATTGAAAAATGAATCCTCTCCTTGATGGACTTCCTTGGCACCTTTGACAAAAATCAATTGACTATGTATGTGTGGGTCTATTTCTGGACTTTCCATTGTACTTCATTGGTCTACTGTTTATTCTTATGCCTATACATACTGCATTGATTACTGTGGCTTTACAGTAGGTTTTGAAATTAGGTAATACAAGGAATCCAACTTTGTTCTTTATTTCAAGATTGTTTAGGCTATTTTAGGTATTTGTCTTTTCTATATAGATTTTAGGCTCAGCTTGTCAGTATCTTTTTTAAAAGTCTGCTGGGATTTTATTTGAGATGGCATTGAATCTATTGATCAATTTGAAGAGCATTAAAATCTTAGCAATATAGAATATTAAAATCCATGAGCATGGTATATCTTTCCATTTATTTAGGTCTTCTTTAATTTCTCTCAATGACATTTTATAGGTTTCATTGTAGAGGTCTTGTTTGTTAAATTTATTCTTAAACATATGTTTTTGATGATACTGTAAATGATATTTTAAATTTTCTTCTTCAATTGTTTGTTGCTAGTATATAGAAATACAACTGATTCTAATAAATTGACCTCATGCCCCATGACCTTTCTAAATGCATTTATTAGTTTCTTTTATTCCTCTTCTTCTTCTTTTTTTTTTTGGTTAAGATTTAATAGGATTTTCTAAGTCTCTGACTAAAGAGAGTTACACTTGTTCTACTCCAATTTTTATGACTTTTGTCCATTTTCTTGCTTTAATGCACTGGCTAGAACCTCCATAAAAATGTTGACTAGAAGAATTCAGAGCAGACATCGTTGCTTTATTCAGTATTCTCTATTAGGTGTAAGGTAAATCACAGGTTTTTCATATATCATCTTTATCAGGTTCAGGAGTTTGCATGTATCCCTACTTTGTTGAGAGTTCTATTAGGAATAAATGTTTGAAGATATATTTTATAGCCTTAGTTTTTAGTCCTATTTTTATTCTCATCTGCATGTTAGAGGGAGTTTAGCTCATTGGTAAAAAGGATTGGTGCTGGAAACCTGATCCTAAATACTTGATTTGATAGAAACATGGCTTGGGGCAAGCTGCTTGTTCCCTCTGTGCCTCAGTTTCCTCATCTGTGAACTGGAAAATATATACCAAAGACCTTAACGTGTGACTGACACATAGTAAAAATACTAACCATGATTTTAATATTATGGCAGTTATGAAAAAAATCAGATTCACATTTCAACATCATGTGAAACACCAGTCTGGAGCACTGAGAAAGTCAGCTCTCCCATCCACTGTCGATTTTTAAGATGAGATATAACCACTCATTTATGGATTGATCTTGTGAGACTTTCATTAAAAAAAAAAAAAATTTTTTTTTTTTTAGACTTTCATAGATACCCAAAATGGCTCTTCTTTTTCATATTCCACTTTTCTAGTTTTAAAAGTTTAAGTAGATCTGTGCAATCCCTGAAGAATTATGTGCAAACTAGCATTAAGACGAAAATCTTTTATATTTGTTCTGTAGCTTGGAAAACTAGTGCATGGTCTGTTTTATTCCACTGGCTCCTAAGGTTCAGGTATTAACATAAATACAGCCCATTAACACTTGTTCCTCTCTGTCAGGACATAAATTAAGTCTGCAGGTGTTCCATGAAGCTTTACCCTTGGTACTAATTAAGCCTTGATAATTAGGTTTGCTAAATTCAGGACTTTAAGCTTATATTCCCTCTTTGGGTTACCAAAACGAATATGTGCAACATACAAGCCCAACTCCCTCCTCCCCCACCGCCCCCCCCTTTTTTTTCTACAGACAGCTTTACTGTTCTTTCTCCATTTTATCCCTTTATTACCATTTTTTAAATGAAGTAGGAATCAGTAACAAACCTTTCACCATTTAGCCAGTGTAGGGCATAAACCTTGAAGGAGATGTGCATATTTATATACGCTGAGATCAAAGTCTTTTCTTCTCCTGTTTTTTGTCAGCTCAGACACTGTAGTGGAAAGTTTCCAGCCTGGCTTCTCGTATATTGAACATGCCCAAATCTGAGTCTTGAACCCAAGTGAAGTGTCACTCAAGAATGTGTGCTGGTGTCATTAAAAGCTATGTACATATCAGCTCAGCACCCAACTAATTTTTATTTTTTCCTTAAAAATAAAATATTTTCTTAATCAGAAAGTAATACCTTCAAATGCAGAGATCCTCCCTAGCTCTCAACAAATCACAGTGGTCCCTGCTCCCATAGAACTTAGCCTTGTTACTTTGCAATAAAACCCCAGCTATTCTCTCTCTTTTTTCCCAACATAGGTCCTATTTGGAGGATGGAGAGGATGTTTTGCGGTGGTCAGATTTTTTGTAACCAGTACACAAACCACAAAATCATCTGATCAAAATAGATTTTCTTTCTGGTTGCTTTATAATTCTATTACTCATCAGATCAGATGTTTGGCGAATACCATTTTTCATTTTGAATAAATGGAATCATAAAAACAACTCTATTAGCACTGCTTTCAATAATATTCATGGCGGTCATGCTAACTTAATAGCCTCTCTTCTTTTATTTGAGGAATATTAAATAAAATTATACTTTTAATCAGAAGCATTTTTAGAAAGGAACAATATCTATACTTGCATGCAACTGTTATTATACAGATCTACTCCATGTTTTTTTTGCATTCTCTTGCCAAGAAGACCAATGATTAATCTCTCTAGAAGTTCCACAGTTCTCATGAGCAATCACATTTTGACATTTTGAAAAACAAGTTCTACAGAATGGGCCACGCCTCTCTTGTGTGAGCTGGTCTCTGTTAGAGAAGAATTTGCCCACATCTGGAAGCTCCAGTTTTCTCCTGCATCCATCTTCTTGGACAAGCATCATGTTCAAAGTCCATCTTCAGAGTCCAAAGGGCAGGACTCATGTCCCTCCCCCAAGGACAGCTGGACAGGAAGGAGACACTGGGAGGAAATGATGGACTTTGAGGGAAATCGTTTGGCAGTAGTCCGAAGGTTTGCCTTTGTTTTGTTAAATATTGGAGGGCGAGAGATGGAGGGTGTGTACTTGCAGGGACAGACTATTTCAGGAGGTTTTAGGATATCCAACACCTTTTAGACTATCTTTAGAGAGCCCCGTTTAGTTATACCCGGGCATTTTGGGATGAATAATACCTTCTTCCTCCTCTCCCCATTCCACTCCTCTTTCTTTTTCCTCCTCTTCTTCTTCCTCCTCCTTCTCTTCTTGGTCAGAATTAGCTGATAGTGTTCTAAACTTAAGTGTACAATCTAATTCCATCACTGCCCCATACGGAGAAGGGATGACACACATTCCCACAAGCGTCCCCTGCTAATCTGAACACTCATCAGGGGAGCAGTGTCCCTCTGTGGCTCACTTTTGCAGAAGGAGGCAGATGAGAGAGGGTGAAAACCTCCTAGCACGGAGCTAAATGTCTGCTGCATATTTCCAAGCCAGCCTGCTGGCGAACAGTTTATACATCTAAATCCTGTGGGGAAACCCGAGAAATATTTCTTTTCTCTCGAATTGGACAGTCTGGCAGCAGACCCTGTTGTGTTTGAAGCAATCGTGCGTACCCTACCGTGTCAACAACGTAGCCTTGTTACTTGCAATAAAACCCCACCAATTCCCTCTATATCTTTTTTTGGAACAGCTTCTCCGCAGCGTAATTGATATTACAGGGAGGAAAAGTGTTCCGAGTAATATTATTCACGGAGTAAAGAGTCACCGCTGATTAATTACCTCAAGGACAAGGGGATAGTGACTTTTTCTCTTCACATTGGAAGCCCCTTGCATCCTGCAGCTCCATGTAGGGAGGGGAGGGGAGGTGAAGGCTAAAAGGTGCATGGGAAGCGGGGGTGAAGGCATTTCAAAATGTCAGGCAGCTTGTTAGATTGGGGCACATTGTGCCTTCCCGGGTGACTGCTGTGGGGTCCAGGCCAAAGTTACACCCAGAGCAGAAAATCTGACACCCGCTTCCAAATTTTCTCTTCAGCTCTCTTGGGCTGCAACCCATATGCCATGGCTAAACCATCAGGCGGGGCTCCACAGGGACTGCCAGACCAACACAGCTCCTTATTTCCGGCTCAGTGGAAAGGGCCAGCTCTTTTCTTAGTGAAAATCCATATTCCCACCCACTGCCTTCTAAGAATGAAAGCGAATCTGTTGTGCTTTTTTTTTTCTTTCCAGTCTCAGCCTTGATTTACATGGTTATTTCTTTTTTTTTCCGTCTAATTTTAGCATGCCAACTGAGGTATGAGGGGAAAGTGAGTAGGGACTTGACAGTTTCTCCCACTGCCTTGTAAAACAGCAAGGATTTTCCACTGAGTCAGGGCTCAACACGCCTGTCTGCCCTCTTAGACCCACCAGGAGGCTTCACCCGAGGACTATGGCTTCTCCAGGCTGCATTTTCTTACCCACCAGATGGAGCTTGGTTAGGTCACCTGTAAATTCCCTTCTAGCTCAGTCACACTAGAAGTCCAAGGCATTTGTAACATGGTTCATAGATTATGACAATTATTCATTCAACAAACACTCATTGAGAACCTACTGTTTGCCAAGAGAGGTGCTGGGAAGACTGAGGTGAATAAAGACCATAAAATGGTGTGTAAAACCAAGCTTCTGACTAAATAGAGAGAAGATCTATAAATCCAGCAGGTGTAATACAATACAGAGTCAAACTGTGCGAGTGCTAAGGAACAATGTACCTACTGAGAGAGGTTAATCCTAACTGGAGATGCCAAACCTTCATGGAAGGAGCCCTGGTGATGTAGTAGTTAAGCACTTGGTTACTAACTCAGTGTTCAAACTCACTAGCCATTGCACAGGAAAAAGATGTGACAGTCTGTTCCTAAAGATTTAAAGCCTTGGAAATCCTGTAGGACAGTTCTACTCTGTCTATAGTATCCCTATGAGTTGGATTCAACTTGATGGCAGTGGGTTTGGTTTAATGGGGTTTTTAGCTGGAACATTAACCTTTGTGGAATTGAGGGGGAATAAACAAACAAAATAGGATAGTGATTGTCTCAGTTACCAAGTACTGCTGTAATAAAACAAAACAAACAAAAAATACCACAAGTGGGTGGCGATAAAGAACAGGGATTTATTTTCTCACAGTTCAGGAGGCTAGAAGTCTGAATTCAGGACCTGGCTGTAGGAGGAGGTCCATCCTTGTCAGTAGTCCTTGGAATTCTTGGAGTTCCTTGGTATTCCTGGATATCTGTCTTCCCCCATATATGTCTCTGTGTTTATTCTGTTCTTTTTGTAACTCAAGTGATTAGGTTTAGGATCCACCCTACACTGGAATGGTCTCATTAACATAAGAAAAGAAAACCATCTATTTCCAAACAAGGTCATATTTACAGGCAAAGAGGTTGGGATTTTAATACAAACTTTGAGGGGACATAATTCTGTTCATACCAGTAACCAAAACTACTTACTTTTTTAAGTTGAAGAGTTTTATTTTTATAGTATTTTATTCCAGATATATTAAGTCTATAAAATATATGCCTGTGAAAAAAGATCTATCAGTTCTAGATCAGTTGCCTTTCCAGCTCTGTTGAAGTTCCCTGAAATAAGAAACATATGTCCTTCTCTGCTTCCCCTTGTACCCCAGCCATGGGAGGTAATAACATTGCCGACTTCACTGGTTTGTTTGAGGGTTAAAGGAGGTACTGTACATGAAGGGATGTAACACACAATTTGGCAAGTGGTCACTGGCCAATAACTGCTTAAAAATTCCTAAACCAATAAAAAAAAAAAAACCAATAAGTATCTCTTAATATTATTATTGATCTTGCCATTGATTTAGCCAACATACCTACGTGCACATTTTATTCTATTACTAATTCCAGCAGGGAAGCTGGTGTAGTGAAGAGACCAGAACTCCTGGAGTCAAGCATAGTTCAATCCCCTGCCCCACCCTTTATTATTCACTTTTTGCAGCTTATTTTCCTCAACTGCAAAATGGTTCTGATAATGCCAAGGTTGCTGAGGATTCAAGGTAATGATAGTAACAGGAACACTAAAAATTATAATTGTGAGAGCATCTGCCTTGTCATGTCATGGGTTCTTTTTGTGTGCCAATGTTCTGTTCAGTTCTCTGAAGTTGATGCAGTTGGCACTGTTGTCATTTCTGACTTGCAGAGGATCAGAGGCACAGTGGACGAGTTGCTTTCCCCAGGTCACGTAGGTAGTGACTAGAGATTCCCAGTGCCTGGCATATGGCAGGAGCCTCATAAACTATAATTATTATACCAACACTACCACCTTCCTGAAGACAGGAATGCAGCCTGTGGAAGGCAACAGAGGAAACCTTTCTGAAGAATATGCTATTAAACTAGCGATAGACACAAAGTCAAACTATTGTTATGGCTCTTCTTTAGAGTAGAAATTATCAATTATAGGTTCTTGTGATTTTTATCACTTAGGTGATCTTGTAAATGTCCTTGTTGGGATTAAGAACCATTCCAGGATGGGACATAGCCACTGCAAAGGTACATACTCCCTTCATCAGGGCCAGCCTGTCTCCCAGGTGTTTTTGCTACAGTTAGAATGACCACATAATTTATTATCCAGACTGTGATATTTTTGAGAGAGAAAGGGGACAAATAACTGTACTGGGACAGTAGATGTAAATCAGGACGTCTGGTCGCCCTAGCTATGATTCATCTTGCTTACTAGTTTCTAAAATTCTGAGGCTTTTCTTTGCATCTGGCTTTTGTGTCAACCTTTGATCCTATGTCACTGAATCCTTCTCAGTTCAGTGAGGGGAAAGGAAATTATCATCTTTTTCTTCTTTAAAAAAATCACTTGTTCCTCCACCAGACTGAGTCCAGCACAACTAGATGGTGCCCAGCTACCACCACCAACAGCTCTGAAAGGAATCACAATAGATGGTCCCAGACGTAGTGGAGAAATATGTAAAACAAAATTAAAACCCAGAAAAAAAGTCTGTAGACGGGTCTGACAGAGACTGGAGAAACCCTGGGTATTTAAAGAGAAGACTCAGGAATAAAGGCCCTTCCCACACCATGACAAACTTTGATCCAAAGGAGACTTTTAGTTTCCCTGAAGCTGACCGGAGAAGTTGATCTCCATATTTCTCCAGGTTCTTTCCTTTCCCCAAACAATAACACACGTAGTTCAACCATGTACTTGAGACTAAATGAGCACACCAGCCCAGGGGCAAGGACAAGAAGGCAGGAGGAGAGAGGAAAGCTGGATGAATGGAAATGGGAGATTGTTGACACATCGTGGGGCTGACAACCAGTGTCAAAACAATATGTGTATTAATGAGAAACTAATTTGCTTGGTAAAATTTCACTTAAAGTACAAAAAATAAATAAATAAATAAATCACGTTTTCTTTCTCTTTTGGAGACACATCCCTTTCCCACATTGTGTTCTCAATGACGCCTTGCATTAAATCTTCCTGTCTTCCCTACTTGCCCCCATGAAGCACCTTGTCCTAGAGTATGATATAACTGCACAAAACATGTTTTCATTTGACCATTTAGCTTTAAACTGGAAGTATGAATCTCCAAGACTTGTATTTTGGGGGTCAATTAAAAAATATACGGTAAGGCATTCTATACCATCCTGGCCAGTGACTGATCAAATATGCATGACTATGCCTAAAGAGGCAGTTGTTTGGACAGAACAAGGGAATACTACATCATTTAAAGACAGGAAAGGTGTGTGTCAGGGTTATATCCTTTCACCATACCTATTCAATCTGTATGCTGAGCAAGTTATCCGAGAAGCTGGACTATATGAAGAAGAATGGGGCATCAGGATTGGAGGAAGACTCATTAACAACTTGCATTATGCTTGCTGAAAGTGAAGAGGAATTGAAACACTTACTGATGAAGATCAAAGACCACAGCCTTCAGTATAGATTACACCTCTACATACAGAAAACAAAAATCCTCACAACTGGACCAATAAGCAACATTGTGATAAATGGAGAAAAGACTAAATTTGTCAAGGATTTCATTTCACTTGGATCCACAATCAACAGCCGTGGAAGCAGCAGTCAAGAAATCAAACAACCCATTGCATTGGGCAAAAAAAAAAAAAAAAAAGGACCTCCTTAAAGTGTTGAAAAGCAAAGATGTCACCTTGAAGAGGAAAGTGCAACTGGCCCAAGCCATGGTATTTTTAATCACATCATATTGCATGCGAAAGCTGGGCAATGAATAAGAAAGACAAAGAAGAATTTACCTTTGAATTGCCATGATGGTGAAGAATATTGAGTATACCATGGACTGCCAAAAGAATGAATAAATGTGCCTTGGAAGGATTATAACCAGAATGCTCCTTAGAGGCAAGGATGGCAAGACTGCATCTTACGTACTTTGGATATGTTGTCAGGAGGGATCAGTCCCTGGAGAAGAACATCATGCTTGGTAAAGTACAGGGTCAGCGGAAAAGAGTAAGACCTTCAATGAGTTGGATTGACACAGTGGCTACAACAATGGGCTCAAGCATAGCGACGATTGTGAGGATGGCACAGGACCAGGCAATGTTTCTTTCTGTGGTACACAGAGTCGCTATGAGTGGGAACCGACTTGAAGGCACCTAACAACAACAACAACATGCCTCTGGATGACAAGCTGCTCCTCTAGACATGAGGTTGGTGTCAGGCCCCAGCAAAGAAGGGGAAAATCACACACTAATTTCAGTTGGTTGTTGGGCCGAAATTCATTTGCTTCCCACTTGAAGGAAATCTAAGCTAGGAAAATTCTGCTCTAACAAGAGAAATATAAATCAAATGGCTGCCAATGGCCTCCTGAAAGGATTCTGTCATTGAAAAAAGGATGGACCATGGACTTCCTTTCAGATGTGAGTCACCTGAATGCATGGATAGTATCCTATTTATAAAATTCATTTCATAAAGAACTTCTCAGAAAGATCAGTCAAGGGACTCTAGATTTTAAAGGTTAGTTGCATCAAATAGTCTTCCACCCAAATTACCAACACTTGACCCAAGTTATTTGTGTTGGAGCCATGCCAGCCGGGACTCCTTCTCCCATTTGTTAACTAATTAATAGACCAAAGGGCCAGCAAGGAGAAATAGCTTCTGACTCGACGGCACTGGGTTTTTAGGCACTTAGTAGTGATTCAGTTAATATTTGGGGGTTGGACCAATGGATGAATGGGTGGGTGTGTAAGTGAATAAATGAGTAAATGAGTGATATTGGTCTAGTATTTCTATCTTATTAGTTAGGGATCTTAAGTAAACTCTGAAGTATGAGGGGAATCCCACATAAATCCTGTAAACTCAGGATTTCTCAGGGAAGTTTCAGCCATCTTGGGACAGCTGGAGGAGTGGCAAAGCTCCAGGGAAGTGAACTTTCTCCAGTGGCCTTTGTGGGAACAGTGCTATTTTGTCTCCACAAGGGATGAGTAGGAGGCAGAGCAGAATTTAGCTTCAGTGGTAAAGCCTCCTGACCTTGAATAAGAAGACTTTGTTATTGGGCAAAGCAAGCCCAGCAGGAAGGCATCTTTGATATGTAAATATAGCCTGATAAGGGTTTCCTCTCATTACTTACCTCCACCAACACCCCCCACCCCAAGCTGGAATTCCTTTCTGAAAAAGAATGTCTTGGCCCCTCCTACCCAGAGGAGCCATTTAATGGTGGAGGGTTGTCTTTTGGTTTCTGCAGAGTCAGACAGGATTGCAGCAGCTTTGGAAGAGAAATAAATATGTACACATCTTTCAGGGGTTAGGGAGGGGGAAAGGAAGGAACCTGGAGAAATATGGAGATCAAGTTCTCTGGTCAGCTTCAGGGAAACTAAAAGTCTCCTTTGGATCAAAGTTTGTCATGGTGTGGGAAGGGCCTTTATTCCTGAGTCTTCTCTTTAAGTACCCAAGGTTCCTTTGGCTCTTAATTATGTGTCAAGGTCTCCTGGCCCTTTATCACCCAGGGTGTTCTATTCATTTACTCAAAACTAGTGCTGAGGTACAGACAGGAACAATAAGTCAAGCTCCTGACTCCATAATGCTGTCATTCCTGTTTCTGTCATGCATGTGTGTGCTTGTACCTGTGCCTATAAACAAGGAAACCAAAATCAGTTGCCTTCCAGGTGATTCTGACTCATGGCAACCCCTTGTGTGTCAGAGTAGAACTGTGCTCCATAGGGCTTTCAATGGCTGGCTTTTCAGACGTAGATCACCTGGCCTTTCTTCCCAGGTGCCTCTGGTGGACTTGAACTTCCAACTTTTTGGTTAACAGCCGAGCACATTAAGCATACGCAGGGATGATGGCAACTGGCTAACTGGTTACTTTTGTTGGGGGTATGTCTCAGCAGAGGCTCCATTTGAACAGAGCTGAGAGATGAAATGGAGCCAGTCTAGGGAGAGACAGGAGAAGACCAGCCCCAAACAGAGAACAGCAAATGCCAAGGGCCATTGCAGGAGAGGGTAGGCGTCTTCACCAACTGCAGTGGGGCTGTGGGTTGAACCCCCACGAATAGATGGAAAAGAAGAGGAGGGGGGAGCAGCTCACCTGCAGCTTTGTAGGCCTTGGGAAGGAGTTGGCATTTTATCTCAAGTGTCCAGTATTGGATCAAACCTGGACTTGGCACACTGGCTGTACCCACATATGTAGCACCCAAGTTGGAAGGTAGCCAGGCTCCTTTGTAGTCTTTGGCTCTTCAGAGCTTCAAACCAGGACACTAAAGCCGAGTTGAGCCAACCTCATTATTCAAGAGACAAGTACCATTTTGTGTCCCCTTTTACCATGTGGTTATTATGTGTGGCCAACATTGACAGGCACTTGTGCTAGTCGAGATGCCAAGGGGGGAAGCATTTAAAAACCCAGATCCCTTCTGTAAGAGCAGCCTTCGAGCCTATGTGCTCTCTGTTCAGCTGTTAAGATTGTTATTAAACGTTATGGACCATAAACCCCACAGAAACAAGGAGAGTGAACAACCATGCTATTACAAGGGTGTCAAAACAGGAGCCATATTTCATGGCTTGAAACGTCTTCACGGTTGGCCTCCCTACAGGCCCGAGTGCCCCTTGGCTGGTTGAACCCTCAGCCTCTACTTTGCTTCTGAGTAAAATTCACCGTTTGATGCAGAGGCTTCCCAGAATGATGTTCTTCTTAGATAGAAGAAAGTTCCCTTTCAGTGGAGTGATGTGATTTTGACATTTGTCAGCCTCTGCATCCATCCTGCTGATGTATTTCTTTCCACGGGCATGTACTTCAATTTCTGAAGACAGATATACGCCTCCTATTTTCAGTGGAATGGGTAGGTTGTTCCATGCATCAGCTTAGTCCAAAAGTGAGGAGTCAGACAAACCAAGATGTGAGAAGATGCCTCACACATTCAAGGCCAGTGACAGTCTTGTTGTTGTTGTTGTGTGCCATCAAGTCAGTTCCGACTGAAAGCTGCCCTATAGGACAGAACAGAACTGCCCCATAGGGTTTCCAAGGCTGGAATCTTTACAGCCTTGTAAAAATGCTTCCATCGAGCATCTAGTGGGTTCAAACTGCCGACCCTTCAGTTAGCAGCAGAGCACTTAACAATTGCATCAGCACAGCCCGTGATAGGCTACCAAACCAAAACAAAACCCATCGCCATCTAGTCAATTCCATCTCATAGCGACCCTGCAGGACAGTAGAACTGCCCCATAGGGTTACCAAGGCTGTAATTTTTACAGAAGCAGACTGCCACATCTTTCTCCTACGGAGCTCCTGATGAGTTTGAACCTCTGACTTTTCAGTTGGGAGCCAGGTACTTAATCACTGCACCACCAAGCTTCCTTAGTGACAGTCTAGGAAACGATAAATGCTGCTTGGCAAATAGCACGTTGCATGCATGTTTCCAAGACACCCATTTGGCAAAAAGAGATGTCAAACTAATTTTAATGTTATTTCTGGAGTTACATCTTACCTCCTAGAAATGTTTAAGAAGGCAACTCCACCTGTATTTTGTATTAAGATCAAATTTTGCAAGGTATATGTATGTTTGATTAAATTGCTCAAGCTACCCAGGATATCGTGAATTATGTTATCTTTTTTTTAGGAGATGTGGCAGTCCTTGGTGCTGTTCCACATGCTCCCATCCTCTCCTTCCGGGGATGACACTGCACCCCTTTGAGAGCAGGAGTAAGATAGGTGACTTTTTTTAGGCAAGGAAACATGAATAAAAGTGTCATTGCCAGGGGGAGGTCTAAAAGTCAGTGCATGTCTTTGGGTGACGCTAATGGTTAAGCACTCAACTACTAGCCCAAAGGTTGGTGATTCGAACCCACCCAGAGGTGCCTTGGAAGATAAGAATGGCAATCTTCCAAAAGGCCATAGTCTTAAAAATGCTATAGAGCAGTTCTACTTTGCACATACAGGGTCGCCATGAGTTGGAATCAACTCAGTGGCCACTAACAGTAACACTACCAACACCACCAATAGCTGTCACAGAAATATTACAAGTCAGTGGCTTTAAAAAGCCAGTGCATGATTCCACTCTTTCCCTTTACAATGTGATCCTGGACTCATATGATGACATGGGTGCTCCATCCTCCAGGATCCCTGGATGACTAAGATGAACAGAGCCCTCTGCCAAACTGTTCCAGACTTCTGGTGTGATCAAGAACTAAGCTTTCAGGGTATTAAGTCACTGAGATATAGGCATCATGCCTTCTTGCAGCAGAACCTTGCCTATCCTCGCTAGAACAGGATGCTGTATTTCATGTTAATACAGTGTATCAGGATCTTAATTTCCAAAGCAACTTTGATGATTTCTATTCAAATAAAGTATTTTTCCATCATAACTATCTTACCTGGCTCCAGGAGCATGCTCCCATTTCAGTGCCTGGTTGACCTTTTCAGTAAATTACATATTTGTAGAATGTATCCTTATGTTGTTCTATAAGGCCTGGAGAAGTAACCTTTACTTTTTATTGATGGAATATGTTGGTCGACCCCTGACTTCTTTTGAGATACAAAAGTGCCAGAAATTACTGTGGTTGAAAGGGAAGTAGCAGGAGATGTAGGCAACTCTTGGCAACTTATTAAGATATGAGTCTTAAGAATTTTTCCCCCAACTGAAATGTTATAAGAAACATTCCAGCATCAATCATTCTTAAGCTCAGTGTGTGCAGGAATCCCCTGAACTAGGCTTATTACAAATACAGATATAGGCCCCTATATCCAGGAAACCTGATTCAGTTAAAAGATAAGGGTTTGGATGTCCAAATTATTAACTGAGTGGCCTGTGCATTTTACATTGAAAAAAACTAGGCAGAGTACTTCAGCATGATAGGCTCTAGAGACAAAGGAAAAAAAAAAAAAAAAAAAATCTGGGTCCTGAATCCAGTTATGGAGCTTTTAGTTATTTCACTTTGGGCAAGTTATCTAATGCCTCTGAGCCTCACTTTCCTCATCTATAAAATGGTGACGAAAAAATTACAGATTTTTGGCATTTAGCCACTTAAGTGTCAGCACTTGATCGGTGTTAGCTCCTTTTTATATAAACTGAACAAAGCTCCAAGTTGTTTTTAAGCTTTTTCTATTATTAACAATGATGATAATGATAATATTAACTGCAGATTTCCTGTGTGCCAGGCACTGTACTAAGCACTTCAGTGCATTCTTTTATTGACTCCTTGCAACAAGTCTATGAGGTGATTACTATTATTATCTGCATTTTGCAGATGATGAGTCTGAGCCTAAGAGAACTCGCCCAGGGCTACACCATTAGTTGGTAGTGAATCGAGGGTTTTTTTCTTCTCTCTCTTCACCTAAGGAGTGTCTGGGTGGCGTAAACAGTTAAGCACTCGACTGCTAACTGAAAGGTTGACGGTTCGAACCCAACCAGAGGCATCTCAGAAGAAAGGCCTGATGATCTGTTTCCCAAAGGCCACAGCCTTGAAAACCCTATGTACACAGTGTTATTCTGCACACGTGGGGTCACCGTGAGTTAGAATCATCTCGACAGCAACTGATTTGTTTTTCTTTTTTTTTTTTTTTATCTTCACCCAAAACCACTCCCTCAAATGCATTGCTGGTGATCACTAAATGCTGGTTCCCCCCCACCCCCGCCCCTCCTTTGATGCCTTGTCGGAGGCATAACCAGCAGGATTATATCCCCAGCACTGTAATTTGGCGTGGCAGTCCAGGGAAAAACACCTTGTGGAATTTCATTTCTTATCATTTTATGTCCCCTTTAATTTTAATTTAAGTTCTCCTCTATAAAAGGCTGTTCCTTCAGCTCTCATAAAACTTTATGGTCTTTACTTGTGATTAAACCAAACTCGTTGCTGTTGAGTCCATTCCAACTCATAGTGACCCTATAGGACAAAGTAGAACTGCCCCATAGGGTTTCCAAGGCTGTAAATCTTTACAGGAGCAGACTGCCACATCTTTTCCCACAGAGCAGCTGGTGGATTTGAACTGCTGATCTTTTCTGTTAGCAGCCAAGTGCTTAACCAGTGCACCACCAGGGCTCCTTGTGATTCAACAATGGTAAAATTGATTCTCTAAAACCAACTTCTAGTCAAGTTATGTAATTAGCCAATAAGGAAGGCTGAGAGAGTAAGATATACAAGGTTCTCCCTCAGGAGGTCAGACGTATTATCATTGGTGGGATGCTGTATCTTTAAAACACCATCAGCTTGGAAAGCACTATCCATTAGCAAGAGATCAGAGCAACAAGAAACCTCAAAAGGTCTAACAGTCCATTCTGAGGGCTCCGCAAAGAACTCAGCATCCCAGAAGGACAATTAGCTTCTATCTCTGGGGCTGTCTGAGAGCACAACAGGTCTGAATATTTTTCCCTTAGTGAATTAACCCATTGGATTTCAGCCCTGGCTTTTGCTTCCCACATCCAGCATCCCATGTTCCATCCAGCGCCAGAATAGATTTTTATTTTGGCCATGCAGTTGTCAAAGCTAAGGCAGTATAAGCAGATCTGGGACTCTGAACTTGCTATTACTCTCATGATGGGTTTGCTTGATGCTTCACCCAGACTGAGACAGAGGTCGTGAGCTTATCACCAAACTCGGTTTCTCCTGTTCTCCTAGGACTACATTTCCCAGCCTCCCTTATGTTAAGTGTGGTTGTGATTGAGTTCTGGCTGTGGGATATCAGAGGAAGTGACATTTGCGCCTTCCAGGCCTGCAGCATCCAAACTTGCCATACTCAGTCCTCCGTGCTCTTCTTGCCTCTGCAGGCTCAATGCAGATGAGCATGATGACTTTGGAAGCCACATGTTAAAGGTGGTAGGAAACAGATGAAAAGAGCCTGGACCCTTGAGTCACTGCATGGAGCAAAGCCACCCACTGATCAGGAATGCTAGTTTTGGACTTTACATGAGTAGGAAAGAAACTTTTATATCACATCACAACAGCCAGGGTTATCCTAACTAATACACATAGTCATACAGCTATTTTTGACAAGCAATTGTGGCAGAAAGTTCACTGATATCGCTGATCAGTCTGAGGATCATAAGAAATTAAAACTTGACAGCCACGTCTGGGAATGGAGTATTGACCTGATCATTTTGTTGTGGGTCCATTATCTCCTTAAAGGGTCCTTCTTTGGCCATCCTGTCCAAAGTAAATACCTACATTTTCTCTGTTCCATTATTTTATTTCATTTCTCTGCCTAGAACTTTTCACTATCTGGTATCATCCATCCATCTATCCAACCATCCGTCCATCCATCCATCCATCTGTCCATCCATCCGTCCATCCATCCATCCATCCGTCCATCCATCCATCCATTCACCCACTAATTGCTTACTTATTGTTTTTCCCTTTCCACAAACCATAAGCTGCAGGATAGCAGGGACTTCATTCATCTCTTCCACTATTATGTCTTTAGCACTTAGAACATAGGGGGAACTTCACAAATACATGAATGAATGAGTTGCAACTTTAACATTGCACAGTTCCAGTTTCAAGTAAACTTTCATTTCAATGAAGAGAATTTGTTAGATGAGTAACTGAATGAGAATCCATGCTTTATTTAACTGATATTCATTGATACTTACCATGGACCAGATGCTGGGCTAGGCACTTGGAGAACAAAGGTAAAACCACATGGCCCTGCCCTGGAGCAGCTTTTGGTCTCGTGGTGGAGTAGTGGAGAGACAAAAAAATCAGATAATTCCAGGGTTATGTGTTAGGTGGTTAAGAGAGTGATTTATATCAGAAACATGGGATATGACCACTTAGCCTGGTCCAGAAGTTCAGGGAAGGGCCAGAGAGACACGAATGACCCTTCAACTGGTCTTGAAGTAGGAGTAGGAGTTAAGCAAGCACAGAATTGGTAGGACATGTATTCTCGGCAGAAGGCAAAGCCTATACAGAGAGACAGCGGTATGACACGCATGGTGTATACGGGAGCTACCAGCAACTTGTTCTTATTAGAGCATCAGTTACAGCTCAGAAGTGATGGAATACAAAGATATTAGTGACCAACAGGGCATTGATCACTGATATCTTTGTATCCCCTGGTAGGGAGTTTGAGCTTAAGTTTCTCTTCTGGTGGATGGAGGGAAGAAAGTGAGGATGAATGCCAGCATATGTGGTGATGGGACAGGATGATCTGGATGGGGCTGGAGGTCAAAGACCAAATGTGGTGCTGCAAAAGCATGAGATGTTGAAATTTAAGATTTATGATGTGGAGAAGTAATGGGTGGTGACAAATTCTGGTTTGCTACCCTGAGAGTAGTTGGCTAAAAAATAGGTATAAAGATCACTAGACCTGAGAAGATCTTAGCTAAGTCCACCAGAACATGAAAGACTGTATGAGAAAGAGATGACTGGGAACTTTATAAAACTTCTTGCAAAAATAAATTCTAAAATCAATTAAAGAAAGAACCGGGCGTTCTGATACCAACATGTTTAACAGAGATCAGGTGACAGCTTGGAATCATGTTGCAATGTAAGAATTGCTCTCTATATTTGTTTTCAGGCCTTTCCCCTCATTCCCTCCACTACTATACACCATATACACAGTGGTTCATTGGGCTTTGTACAGACTGAGGCCATTCCATTTATAGAATCATGCCAACTATCCAGTGCAGAATTTGGTCTTCATCTTGGCTGATCAAATGCCTTGTTTTATATCTGCAATTTAAAAGAACCCTTTCAGGGGAACCTGGGAGATTTTTTCATCTAAATAGTTTAATTGTTACTCTACAGGGCAATCATAAATGTAAATTGGCTTAATATGGCTTGATTGCTAGTAATGACCCTGTCCTTCTAATAATGCTAGCCAATAAGTCTTACTCAGAACACCTTGGGCAAACACTCCCTGAAGATCAAGGCACAAAATGCTACCAGAGGACTGAGCATTTGTGATTTAAAAATAAATAAAGTCACATCATGACATTGCTTGTTGCTATTAGCAAAAAAACAGACAACATATCATTCACTGATTCAAGAAGACAGTTTGGCCACCGCTTGGAGGAAGCTAAAAGAAGGGGCTAGTCTGTTTCTCCCCCTGACCAAAGCAACTCTTTAAAAATTTATTCACCAACTGTCATTCCATTGTCTGTCGTGATCAAACTTTTGATTATTGGAATAATTTTAAAAAGGAATTTGGTATGATTCACAAATGGTTGTAATTCTCGAATCTTATTCTCAAATTTTTCACCTCTGTCAGCACAGCTTTATTAACAAGACCAACATTCAAGGAAGAAAAATGGAAGAAGCCTGGATTTTAATTTGCTATTTTTTCGTACACACCAAACAGCATCAGCTCAATCAATGCCCAGAAACGAAAGCCAATAGATAATGATAGCGGGACCTCGTATTTCCCACCTATTGTTTCCAGCTCTCATTAGGAAAAGGAGATTCAGAAGCATTGTCCTGTGAGTGTGCAGACACGATGTTATCATTGTGTTTACGGAGGTGGTTGGGTTCCCAGCACAGGGTACTCTGCTCTGATAACCGTCCCATCTTGATAAAACAATGCCCTTTACCCAATCCCAAACACATGCTGCAGGAGGAAGACTTCTGCTGATGGCAGGGAGGAAGCCACATGTTAACAAACAAGTTTGCAGGCCAGGAAGTTTTAATCAGTTCTTTCTATTGAGGGAGTTTTGATGGATGGAGGCCCCATTTCAGAGGGGTTTCCTTTAAACAAAACAATAATGCCATCGTTTCAAGAACCTTGTTCAACAGCTGAAAGCTGTGATTAATCCCCCAAAAGTCAAACATGGGAAGACTGGCAAGATGAGATTATTTGCTGAGTATAATTAGCCATGGTTATTACTGAAAAGAATTTGGCGGGGGGCAGGGGGGGGAGGTTGTGCTCTTAAGAAGGAAACTTTGTAAAGGAGAATGGTTAGTAGGGTATCCTTAATTTACTGTCCAATCAATCTTGGATACTTTTGAAAGTGAAAGGGAAACACTATTACTAATTATGCCAGGACAATAGGCATAAATTGAGATTGTCCCCAACCACTGATGTATGATTACCCTGCTTATTAATAAGAAGGCAAACCCAGCCGCAATATTTGCAACCACGGAAAGACCCAAAGTGATCATGTCTGGGACAGAGTCTACGTTACCTAGGGAAGTTTGTAGTTGTAACATGCCAGGCTTAGGCCAGTCCTTTCCCATTTTCCACCGTATGGAGTTGCCAGTGTTACTGGTTAGTTTGCTTTCTATTGCAAGTGAAAGAAAAACCTCATTCAAACTAACTGGAAAAATATAGGTGTAACAAGAGCCTCAGTTAAAGAAAGCTTAATCCAGGAGCTAGGAAATTAGGACCTGGTTTCTCTCTTTTCAACCCTTGGTCCCATTTCCTTGACATTGGTACCATTATCTGACAGGTTCATTGTTTGGATGTCAGGACAAATGTCATCAGCTCTAAATCACACCCTCCCAGGTTCAAACCAGAATTTCTTTTTTTCCAGGATTCGATCTGCTGGGCCCGAGTTGGATCACATGGCTATCCTGTATCAATCACTGTGGCTAGGGAGATTTGGGACTTTTGCAAGGTTTGGATTCCAGGATCCACCCTGGAGTTGGTACTGCAGCCCTCCCAAAGCTCATGAGCTAAGAGTTAGGAAAGCTGTGTTATCGTCAGCTACCGCTGAGTCGGCCCCTGGCTCATGGCGACCCAACGAAATGAAACACTGCCTGGTCCTGTGCCGTAGGTTGCAGATTGGACTGTTGTGATCCATAGGGTTTTCACTGGCTAATTTTCAAAAGTAGATCGCCAAGCCTTTCTTCCTGGTCCTTCTTAGTCTGGAAGCCCCACTGAAACCTGCTCAGCCTCATAGCAACACACAAGCCACCACTGAGAGACAGGAGGTAGCTGCACATGAGGTATATTGGCCAGGAATCCGGGTCTCCCGTGTGGAAGGTGAGGACTCTGCCACCGAACCACTACTGCCCTCTGGGGAAGCTGTGGTTCCCCCAAATTAAATCAGAGTTTTGTTACCAAAACAAGGGGAAATGTCTCTGGGGTGGTCCAAATACAACAATACTCTTCACATACCTCCAGATGAATATAATGCATGTTGAGGTCTTATCTAGTAGGAATGGCTTGTTTGCGTTTGTGTAGTAACCAGGGAAGGTCCATCTAGTCTGAGTAGCTATCTAACCCCACACCCAGCTGATTTGTTCTTTTTTAACTCAGGACTTTATGAAGAGAGTAAAGCAGTCAATTGAGAATTATCTGTACCCCTAACCTCCGCCAAAGTCATCATCATCACATAAGTTCCAATACTTTTGTTGTAGAAACCCATGTACTTGAACTTTACCACCCATACACCAAGCATGATGTCCTTCTCCAGGGACTGGTAACACATCCAAAGTACATGAGATAAAGTCTCACCGTCCTCACTTTTAAGGAGCATACTGGATATACTTCTTCCAAGACAGATTTGTTCATTCTTCTGGCAGTCCATGGTATATTCAGTATTCTTTGCCAACACCATAATTCAAAGACATCAATTCTTCTTCGATCTTCCTTATTCATTGTCCAGCTTTTGCGTGCATATGAGGCGATTGAAATACCATGGCTTGGGTCAGGCACACCTTAGTCCTCAAAGTGACATCTTTGCTTTTTAACCCTTTAAAGAGGTCTTGCACAGCAGATTTTCCCAATGCAATGTGTCATCTGATTCCTTGACTCCTCCTTCTGTGGTTGTTGATTATGGATCTAAGTAAAATGAAATCCTTCAGCTTCAGTATTTTCTCTGTCATGATGTTGTTTATTGGTCCATTTATGAGGATTTTTGTTTTCTTTATGTTGAGGTGTAACTCATCTCATAAAAAAAAAACAAAAAAAGTGTTTTTTTTTTTTTTTTTTCATCTCATAGTATTATTAATTTTATTACTAATGATAATAATAGCTGATTCTGACTGAGGTCTATGGGATCAGCTCCATCAAGAAAGCACTACATACATTATCTCAACCAATCCTCAGGCCTGGGAGGATTTTCCTCTCATGATGCTCAGAGTCAAGTTACTTGTCTAAGCTCCATGTCACATAATCTAAATTTACGTCTCTCTTTTCTTTATCTGGACCTAACATTATCAGGGCTTCCAAATCTGAGAATTTCTGCGTTGTCTATCTTGTCTGTTCTAAGAATACAGAACGGATGGTTAATTTTGTTACCTATGGTAAAAAAGAGTAATCTTCTGATTGAACCCAGGGCAGAAAAGAGGTCTTTAGTCAAAAGTGGATACGTGGTCTCGGTGATACTTCCTACACAATTTTATTAAGTTCAGTCATAGTTGTAGTAGGCTGTTCCTGTTTATCATTCCAATTCAACTTAATAAGTCACCTGAGGTCTAATACTAAGCTCTGTGGTGGAGAAGTTTAAGTATAAACACAGTGGTGTTAGTAACAACAGCAGGAACAGTAACCACAACAACAGACAGATCTTGAGTAATTGCTGTGTTGACCGGGTTCTTTGCTAATCGCTTATGGGCATTAGTATATTTCATTCCCTTACCAACTCCATGTGACTGAGATACCTTTACTGTATTAACCTGCCAAGATTAAACAGAGAACAAGTGGTAGATTCAAGAATTTGCATCCAGGCAGTTGACTCTGGAATCTTTGCTCTTATGTATTGTGCTCTACTGCCTACCTATACAAGATCACCATTGTACACCATTGTACAAGATCTTGTTTAAAAGCTATCACTGTCTTCTAATACCCTTCATTACTTTTTAAAATTATTATTCCCTCATTACTCTTAAGCAGCTTTATTTATCATCTTATGTGAGGATCCTAAAGATACAGTGTATGCCAATGTTTTTGCAATCCGGTCTGCACAGTTGATTTTTCATATATCAATGTCTACTTGTCTGCTAAAGTGATAGCGATAATGATAATGATGACTGAAAACTACAGACTACCTGACACATAGGTTAACGTACTGTTTTCATCCTTCTCACACTTTTTGAAAGAAAGAGCTGAGGGGTACCATATCAGTCAGGATAGACAAGGTATGCTGCAGTAACAAACAGTCTCACAATTTCTACAGCTTATAAAAACCAAGATGAGTCTTTGTACACGCTGTAGGCCCATCAAGAGCTTGCTCTACCTTTTGTCTTCTCTCCAGGACCCAGGTCAGCAGCACAGCTTCCACCTGGAACATTGGTGGACTCCCTTCATGGGGAAATAGACATGGCATACTATGTGCTGGCTCTTAAAATCTCTTCCCAGAAGTGATACCTGTCATTTCAGCCTCATTTCATCGACCAAAGGAAGTCACTTGGTCACTTCTAGGCAAAGATGTATGCTCTTCCCATGGAGTGAAGAATTAAATAATTGTCCACGATAGTATTATCTCCCATGGGGGCTAATGGGAAGTTTTCTTCCTTGCTCCTCTTTCCTGCCGTGCTTGCCAGAATCCTAAAGACACAGCTGCCAACAGTTTTCTGAACCTGTGCGTGACTCTCCCTGACTCCAGAGGACCTGGAGGATCTACTCTCTGCTCCCCCACCCTGGGCTCCTTACCAGTCACATAAATTCACAGCAAGGCACTACTGTTTCCAGATTCCCTGCCCTCATTAAATACCAGCCCGGCCTGAAAATAGTCCCAGTTTTACTCAGAACGCAAAGAACACCCAGGTCAAGGGTTTGATTAGACTTGTTTCACATCTCCGAAACCCTCCTTTGTCTTTCAACAAAAGTTGAGAGAAATGCAGAGAGAGAAAGTGTGACCTATTTTTTTATTATCAGCACCATTTCATCTGCAAAACACAACTCTTTTCTTCTTATTACGATGAACACGAAAATAAAATGTTTTCCAAAAGACCTGGCTTTGGCTGTCGACAGGAAGGCCAGGGACTTTTTCAAAACTCTGATGAACTCTATGAGCAAATGATCCCAATATTTTAAAACCATAATTGACTTAAAACCGTACTCACTGTCCACGGATAATATGTGGTACTTTCCTACAAATATCAGCAGCCAGGTAGGACAAAACCAGCTCCCAAACTAGCTGTTTGCTTGATATTAAGCTTTGCCAGTCCAATATAGGTCACGTTTCCAACCAGATTTTGTGCTTATCTCTACATTACACCTTGTAGCAAGGGGGAAAAAAAGAGCTTCTTGACATCTTTTTGAAGAATGGCGCTTTTTAAAAAAACATAAGGGAACTTTTTTTTCAAACACTATAATGAGGGTATTCAAGTCTGCAGGCAAAACAGAGCTGTTTGAAAAGACATTAGCCTCAAAACCTCACTGTGCCAGAATAGATACAGCTACATCGAAATGCCACATTTGTCTTGCCATTACTTTTCACTGACTAAAATCGTTTGTTAATGAAAGTTCTAGCTGACATAATTTCAGCACCTACTGATGGAGACAAGATGAGTTTACTGACCATGAGAAATACAGTAAAATTGGGAGAGCAAGTATAATTCTGAACCACTTAAACACCAAAATAATAGTAACAGTGGCTCTTAATATAATTGAAAAAGAAGTTACCATCTTTGCAGAGCTTTCACAGCTGTTAATTGAGTCTCTTAATAACTTTGTCACTTAGGCTGAGCAGCTCACTGGAGTCATCAATGTACTGATGAGGAAACTGGGTCTTGTGTTAGATGGAATCTGGATGTCTACAGATCACGAAGGTAGAGAGAGGGACGGACTTCCAGCTGACTCTTTCTGAATATTGACTGCTACAGTAAGCAGAGTGCATGGCTGAAGTTTTAGTAGGGTGTTGGTGGTATTGTGTGCCATTGAGTCAATTTTAGTAGGGCACACTGGGACAAAGTCTTAGTGGCCAACTGCAAGTTAGAGGGCACAGACCTTAAGACCACTCTCAGTTCTGACACCAACTGCATGTTCAGGGGATTCCCAGAGCCACTCTCAGTTTCCATAATTGTCTGGAAGTACTTGCAGAAGTCCCTAAGAGCTATCTTAAAAAAAAAAAAAACAAAAAACCCATCATATGGTTAGGGTTTATTACAAGGAAAGGATACAAATTAGTATCAATCAAGAGAAGAAGTGCAGAGGGCAGAGTCCAGAGGGTTTCTAATGCAGAGTTTCTGTTCTGCTCTCCTCCTGGAGCCCTGGATGCATTATTCTAGTATGTGACGATACACACAGAATGTTGCTAACCAGGAAAGCTTGCCTGAGCCTCTGTGTCCAGAGTTTCTACTGGCGCTCCATTACATGGGCCAGACTGATTGCCCACATGGTTGATGCCAGCCTCCAGGTTGACTGATACGTCATGACGCAAAGCACTCACCCTAAGACACATTGTTGATCTTTCTGGTGTGGCCAGCCGCACCCTAAGACTATATGAGTTTGGCCAGTCCCCAACCTAAGCCACATGGTTAGACTCTCCGGTATGACCCAAGACCCCCAGGCAAACAAAGACATTCCTGTCATGTATAACATCCCTAGGGCCTAGTGATCACCTCCCAGAAGCCAAATACAAAGGCCAGATCTTCTCTTTGGGCAAAGCCAGATTCTTTACTACGCAACTGGGTTTCTGCATGTATTTAGTGAATCTTTGATTGGAAAGGCTCTTACAGGTAACAGATTCCAGTCTTCCCATTTTACAGAGGCAGAAGCTCACAAGTTTGACCCAAGCTCTCAAGCTGGCGAGGCAGTGATGGAAATGGAACTTGAGTACTCCAATCCAGGGCTGCCATCACTGAGTAATATGGCCTGTGTTCAATAAGGGCTTATTAATTGGAATGAAAGCAAGAACTTAACACTAAGGTTTTATTTGGCTAGAAATATAAAAATCTGTAGAGAAAAATACTGTACATTCAAGAGTCATAATTCTCTTTCTCTTCCTTTCTGTCCTTCTCACCCTCCCACATGGTCCACCTGCCAAAATACCATCATCATAATCGTTTCTAGTTCAGACCATTCCAAAAATAGAATTATCGTGTTCTTCTATGTGAGTCCTTGATCCCCCCTACTATTTTTCTTGACTTAGCTTCCCTAATCTCTAGCTTGTATTTTATTTTTAAATGTGTGGGAGGCAGAATATAAGCTGTTCTCAGAAAATAGCTTGAGAAATTCTGCATATGTGTGTGTATATATATGCACACATATACACACACAGATGCATATATTTTATATGTATATATATGTATATAAAACTTTAAATTCCTCATGAGTTATCAGCTTTTACCTAGATATCTCTTGAGAGAGGGGGAATGTTTCACTTTTCCATGAAGCAGGTAGTTTATTGTTTTTCCCTATTGGGCAAAATCAGTCATGTGAACTTTATTCGCCCAGAATAATAAATTATTTTCTACTTCAGAAATGTCAGAGGGAGAACTCAAGGGGTTTCATAAATGGTGGCTGATTGATAAAGATTATCAATTCACAGGTAAGTATCTGGTTAGAAGTGGGGAAGTGCTGGGTGGCAGAGGACAAATACCTGGATGGTCTTTCAAGGGAGGTTGGTGCTCCTGTGCCTTGTGAAGGGGTTTTGACTTGAAGCTACAAATTTAGAGGCAAAGCTTTCTAATGTGGCTGGACAAATTTTATGACAGTTTAACACTTGCAGGGCTTTTTTTTTTTTTTTTTTAATGTTTGCTTTTGTGGGGATTGATTTAAAAAGTTTGTTTAAAAAAAATGGAACTTGCTCACATCATTTCTGTCAAGAAATATTTATTGCTGAATCAGGGTAATAGCATAATGGGAAGCTTTGGCATCAAAATATCTCCCTTAAAACTTGCCTTTGCTAAACCAAATCAAACCAAACGCACTGCCATTGAGTCAATTCTGACTCATAACAACCCTATAGCACAGAGTAGATCTGCAGCATATGGTTTCCAAGGCAGTAATCTTTATGGAAGCAGACTGCCACGCCTTTCTCCCGAGGAGCTGCTGGTGAGTTCTAACCACTGGCCTTTTGGTTAGCTGAACTCTTATTCATCTAGGAGGCCCTGGGTAGCACAAGTGGTTAAGTGCTCCACTACTAACCCAAAGGTTGGTGGTTCGAACCCACCCAGAGGCACCTTGGGAGACAGGCCTGGTGATCTTCTGAAAAGTCACAGCCTTGAAAATTCTGTGGAGCAGTTCTGCTCTGCACAAAGGGGATCACCATGAGTCAAAACGGACTCAGTGGCAACTAACAACAACATTATTCATCCAACAGTTACTGTATTTTACTCAAATAACGCACACCTTCCACATTTGTTTGCCAACCATGCCTCACCCCACCCCTGTGAGGTATTTTTGTAAGCGTGCTATGCTTTCTTTTTTTTTTTACAGGAACATGCAAAAAAAAAAAAAAAGAAATTGGCATAGCGGCACTTACAAAAATACCTCCCTGGGGGGAGGGTGCAGTTGGCAAACAAACATAGAAGACGTGTATTATTTGCATAAAAATATGGTATTAATTGATTTCAACGACATATGTGTCAGTAACTGTTTATGTCTTTAATAAGCTTAGGTTCTGAACATTTTTGTAGGATTCGCTATTTGATGTAGTCAGTTTAAGTGTTCCTATAATACTTTATGTGCTTCTCATTTAGACTGCTTTAGTGCGATGTGCCCAAGTTGGTGGGTGGACATGTGTCTGAATGTGTCTATTCCCTCACTAGACTCTCTAGCACACAGTGGGCTCTCAATTAATGTTTACCTTAATTTTAAAAAGGGTGAGAACATTGTTCATTTATATTTTATATAAAACGTGCTCATTGGCTAAGCCTTGTGCAAACCATGTGACCAAGGCTGATCATTACAGCCACTGGGTGGCAGCATACCTGAATTGAGAAAACAACCCCTCAACTGCTCAGACCATAAACAGAAAGTTCTAAAATGTCATCAAAATGAGATCCACACTTCTCAATTATTATTTGAAAGGACAGATCTCAGGGGAATTTTGTCAATGAAGTCTAGGGCAATAATTGCACTCCTTAGTGTTAAGAAATCTCCTCACACTTTTGAAGTATCCTGCTTTAAGTTTTCAGCATCTTAACCAGGAAATCACTTGTATGTGTTGTTTCTCTGCCTATTTCCACTAGGGAGCCATAACTATAAAACAGAAGGAATAATATTATAGGGAGGAGACACATATTTTTTAATATATTCTTGCTTCACCTAACTGTAAAGAACTCTTTCTCAATGAGAAACAGGCTTTCACATGTGTTCTTTGCCAGAGATTTTAGAAGAGAAGGCTCACCTTCGAGAGCTTTGGTAATATTTTGTTTCTCTAAGAGGGTGAAGATGCTGTTGTTCACTTTATCAGAGTGATGCTTTGGCCAAATATAAAGCAGTGGCTACAACAGTGGGCTCATGCATAACAACAATCATGAGGATGGTGTAGAACCGGGCAGTGTTTCATTGTCGCTATTGAGTCAGAACCAACTCGATGGCACCTAACAACAACAACAAAAGCAGGGCTTGGAGGAAGGAAGGCAGCCTGACTTAAGCCGGGGCCCAGCTTAACAGGACTTGATCTTTCTCCATTCAGTTTCTTTTGAGCACACTCTTGCCTACCTTGAGAAGGAGGGTGAAATATGGAACTATTTCAGACCATGAATGTGGCTGGGCAGAAGAACCTGAACCAACAGGACTTGGGTGGGTGTTGAGAGATGGGAGTAGAACTAACTGTAGATTCTAGGTTTTACGATCAGTTAAGGGGGAATCAGGGAACAGGTGAGGAGAGAGTGTTGTTCTTGATAAACTTTTAGAGCCCATTGAGTAAACTAACAACAACAATAACACGTGCAATTTAAATGCAGTTACTCATATTGTCTTTGGGTTACTGAAATTTTAAGTTCGTGTCTGTTGTTTGGGGACCATTCATTTTTGAAGTTATAAATATTTAGAAGCGTTCATTCATTCATTTTGCACTGTGTTCACTCATTTTGAAGAAAACAAATATATTCTTTTTCTGATGTTCTATGATGGGAGGGGTGGTTTTTTGGTTCATTCATTCAGCAGGGGCTGGTATTCAGGCAGTATGCACCAGTATGGCCATCACCAGTTGTGAACATATTAAGCACTGCTGCACTGGTTGACAATAGCTCTCACAAGCCTCTCCTTAATCCATCAACTAAAGGGTTGTGCCCAGCATGGCAGGGGACCTGTGGTAGCAGGATGCAGTATTACAGTGTTACAGATATATCTGTTCTGATTAGTTGGCGCTCATGCCATGTTGTTGTAGTTAGGTGCTGTCAAATAAGTTCTGACTCATAGCGACCTCATGTATAACAGAATGAACAGTTGCCCAGTCCTGCACCATCCTCACAATTGTTGCTATGTTTCAGTCCACCGTTGCGGCCACTGTGTCAATCCATCTCATTGAGACCTTCCTCTTTTTTGCTGACCCTTTATCAATCATGATGTCCCTCTCCAGGGACTGGTCCCTCCTGATAACATGTCCAAAGTACGTGAGATGAAGTCTCACCATCCTCACTTCTAAGGAGCATTCTGGCTGTACTTCTTCCAAGATAACCCCAAGATTTGTTAATTCTTCTGGCAGTCCGTGGTGTATCCGATATTCTTCACCAACACCATAATTCAAAGGCATCAATTCTTCTTTGGTCTTTCTTATTCATTGTCCAGCTTTCGCATGCATATGAGACAATTGAAAATATCATGGCTTGGGTCAGGTGCACCTTAGTCATCAAAGTGACATCTTTGCTTTAGAGAGGTCTTTTGCAGCAGATTTGCCCGATGCAATATGTTGTTTGATTTCTTGACTGCTGCTTCCGTGAGCTTTGATTGTGGATCCAAGTAAAATGAAATCCTTGATAACTTCAATGTTTTTCCCATTTATTATGATGTTGCTTATTGGTACAGTTGTGAAGATTTTTGTTTTCTTTGTGTTGAGGTGTAATCCATACTAAAGGTCTCAGTCTTTGATGTGGTCATGCCATGTAGGTTGTTTAATGTTTTGCACATCACGTAGGGTGGCCGCACTCACAAATAAGTATGGAGACACTAAATGCCCTGCTAGGCTGGAGGGTGTGTTAATAGCGTAAACAACATACATGCAACCCCTGCCTGCAGAGAAGGCGCAATCTGGTCTGGATAAGAGAAGGTTAAACTAGTCATTAGGGACCACTGGTGGCTCAGGGGTAGAATTCTCATCTTCCATGCAGGGGACCCAGGTTTGATTCCTGGCCAAGGCACCTCATGCACAGCCACCACCTGTCTGTCAGCGGAGGCTTGTGCGTTGCTATGATGCTGAACAGGTCTCAGCACAGCTTCCAGACTAAGATGGACTAGAAAGAAAGGCCTGGCAATGTTCTTCTAAAAATCAGCCAGTGAAAGCCCCATGGATCCCAATGATCCAATCTGCAACTGATCATGGGGGTGGTGCTTTGTTCTCTGTGAGTTCTCTTGTGAGTCAGGGCTGACTTGATAGCAGCTACCAACAGTAAACTAGTAATGGCCACAAGATGTGGGGAATGTGTGATGTGAAGTTCAAGGCACTAAGGGAGCACCTTGCAGGGCAGTCCACTGGTGGGGAAAACCTAGGAACAAATGCCGCACAAGCCACTCGAAGCCTTACAGGAAAAGCAGGGCCTGGAAGAAGGAGCTCCAGATATTCATCCTTGGTCTCGCAGGTGGTCAGCCTTGCTGCCTCTGAGCTCTGCTCAACCCCACCCCCTTCTGCATTCTCCCTCCCCTCCCTCACCTTTGCATTCCAGCAAGTTGTTGGAAAAGTCTTTTTTGATATAGAAGACTTAATGGAGGCACTTGTGGTTCTGGACAGAGCCTGCATCCAGGCATCAGGAGAGCTGAGTACCAACTTTGACCTTACCACCAGATAGCTGGGGGAGCTTGGGGAAGCCACAGTAGCACCCCCCTGAGCCTGAGTTTTCTCAGGTATAAAATGAGCCTTATTTTGAGGAGAGAATAAGGTATTTATTTCCTGTGGGTAGGGCTTTCCTTGCAGGGCCTCTTTTTGCTATGCTATGGAAATCACCTGAGTTTGAGCTTAATGGAAAGAGCACCCATGCTGGCTTCCAGCAGACCTGGCCCTCAATCCATTTTCATCTGGGTGACTTTGGTAAGGCATTTAGTTTCTCCAAGTTTTGGTTTCCTCACGTGAAGGGTAGGAATAATAATAATAAGACACACTTAGTGGGGTATTTCAAGATTAGCTGGGATGATACATGCCAAAGTGTAGGAGTGTGTTTGGCATGTAATAAGCCACCAATAAGTTATTTCTATTGTTTTCGTATGTGCCTGTTTACCTGTTTGCGTGTCTGTTCGTAAGTTCATTGGGGGAAGGGTTTCTGTCTTTTCCTATCACCACCGCCCCCAGCATGTAGCTCAGTGTCTGACTCAAGCCTGCAATAGATATATGATAAATGGATGTTTTGGGATCTCTGAAGTCACGTAAATACTAGCACCATGGCTCCATTTTAGTTGAAATACTATTTGTGGCTGTGTGTTTTCCTTTAAATCCAAATTGGAGAGAAGGAAGGTAATTAAGGCATAATTATGAAACTTAGTCAAGCACTTATTTATTGAGCTTGCCTGGTGCCCGGGTTCATATCTTTTGTTTCTCATGTTTTAGTTTCGTTTCAGTGCCCTGGTGTGGGGGAATTTGCCTGTGTCCCCTTGAATGGGTGTTTTTCTTTAGAAGGCAGAGTTAATAGGGATTTCTTTTAGCTGTGTTTATTTTTGTTTCTGACTCTGAAGTTCAGTGAATTATTCTTATTCTTAGCCATCCTTTTTTTTTTAAGTTTGCAGAGATTTGTGCTTAAAACTGAATAAACAGTCTCAGTTTTGTGTGTGCATGTTATAAGAAGTCTTGCTAGAATGCATAAACAAAAAAAAATCATAATCATAAATCCTGGTTACTATGGTCGCCAGGACTTCAAAAGCCCGTTGTCCATGTGTATTTACATTTTGTATTTTTCATGTTTGGGTTTCATTAAACTCATGAGTTTAATAATAAAGTTTTTGGACCTATGCGTTCACTACCACTTTTCCCTTGTTTTAAGTATTTTTTTCCCCTTTTGAAGTCTCATTTTTTCATACAAGGATTTGATGCTTTGGGCGGGGGGGTCTGTTAAAATAGTTGTAAATATACTTCTTAAATAGATGAAATGTAAGAAATTCCGAGAAGGAGTTTCTTTGACTTACTGGGGAAAAAAATAATAGGAAAGATAAAATGGGAGTGTTTGGTACATTTGGTTCTCTTTCATCAGCACTTTATGGACCCGCATTGCTGTGTTTCTGTAATGTTGTGTATAAAACACAGTTTAAGTGATCATGCAAGCTTCAGTCTTGGAAAATAAAAAGATATGAACTTGAACCCTAGCTTCTCTGTGAAGAGAATTACAGTGTGTTTTAGCCTTGGGTTCATTCCAGTTAAATTTACGATATTTCCCCCTAACAATAACAACAACCAAAAGTACCCCTTTAAGGTGATATGTTTGTTAAACTTTATATGTATGCATGCATGTAAATGTACTTCTCTGTATATATAATGTACATTCACATATT
The DNA here is from genome assembly GCF_024166365.1 of Elephas maximus indicus. Taxonomy (NCBI): domain Eukaryota; kingdom Metazoa; phylum Chordata; class Mammalia; order Proboscidea; family Elephantidae; genus Elephas; species Elephas maximus. Next base: position 44,710,244 of record NC_064839.1, read on the forward strand.
CTTATGTTAGATATTTTGGGAATTTCCTTTCTGCTTTCAAATCATTGCACAGAATATCTGAGTAGACATCATGTCAAAATAATCAAAATGTATTTAACGCTCTCAAAAAATCCATTTAAGAATAAGAACATGGTTTGGGATTATTTTCAGATCATAAATTGGAGTGTAAATATTCAAATTATTTTCATAAACTATTCAGTTCAGTTGGGCTTTTATGTTATCATACAGTGATTTTTTTGTATTTAAGTTTTCTAGCAGTTCTCTTTTTTAAGAGCCTCAAGTGTCCCATAAAAAGCAAATACTTGAATTTTCAGTTTCTAGGTACTGCATATTTTTCCTTCTGCTTGCCTTATTTTTATAACAGTGATTTATAAAGACATTACTAAAGAAAAGGAAAGAAGGATTTTGAAGAGGAACTGCTATATAACACTGCTTAAAAATCTTTTTCCAATGCTAAGGAGAGAAAAAAAAATCCTGGCATCATATCAGAGTGTGATCTGGGATCTAAGTATGATGGTCATACTTTGAGTCATTACCTTCCAAAAATATTTATTGCGCCTAGTGGAGAAGGAAGGCAGGATAAGATTGCCAGGCCCTGTTTCCATTTCCACTGTGGGGAGTGGTGAGGGGGAAACCAAAAGGCCAGTCTTGACTGCTTGCAGAGCAGCCAACCCATAGAAGCGCCATCTTAAGAAGACAGCTTTGATAAGAAAATGAAAGAATGAAGTTCCAGGGGGTCGTCTAAAATGACCAGAATCTGATCTCAGGCAATGCAGTAAACCCGAGGCCAGCAGGGATTCAGGAAATGCTATTGTGTAAGAACCCTTGCTTGTCCACCAATATCTATTCCATCCTCCTTTCTTAGTAATGGCCTTTTCCACTGGGCACATGGTGGCTTAGAATAAAGCTTCCATGTCCTAATTCCTTTGCAAGTCTCTCTGACCAAGCACCCAAGTTGCATGAGGGCTGGCATGGGAACAATGCTGTGAGTGGAGACGGAAGCAAATACAGCCTGTGTCCCTAAAATCATGCCATGCCACAGATTGATTATGCCATTTTTTTTACATGAACTTCTCTCTGGTAGAAGGCACTATTGTTTGCGTTTTCTATTAATTACAGTCAAACCTACAGCTATTGAATACATTTATCAAGGACAAATGGCAGAATGTAAGAGTGAGTGAGTCAAGTGAAGAGGAATGAACAATTAAAAAGTCCTAGGAAGGTTCTATAGTGCCACTGAGGCATTCATCCCACACGTATTTGTTTTGCATACCCTACTCTAGGTTGGTCACTGTTCTAGGCACCTAGGTGACAAAGATAAGCAAAACAGTAACATACCGCAAAAATACCACAAAGTGGGTGGCTTTAATGAGCATAAATTTACTTTCTCACAGTTCTGGCCACTTGAAGTGTGAATCCAGGGTGTCGGTAGGGTCATGCTCTCTCTGAAGACTTGCAGTGAAAATCCTTCTTTATCCCTTTCAGCTCCTGGTAGTCTTGGGCATTCCTTGGCCTTCTTTAGCTTATAGACAGATCCTCACATGATGTCTTCCCCAGTGTGTGACTACCGCCATGTCTTCCTCCCCTTTTATAAGACACCACTCAGAAGCGATTAGGACCCACCCTACTCTGTATGACCTCATTAACTTAACTGACAACAGCTATAAAGAAAAACCCTATTTCCCCAAACAAGGTCACATTCCCAGGTACAGGGGATAGACTTCAACATATCTTGTTGGGACACACAATTCAATCCATACCAGACGGTAGCCCTTTTCTAAACTGCTCATAAGGTTCTGTATCAATCTCCTTACAAGGTCACTAGTGTCCAGGTGTATCCAACAAGCAGACAAATTTTCCTTAAACTGACCAAGCAGTGACCTAGGGCAGCCCTTGAGATGCCCAGGTGCCTGCAGGCCTTTTTTCCACACCAACATTTCTCCTCTTACAGACACAGCCTATGTCCGGATAAGAACATGCTGTGTAAGACAGTTCCTCTTGACTTCACCCCTCAAAATGTGCAAACCGACAACCGCAGATAGATCCCAGATGCCATTTCCCTGCTCTCAAACCTTGAAGTGGGCCTGCCAGCCAGCACACCTGCCAAGGAAAATTCTGTCCTCGAAATGTTCCTGGCACAGCTTCCAAGAGGTGCCGACCAAGGGCTGGAATCGCTGACCTCCCCGAAAGAGAAGCCTGCAGCTGCGGCCTCTGGGGTGAATTCTCCTGATGGGAGGGTCCCATGGAATTAAAACAGACTGAGTCCACATCACACAGAGAGCTGGCCCATCACTTAAAGCCAGGGAAGTGGTGGTTTCGAGGAGGGAGCTTCCCAGAAGGCTGGTGACTCAGGCTGGTCCCAGACCCCTCTTGGAAGACCAAACAGACAAAATGAGGAGCCAAGAGGCCTTTGGTGATCATCCGATCCAGCCCCCTTGTCCACAAATGAGGACCCAGAGTTTCAAAAAACAGATACGAGTTACAGGAAGTCACCCAGCAGAACATGGGAAGGTGGAACCCTGTCCCCTCCCTCTGAGTGAACCATTACTGTCCAAACAGCGGATCACTTCCCACCCAAACCTGGAAGAACTATGGAAAGGAGACTCCTCCACAGCCTCTGATAAGACTTTTTACAGGATGTAAACCTGGGTTGTGGGTGGGGGACAGGCTTGGGAGTTGCATTAGTTTCCTAGAGCTGCTATAACAAAGTTCCATAAACTGGATGGCAACAGAAACTTATTCTTCCCTGGTTCTAGAGGCTGGAATCCAATTTCAAGGTGTCAGCAGGGCCTGCTCTCTCTGAAGTCTGTATGGGAAGACCCTTGCTTGTTGCTTTTGCTTTCTGGTGGAAGCCCAGGCATTCTTTGGCTTGAGGCAACATAGCTCCATTCTCTCCCTCCATCTCCACCTGGTCTTTTTCTTCCCGTGTGCCTGTGTGTGTGTCTCTTTGCCTCTTCTGCTAAGGACACTAGCCATATTGGATTAAGGCCCATCCTAGTCCAGTATTACCTCATGCTAACTAATTACATCTGCAGAGATCTTGTTTCTAAATAAGGCCACATTCATAGGTATTGGAGGTTAGGACTTCAACATATCTTTTTGAAGGACAGAATTCAACCTACACTAGGAGTCAAGGATATCCTTTGCTCCCCCTGAGTACCTTGTTGCATATGGTACTATTATTACCATTTTTTAAAGGTGAGATGTTGGCATAGTGGTTATCAAGACAAAGGTGGTAGGATAGGTTAGTTAGGATAGGTCAGTGTGAACTGCTCCTTTGAAACATAACTGGTCAGACGACAAGACCAGTGGAGAAAGTGAGTAGAAGGTGGCATCTGTTTTTTCCTGCTCACTGCCCCTGCAAACATAATGCAAGTCTTGCAAATGTGGGGTCAATGCCAGAACCTAGAATTTAGATGGCAGTGCAGTCACAGCAGGTTTTTTAATAGGATGGAAAGGTGATTACATCTGGGCTTCTGGACAATTTAACTGCAGGTGTATATAGGATAGATGTCAAGGAAGAAGAAACTAGAGCAGAGAAACAAGTTAGGAGGTTATGATAATTTTTAAGTTGAGGCATAATGACATTCTAAACATAATTGATGTAATGGGTTTGGAAAGGAAGGAATGGATTGAGAATGGATAGAGACAATAATTTGGGAGGATAGCTGATTGGATGTCAGTGGTGAGGAAGGAGGTAATGATGACTTTTTGCTTGGGAACCAATAGAATGGTGGTCCATGGATAGAAACATGAAAGGCAAGGTTAGTAGCAGAATTAGGGGAAGCTGGTTGGTTGGTCGCTATGAGTTGGAATTGACTCAACAGCAGTGGGTTTTTTTTTTTTTTTTGGATGGGTGGTTGATTAATGGTTGACTTTTGATATTTGCAGTGTGTGCCCTCCTTAACCTTTGACCCGGGTCCGAAATCCCTGGAGAGTGCTCCAGGTAGGTGAATATAATAATGGTTCAGCCCAAGCAAGTTTTCCCAGGGCTTATCCCGAATGGTTCTGAATCTTGCGAAGACCCCCAAACCAACCCCAATTTTGCAGGATCTCCCCCAGAATAAATAAGGCTTTTTTACTATCTAGATCGAATTCTTCTGTAGACTTACCTACCAAAGAATAAATGATGACCGCGTGACTGAGTGCTAACAAGCAATTGAAGCAACCCATTAAAACTCACTCTAGCCTTGTATTTTAATTTGCTTTCTGAGTAAGACTTTCAGAACTTCAGAACTTCTCCAGTTCCTGGCTGGTCTACTGTGGGCAAAGTCCACAGGCTGTGTGGGTTTTGGAACATGTCTCAGTTGTACTTTTTCCTCTTGGTTTGGAAACCAGCTCACTCTAGGCAAAGAGAGATTTCTGACAAGAGCTCGGCAATTATAGTTGCCAGCAAATGGCTCCAGTAGATCAACCACGAGTTAAGTAAGAAAAAGTAAGTGCTACTGTTTGAGGTATGTCTAGAGTATGGTTTTAATCCATCACTCTCAGGTTCATATAAAATTCCAGGCCTCTATGACTCTTTTACTTGAAGTATTACAGGGTGCTGCATGTTAAGTGGAAGCCAAGGGAAGCAAGGAGCTTTGCTCACAGTTAAATCTTGTTTAAGGATGCTTTTTAAAGCATATTAATCCATTAATAATCCATTTGGATATTGGAATATGGTCATATATTGTTTACTACAATATGTACTAAACTCGTTCCTAGAAAACTAAGTGGAAATGTAGTGTTAGACTACAGGAATTTTAAAACAGCCTCTCAATAATTCTTCGCACCAGTCATCCCCATTGCTAGATTTAAAAAATTCTTGGTGTATCAAATTTCCCTTAAAAGGGGCATACCTGTAAGTTTTTTTTTTTTTTTGTGAGAGGAGGCACTTGTAATTTTGATAGCATTTCAAACTTACCAAAAAGTTAAGAGTAGTACAAACAACTCCCATGTACCTTTTACCCTGATTCACCAATACACCTGTGTTTTAATTACGCTATGTTAGATATAAGTGTAAGGATTCCACATTAACAAAATGATCCTTTCTCTTTGAGTATGTTCTATTGTTATGTAAATGAACAGAGGTGCTAGACATATGTTTATTGAGCTTTTTTAATGTGCCAAGCTCTGTGTTAAGGATCTTCTTGTTCTTTATATTATTCAATCCTCCTTTGAGGTATTGTTGTCTTCATTGCCCTAGGAGAGACGAGGTGACATTCCCAAGGCTGCACTTCACACTCTGACCTTGTGATGCCAAATGTTATGTCCCTTAACTGTCACCATCTGATATCCTATGTCTGGACCCTACAGGGAAGACAGCAGATTGCTGTTTGGGAAGTCATTGTTGTTAGTTGCTGTCCAGTAGATTCTGACTCATGGCTACCCCATGTGTGCAGAGTAGAACTGCTACACAGGGTTTTCAAGGCTGTGATCTTTCAGAAGCAAATCACCAGGCCTTACTTCTGAGGGGCCTCTGGGTGGATTTGAACTGCCAACCTTTCAGCTAGTAGTTGGGCGCTTAACCATTTGTGCCACTCTTTTCAGCGGAGAGTGAAAATATATTCCCACACATTTGGAAAGTAAGCTACAGGCAAGATGGAGTGGGGCAGGAAGCAACTCTGCCTCACCAGACCAGTGTATGCGTCCAGTCCTTCACAGGCATGCCACCAATCTTGAATCAGTGTATTCCAATGAAGATATTCATTGGGATGGGAATATTTATCAGGCATAAAGATCGGCCAAGGTCATGAACATGGCATCTTTGCCTGTTGGACACTGACTTGGGTGCTGGACTTTAAAGATGAATGAGAAGCAGCACCTTGAAAGGCGTGTGACTGCTGAGCATGTCTGCAGTGTGTTTCTCCTGGGGGATGGTGTACAAAAGTGTGCAATTGCTGCGACTGAGTTTTAGACTCTCCTTCTTGTGGCTTACTTTTGACTCTTGATACTTCTTTGGCATCAGCTTGCCAGTGGTGTTTATCCTTTGAAGGTGGACTTATTATTATATTTTTTAATGGCCAGAAGTCATTTCAAGTCTAGTCTAATGAATAAAATGGGGATTTTTTTTTTTTCAGTCAAACAAGCAAACAAACAGGGTTTACTCTCCTATGTGGCTTCTGAAATGGCTCAGAATGAAATTATCAAAAAGAAGTTCCTTGAAACACAAAGGCCTTTGGATTTGGAGGCAGGTGCATCCACTGGGAGGATCTGGATTTCTGGGTGACTGAGCCCTTTCAATGGCATCCTTCAATTCCCCAAATCCTCTCCTCCCTTTCAGCCCCTTTCTCTTCCCCGGACCTTCATCTAGGTGATATGGCTTGAGGGTATGGGTGCCAATTTTGATATTTGCACATGCCTTTGCTAACATTCATTGAATCTTATTGGAAAGACCCAAGGTTATCCTGTTTAGCTGCTTCAGCCTTCCCAGGATATTCATGGTTACACCATGGAATCTATATAACAAGAAAATGGAAATCTTTTTATATTTAAAAAAAAAAAAAAATCACAGGTCTGAAGCTTTTAAAAATAAACATGGCTTCCATCCCATTACACAAAAATGCATTTGAGGTGGTCGTCATTTTATTTGGGCCATGGTCTTCTGAGACTTGGGACAATAACATATTTTTTTCTGTCTTATGCGAATGTATGCAGATTCTTAAAGCATGCATGCATGTATTACACACTTTATAAATTTGAGTAATAGAAATGTTTGTGTGTATAAAAAGATAGAATAAGGAGTATACATTTTGTATAAAATAACCTCTATGGTATTTGTTTACCCTGATTTTTTGATTTATGAGTCGTCATTGCTCACTATAGAAAAAGAAAAATAAATATGCAAAACACTGGTAGACTTTTAATGGGTTTACTTCCTATCCTAGCTCAGTGTTTCTCCACTGAAGCTGACCTTGAAATTGCTTTTTAAATACAAGTCAAAATATGCAAATTCCAGAGTATCGGGATGAGTATCCTGTTAGTTTTTTTTCAAATTCACATTTTTACATCATTTCCATCTTACACCTGGTGCTTTCTCTGCTTGTTAATCCATTTGCATCTGTGTGGTGGGTATGCGGCTTTTCTCAAATGCACCAATCCCCAATGAAGTGAAATGTTTCTTTATTTTTTAATTTACCTTTTTTGTTTGTTTGTTTTTAATGAGAGGGAAGCATCTCTTGCCTGTTGCTAGGTGCCCTAGAGTCGATTTCCACTCAGAGTGACCCCATGTGTACAGAGTATAACTGCCCCATAAGGTTTCCTAGGCTGTAATCTTTACAGGTGCAAATTGCTAGGTCTTTTCTCCCGCAGAGCCACTGGGTGGGTTTGAATGACCAACCTTTTGGTCAGCAGCTGAGTGCTTAACTGTTGTGCCACCAAACCCACTAAAAACCAAACCCACTGCTGTTGAGTCAACTCCAACTGATAGCTACGCTATAGGACAGAGTAGAACTGTCTCATAGGGTTTCCAAAGAACAATTGTTGGGTTCGAACTGCCAACCTTTTGGTTAGCAGCCTGAGCTCTTAACCACTGTGCCACCAGGGCTCCTTATGTATTTATTTTGGTTGTGCCATCAGGGCACGTTGCCTGCCTACCTAGTAGGTTTAATATCTTCCCTTGAGTCTCCATGACACCCAGGTGTTGTCCTTCTCATTGTTCCTTTATCCTGGATCTCAGGTCTGTCTTGAGAAGGAGTTGATTAAAGTCTAAGTGACATCAGCCAAGCACTTTGTAGTCACTCCTCATACCCACTCTGCTGCCCACTTCATTGGATTCCAAGGAAGTTTCCTCCATCCTTCACTTATATTTCACAAGAGTCTTCTGGAACCTGTGTGGTGTGAATTTGTATATATCATTTCCCCCTTGTTATGACCAGAAAGACTCGCAACCATGAATTTCACTGAAGTTTATGATTGGTCCCTGACTGCCTCCACCATCACATTTGGCACAGAATTCTCTTCTGGAAGCATTCTTGCAGTTAGATAAACAAGCAGATATACTGAACGGGTGCATGAATGATTAGAAAATATCCCAGTTCCAGAGGATAAATCTATCACGTGGGTGGAGAGGGTATGCAGGCAAAACATTTGGTTCTGCGGTCATTTGGAGGATTGGGCCCGGGCTATAATTAATGCCACTAGCAGTAAAAGGACATTAGGGATGTCATGCATGTTGATTATTTCTTCATTTTGTTTATCCAAGTTTCTCTGCCTTGGAAGCTCTGTGGCCATTGCCAAAGAAAGCCCTGGAGACAGAGTGTTAGACGCTTCTCCCTTGTAAGTGCATCATTACCTCGCTCCAAACAAAGTCCCTTTTTTTTTTTTTTTGTCAATAGAGGATGAAAACATTATTGGATTCAGGAGTTCATAGTAGTCCTGTATGCAGCTGGGGACGAGGGGGATAGATTTATGAAATGGACCATTTCAAATGGCATTATCTTCCCACAGTGAGGTACACCTTTCATAAATCATGGGAGAGTGCTTGGAAAAGAGAGCGTTTGTTATCCCTGCAGTACGTTGTGTTTGCATCCCCTGTAAACGGAGAAAGAAGAAATTCTCTGATTCCCTTTCCTGGGTTGAACAGTCAATTCATCGCCTTACAGTCAAATTATTAAAAAGAAGAAGAAGAAAGAGAAATGTAATAAATTTACTTCAGATAAGTCAAGGATTGTCCTCTGACTGTTTCAATCACGGTAAATTTTTTTTTGCCTTCTTATTCAGGACATAATTTAATTAGGGTATTAATTAAGTTCCTTGGTTTTGTTTTTCACTGAAAATGTTATGCCGTATTTGGTCGGTTAACATCCATGAATGTAACCCAGCCACAAAAGCAGGTGAAAGGGGCTATCGACTGAGCTTGTCTTTCCCTCTCTCTGCCTTTCCTCCATCTAGAGGTTGATGGATAAACTTTAGTGCATCTAGTGGTGGAGTGTCTAACATGGAGACTTCCTACTTTTCTTGTAGCCTGGATGTAATTTGCATAGAGAAGCAAGGTGGATTCTTTTTTGTGTGTCCCTGACATATTTAACCTACTTGCTAACAGTCAATTTACCATAAAGTTTTATTAGGCTTCTTAGATAATTTTTGTTCTTTCCAACAACTATGAGCCCTTCTAGGAGAATTATCCATCAGTGGTAATCAGTTGTGTCATGTTGATTCTGATTCATGGCAACTTCATTTGTGTCAGAGCAGAACTATGCTCCAGAGGGTTTTCAAGGGCTGATTTTTCAGAAGTAGATCACCAGGCCTTTCTTCCAAGGTGCCTCTGGGTTAACTGAAACCTCCAACCTTTCAGTTAGCAGCCAAGCACGTTAACCATTTGCACCACCCAGGGACCTCTTCAGAGCAGTCTAACGCTTGCTAATCCTGAAACATCACCATTGGATCAACTCTGGAAAACAAACAGAATGGCCCCATTCTGCATTGCTCTATCAATGCCTTGGACTAAGCTGGAAAAATCAGGAATGCATGTGGGACACCTGACTACAAACAGGGTATAATATTGTAGGGATGGAACCAGCAATTAAAGGCAGCAGCTGCAAAGACTTTCATGCTTCCTGTAGCTCATTTCAGATTCCACCACTTAATAGGAAACCCTTTTTGACCACAATAACTACTTGGTGGACTAAATCTCTTTCTAACAGCCTGAAAGAGTTAACATAGCTTTTGAAATGTGGCATGTGCCCCTTGAGATGCTATGAGCCATGAGGAAGCCAGCATCCCTGCTATCTTAGACCTCTGTTGCTGATATCCACAGTCCTTTCAAAGGCCTGATTTTCCACTGTAAAGGGCTCTGTTTCCAGGTCCTTGGCTAGATATTTTAAAAGCTCATCAAGAGAAGGAAGTTTGAGGGTGTGGGAGGAAAGCAACAATAACTAGGAACATACTGATTTCTGAGAATTCCTCCTGAGTTTCTGTTCACGGTGGTAGTGTCAGCCTGTGATGAGATTGTTGTTGAATTTAAATTATTTTTGTCTTTCAAGACTCAGCACAAAGCATTCCTTCCTCTGGGAAGTCTTTTCTGTCCTTCCTCCCAGGTAGAGTTGATCCTCATAATTGGGACTGTCCTCTGCTTTATCAGCTTCTACCTTTTTCAGCCTCTATCACCTTGAAAACAGTTATGGCTCCTTGTCTGTTTCATCTACTAGATTGTGAACCTACTGAAGCCAGGAACTCTCGTCTTCAAGGTGTTAAAGAAACGTTTGTTGCAGCAATGAATTGAATCAAATTATAATCAAGTATTGGCAAATGTTGTGTTATATATATATATTGACAACAATAAAAAATTATAATAAAAGCAAATTATAAACAGATGATGGGAGCAAAGAGCACAATAATATTAAGCCTAGAACGTCTTTTACAGAAGTCGATGGTCAAGAGGAGTTATCACCTGTATTTGATTTGGCTCACCGTAGACAAATCAAGTTGTACTCTTGAATCTTAAAAACATCCACTGTAAGCGCTTTGAATTCAATTTGGAACCAGTGGTGGGTCACTAATTGAATGGCTTGTGGAGAGTTTCTAACATATGGGGATTGCAAGTCGCAATATCCAGGGCTTGGAACATCCTGGGACTACACTGATGTTCGGAAAACTGGCCCTTGACTCCTATAAATGAGTGAGGAGGCCCTGCAAGGGCATAGTGGGACGAGAACTTGACATTCCCATGTAACCATTTTCCCAGATAGCTGGAGGAGGTCCAGAAAACAGCAGGGAGATTCTGATCAAAAAGCTTTGCCTAAATATCTAGAACAAGTAAAAAAAACAAATAATAATAGCAGTGATTCCTCTTTCACTTTCCATGGAATAGCAGGTAGCCCCAGTGTTGAAAGGGTGACATTGAGAAATGGACATCTTTTGAAACAATGAACAATTTGAATTGGGCAATTTGAATCTGCACCATTTGGTTTCATGTTCCTAAGTGAGGAGGCTATTTGTCCATATACGGTGGTGAAATTCACCCTTTGTTTAATGCATCTGAGGTTTCCCATTCAAAAAGAATCCAACTCGGGTTTGAAATTCTCTACCCTCACCCAAATTTTTTTTTTTAATGGCTATTTTTTTCTCTCTTTTGGTGACATCATTACTCCTTATATACCCTGCCACTGCTCCCAAAATTTTTTTAGGCTTAGCGTTTCACCCCTTTCTTGTTTGTTTTCTGTGCTTGATCTAACTTCTTGTTTTATTTCTATAAGGTGGGGTTTTTAAAGTTGGTATCTTTTTTTTTGACCCTCCTGATATGCCCCCAACATCTCAACATACCTTTGATTTGGTTCTTTCATGGTTTCCCAAAATTCTGAAAATTCTTTTTCTTTAGGGCCCATTTTCTATGTATGTTATGTGCTTGGTAGACAGAAGGCTGCTTTAATTAATACGGGTTTGCGGGCAGGGCTTTATCTCACAGTCACTAGACATAAGGACCAGTCCTGGCTCTGACCTTGACTTTCTCTGGGACCTTGAACCCATCACTTCATCTTACCATAGACCAGTTTTCTCATCTGTCTTTGCAAACTAGTTAATACCTATCCTACCTTCCTCACAGGCTTGTCGGGCAACTCAAAAGAGCTACTAAATTTCATAGCACATTTAAAGTAAGCTGTGCTCTAGAAACATAAGGCAATCTATTCGACTCTCTTAAATTTCTTTTTCCACTTCTTAAGAACATGAGACAGCTCAGCCTATTTTCTCTTTCTGAATTTGAAGAAAGAGTCGGAGAGTTCCTAGTATGAAAAAAATGGCCCAAGTACTCCCTGCGCTTGTTTACGCAATGAAGGAATTTCCGTGTTCAGCCCAGGAGAGGTAGTTTCCCCTTCTCTCTTCGTCCCTGGGCAATGGAGAAATAGAATGGTTACACGTCTCCACTTCACAGGCATGCTGCCGGCCTGAGAATCGGTTGCTCCCTTTATTTATCAGATTGTCGATGCAGGTCAGTAGCAGCGGGAATGAGGGGGTCTAAAGAACTTGGCAGTGGGCCCCGGGAGGAACCCTACAACAAAGCCAAATTCTGACGTGAAAATAGCAGTGGCAAGATGGGGTCGCACAGTGACCTTCTTTAAGTTAGTAGGATGGTTGTCCTTCCTGGAAGATCCCAGGGAAATACAGTTTTAGGAATCTATGCCACACGAATTAAATGTGGATTATAGAGAGGGAATTTCCCCCTCTCAGTCCTATCATTGCCTCTATAAAGGAATAAGTTAAAAAAGAACAATTCTTTAAAAATTATCCTACTACCAATAAATCCCTGTGAATAAAAAGAAGGGAGAGGGGAAGAAGGCGCATTAGTCTTCCATTAAAAATAGATCAAAAAAGTACCCAAAAGAAAAAAGCCCACAACAATGAAATAAATTAGGCTAATACAACTAGAGGCCTGCAAATGAGTTTGCTAAATGTTATATTTTCTCAAGCCACTTAGATTTTTAACTTCCTGTTTCTGCCTGAAGTAATAAAGGCAGGAACACTGTTATTAGCTTCAAACACCGTTTTTTTTTGCCCCTAGCTGCATTTGTTATTTTTTTTCTTTCCCCCCTCAGCTGTATCCCTGCATTTATTACAGCACAGGTGCATCTTGCTAGCTGAATGTTAACGGAGATGAAAGGAGCGAGGAAATGCTCTCTTTTCCTGCTTGCAGGAGCTGGGTGGCAAATCCACTGAACTTGGAGGAGTGGGGAGGGGTAGAGGAGGGGGAAGGGGGAGAGGAGGGGGAGGGGGGAGGAGGGAGGAGGGAAAGGGTGCAGGCTAGCGGGACCCTTTCGGTGGGGAAGCTGTGCCCCTGACAGGCTGTCTGTTACTGCTTTTCAAGGCAGTAACATAAGAGGGTCTGTTCCCTCCTCACTCTATGATCAGATAACCTTTCATCACAATAAAATAAAAAAACCCATTGCTGTCCACTCGATTCCAACTTATAGCAACCATATAGGACAGAGAGTAGAACTGCCCCATAGGGCTTCTAAGGCTGTAAATCTTTACGGAAACAGACTGACACATCTTTCTCCTGCGGAGCAGCTGGTGGGTTCGAACCACCTACCTTTCAGTTAGCAGCAGAACGCATAACCACTGCGACACCAGGGCTCCTCCATCATAATAAGTGACCAGATAATCCCTTACATTGTTCAATAAAATAATTGCTTTGTCTCCTCACTTAGCCCCTTTCAGAAGAGCCAAGGAAAATGTGCCACCTCGATGCTATTTATAACAAGTTTTACCTCTTGCCTCCAGGGCCTAAATTGGAAACCTAATTTTGGATCCATAAAAGTGAAAATATGTGTATAAGAAGCCCCAAAATAAAAAATTCCAGGGCAGCTCATAAGAGACCTCCGAGCAGGTTCAGGTTGATTTGCCTCCTGGTGGATATTTAATTATGGCATTGAAAAAACACCGGTAATTAAATCATTATTTCTTAGGTTGCTGGGTTAGGTCCAAGGACATTCTAGAGGAAGGCAAAGGCAGAGGGAGGAAGGAACTTAAGAAATGCAAAATGGGGCAACGTAACCCTGAGCCCAGCTGTGGAATTAGATGTTGTTGTCATTAGCTACTGTTGAGTCGACTCCAGTTCATGGCAACCCTGTAAACAGTGGAATGATGCTGCCCAGTCCTGTACCATCCTCGTGATCTGTGATCTGCTCGAGTCCATCGCTCCAGCTGCAGTGCATTTGGAGCAGTGCCTTTCAGCCTAGGGGGGCTCATCTTCCAGCACTATATCAGACAATATGCTGTTGTGATCCATAGGGTTTTTAATGACTAATTTTTGAAGTAGATTGCCAGGCCTTTCTTCCTAGTCTGTTTTAGCCTGGAAGCTCCACTGAAACTGTCCACCATAAGTAACACTGCTGGTATTTGAAATACTGGTAGCATAGAATTGCTGGTAGCATAGCTTCCAGCATCATAGCAACACACAAGCCACCACAGTATAACAAACTGACAGGTGGGTGATGGGTAGAATCAGAGTGCAGTTTATAGCCACCTGTGTAGCTGTGTTGTCTTGTAGATGCTCCTCAGCCTCCCTGAGCCTTAATTTGCCCATCTGTAAAATGGGGGTAATAATGCCTACTTCACTGGTTTGCTGTGAAACTTAGAAATGCAGTACTTTGCTCAGTGCCTGGCATGTAGCAGGCTGGTCAACAAATGGTTATAGTGGTGGCTATCATTTGTTTATTGTTATTGTTTAGGAGACTTGTCCCTGTCCCACCAAAGAACTGTCTGTCTCCTTTTTAGAAGTTTCCTAAATGTCTTTATGATGTTACATAGAGTACTCGTGTCTAATAGATCTCAGAGCCTATGTCTTTTTTGGGTGACCAGACTGAAAATGTACACTCTTTCGAGCAGGCTGAAAGTCAGTACCTAATGGCATTTTGCTTTTGACAGCCTCCCAAGTCCGGAAAGTCCTGAAAGGCCCAGCCCCCATGACAGGTTGGCTCTCTTCTGCATAAATGCCCATGACAGTTTTGCCTGATTACCACTGCCTTCTGATCTCTCTGGATACTTTGCAGTTCCACCCATCTGAGCAGCAGAAACCAGAGCATCCCCACCCAGGGAGCAGTACTGGTACCTGTAAGTGTGGGGAGCCACTTTTGGGGCCTGTGGTAGGCAGAATTTTGACCCCCGTGACCTTCACACCTGGTATTACTCATATGGTTAAAAAAAAAGAGAACAGTTGTCGTTGAGTCGACCCCAACTTATGGCAACCCCACGTGTGTCAGAGTAGACGAAGTCCATAGAGTTTTCAGTGGCTGATTTTTTCCAAGTAGATCACAGCCCTCTTTCTTCCAAGGCACCTCTGGGTGGACTCAAGCCTCCAGCTAAAGTTAGCAGCTGAGCGCTTTACAAAAGGGACTTTGCAGATGTGATTAAGATGAGTAATCAGCTGACATTAAAATAGGGAGATTAGGGATAGGGGCCAAGATGGCGGACTAGGTAGACGCTACCTCGGATCCCTCTTGCAACAAAGACTCAGAAAAACAAGTGAATCGATCACGTACATAACAATCTACGAACCTTGAACAACAAACACAGATTTAGAGATGGAAAACGAACAAATACGGGGAAGCAGCGATTGTTTTCAGAGCCTGGAGCCAGCGTCCCAGTCAGCGGATTTTCTGGAAAAACTAGTTTCCCAGTGATGGCTCGGAGACAGCAGTCCATATCAAACCACATAAAGAAGCAGACCATGACAGCTTCTACAACCCCCCAAACAAAAGAATCAAAATCTTTCCCAAATGAAGATACAATCCTGGAATTGCCAGATACAGAATATAAAAAACTAATTTACAGAATGCTTCAAGACATCAGAAATGAAATAAGGCAAACTGCAGAAAAAGCCAAGGAACACACTGATAAAACTGTTGAACTCAAAAAGATTATTCAAGAACATAGTGGAAAAATTAATAAGTTGCAAGAATCCATAGAGACACAGCATGTAGAAATCCAAAAGATTAACAATAAAATTGCAGAATTAGACAACGCAATAGGAAGTCAGAGGAGCAGACTCGAGCAATTAGAATGCAGACTGGGACATCTGGAGGACCAGGGAATTAACACCAACATAGCTGAAAAAAAATCAGATAAAAGAATTAAAAAAAATGAAGAAACCCTAAGAATAATGTGGGACTCTATCAAGAAGGATAACTTGCATGTGATTGGAGTCCCAGAACAGGGAGGGAGGACAGAAAACACAGAGAAAATAGTTGAAGATCTGTTGGCAGAAAACTTCCCTGACAT
Source organism: Elephas maximus indicus (assembly GCF_024166365.1). Taxonomy (NCBI): domain Eukaryota; kingdom Metazoa; phylum Chordata; class Mammalia; order Proboscidea; family Elephantidae; genus Elephas; species Elephas maximus. Next base: position 44,725,940 of record NC_064839.1, read on the forward strand.
CATGAAAGACGAAAGGATATCTATCCAAGATGCTCATCGAACCCCATTTAAGATTGATCCAAAAAGAAAAACACCAAGACATATTATCATCAAACTCGCCAAAACCAAAGATAAACAGAAAATTTTAAAAGCAGCCAGGGAGAAAAGAAAGGTTTCCTTCAAGGGAGAATCAATAAGAATAAGTTCAGACTACTCAGCAGAAACCATGCAGGCAAGAAGGGAGTGGGACGACATATACAGAGCACTGAAGGAGAAGAACTGCCAGCCAAGGATCATATATCCAGCAAAACTCTCTCTGAAATATGAAGGCGAAATTAAGATACTTACAGATAAACACAAGTTTAGAGAATTTGCAAAAACCAAACCAAAGCTACAAGAAATACGAAAGGATATTGTTTGGTCAGAAAACCAATAATATCAGATACCAGCACAACACGAGGTCACAAAACAGAACGTCCTGATATCAACTCAAATAGGGAAATCACAAAAACAAATTAAGATTAATTAAAAAAAAAATACTCATAACAGGGAATCACGGAAGTCAATACGTAAAAGATCACAATAATCAAAAAGAGGGACTAAACACAGGAGGCATAGAACTGCCATATGGAGAGTGATACAAGGCGATATAGAACAATACAAGGTAGGTTTTTACTTAGAAAAATAGGGGTAAATAATAAGGTAACCACAAAGAGATATAACAACTCCATAACTCAAGATAAAAGCCAAGAAAAAGGTAACGACTCAACAAACATAAAGTCAAACACTACGAAAATGAGGATCTCACAATTTACTAAGAAAAACGTCTCAGCACAAAAAAGTAAGTGGAAAAATGATATTGTCAACAACACACCTAAAAAGGCATCAAAATGACAACACTAAACACTTATTTATCTATAATTACGCTGAATGTAAATGGACTAAATGCACCAATAAAGAGACAGAGAGTCTCGGACTGGATAAAGAAACACGATCCGTCTATATGCTGCCTACAAGAGACACACCTTAGACTTAGAGACACAAACAAACTAAAACTCAAAGGATGGAAAAAAATATATCAAGCAAACAATAAGCAAAAAAGAAGAGGAGTAGCAATATTAATTTCTGACAAAATAGACTTTAGACTTAAATCCACCACAAAGGATAAAGAAGGACACTATATAATGATAAAAGGGATAATTGATCAGGAAGACATAACCATATTAAATATTTATGCACCCAATGACAGGGCTGCAAGATACATAAATCAAATTTTAACAGAACTGAAAAGTGAGATAGACACCTCCACAATTATAGTAGGAGACTTCAACACACCACTTTCAGAGAAGGACAGGACATCCAGTAAGAAGCTCAACAGAGACAGGGAAGACCTAATTACAACAATCAACCAACTTGACCTCATTGACTTATACAGAACTCTCCACCCAACTGCTGCAAAGTATACTTTTTTTTCTAGCGCACATGGAACATTCTCTAGAATAGACCACATATTAGGTCATAAAAAAAACCTTTGCAGAGTCCAAAACATCGGAATATTACAAAGCATCTTCTCAGACCACAAGGCAATAAAACTAGAAATCAGTAACAGAAAAACTAGGGAAAAGAAATCAAATACTTGGAAAATGAACAATACCCTCCTGAAAAAAGACTGGGTTATAGAAGACATCAAGGAGGGAATAAGGAAATTCATAGAATGCAACGAAAATGAAAATACTTCCTATCAAAACCTCTGGGACACAGCAAAAGCAGTGCTCAGAGGCCAATTTATATTGATAAATGCACACATACAAAAAGAAGAAAGAGCCAAAATCAGAGAACTGTCCCTACAACTTGAACAAATAGAAAGTGAGCAACAGAAGAATCCATCAGGCACCAGAACAAAACAAATAATAAAAATTAGAGCTGAACTAAATGAATTAGAGAACAGAAAAACAATTGAAAGAATTAACAAAGCCAAAAGCTGGTTCTTTGAAAAAATTAACAAAATTGGTAAACCATTGGCTAGACTGACTAAAGAAATACAGGAAACAAATAACCCAAATAAGAAACGAGAAGGACCACATCACAACAGAACCAACTGAAATTAAAAGAATCATATCAGATTATTACGAAAAATTGTACTCTAACAAATTTGAAAACCTAGAAGAAATGGATGAATTCCTGGAAAAACACTACCTACCTAAACTAACACAATCAGAAGTAGAACAACTAAATAGACCCATAACAAAAAAAGAGATTGAAACGGTAATCAAAAAACTCCCAACAAAAAAAAGCCCTGGCCCGGACGGCTTCACTGCAGAGTTCTACCAAACTTTCAGAGAAGAGTTAACACCACTACTACTGAAGGTATTTCAAAGCATAGAAAATGACAGAATACTACCCAACTCATTCTATGAAGCCACCATCTCCCTGATACCAAAACCAGGTAAAGACATTACAAAAAAAGAAAATTACAGACCTATATCCCTCGTAAACATACATGCAAAAATCCTCAACAAAATTCTAGCCAATAGAATTCAACAACATATCAAAAAAATAATTCACCACGATCAAGTGGGATTTATACCAGGTATGCAAGGCTGGCTTAATATTAGAAAAACCATTAGTGTAATCCATCACATAAATAAAACAAAAGACAAAAACCACATGATCTTATCAATTGATGCAGAAAAGGCATTTGACAAAGTCCAACACCCATTTATGATAAAAACTCTCAGCAAAATAGGAATTGAAGGAAAATTCCTCAACATAATAAAGGGCATTTATGCAAAGCCAACAGCCAATATCACTCTAAACAGAGAGAACCTGAAAGCATTTCCCTTGAGAACGGGAACCAGACAATGATGCCCTTTATCACCGCTCTTATTCAACATCGTGCTAGAAGTCCTAGCCAGGGCAATTAGGCTAGACAAAGAAATAAAAGGCATCTGGACTGGCAAGGAGGAAGTAAAATTATCTCTATTTGCAGATGACATGATCTTATACACAGAAAACCCTAAGGAATCCTCCAGAAAACTACTAAAACTAATAGAAGACTTTGGCAGAGTCTCAGGTTATAAAATAAACATACAAAAATCACTAGGATTCCTTTACATCAACAAAAAGAACACCGAAGAGGAAATAACCAAATCAATACCATTCACAGTAGCCCCCAAGAAGATAAAATACTTAGGAATAAATCTTACCAAGGATGTAAAAGACCTACACAAAGAAAACTACAAAGCTCTACTGCAAGAAATTAAAAAGGACATACTTAAGTGGAAAAACATACTTTGCTCATGGATAGGAAGGCTTAACATAGTGAAAATGTCTATTCTACCAAAAGCCATCTATACATATAACGCACTTCCGATCCAAATTCCAATGTCATTTTTTAAGGTGATAGAGAAAGAAATCACCAATTTCATATGGAAGGGAAAGAAGCCTCGGATAAGCAAAGCATTACTGAAAAAGAAGAAGAAAGTGGGAGGCCTCACTCTACCTGATTTCAGAACCTATTATACAGCCACAGTAGTCAAAACAGCCTGGTATTGGTACAACAACAGGCACATAGACCAATGGAACAGAATTGAGAACCCAGATATAAATCCATCCACATATGAGCAGCTGATATTTGACAAAGGCCCAGTGTCAGTTAATTGGGGAAAAGATAGTCTTTTTAACAAATGGTGCTGGCATAACTGGATATCCATTTGCCAAAAAATGAAACAGGACCCATACCTCACACCATGCACAAAAACTAACTCCAAGTGGATCAAAGACCTAAACATAAAGACTAAAACGATAAAGATCATGGAAGAAAAAATAGGGACAACCCTAGGAGCCCTAATACAAGGCATAAACAGAATACAAAACATTACCAAAAATGACGAAGAGAAACCCGATAACTGGGAGCTCCTAAAAATCAAACACCTATGCTCATCTAAAGACTTCACCAAAAGAGTAAAAAGACCACCTACAGACTGGGAAAGAATTTTCAGCTATGACATCTCCGACCAGCGCCTGATCTCTAAAATCTACATGATTCTGTCAAAACTCAACCACAAAAAGACAAACAACCCAATCAAGAAGTGGGCAAAGGATATGAACAGACACTTCACTAAAGAAGATATTCAGGCAGCTAACAGATACATGAGAAAATGCTCTCGATCATTAGCCATTAGAGAAATGCAAATTAAAACTACGATGAGATTCCATCTCACTCCAACAAGGCTGGCATTATTCCAAAAAACACAAAATAATAAATGTTGGAGAGGCTGCGGAGAGACCAGAACTCTTATACACTGCTGGTGGGAATGTAAAATGGTACAACCACTTTGGAAATCTATCTGGCGTTATCTTAAACAGTTAGAAATAGAACTACCCTACAACCCAGAAATCCCACTCCTGGGAATATACCCTAGAGATACAAGAGCCTTCATACAAACAGATATATGCACACCCATGTTTATTGCAGCTCTGTTTACAATAGCAAAAAGCTGGAAGCAACCAAGGTGTCCATCAACGGATGAATGGGTAAATAAATTGTGGTATATTCACACAATGGAATACTGCGCATCGATAAAGAACAGTGACGAATCTGTGAAACATTTCATAGCATGGAGGAACCTGGAAGGCATTATGCTGAGCGAAATTAGTCAGAGGCAAAAGGACAAATATTGTATAAGACCACTATTATAAGATCTTGAGAAACAGTAAAAACTGAGAAGAACACATACTTTTGTGGTTACGAAGGGGGGAGGGAGGGAGGGAGGGAGGGAGAGGGTTTTTTATTGATTAATTAGTAGATAAGAACTGCTTAAGTGAAGGGAAGGACAACACTCAATACATGGAAGGTCAGCTCAATTGGACTGGACCAAAAGCAAAGAAGTTTCCGGGATAAAATGAATGCTTCAAAGGTCAGCGGAGCAGGGGCGGGGTTTTGGGGACCATGGTTTAAGGGGACTTCTAAGTCAATTGGCAAAATAATTCTATTATGAAAACATTCTGCATCCCACTTTGAAATGTGGCGTCTGGGGTCTTAAATGCTAACAAGCGGCCATCTAAGATGCATCAATTGGTCTCAACCCACCTGGAGCAAAGGAGAATGAAGAACACCAAGGTCACACGACAACTATGAGCTCCAGAGACAGAAAGGGCCACATGAACCAGAGACCTACATCATCCTGAGACCAGAAGAACTAGTTGGTGCCCGGCCACAATCGATGACTGCCCTGACAGGGAGCACAGCAGAGGACCCCTGAGGGAGCAGGAGATCAGTGGGATGCAGACCCCAAATTCTCATAAAAAGACCAAACTTAATGGTCTGACTGAGACTGGAGGAATCCCGGCAGCCATGCTCCCCAGACCTTCTGTTGACACAGGACAGGAACCATCCCCGAAGACAACTCATCAGACATGAAAGGGACTGGACAGTGGGTGGGAGAGAGATGCTCATGAAGAGTGAGCTAATAATATCAGGTGGACACTTGAGACTGTGTTGGCATCTCCTGTCTGGAGGGGGGATGGGAGGATAGAGAGAATGGGAAGCTGGCAAAATTGTCACGAAAGGAGAGACTGGAAGGGCTGACTCTTTAGGGGGAGAGCAAGTGGGAGTACGGAGTGAGATGTATGTAAACTTATATGTGACAGACTGACTTGAATTGTAAACGTTCACATGAAGCTCAATAAAAGTTAATAAAAAAAAAAAAATAGGGAGATTATCCTGGATCATCAGGGTGACCCAGTGTAATGACAGGAGCCCTTCAAAGCCCAAAAGGAAGGCACACAAGGAAGTCGGAGAGATGTGGCAAAGGCGAGGCAGAGATGTTCAGAGCACAAGAAGGCTTTGACGCACTTTTGCTGGCTTTGAAGATAGACGCAGCCACACGACAAGAAATGTGGGCAGCCTGTAGAAGCTGAGAATGAGGCCTGGCCGACAGCCAGAGGAAATGGGGACCTCAGTCCTACAACCACATGGAACTGAACTCTGCCAACACCTGGTTGAATTTGGAAGCAGATTCTCCCCCAGAGTCTGCAGATAAGAGCCCAGGCTGGCAGACACCTTGACTTTGACTTTGTGAGACCCTAAACAGAAAACCTGTCTGAGCCACCCTGTGCCTGGATTTCTGACCCCCGGCCATGCTAGATAATAAATGGGTGTTGTTTTAAGTTTGTGGTCGTTTGCTATGGCAGCCATAGAAAATTGATTCAGTGCCATGGGTCTTCCATGGCATGGGTCTCAGCCAGCCCTCACCCGATCCAGCATGCTCAGCCTTTTTCCTGTTTTTCCTTCCCAAGAGATTCCGCTCCCCTCATTCAATAGAATTGCTTTTGTTTGATTATGAGTGTGTTCAGAGTCATACTCAGCCTAATTATTGCTTTTGACTAACCCCAACACATAATGTTGTATGTCATGCTGTACTACTTTTAATTTCACAGATGAACACATTTCTATTCTTTTAATCCCCCTCTCCAAGTCTCATGTTAACTCCATCTGGACAAAGCGTTGAGGTGTATGTCTGGCTTCTTACAAGCTGAATGCCATATCTGCCCCAGATTCACCCTGCGGGGCAAAACCAACAAGTAAAAGCTTTTCCTCTTGGGTGATAAAAGCCTTGTTGTGTTCACCCGTCATTGTGTTGTAACCAAAAATCTTGTTTGTAGACTCTGAAGTGTCACCCACATCTATAACCTTAGGGTTCTCAGCCTTACCCTCTTCATAGTACCACTACGAAGCTGGATTTATTTAGTGCTTATCACATGTGAGGCACTGTGCTAAATACTTTGCGTGTATTATTTAATTTAGTTCTAACGCTCCCATTTGACAGATGAGAGGACCAAGGCTTCTAAACTTTCTGAAGTTAAGCAGCAGTAAGAATAGACTGGCATTTGAACCTGGGCAGTGACACCAGAGGGAGCCCTGGTGGTACAGTGGTTAAAGTGCTCGACTGCTGACCGAAAGATCAGCAGTTCGAACCCTCCAGTGACCCCGAGGGAAAAAGATGTGTCCGTCTGCTTCTATAAGGATTTACAGCCATGGAAACCCTATTGGGCAGTTCTACTTTGTCCTATAGGGTCGCTATGAGTCAGAATCGACTCAATGGCAATGGGTTTTCAGTTTAGTGACGCCAGAGATCTCATTTTAAACCATGGAATGCTGCATGTGGTTTTGTTTTGCTTTGTTTATTGGTTAAAAAACAAACAGAGAGTGAGAATGATTCCAATTTCCTCATCCTGATAGATTGTAGATTGCCTGTCTCATCATCCATCCCTCCCCAATATTCCCTCCCAGCCTTTCAGTCGAATTTGTAGTATTCAGGCCAAATGCATTACACAGTGAGTAGAGAGTCAGCCAGTCAATGGTTATTTCCTGAAGGAAAAAGGAAAAGAAAAGCTAACCGTTTCTCAGTGTTTGTTACTGCAAAAGTGCAGTGGTGCGCCATTGTTCAGAGAGGAAGGGGCTTGTTTGCCTTATCAGCTCCTGATGAAATAGGATATTGGGTCAGAAAGCTAAATTATAGCAGGTGCACTTGAATTTGAGAAGGAGAGACAAAGCAGAACCCTGGCCATTCAAGGTTTAACTTTTTCCTCATTCAGACACACCACACGCATACGTGTACGTACGTGCATGCACACACATATACACACACCAGTATTTCTAGTATTAGAATTTACAGATTTCTAAACCCATAAAAGAGTAGGCTTAAAATGACTCAGAGCTGGAGTTCTTCATCCTTGGGTCAGTGCTTTCTGCAAGCATTTTAATAATGGTTCCTGTTAGATATTCGCAGTGATAAAATTGGGAGTTTTCAAAAGAAATCTAAAATGATCTACTGGCATGATGCCCAGGACTTTGGGAAACTTGAAAAAGGTTGACACTTTGTGGAAAACCAGACTTTTTTCAGTTCGGGCTCTGATTGCTTACTTTTATTATAGAGCAAGTACTTGCCAAGGGTGTGGCAGCTGATGGCTCACGGGCAGCACTGGAAACAGTTCCAGTCTCTGGTGCTGTGTACATGGTCAGTTCTTCCCAACTCAACTCAAAAGCCTCCCTCCATTTCATCCTCAAATAGCTTCATCCCTGGGAAGAAGTGAGTTGAGTGGTAGTAGCTCTAGGAGGACAATGAGGGGAAAAGACCAGATGACACCAAAATTCCTATTTTCAGTTGACAGTGACAACAAACCCAGCCAAAACTGGCTTAGGCCAAAAAAGGAAATTTATTGGTTCATAGAACAGGAAAGCCGAGACGTAGATCTGGTGTGGTTTGATCCAGGTGATCAAATGATGATGGTGTTGTTGTTGCGTGGTGGTGGTCGACTGTTCAATCCACCCATTTATGACCACGCCACCTGTGCAATGGAGACCTCCTAACTTAGAGCCCTTGGAGAGTTCAGCCCTTATTTTGACCAGACAGGAAAATATAATCAAAGTGTTATCCTTTGGACCTAGACGAGGCTGAGATCTCTCCTTGGCCTGTATAAACCAATTGCTATGAAGTTGATTCTGACTCAGGCGACCCCATGTGTGTCAGAATAGAACTGTGCTCCATAGGGCTTTCAATGGCTGCTTTTTCAGAAGTAGATTGTCAGGGCTTTCTTCTGAGGTGCCTCTGAGTGGGCTAGAACCACCAACCTTTTAGTTAGCAGCCAAGCATGATAACCATTCGCACTTCCCGGGAACTCCTTTCATCTACAGAGAATAATATATTTGTGAAGCAAATCAATAATGCACACACAATTGGGGGGGCATATTTAACCTACTTTAGAGAACAAACTCTTTGTAAGGGCTTTTGCACATTAATTGTATGCAAATTGATGCTGCTAATTGCAAAAACAAGATTCAAACCTAGTCAAATTAGAAAACTATTCATCACCAATCCCTTTAGGATGTCTGATTCTCTCTTTGCAGTTTAAATTACTGCTTTATGGCTATATAACACCCCTTTTCTAGCACCCGGTTTACCATTGGCTTTCTTCCTAGTTTATTTGCTCCAGGAGACTGGAAACCCCTTAAGGGCAGAAACTGTCCCATTCACTGTTACCTCAATGCCCAACTCAGCCCAGTGCATACTTCACTTAAAGCAAAACAAAAGACCCTATTGAGGTCCTTCTGTGTGCCAGGCATAGTAATAGGAAGTGATAATAGAGGCCATCTGTGTGAATGCGTGAGCTCTTTCCTGGAATGCCTTGCTTTTACCACCCCACTTCAAATTTGAGGCACTCCTTCCACCCTGGCTCAATTTCTCCCTTCTCTGAGTTGCCCACCTGACTGTGATGGACCCATCCTGTGCTCTCCTGTAGCATTTTGTCTGTTGCATTTAGTCAATACTTTTCACTGCCAGTGTTATATTGCATTTGTTTTTATTCATTAATCCAGCAATCATTTATTGATTGCTATTGAGTATTCAATAAAAAAAAAAATTTTTTTTACTGAATACACATCCCTTTGTAAGACGCTGCAGGGGACAAAAAGATGGACAAGACATGGTCCTAGCTTTCATATATTATTTCTCATATTAAGAGGCAACATATGTCAGGGCAAGGACCATATCTTATTCATTGTTTTAGTCATTTTTTTTTTCTTTTTTTAGTTTTTCAAATTTCCCGTAACAAGGGCCGACAGAGTAGGGCTTATTTCTTATTACCTATTTTTTTGGTGGATGGATGGATGGGTGGCTGAATGGATAGAGAGATGATGCATAGATGAATGAATGGTAATATTTTTTATATTTCACTGAACATCTACAATGATATTCTAGTGCCTTGCTAGAAATAATGAGGCTGCCCAAATGTATACTTCCCCTTATGTACTTGTGGAGCATCGCCAGTGTACCAATCCCACACCAGGGGGTGGAAATAGACACATAAGTAAGAACAAATAAGACACAGAGCCTAGCCTCAAGACCTTTCGGTAAGGGAGTGGAGGCACATAAAAAAATTTCTATAATACAGAAGAAGTCCCAGGTGGCGGTGGTAGGTGCTTTCATAAAAAAAAAAAAAAATGCATGAAGTGCTGTGGGAAGGCCAGATACAGAATCAACTCATCCTTTCTTAATCAGGGAACTCTGCAGAGAGGAGGCAACAGTCGAAGGCTGTGCAGGATTTTGGCCACAGAAAAGGGAGATTTTGCAATTAAGGGTCAGGACTGTAGTTGTCAAAGGCCAGGGCTAATTCTGGTAGAGCTGAAAGGCTGATTCTCAAATAATATTCAGAGAATCTTCACAGTCAAGCCGCCAAATGTTCCTCACAATATAAAGTAGATGTTTCCTATAGCTGAGTATATCATGGCAATGAAATCTGTCAGGAGGAACATTGAGGGGTCAGGTCGGGTATACTGCCTACACTCTGATCATACTTGAGGCAAGTAAGAGGGTAAGGATTATAGAGTCCCAGTTAGCTTGTAAGGGACCCTGGTGATGCAACAGTTAAGCACTTGGCTATTAACCAGAAGGTTTCAGTTCAACCCCAGCCAGCCAAGCCACAGGAGAAAGACCTGGCAATCTGCTTTCATAAAGATTACACCCAAGAAAACCCTATGGGGCAGTTCTGCTCTGTCACATGGGATTGCTGTGAGTCAGAATTGACTGACGGCACCCAACAACAATAAGTTTGTGACAAAAGTGATTCTAGGACATGAAGAGTTCTCAAATAATGGTACCATCTTGAAGATGTGATAACTGGAAGTTTTTGCCAGCATATTTTTCAGATTTTCTCTATTAAACCTGTTTTCGGTTTGCATAGTGGTTAAAGAGCTATGGCTGCTAACTAAAAAATCGGCAGTTTGAATCCACCGGGTGCTCCTTGGAAACCCTTTGGGCCAGTTCTACTCTGTCCTGTAGGGTTGCTATGAGTCAAAATCAACTCAACGGCAAAGGGCTTAAACCTGTTTTCACTTTTTAATTTGTACAAGCATGCATTTCAAGTTTTGGAAAATGTTCCATGAACAAAAAATTTGAGATCTGTGGAGCATTGCCTCAGATCCATGAAGAGGAAGAGAGGAGGTAATGGGGGCTGGGCAGGTGGGCTGAAGCCACTTTTGGAGACTACAAAGGAGAATAGCTCAAAGATTTAGGTTTAAAAAAAAGTTTAAGCCACTGAAAATTCTGGGTAATAGGACATTCTCTAAAGAAAGTTTGCTATAACTTCAGAGTAATTACAATCCTTCCAAGTACATGTGTATCTTATCTTAGGCGAGAACAAATTTGCCACAGCTTTAGGACTCTGTTCAGCTTTAAGGATATCAGCATCATAATGTTTGTTATCCTTGTGCTTTATTTAATAGACTTGCCTGAAATGACATTTTATATCATCCTTTGTCTCTATGAAATTTACCTGTACTGTTGGTACTGGTAATACACACGCCAAGTTTAACTCAGAAAAGTCAAATATACCATGAACGTTGCATTCTGAGGTCTCTGCACCCACAGAGGCAATATTTACCAAGATGGGGACACATGGTTTTCCCGACACCCGGACTACCAACCCTTCCCGTGACAGCGGCATTCATGATGACCAGATGAATTATCTGAAAAATGTAACATAGAATGATACTCTTTTGAGATCACAAAGAAGAATTATATTAGCTTGAGCTGCGTCATTGTTGTCGTTTTTTCTTTAGTTGTAAAAACAATCACAAATGTGAGTGCTTTGGGTTTGAACTTGTCAACAACGGGCAGCCTGCCATGGAGACAGAGATGTCACCTGTCGTTGGGGCTGAGACACCGGAGCAGGTGTTACTGTGGGAACCAGAGGCTCAACCGCTGCACACCTTTAATCTTGGATCTTTTTTTTTTTTTCTGGTGAAATGCCCGTGATTCATAACTCAGTCACGTTACTGAGGAATGTCTCTTCAGATAGATTCTAAGAACTTAAGTCTAGGGATTTTCAAACAGTCGCTTGATTTACGTACGTGAGCCTCTCAGGAAAGAAATTTTATTGGGCAAGCACCATATGAACAGGGGCCTGAGGAAAAAAAATAAATAATGAAGACTCTCTTCTCCTTCTTGTTTTGATCGCAAAGATTTCCCTGCATGGGTGTGGGTGGCCCACCCATGCCTTTGTGAACTTGCAGAGAAGATGGGGGAGCGGGGGGAGGGACATGACTAATCCCGTGTCCTCCTTTCCTTTTGTTTGTGCAACAACTCAATTCCCTGCCACCACATCAGTAGGTTTTACTGCAAATCTTGGTGCCCTCTCGCTTTCGTTTCACTTAATGCATTTCTACATTTCCCAGGGCTACCTGAGCTGTTTTCTTCCAAGGGGCACGCCTGCCTCAAATAACTAAAATTGCCTGGGTCTTGGAATTGGAGCCTTCATATTGTTTCCATATATTATTTGGTCCTATTCTTCCTTAGCTTACTCGTCATTCACACGGTGAAGGAAATTCCATTTGGTCCTTTTAAGACTGCCATACTAGCTGACTTAAACACTCAGCCCCGGTTACTTCTGGATATTTCGGTTCTTTATTGAAATGGTCCTTTTAATGTCACCTTTAATTTAATCAAATAGTGTCATCAAAATAACATTTACTCTATTACTGCAAATTCACTGCATTATTAACTAGTGTAACTAGAAAAAAAAGATGGTACAAGCCCCCATGGAAATATATACTTACCGTAAAAATGGATACAGTTCATAGATGTTCTATATTTAATTTGCAGTTTCAAAGCACTCTCGATGGAGAGGTTTTATGGTTCTGAAATAATTTAAAAACACACTTTACTACAATCCATAGCAGGTAGTTTTTGCCAGTTTGGAAAGTTATGGTGCCTTGTACTTTCCAAAGTAACCTGAACAGTATTTTTATTAATGGTGATGTACCGCTCATATAAGTCAGATTCCTAGAAATGGGAGCCTGCCCCTGCACCGTGGGTGATATAGCCAAGACCGTAATCAATGTCATTGAACAAGATGTATAGAAGTTGTTAAATGAGAACCTAGTTTCCTGTATAAACTTTCACCAAAAACACAATAAAATACTAAAGAAGAGAACGGTCATAGTCGGGGAAGGGGAGAAGGGTAAGGGTTATACCATTTAAAAATTCTAATCTTGATTCAAAAGGAAAAGCTTGTGTGTTGCGTTTACCTCCGTAGAATCAGCATAGTACGGGGGAAAGAGACCTGGACTGGGCAACAAGAGTCTGCATTCAAGATTTTAAGCAAGGTATTGGTTAGGTTGGTTAGGCTTCAGTTTCCCCAGCTGTAAAAAGAAAGAATTCTGTGATAGCAAGACATTTACTACCAAAATAATCCAGTAGTTTTTAAATGCTTGTTTACCCACTTTTTCTTGAGATCAGTAATGACATCTTCCAATTAGAATTTTTATAGCATGAGCCACTAGCTACAACTTTATACATGTGAGAGTAAAATATCAATGGAACATCTCTATTTCGAGATCTTTTTATCATTCTCTCTATTGAGGAATCCTGGTCCCAGAAGACTACTGGACAGATTTAGAAATAAAAGTATTGAACTGAAGCCGTGTGTTTTCAAAAGACATTTATTTTTCACCTGTTGCTACAGCTTCTACCAGCCAAGCGTTGTACTAGGTCTGGAAACAGCAAAGGCAAATAAGGACAAGATCTCTGCATTTGTGAGACTTAAGGTCTAGTAGGAGACAATAACATCTGAATATATATGAATAGTAAAATAATTCAGGTGTTATAATAAAAATATTTACAGGGCTAGCAATCCATCAGTTCTTCTATCTGTCCGTCCCTCTATCCATTCATCTGTTTGTCTCCCAATCCAGTCATCCATTCACTCATCCATTCACCCACCCATCCACCAGCCCATCCGTCTGTCCGTCCGTCCGTCCGTCCGTCCGTCCGTCCGTCCGTCCGTCCATCCATCCATCCATCCATTCTCCCATTCATCTGCCCGCCCATCCATCCATCCATCCATCCATCCATCCATCCATCCATCCATCCATCCATCCATCCATCCATCCATCCATCCATCCATCCATCCATCCATCCATCCATCCATCCATCCATCCATCCATCCATCCACCCATCCATCCATCCATCCATCCATCCATCCATCCATCCTCCCACCCACCCACCCATCTATCCACCCATCCAACTACTCACCCACCCATCCACCAACCCACCCACCCACCGTCCGTCCGTCCGTCTGTCCGTCTGTCCTTCTGTCCATTCATCCATCCACACATCCATCCATTCATGCATCCACTTCTAGGATGTCAGAACCATTAGTGCTGAGTCTCAATGTGATATGAAAGCACATGCCTTGGTTGAAGATCAAAGAGCCTGTCAGAGCCTGTAGTAGAAAACAGAGTCCAGACACTGAACAGACCTTATACAGATATGATGTCAAAAGAGCCAGAAGCAGTACTAAGGCCAGATGCCCACACTGATGAATCCAAGACAAGTGGAGAAAAGATGTGCTCTCTCAGGGGTCCTCAGCTGTACTGAGATCACCCAGGGAAATGTAAAAATTCCTGATGCCTATGTTCCTCCTTGGAGTCCGATTTAAATAGGTTAGGGCACAGCCTGGGCATCAGAATTTTTAAAAGCTCTGAGATAATTCTAATTTGCAGCCACGGTTGGGATAAAGGATGTGTGTAAGGGGTGGTCTTTCTTGAGGATTAAGGGAATTATTCATGGTGTCTCTTCTTAGGTATATTAGTAGGTCTCCCATGAGACTTGGTATTCTCAGCTAAAGGTACACATTTCCTTGAAAAAGATTCAAGCCAATCATTTAATGTTTATGTTTCTGATTATATCCTCCTAAAATCCAGGTGGTCCCACATGCTGGGTTAGTGACATCAGAAACAGAAGGATTATACAGGTTAGTGAGAAAAATGGGGGAAATTACCATTATAAGTAGGTTTTTTTTTTTTTTGATGATTATATAATTGGACTGATGATTGTATAATTGCATGTGGCTAAGCCAAGTTGGTCCTCTGTGAAACTAGTTGGTGTAAGAAAATTTTGTCTTTGATCATTCAGGATGGTATAGTGCTTCCTCTGAGCTTGGCACAAAGAAGACAATCCACAGATACATAGTTACGGGTTGGATGGATGGGTGGGTAGATGGCTGAATGCACACATGTGACAATGTTGGTGAGATGGATGGATGCATCGCATGCATGGGTGTGTGGATGGGCAGGTACAGGGATGAATGAAAGGGCCTGTTCCCCTTAAGAGGCTCTTTACTACGAGGCCTTGGTCCTCAAACTTCCAAGTGCAAAAGAAGCCCCAGTGAGAGCTTGTTAAAATAAACGTATTGTGGGGGTGTTACTCGCAGAGATTCTGATTCAGTAGATGTGGAGATGAAGTTGAAGATCTGCATTTTTTAAAATAATTTATTTTATTTTGTTTTGAGAATATACACGGCAAAATATACACCAATTCAACCAATTCTACATGTGCAACTCAGTAATATCGATTACATTCTTCAAGTTGTGCAACAATTCTCACCTTCCTTTTCTGAGTTGTTCCTCCCCTATTAACATAAACTCACTGTCGCCTTGAGGTCCCTATCTAATCTTTCGAGTTGTTGTCAATTTGGGGATCTGCATTTTTTAAACAAGCCCCCCAGGTGATCATGGTGTACTAGTCAGTCTTGCCCTCCTGGAGCCTGATTCACCTGTATTTTTACATCTTCAATTTTATCAGTTTTGCAGAAATCATCTTGTGGTTCCATGTTACGTGCATCTGGGAGGCGCTGCTTTCAAATTTACACCAGCAATTTGGCAGGAGTAGGGGTAGGCTCACTAGCCAGGTATCTTTGGCCACTCGGTTTTTCCTGTTTCAGCAACTGTCCTGTTATCATGAGGGATCAGTCCCTGGAGAAGGACATATTGTGCTTGGTAAAGTAGAGGACCAACAAAAAAGAGGAAGACCCTCAACAAGATGGATTGACATAGTGGCTGTAACCATGGGCTCAAGCATAGCAATGATTGTGGGGATGGCGCAGGACCCAGGGGTGTTTTGTTCAGTTGTATATAGCATCAATATGAGTCAGAACTGAGCAGCTCTCCTGTCTCCCGTCAGGACCTACTTCCAGGGTGCTCCTGAACAAGCCCGCTGTGCTTGCACCTGCAGTCTGGTGGCTCTGGCTATAGGAGAGCTTTGGAAAGCGATGATATTGGGGTGAACAAGAGGGAGAGGTTTGTCTTCTGAACTAGAATGTCTTACAGGGGAGAGAGGGTGAGCCAAGCCCTTGACAAGGACATTCATCCTGAGAGATATGGTAGGATTTGGAGGTGGCCTCTCCTTCCTCCTCCCCAATACCTGAACCTCCCACTAGAGGCAGAGATTTGGGGTCAGTAGGTAGGTATCTGCTCTCTTCTGGGAAGAATTGGATTATGAAG
The DNA here is from genome assembly GCF_024166365.1 of Elephas maximus indicus. Classification (NCBI taxonomy): domain Eukaryota; kingdom Metazoa; phylum Chordata; class Mammalia; order Proboscidea; family Elephantidae; genus Elephas; species Elephas maximus. The sequence continues at coordinate 44,742,261 of NC_064839.1, forward strand.
GAGGAAAGGAAAGGCCCAAGGGCACTGGTCAGGGATACTAGGTAGCTGAGCAGGTCCACATCCTCATGATTCCTGGTTGGGCAAGTTTACTTGCAGAGATGACTGTCATTTTCTAAGAAAGTGAGATCGTTTCACATTGCATTTAAAGGTTTAAATAATGTATCCTGTCAGACAATTCTCTGGACGGTTTTTCCAAGTGAATGCATCAGAAAGTGCCTAGAAGAATGCCTGGCACAGAAGGCATTCAGAAAATGAGAGCTGGTTGAATAACAATCTAACTTGAGGTGTATCATATGTACATTAAAAGGCATAAATGTTAGATGTACACTTCGATGAATTTTTGCTTACGTATATACCTGTGTAAACCACCTGGATCAAGATATGTAGCATTTCCAAGACCCCAGGAGGCACATTTGTACTCCTTTCCAATTAATAACCCCAGGTAGCCACTAATCTAATTTCTATGACCATAGTTTTCTGTTCTTGAACTTCGTACAAATGGAATCAGGCAGTATGCAGTCTTGTGTCTGGCCATTTTTGCTTATCATTATGTCTGTGGGGTTCATCTAAAGCATTCCATCCTTTTGTAATGTATAGTGTGCCATTTTCACCAATATTTTATTATGAAAATTTTTAAACAGACATAAATGTTGAAAGAATTGTATGGTAAACACCCATATATGCACCCCCTAGATTCTACAATGGGTGATCTAATTTGGACTCGATTTGGACATGTCACTCTACTTCCATCTCTAACCATTTATCCATCCCTCCCTCCATCTACCAAGCCACCTTAATTTTTGATTCATTTCAAAGTAAATTGCAGACGTTAGTCATTTCACTTCTAAACAGTTCTGCAAGCCTATCATTGCTGCATTATTGAACTAGAATTCAATGTTATGGTTTTTTGTTGGGACTGTGCTTTTTTTTTTTTTTTAATAATTAGGGTGTTGTAATGATAAAGCTATTAAGAACCAATATCCACTGAGTATAGACTTTGTACCAGACATCACTGACACGTATGCACGTTACTTCCAGTTGAAAATTCAGCAACAGCCTTAAAGATGCTACTGACTTGCCCAGGTTTGCAAAGAAAGTGGATCAGCTCAGGTTTGCATTTGACTCCAAAGCCAGTTGCCAGTATGCAATTCATTTGAATTTGAGTTAAAAGACTTGGTCTTAATTTCCATATCTGCCACTTACTAGTTGTGTGACTTTGGACAGGTGAACTAACCTCTCTGTACCTCCAATTTGCCAATTAGTAAAATGGGGATAATACTACCAATGCCACAGAGTGATGAATGAATGAGGTTTTCAAACGCCTAGCAAAACCTATTTCAGATTCACAATTTAAAGCTTTCCGCTAGAAGATTTTGAGGGAACAGATAAAGTCTGTAGCACAAACTATGTTATTCAACCCACTTTTGTTGTTGCTCTTTGTTTTGGCTTTGTCCTTGCAGAAGTGTGATTTGATCTCATCTAAGAAGTTCCCTCTGTAATGCAAACTCTGCTCCTCTCTCCCTCTTTGCTCAGTGATGTTATAATATCTAGAGACTTATTGATTATTTGTTTGATTCCATTGTAGGCACAGGAGCAGTTCTCAGATTAAGACTATTAGATTTTCCCAAACAGTATTGCTGTGGTTTATACAATTGGACGGAACGGGTGATCTAATTTGGACTCAATTTGCTCTAAAGCAGAGCCAGAGGAGGAGGGGGTGGTGCTGTGATTTGGTTCTGAGCCTGAGAACAAGTCTGAAAAAGTTATCTCCAGGTGATATCTGTGTGCCTCATCAATTCCGGATACACTGCGTGAGCAGGTCTCAGAATTCAAAGCTTTTTGCTTGGTTTCTTTTCTTTTCTAGGAACTAAAGAACCTAGCTTTACCTAGCCAACTGAGATATTAAACCCACTGGTATAATTTATTTTTCCATGTGAAGTATCTCAGGAAAAAAAAAAAAAAAGTACCAGGTTGAATTTTCTTGAGGCACTGGGGAAGGCAAGCACTTATGGGTTAAGAGGAGATAACACACATATGCCCAGAAACAAATCATTTCCTGATACCAGCTTCGGATGGAACCAAATGGAAAATATGTCTTCTTCTGTACACCCCCCACCGTGGCATCTAAATATATTTTTGTTCATACTGTGTATATAAGTTGTAGTTCTGGTTTTTTACTTAACATTATAACACAGTTCCATGATATTTTTGACTCTTCATGAATATTGTTTTTTAATGATGTCTATAAATTCTATTTAGTGGCTATTACTATTGTTTACTTTACCATTTCCCTAATATTGGAAATTTAGATTGCTTCCAGATTTTCCTTGTTATAAGTATGACTGAAAAGTAACATGTGTGCATTTTAGACTGATAAACGTACTACATAATGTTAAATTATTTCCTTAGAGTAGACTCGCCGGGTCAAACAGTGTACACCTTTTTAAGAGGCTTAAATGTATTGCACGATTGTTTCCCTGATGTGTCAATATAACTGAAAACAATGGTATGGGTTCAAATCCCACTTACTACCTGCCCTTCTTTGGGAAAAACACTTAATGGCTTTGTGCCTCAGTTTCCAAATCGATAGATGGGAACAGTAATAATGCCTACTTCATAGAGTTGCTGTGAGGATTGATTGAGTTAATAGATGTGAGGGATGTCGAATAGGTCTGGCGGTAGTAGGGGCTCAGTAAATATTATCTGTTTATTATTATTATCATCAACTGCTATTATTCCCTTCCGTGGAGAAGATACAACTAGACTTTCTTTGATATATTATTTCAGTTTCTCCCCTTCTAGAACTTTTCCCAGAGTCACTGACAAAAAAAACAGATATCCGATAAGTGTTTCAGCCTGTTTACGCAACCTTACCTGCCTCTCTGAGAAACCCGTCAACACTGAGAGGTGTCTGGAAGGCAAGAGGCAAACTCATGGTTTAAATTATGTCCTGAGTGGATGAGTCCATGCCTGCCCAATGGGGAGGTGGACCACTCCTGCCCACTGAGGCCTTGGAAAGCACCTGAACAGGGACCACCATGAATGGCCAAGGCTGGAATGTGCAGCTTTCAGATGTGAGGCCGGGGGCATTACTATCCAGCACTGGCTGGAGGGTCAGTGTGAAGGTCGGGAGCTGACTCAGGAGCAGCCAGAAGCCTCTGAAGACGCTGGCTGCTGCAGACAATGGCACAGAGTTCCTAATTGGAGGGATCTGTGACAGGAGGAAGGGCAGGATGGGAGAGAGTGGGAGGGGGTTCACATAGATGGACCCAACTGCAGCATCCAGGATAGAGGAGCAGCAGGAGGCGGGAATGGGGAGCCTTCCCTCACCCCACAGTCCTACGTTCTCACTTCTCATTTAGCACTTACTCCAGGATATCATGTTTGTGTATGTGTCTCCTCTGAGTTCTCTAAGAGCAAGGAATGACTCTTACAAATCGCTTTGTTTCAACTCCTAGCATATGGCAAGGTCTGTGGGAGATAATTCATGTATGTGAATGAATATTTCCAGACTATCCAGATACTGTATCCCAGAGTTATAGCCAGACAAATCCTATACAAGGACGACAGCCACCACTCTAAGACAGGAAATGTGTGCTCAGAACCACGTGGTTGGACAGAAGTAGACGCTGCTATTTGTCAGGGATCCAGAGAGGCCAGGTCCTGGTGGTAGCCAAACGGTCCCCAGGGAGTTCTCACCAACGTGGCAACATGGGGTGCGGCCTTAATCATGGATGCAATTATGTTTCATTGCTGACCATCACAAGCAGAGGGACTGCACAATGACTGTTACAAGTTTGTCTCACATGTAAACTTTGTACTCAAAGCAACAGGGCGGGCTTTTCCCAAGAACCTTGTCGCAAGGTTCAGGATGGTGACAATAAGCAGGAGTCTCAGCTGCCAAGGAGGCTGATTACAGGAGAGGCAAAACGTATCTTTTCTTTCTTCTTTTTTTAAACCATGCTCATTGGTTTTAGGAATCATTAGCATGGTAAAGATTAAAGCTATTGGAGATAGCACAGATTGTTTCATTTTATTACAATTGGATTGGATCCGAGCCATTTGCAAAGTGCAGTATTACCATAAGAAGGGACTTGGAATGTTTGTCACATAATACCCCTTCACGAAGAAGGCAGTTTCTTTAAAAAAAAAAAAAGATCAACTTGAAATAGCATGGCTTTCTTCTGCTTTCAAAACTGCAACAAAATAGAATCCCATATGCCCAGATGGGTTGCTCGAACCGGATAAATGGCCCAACTGCCTGCCCCCACTGGCCCTCATTTTCTGATTTTGTTCAGTAGAGACCTGGCATATAATTGTGGGAGGGAAGGAGCCGGTGGAACAAGGAGTCAGAGGGCTCCGATACAGGCTGTTTCCCTACAGTCTCAGGATCTTGAGAGTGCAATCCAATTTCAAGCCCAATGGTGCTTTTTTGGTACTACTTCAGGGGACAAAGTCAAGAGAGTAAAGTTTGGGACCCCTACCCTGCTCTTTCAACCACAGCAGTTCCCTTCTTCTTAATCTTGTATTTTTGTATTCCACCTAAGATATTGTTCACGGAAAAAGGGGGTTTCCTGCAGCTCACCTGCGTGTCGAACATTATTCTAAGAGAAGCCAGCTACAAAAAAAAGGACTACATAATTATATAAGTCCGTTTATAGGAATTGGCAATAGAGATAGAGAGTAGATTACCGTAGTAATTACCAGGGGCTGGTGGCGGGTGCATATGTATGAGGGATTGGGGTGTGATAATTAAGGAAAGTGGAGTTTCTTTGGGGGTTATGAAAATGTTCTAAAATTGATTTGTGATGACGGTTGCACAACTCTGCGAATATACTAGAAGTCATTGAATTGTGCACTTTAAATGGGTGAATGGTATGGTATGCGAATTACATGTCAATAAAGCTGTTTAAAAAAAAAGTGTAAAAATCATGATATAAATCAACCTGTCTGATGCTCAAATCCCCCAAGTGTCCCCATTTAAGTCTGGACCAGGAAGGAAACCCAGATGTGGCCTCAAGTAGAGCAGGCCTGTCACCTCCATCCCAGCACCCTACTTCTGTTCATGCCGCCTAAGAGGCCGTTGGCTTTTCTGATAGCTGCATCGCCATGTTAACTCTCAATTATGTAATCAGGTTTATCCCTGCACTGCTATCATTGTCTTTCATTGTCTGTCTTCCCCACTGCAGTGTAAATGTCTCAAGAGCAGGTCTCCAGTCCACTGTGAGTTATTTTGAATACTTTTGATGACCTTGTGCTTACCGTGGGATTTTCTTGAGAACATAACAAAGAATAAGACATGAATGACCCTTGCTCTTGAGGGGGAAACTGAAGTCAAGGAAGGCTTTACCAAAGAGGTGACATTTGAACTAGGTCTTGAATGATATGTAGAAGTTCACTAAGCAGAGAAGAAGAAAAGGAATACATTCCAGGTAGAAGGAACAGCATGAGGAAGGGCGTAGAGCTGAGATAGAAAATGATGTGATGCCAGAATCATGAAAAATGTGCTGAGAATTAATTTGAGGCCAGAATTTACAAGGATAGTATATGCCATATCCAGAATGTTCATGGAGCAGAAGCTGCTACTCCCTCTTCTCATATTAGTTATAATTCTTGGTTGCAACTAAACCTAGCTTAGGATGAAATGGAGCATATTGGTTTATGTACTTGGAAGTCATGGAGGATGGTTTCAGGCATGGCTGGATCCAGGAGCTCAAGAAATGTGTTTGGATCACTTTTCTCTTTCCATCTTTTGGCTTGGTGGTCTCTGTTTGGCTTACTCCTCTGGTAGATTTTCTCTATCTAGGGAGAAAGATGGCTGCCAGAAGAAACAGACTCCCATTCTCCTACAATATTAATAATGGTAGAAAGAAACCTTCTCACTTTCTCTCCCAGAATATGTGTATCCCAGGGAAGATTCTAGCCCAGATTGGGCCACATGTGTATACCTGAGCCAATCACTGTGGTCAAGAGACTGGCTGCTTAATTGTTCAGCCAAGGTCACGTGTCTACCAATGTGGAAAAGGAATTGAGCACTCTAATTGACCCCCAGGATCAAATGGAGTAAAGGGTGCTTCCCAGAAGAACAGAAGAGAAAGAAAGTGTCCTGAGTGGGCAAAAACGATAGTTACTACAGCCTCTGTATTCCCTTAGGATATATATATATATAAATTTTTTTCAAATTCAGGCATAAACTATGTCTCCAATATCCTGTACTGTGATGTTTGATTTCAAACCTTAGCTGAGGGTTTTGCCTGCGTATCTATTAAATTCCATTTAGGTAGAACTCTAACAAGAGAGAGAATAAGGCATTTCTCTTCTCTGAACCTGTTTTCTCATCTGTAAAATGGGGGTACTATGGACATTGCAGGCTCTTTATGAAGATCTGTCAGGAACATAAACGTGTGCAGAGAGCATCACTGTCCTTCCCAGACCAGGGCTAGAGTTCGCCCATCTGCTGTTTATGTGGAGCCATCTCCCTCCATCTGTCACTCTAGCAAAGTCTGACCAGACGGAAGGTCTCCCCTTATATCGCAGCCTAGACCTCTCAGGAGAGAAAAGGTTGCTGTCCGTGTACCAGCGAGGAGGAGGATGGGGGCAGGTGGCAGAGCCACGCCGTTTGCAGATGAAACAGGGCTTCCCGGACATCAGCTGCCATGCTTGGAGGGGCGTTCAGACAAAAAGCCAAATTTAAATTCATGTAATGTTGCTGTTTGTAACATTGAATACTTAAGACATCTGTTCAAAGTCTCCCATTATAAATGAATGGAAAGGATCCAGTACTGCTTTGTTAGATAGATGGGAGCTGTGAAGTGAGCACCACATATTTCAAAGCAGGATCTTAGTCAGACATTATTTATATCTATAATATTTTACAAATTAAAAGCAGGAGAAAAAGGAAATCGTCACTGGAAGGATGTCAGGCAGCAGGGATTTAAAAAAAAAATAAAAAAAAGAAGAAGAACCCGGAGCCTAGAAGAAAGAAGCTGACTGGTATTCTCTGGGGGGGAGAGGAGGATGAAAAAGTAGCACATTTACCGCCACCGGCAGGTGTCTAAATGCTCTGTTTAAATTAAGTGGCAAATGTCATAAAGTAGCCTGGCGCTGCACATCCCACCCTGTGTTTCTGTTTCAGCATCAAAGCCTATTTTTCTTCCCCTTCCAGCTCAGCCACCTTCCCCTCCCTGACACCGGGTCACCCAAGACTCCCACTTTATTATTTCCTTTTACTTTAGTTCATTATGTTCTGTGATTCAGTGGAAACTAAAAAGTGGCTCTTAATTTTAATTAATGGCAAACTTAGAACAGGCCTGTTTAATAAATCTGTTCTCTGAACTTAACAAGTCTCCTCTCCTATAAGGGCCCCCTGTCATTTTATTAGCACCGGAGCCTCCCGACCGAATGGCAGAGTAATTGACAAAAACCGCAGGTAAGGTCTGAGACATGTAATTGATTCGTATGATCCCTTCCCGAAGAACACACTGAAGAGTTAATTATTTTTCCTGCAGTTGGGACTCAGCTGTTGTTTCCACTGGGATTAAACAGCTGTCAGCATTGTTAATGACATCAAATCCATGCATTAAAATCCTCTCATTCCCTTCCCGCATAAAGTGGGGTTGTGGAAATCGCTGCCACCATCCCCCTTTACGAAGGCATGAAAATCCAAGGAAAGATAACGGCCCTTATTACAAAACCACAGACCGGAGCTTGTGTTGATGGAATCTCGTAATGAGTAATTAAGCCGCTTTGCAAAAGCCAGGCTGTCATGTTGGCATTTGGGCACTTACGTTCCCTGGTGGAAGCAGCTGGGTAGACTGGGAAGGTGATAAAGGGAAGAAAAATAGAACTCTTGTAGAAATACCTCCACTTTAAAAAAAAAAAAAAAAAAAAGGAGCTACTCAATAATTAACCCACCAGTAATGAACTTTTGTATGTTCTTAAGGTATCTGCCAATTGCGTAAAACCTCTGTAACAATATATTCTGATGAGTAGGAAACAAGACCGCCCCCCCCACCCCCCCCACCCCCCGCTTTGTGTGGAGAATTTTTCGTCTATCAGGGTTTCCCAGATGATTTGGAGCAGACTTGAGGATTTTGTTGTTCTTTGCTTTGTTTAGCTTTGCTTCATTTTGATTCCTGAAGCGCTGTCTTAGCAAATGAAAGTTTGAATCCTGAGTTTAATTCGAGAAATCTGTCTCTGAGAAATAGTAAATGAAAGTGTTTCTTGGTGTCTTCAGCAACATAAGTTCCTGTGTAGATATGGGAGCAGGGGAGAGAAGGGGGGAGTAAGGGCACCAGGGCTGTGAGCTGAGACCGCCCCCCCACCCCACAACTTCCTTTCTTAAACGGAATTGGGAAATTTCTATCTCCAACAAGAGGAAAATACGCACACGTAGAATTTTGTTTTTTCCTTCATCTTGTTTATTTCATTTAACATTATCAATTCTGGGGTTATTTCTAGATAATTTTATTGTTCGTTTGCTTTCTTTTCCCAAGCAAAACAAAGCTTAAACATTTACGTTGAGTGTTTAAAATGATTTTCTAAAATGTTTCACTTTTCTAAAAAAAAAAAAAAAAATCTTACACTTAAACAAAGTGCAATTGCCCTGAGGGCACTGTTATTTCGCAAATCAAATAGCAGGAAAACTCCATCTAGTAAATACTTTCTGAAGGAAAATGAAGTTGTCTGAGGACCAATTCATTTGGATTTGTGTTAAAGAGAGAAAAACTGTCTCTAATGAACCCACAGCAGAGAAACAAAGCCGTCAAATGAATAAGCACCTTCCAGTCCAGATAATAAAATAGAGTTTTATGTGTCACATCAATAAACATCTTAATTGAACAGCACGTGGGTTCTCCCCTACCATGTGCCTCCTGCTACACTTGCTTTCCGAAGAGTCTTGGTAAAGGAGGAAGTCACTCAGCCTCAGCGTCCATGGAGGAGAGGCAGGTTGATTTTCCAGAATCCAGCCCAGTTACAATGCAGCTTCATCTTCCAGAACCCGGCCCAGTTACAATATCATGAATCCATCTTGTGTCTGATTATCAATCAAAATAAGTCATATATTAGTTTTCTGAAATATCATGTGATGCACAAATAATTACTTCACAGTTTTGTTTTACAAACATCTGATAATACTTACTGATAAGAAAACAATACCTGATGGAAATCGCTCAGCCTAAGGATAAAAACCAAAAAAACATTGCCACTGAGTCAATTCTGACTCATAATGACCCCATGAACTGAGGAGAGGCCGATGGATTGAAACCACCAACCTTCTGGTTAGCGACCGAACTCTTAACCACTGCACCCCCAGGGCTCTGCAGCACACCATGGGCTATTCTGTGGATACGAATGCCTTTATGTTTACAGTTACACTTGGCCAAGCCCTGAGACCCTCACTCGGTCTCCGGCTTGGGTCTCCTAGCTCTCCACCCTTCGGAATGGGATGTTTAGGATGTAACTTCCTAAGGCCTGCAGTCCAGGCGGGAAGCAAAGGCAATTTATTACCCCAGCTTCCAATCCACCAGAGGCCCAGGGAGGTCTTGCAATGCAGCAGCTGCAAGTCAGATTCCACTAGCGCAGTCATGGAATTTAATGAGGCCTCTCTGGACATGGAGAGAGATGGACATTTCTGGGCTTGCCAGCTGGGCTCCCCATGCCCCTCCTTACTCCTGATGAGACCTTCAAAAGCCAAAAATCCTCTGGTATTGGCCTGGCTGGGTCCCTCCTTTTGCTTTGTCATTCTACATTCCAACTCCAGATCTTGCTGGGTTCCCTCAGAAGTTATTGCTGCAAATAAAAGCCACCCCACCCGCAACAATCCAACATTGTCCTTCAACTTATAATAGAGTTCTCATTTAGTGAGCACTTACAACAATGACTGCATCTAAGCCAGGGGTTCTCAACCCAGCCCATTCTGCCCTTCGGGGACATCTGCAATGTCTGGGGGAAGGGGGTGCTACTGGCATCTAGTGAATAGGGACTAGGGTTGCCACTAAACATGCTACAATTTAAAAGATAACCCACCACAGCAAAGAATTATCCAGCCCAAAATGTCAACTCTGGCCTAGAGTGTTTCTCAACCGCTTTTTTTGTTTGCTTGTCATTATCACCCCCACCCCCCCAGGCCCACCCCAGGGAGCCTTTTTAGGCATGTCTGTGCTGATCACCTTGTCCATGAACTCTTAATATCCCAGATCTGCTACGTGTCTGTTTGTGTACTGCATGTAGATCTGCGCTTCACACACTAAAACAATAAGGATTTTTTCACCCCCACCAAGAACCAGTTTCACCAGCTTGCAGGTGTTATTGCTGTTAGTGAGATTGCAGGGTCCAGAGAAGGGCTTTATCTGTAGGCTACAAAGAGCCAATTGAGGCTTCTGAGCAAGGAATGCAGTGATGCGGTTCAATTATTTTTTAAACGGCAAGTCTGGCAACCACGTGAAAGGTGGAAGGGGAAAAGGCAAGGCCCATGTCTTCTAGAACCTCAAGGTCCCTCCTTTTCCATGTCACTCTCAATCACAAATCACCCTCAATGACCTGACATTCTCCTGCCTTTCCAGCTGCTGGTGCTTGGGAAGATTTGCAGTACGTCTCTGTGGAGATACCAATTCTTTTCAGTGGCACATTTGGCCTGTGGCCCCCTCTGGGGCCCAACACGGTTAAAGGATGGTGTTCCAAATGTGAATTTCAAGACTTTGTCTTCCTCACTTATCCTTGTATGTCCTGAGCAGCCCCTGGCCCAGAGTAGGCACTTGATAATTATTTCTTGAATGAATGAATGTATGAATAAAGGTTTTTCATCTTGCAAATCTCCTTGTACACCTTAATCTAGCCAGCATCTTATGAAACACACCTACTGCTTTCTGATGTTCATTTTTAAGTAGTTTTGAAATGAGAACCGGCGAGGCTGCTTTTGCTCCTGGTACTTCAGGTCCCGCACACTCTCAGCGCCCAAGGCCGTGTGGTCGGAGTGTCAGTTCCGGCACACGTGATGTGCGTGGGCCTGGGACTAACAGCCAGAAAGCACACAGCGGTAGCAGCCTCGGAGGCCAAACAAGCAAGTCATTTCTGAAGAGGGTTCCACAAGGCAGAGAATGAGAGGCATGGTGTGGCAGAAGGAACATGACCCTTGCCATCATGCCAAGTCTAGTTTTCCACCATGGGCCTCCTACCTGGGAGCGTCACTGCCTCAGCTCCTCCAAGCCTTACTAACATCCTGATTTGAAAAACAGAGTCAGTGAAACAGCTGATGGCATTCTTGTGAAGCTGAAATAAAGTAACACAAAGGGAAAACGCCTGGGATATACTAGTCACCAACTATTACTTCTATCTTCCCTACTCTAGGTCTATCTACTGCAACCGCCATTTAAAATACTTTTTGCATAAGGTAAATCTTGGTGCCAACATCTCTTTAATACCTGGTTCACATGTAAAAATGGAGGGCAGAAGGTTGATGCTCCCAAAGTACATGTGGCTCCCAGTTCCTTTCTCTTTTGCCTATTATATTAGCTGCCATCAAGTCGGCCCCCAACTCATGGTGACCCTGTGCACAAGGGAACAAAACACTACCCAGCCCTGTGCCATCCCCATGATCAGTTGCAGATCAGACCATTTTGATCCGTAGGGCTTTCGCTGGCTGATTTTCAGAAGTAGGTTGCCAGGCCTTTCTTCCTAGTCTGTTTTAGTTTGGAAGCTCTGCTGAAACCTGTTCAGCATTGTGGCAACTCGCAAGCCCCCACTGGCAGACTGATGGTGGGTGTGCATGAAGTGCATTGGCTGGGAATCAAACTTGGGTCTCCTGCATGGAAGGCAAGAATTCTACCACTGCACCACCATTGCACCATTTCTTTTGCTTAGATCCACCAAAAAGGAAGTAACTGGTTGAGAATCAAAACCTCTTCTTCATCTTCTTTTATTTTGCATCCAGGATGTCAGCTCATTGGAGAAGTTTCTGCTGATCTGGGACAATCAGCTTTCCACCAAGGCTCATACACAATAACACAGCAGCCCTTTTGCTGCCCCCAGGCAATTTCATTAGAGCTGTTTTAGCCTCCTCTTTCCCCCCATAGGAAACCCTGGTGGTATAGTGGTTAATAGCTACAGCTGCTAACCAAAATGTCGGCAGTTTGAATCCACCAGGCACTCCTTGGAAACTCTATGGGGCAGTTCTACTCTGTCCTATAGGGTCACTATGAGTTGGAATCAACTCTAGGGCAACAGGTTTCCCCCATAAGTGATATCTCTAGTACTCTATGAATCTTTGAACCAAGGGTTTTGTTTTGAACCACCCCTTTTGGCAAGACTTAGGCAGGCGAGTTTCAAAGGACTCAAGTGCTCTCAGAGGAGGACGGAGGAGAAGGGCGGCACTGGCATGTAGATGGGTCTTTGCATCTACATGGCTTCCCACCATGAAATCACAAGTCCTTTTAGAATCTCCCAGGGGCCCTGAATTCTTCCAGATAATATTTATTTGCCTAAATAATTCAGACCACAAAAGCTCCTAGGGTGGCCTTATTTCTGTCCTGGCCCCAAAACCAAGCAAATACCAGAAACCATAAGGTTAACTACATGAGCTTGTCCCTTGCTTTATTTTTCCCTCCTTTTGGAAACCCACCACAAACCACCTCCTACATATGTCCTTATTTGGGGGAATTTCTTCATTCCTTTTTCTCTGAGGGGTTTGATATAAAATTTTTATATAAGCAAAAATAGTAGGGGCAAGGGAATAGAAGAAGAAAAATGGTGAAAGCTGAGTCGGGAGGAAAGTGCTTAGAGGGAAGGAAATTCTGACAGAGAGGGCAAGGACCATCAGTATAGGCCACTGGTTTTCAGGGATGCCTGCAAACCTGGGACTGTCCTAGAGTCACCCTTTCCTGGCCCTGTGGCAGCCCCTCCCAAACACACACTTCCATCTTACCCTCATCCTCCACTCCCCTCTGGGAAGCACCAGGCACATGTACAAACAAGGTACAGTGTGATCTTTCATCTCTGCTCTCCGCCACATTTTCGAGTAGGTGGAATGAGGTCAGAATGTAAGGAGCTGTGTCCACCTTCATTAGCATCTGGTCTCTTCTGTGGGCAGCCTTGATCTTACCTGCCCGGAACTCCAGTCTCCCTTTTTCTAATCTGTACACAGCAAGTATATCTCTTCCTCTATAATAACACTTGGACTCTTTTTTTTTTTTTTTTTTATGCTACATGTGTTATGTGTGTGTTTTCATGATTACAAAAAGGATTTGTGCCATCATATAAAACTTGAAAAACACAGAGCAGAAAGCAAGCCACTCATAGTCTTACCACCCAGAAATAACCACCCCCCCCCTTTTTAGTTTATTCCCTCCTAGTCTCCCCCACCCTTGGACTGTGCTAGTTAAGAATTGGTTTGGCTCCAAGTAAAAACTACTGCTACTACTACCAACATCACGATAACATCATAAATAATAGCAAGATAAAAGTGTATTTCTGTCTCAGGTGAGCCAAGTCTCTAAATGGGCAGTGGGCACCTTTATCAAGTTGCTTTCGTACTGCTGCCGCTTTGCTGGGGATGGGCCTCCCACCCTGCCAGGTTGGACTCAGGATTGGCTCAGGGGCAGATTAAAGGCCCCAGCACCAGGATCAGTTGGACCTGGGGCTGGCCAAGGCTCCTAGAGGGATTTGCAAAGATACCAGCTAGCCCAGCTAGAAGAGATATGTCAAATGGAAGCTGCTTCTGATTAGGCTGAATGGGCCTTGTTCTTCAGACATTCCTGAGACTATCAACAGTACCCATTTCTCAGACCATATGCAGTCATGACTAAGACACAAGATACTGAAGAACCTGGGAAGGTCCCTGGCTTCAGTCTTTTTTTTCTTAGCATGGGACATAGGGCTCAATGTCTCAACCAGACTACTGCGTTGGTTATTTCATATTTATCCAAAGGATGTGGTCCCTGGAGGAAGTATAATAGGATAAGTCAATATTTGACCACATCGTCCCCTGAATCCAACCCCAAATCCGTGCTTGATCATAATTATGGGTTGTATTTACAAGCATTAATTTTTTTTAATTTTCCCAACAACCTTGTGAAGTAGATCATATTAACTTCATTTTGCACATGGGAAAATTGAGGCAGAGTTGACCAAATACAGCTTACTTCCTTCAGGGCTTCCATTTCTTTATTTCGGGCTAGGTAAACTCTTCCAAGGAACCCTGGTGGTGCAGAGTTTAAAGAGATTGACTGCTTACCGAAAGGTTGGCGGTTCACCAGTGGCTCCACGGGAGAAAGGTGTGGCAGTCTGCTGCTGTAGAGACTTACAGCCTTGGAAACCCGATGGAATCGCTATGAATTGGAATTGACTCAACGGCAGTGGGTGGAAAACACTTACATTGCTAATTTTACTCCAACGAGGTCCATGGAATCATTTCAGTTTTCTTGGCTGTCACCAAGTCTACACAATACCACTCAAATTGAGAATATCATAGTTGAACCTCAACTTTCACAATTAATTGTGCTGCAATTAATTAAATTCACTGCCTGGCAATCTGGCCTCAATGAAAATACTAGTAGTTTATTTATTCATTTACTTAGTGGTTTACAAAGCATTTTTACATGCCACCATTTCAAAGAATCCTATTCACATATCTTGATGGTAGGAATAATAACGTGACTGATTATTTCATACAGTCATAGAAATCACACATAGCATTTCAAATCAGGAACAGAATGTCGACCTTGAAGGTATGACCAGACCTGTTTATTTGGCTCAGTTCTCCCAAGGAGACACAAGTCTTGGTTTAGCTACCACAGTTGTTGCCTTTGGGGTCCGTATTTTGGGGAAGGACTTCTTTTCATCATCTGAAGAAGAATGGTAGGAGAGGATCATCTTGAAGTCGTCTCTACTTTTAAGAGATTGTGGTTCTGTAATTCTGTAAGATTGAGTTCACTGACCAGTGTGTAGGGGTCATGTTTTCTCAGTTTTATTTTCCTTCAGAAATGTTGACGTAGAGTTATATGACGTTCCGTGCCTGGCCCCACATCTTGGTTCTTGATTCATGTATAGGTCTGTTCTAAAGAGCCCTTTGCTCAGTAGTTTTGGGGGGTATTTTTGTGTGTAATGCAATGGTATTTTCAGTATCCTTCAGTGCTTCATGAAAGATCATCCTGTGGATTCTTATGTCCTATGCCACTGTCCTAACGGGGAGAGCCTTTGTGCTGCTGGACTTACCTGAAGTCACAGGTGATGTTTCCATGATGTCCTTGGCTCTGTTGGCCATTTGAAATGGTTTCACCAACATCTCCCAACACTGCTCTCTTAGTAGGGTTTCTCCATGCTTGTAATGCCTGACCCATTTTATGATCATTATGTGAATATGTAAAAATTCCAAGAAAAAAATATATGCTAACAGAAGCCTTCAAAGCAGTGCAAGGGATCAGGGACAAAGTAAGCCTATGTCTACGCAGCACCTACCAGGTTCAGGATGTTTTCACAGAGCATCACTTAAGCCCCACGTAGCCCTGCCAGGTGGACACAGTCAGCTTGGTTTTCACAGACGAAGAACAGGGCAGGGGAGTGGAGTCATTTCCCTGATCGTGGTGAGAACTGTGTGATTCTAAGATCCTTGCTGTGTCCACTCTGGCAAGTGCCACTCAAAAAGTTAAATGCCTCCTGCAGACATCTCGCCATCCCCCAAAATTTAGATAATACAGTCTTCTGCTCCATTGGAGAAACCCTCAAAGGACATTGGGGAAAAAAAATTGCTGTCGAGTCAGCTTTGATTCATGGTGACCTCATGTGTGTCACAGTAGAACTGTGCTCCACAGGGTTTTCGATGACTAGTTTTTTGAAAGCGCATCACCAAGCCTGTCTTCTGAAGCACCTCTGGATGGACTCAAACCTCCAACCTTTCGGTTAACAGCTGAGCGCTTTCACCATTTGCACCACCCAGGGACTCCCAAAGGGCATTGAAGGCCCCAGCTAGTGACTGGCATGATCTCAGCCTCAGCATCTCTTGCTTATGAGCCCTGGGCCTACCCTGGGGGGACCATGCTCTCTGCCAGACCTGGCCAGCATCTAAGCCACACTGGTGATGGGTTAAGCTCTGAGATTTGTATTCTTTCTTCTTCATTCCTCCGACGAGAGAAGGAAAAAAAACCCAGCCTTTTTTGTGCATCTGCCTTAGGAATGTGCATTTGCATTCCTTCCAACTTGTGTGTTTGCAAAATACAGACAGGCAAGTTTGAATCACTTTGACTTTGAAAGTATGATTTTCAGCAATTATCTGGGGAAAAAATACTTCCTCCTCACTAAATAGGTCTGTCAGGAAGAGTCATAGTACACCGTGACACTGCCAGAATACACGTGTGCACTGGTAAACTGGCCCCAACCAATTAAGTAGCAAACTGTCGACTGCATTCAGGCCCTTCGTGGGCTGCAGACAGACTTGTGTAAGTTCATTTTCATAGTGGTGCGAATGTATCTTTAGACTTTAACTGACAGGTTCCCACAGTGAATAGAGTAGGGAGTTATCAATTACATGGTTAGCTAGGCGCTGCAGTTCTATGCTCTCTGGCTTTCTGACAGAAGCAGGCAGAAAAGGAGGAAAGGGCTAATATTTCTGATGCAGAAGGACTGTTAATATTTTAGACTGGGTGCCTCCAGTATGTGTGTTTATTTAGCTAGGAGAAAATGTGCTTTCGAATCCTATGAACTCTTAAGAAGGGAGCATTAATAAATAGCGATTACTATAATATTCTTTCTTAGAAGATATTTTATTTATCCAATGGTTACCCTTCTGAGCTTCTCTTTATCCTTCCTATTAATTTCATCAGATTTTGATTTCTTCATGGTGATGTCATGAACAGTGCTTGAAATAACAGAATTACCCAGAGCAGTTTGCTTATAAAGCCATGTGCATTTTGAGAAGCAGTAATTGGGGCTATAGTTCCCTTTGGCTGCAGTGTAATAAATTCCTTTGTTTTCCTTTGTGAAATATTTATTGTGGGTCTCTGTTAGCCTGAGTCTTATCTGGAAGTGGGCTTGTCTTTTGTGGAATGACTTGAAAGACACCCTAAAAGGTATCTCCCACTGAGACACCAAACTCCACCATTAGGGATTCCTGCACAGAATCACAAAATTAGAAAGGGCTGAAAGACATTAAAAAAAAAAAGAAAAATGCAGCTGCCATTCAGTCAACTCTAACTCATGTCGACTCCATGTGTGCTATAGTAGAATTATGATGGATATGGTTTTTAAGGGCTGATTTCCCAGAAGTAGATTACCAGGGCATTTCTTCCAAAGCACGCCTGGGTAGACTCAAACCTCCAATCTTTTGGTTAATAGCCTCGTGTATTAGCCGTTTGCACTACCCGGGGACTCCTAAGAGATATACCAGAGAGGCCCAAAATATTGACTCAGAAATGGGAAAATCGAGCCTGAAGAAGGGACATGACTTGCCCCAGTTTTCCAAGCAAGCTGCTGGGAGATCAGGACCTGGAACCAGGGACTCTTCATTCCTGATCTTGGTCTCCTTCTGTGGCATCCAGTCCTTGAGCTGAGCATTACACTCCCCTGTGTTAGGATTACTATCCTCCTGGGAATGATAATACATTATATATCAACAGAGCCCGAACAAGTTTTATGCCTGTGCCTTTTCTGATGGGATAGACCATGATGGCTATGAAAGGGGCAGGGGATGGGGCAAGTTAGGATCTCGAGATGGGTCATGTGGCTAAATGCCACCAGTCTGTTTCCTTTTTCTCCTGGCCATACCACTAGATTGTATTTCCTAGACTCCTTGCTGTTAGATTTGACCATGTGGCTGAGTTCTAGCCAATGGAACGAGCCCTAGGATGAAACAAGCCTGGATTTCTGAATGGTTGCATGGAGGAAACCCCTCCCTCTCCCCTGCCCTTCTGGTCAATAAGACATCACAGGGGTGAAAAATACACTTCTATTGTGTTAAGCCTCAGAGACTTTGAGGTTTGTCTGTTACAGCTGCTCGAGCTAACTAATACAGAAAGATGGTACTGGTGAAAACATTTCATCTTTTCTGAGAGCTGTCCCTTATCCAGTTTTTCCATGACTCCTGAATAACCACATGGCATATGTCCTTGTACCAAGTTGGCCTTCTATAGAGGCCCCTATGTGGCTTGGGCAGAAAAGAAGCTTTAAAACCTAAATTGAAAGACTTCCTCCCTTTTCTCCCCTCTTCCCATAAGCAGCGTTCTCTATGTTGGGAGTTGACAATTTTTCTTCTGTAAAGGGCCGGAAGTGAGCATTTTAGGCTTTGTGAATCGTATGGTCTATGTTGCAATTACTCATCTCTGCCTTTGCAGCATGAATGCAAACACAGACAATACATACATGAAGGAGTGTGGCTATGTTCCAATAAAACTTTATTTACAAAAACAGACAGCAGGCTAGAATTGGCCTGTGGGCCGTAATTTGCCAACCCCCCTACCCTGTGTGACGACCCACATTGGCAGAGTTCTGGTGTCAACTTTCTTCCAGAGTGAGATTGACATATTTACATTCAAGTTAACTTTTTAGTCTCAACTGGTTTATTTAGCAACATACGAGCAGACCCACAGAACCCTTCTACTAAAAATATCATGTGAACCCTCATGTTTTTGTAATAGTGCTCAATTAGAAGTGATCAGATTTTCGTTGCCCTTTTTTCATAATCTCCACTATGGTGTCTTTTGAGCAATACCTGGCATTTTGGGTAATGAGGGTGTGCAGGGGATGTAATAGAAAGGGGAAGGACAAGGAAGAAGGAGGCATGTGGAGAGTAGAGGGGAAGAATATGTATATTACAGTTGGCTTATTAAGGTGCTGGTATCGTAATTTGCTTTTATTTGCCATTTTAAGAGGATGATGTTGTTTGTTGTTGTCACCAAATCAGCTTCAACTCATGGCAACCTTATGTATAGTGGAACAAAACGTTGCATGGGTCTGTGCCATCCTCATGATCGTTGATATGTTTGAGTCCATTGTTGTGACTATTGTGTTAATCCATGTCATTGAGGGTGTCCCTCATTTTAGTGCTTGCCAACCTGGAGGGCTCTTCCAGCACTATAATGGGCAATATTATGTTGCAGTACAGAGGCGGATGATATTTGGGCCAAATGAAAAATCACTGGACCCTAGCCCAGGTCCAAGTGTCACTGAGTCCCACCTGACTTGCCACTACTCAATCAGTAGCCAAGCTCTAGCTACCCATTTTTGGGCTTTGTGACTGTTTCAGAACTACTGAATTGCTGATGACTTCAGCTCTAGCAACAGGCTTCCAGGACTCAGCTCTGGAGCTATCTCCATTTCCTGTTGATCATGAGGGTTTTCCTCGCATGAATGTTCTGTTCTGTCACTCTGTCACAGCACATTATGTCAGGAAAGAGGAAACAGTTCAGCCTGTAAATCTATGTCACTGGCACGCAGGGTGTTGTGTCGAATGTGGCTTGTCAACACCAGCAGACTAATAGCAGTGTTGGGGCCCTGTGCCCCTAATTGCTGCACTTCTCTGCCTAGTACAGATCTCTGCCCATCACTGGAGGGAGTTGCCCAGACTGTGTTCGGAGCAAGCTGGGATGATTTATCCAGATCCTCACGTGGGAATGCTGGCTTCCAGCAGGAGTACAAAGTTGCAGCTGATACCCGTGTTCCAACCGGCTGCCTTCTCCAGCTCAATCATCCAGGATCCATTGGATACAGTGACCTTGGCTGGCCAGGGAATGCGGATACTGTGTCAAAAGATCATGGCAAGGAGCCAAAAATACATCAGGCTGACCTCAAAATCTCCTTGAGGAGTAGATTTGAGGGGCCTCCCAGGGTCAGAAGGATATCCAATCTTGCCCAAGGAGGTATGGGAACACGGGGGGAAATGTCAAGATTAAGTGGGGCTCAAAGGCATTCACCAGAACAGAAGCACACCTCTGGCTCAGTCAGCATTTTCCGAGGTGAGATGAGTCAAACATTTATATTTTTACATATGCAACACACTTGCAGTTTTCAACTGGAGATGATAGAAAAACTTATTGAAAATAGTTAATCAATTTTACAAAGAAGCCATAGGTGGACGTACTTTCAGACCTACAGTTTTGAAAGTCACCTAGAGGATACCAGTCTGAGTCAGGGCTGATGAAGGCACATTCCTCATATGCTCTCTGTGCCGCACAAAGGACAATTGGTTTGGACATGAACTGGTTTCTGTTTTTAGACTCCAGGCCCACAATACCCTAAATAGATTGGGTCTGTGCTGATTATACCATTCTTGGGATTTTAGTGGATTTTCTTATGTTGGTTTCACATAAGTGACCTGCAGAGGTTGAGGAAAAATGGAAACAGGGATGACCGACCCATGGCCTACTTGACATTGTTCCCCAGTCCCAGGTCCATGGCAAATATCATTAATTCATCAGTACTCTCTTTTCCTCCTAAGCATGGATGGGGCTCCAGAATCCTCATTAATGTGGTGCTCCAGGAAGCTGTCATCAATTGATCAGAGTTAGTGGTGATGTTGAAACTTAGTTGCCATCTCTTGGTATCTTCAGAAGAGATTGTAACATACTGGTATGTTCTTTTCAAAAACGAATTACACAGGGATTTATTGGACATTTCTTTGATAACAGGCATCATCGTGTTAGGCATGGGAGCTTCAAGATGAGCAAGAGACTCCCTCTGACCTCAGGGACTTGGGAAAACAAAGTACCATATTTTTTACGCAAATAATGTGTGCCTTCTATGTTCGTTTGCCAACCGCACCTTCCCCTAGGAAGTATTTTCATAAGCGCTGCTATGCCAATTCTTTTTTACATGTTGTGGTAAAAAAAAAAAAAAAATTACCATAGCACGCATATGAAAATTCCTCATGGGGGGAAGGTGCAATTGGCAAACAAACATAGAAGGTGTGCGTTATTTTCGTAAAATGCAGTATTTCAAGGGCATGCTACAAAATGAGGATGGTCAGGGAGCATGCATCCCAAACCTGGTGGAGAGGGGACAGAGAGGGTTTACTGGGGAAGTGATGCTGGGACTGTCCTAAAGGATATATGCACTATGTTTATTTAATTACAGCTTTCAAAGAGAACCACCCTCTCAATGTGATAGCAGCACCCATACCAAACCCGTTGCCATTGAGTCGATTCCGACTCTTAGTGACCCTATAGGACAGAGTAGAACTGCCCCATAGGGTTTCTAAGGAGCCGCTGGTGGATTCAAACTGCCAATCTTTTTTTTGTTTAGGAGCCAAGCTTTTAACCACTGTGCCACCAGGGCTATGCCGATATCTGCACAGGACTCCAAAGCTTACAATAACTATATCTCTAAAGCCCACAACAGGTCTTTGAGATCTGATACCTCCTTGTATCACAAACCAAAAGATGACTACATTTCCAAGTGCCCTGGGCTTATGAATCCACCCCTGGCTGTATTGATTGTTTTAGGCACCATGATTTTTTTTGTTTGTTGTTTGTTTGTTTTTGACAGTGATATTTTTCATCATTGTAACCAGAGTATGTGGAGATACATTTAAAACTTAAAATATTTTCCAAGCAAAGGCAAGGTTTTTCAAGTTTGTTCACACTGGGACACGTGCAACTTATTTTATTCCTTTCACAAGCAAATCTTGAAAGGATGAAACAAATGGATTGCAAAACTGGAGGGTCTCTCATTTTTTAATCCATCGTTCTAGTGAGAGTTTAGAGCTTTCCTATAAAACATGTGGGTCAAGGAAAATTGGAAAAGACCTCTTCAAGGACTTTTACTTGTGCTCTTTCATGTTTCAAGGCACTTTTTGCATAACAGTGCATATGTCTTTATTCCTGTATGGGGCTCTCTATGTTCACAGGCAAAGTAAAGTGAATTCATTTTGTACTAATGAGAGAGTTGCCATATGTTGGCCCAAACTCTCTGTGTCCTTTTCTTTTTGGACTGCTGACCTCGACAACTCTTTAAAAATTTCGAGCAGGACTTTTCCCAGGGTTTAAATAGTGAATACGGTACGGTCGACTCTGCTTCTTAAAGCATGATCCAGATGAAGCTAAAGGCTGCATCCCTTCCCTTTGTATCAGTCACAGCCCTGGCAGGAAGAAGATGACACACTCAAACTGGTAATTTCAGGAGAGTTTGATAAAGAGACTATTTACAAAGATGGGGTCAGTGTGTAGGGAAACCATACAAGATGGGGAATTTCCCAGGGTCGGTGATGGGGTGGCTGTTAAACATTCTAGGCCTGAAGGAACCAGGAGAGGGAGCAATTACTGGAACCAAGTGAGGGTAACTGAATGGAGAACCACCTGGCAGAAACTGTAACCTTTGGTTGGGGGATCAGACTGCCTGTGGTGATGCCTCCCTCCCCCCCAGGAAAGAATCCGAGGGAATAAACATTCTCCTCCCACCATCAGACCTTCTGATGGAGACCCCATCGTTCATACCCAGCTAGAACCGTATGGTAAAAGAAGGCATTGATGCAGTTCATATTGGTCTGCCTCCCCAGGCATGGGGCAGAAGCATAGAGAGTGGATCTGGAGAGGGAAATGGAAGATTCCAGCAGAGTTGTCGAGTTAGCTTCTTCCCAGAGAAAGGCTATTGTCTATGTTCTACTCCCAGCCTATTGTTTCTCAGCTGTGTCTTGTGTCTGTCACAGGGGTCAGCATGTTGATATGTGGGTACAGATTTTTCATTGCCCTTGGTAGGCAGTTAAGCAAAGTGAGTGAGTATGCTTTTTTTCAGCTTTCTCTGAAAGGTGTTCTTTTATATACGCAACTGGCCAAGAGCATCACTTGAGCACTCTGTAAAAACAAGCAGGACGTTATCAGTGCTGAGTTTGATGATTCACAGAATAAGTCATTTAAGCTGAAGAGCTTGGGGACTGCAGTGACCCTCTTTTTGTCATGCCTTAATTAACAAAATTATCAGTATATTGAGAGTTCTGTCAATACTGGACCCTCCCAGTATCTTTCACAACTTTATAACTAATTGGAAATAGTGTTCCATGTTGGACAACTCCAGCCATTGACCATCCTTCCTCTCTGAGTGGGTCTAAGAATCCCAATTCAATTGGGAGACACTTCTTTTTGGTCTGACTGTTATTTCAATATTATGAACTAAATAGTTTAAGTTACACATTTGTGTGAGGAACTCTTCTTTGTTTCCTCAGATTCCTGAGATAGCATGGCTGTATGAAATCAGGGAATCCCTGAGTGGTGCAAATGGTTAACATGCTTGGCTGCTCACTAAAAAGTTGGAGGTTTGAGTCCATTCAGAGGTGCCTCAGAAGAAACGCATAGACATCTTCACCTACTCCTCACTTATTGACTATCTCATTATCCGACATTTTGCATTTACAACAATAGTAAAAAAATCTACTTTCCGATTATTTTGCACGTTAATGATGTATTTCCTGCAAAATATTGGCAGTAACAAATGCCAGGGTGCAAAGCAAGAGTAATGGTGACCATGATGGTTAAGGTTATGTGTCAAGTTAGCTGGGCCATGATTCTCAGTGGCTTGGCAATTATATAGTGATGTAATTTTTCAGTTATATAAGATGTAGTTTGGCAGTTATGTAATGATGTAATTTGAAAGTTATATAATGATGTAGTCATCCTTCATTTTGTGATCTGATGTAGTCATCCTCCATTTTCACATAACACCAATTTTCACATAACGACCTGGTCTTTGGAAACTAACCATGTCGATAAGTGAGGAGTAGGTATACTTCTAAAAAGTTAGCCATTGAAAACCCCATGGAGCACAGTACTACTCTGACACACATGGGGTCACCATGAGTTGGAGTGAACTCAATGGCAAGTGGTTGGGAATGAAATTAGACAACACTACACAATCTTAATGGTGCCAGAAATACTTCATCCAGCCAGCCAGCCCGCACCTGCATGTAAGCTGGGGACCCCTCCCTGCAGCATAAATGGCTCCTCTACCAGACAAGTTTGGTGGGTCCAGGGGTAGCCGGGGCATCACCAATGATTGCAGGTTATTTGGTTCTCTGGATTTGAACTGAGAAACACAGAAATACTGTAGTTGGAACTGAGAAGTCTTGTGGCTTCAGGGACTGGGCATCCAACTAGGACCCCATGCAAGGAAGCGATGGGAAAGCAGAAACCATGAGTAAACAGGAATTGAACAGAGAAGAGAACAAAACAGGCATGCAGAGAAGAAGTAGAGATGCTGAAAGGGAGGGAGCTAGCAAGAGAAGGAGTGAGAGAAAGCAAAGTGGGACAGAGAGGGTGTATATGTATGTGTGTGTGTGTGTGTGTGTGTGTGCATGAGACAGACCAGTCAATAGACCTGTCTCTCAGACAAAAGGCCTCCATACCCAGAGGTTCCTAGTTCCTAGTTCTATTTTCCAACAGGCCTGCCTGTACTTTGGTTCTCAGTTATGGGCCCTGTGAGATCCCTCCATCTGCCTTGAGGAGGCCCTGTCCTCAGCATAAGGAGTCTTAATAGTCTGAACAACCTAGTTTTGGGGGTTAAGGGATGGGGAGTAACTGTTCAGCCTCAGTGGATTTTCAGAATCATGAGCTACTAAAGGTCAACAGCTGTGTTATTACAAACTCTGGACTGCATTTTATCAACGCCAAAATGCACATCACACTGACAACAGCTCTTTGTTAACACGGGGAAGCCCCCAAAGCCCCAGTGTAATTCTAGTGCCACCCAAGTTGTTGTAAGATGGTTAGTGAACAGTCCAGAATGCAATAAAAAAAAAAAGTGAAAGAAAGAAGGAAGGGAAGGAGGAAGAGAGGAAGGGAGAAAGGGAGGAAGGAAGAATGGAAGGAAGGAACTCAGAAAGGACACCATCTGACTTCAAACCTGCCAGGACCCCTCCACCCTCTTAATGGAGCCTTTCCTGTAGTCTTTATAGCCCTTAGTCTCCATATTAACTTAGCATTTTTTTAAAATGAGACAAAACAGGTGAACACAGTGTGAGTGATTTTCTCTTAAGAGAGGGAGATGTCACGCTGAGAAAGGGGAGCAAATCTCAGGGGAAGCTTGTCTTGCGTCCAAAAACCTAGGAAGGACAGTTTATTTGGATCCTGGTTATTTCATTAGATTTATAAAGTGCCTTTGAAAAGAGCAGGGTGCTCTAGGGACAAGTCAAAAAATGACAGCATTCAGCTTCCCAAAGAGGAGAAGTTGGGATGGAAAAGTGAAGGAAAGTATTGTGTTGAGTCAGAGGCAGAAGATTCAGCCCTTGAAATCAAAGTCAAAAAGAAGTTTGGAGACACTTTCGCCACTGAGCTTAGGAGCCACTCTGAAATATTTCTTGGATGGTTTTCTCATACCTGTTGGTAAGAGGTAGCAAGGCCTTGAGGGGAGAACATGGACTATAGAGTCCATGTTGAAGCCACGTTGAATCCAGTGGTAGGGCCTTGGACAAGTTTTTTCACCACTTGGAACCTCAGTTTCGTCTCCTGTAAAATGTGAGTCATAATATTAACACCTCAAAGTGCTGATGTGAAGATCCAATAAGAAAGTGAAGAGCTTAGCCACCAGAAGAGCTTAACACATTGCCTTACCCATGTGAGTATTCAGTAGGTCACAGCTATAGCTGTAATCTCTGTCTCCATTACCATCACTACCTACTTCAGGCTCATCTCCGTGTGGGGCCAGATGTTTGGGGTCACCTCAGTAAATGTTCCTTTGGTTCCACCTAACACAATGTCCACCTCAAAATAATTCTCCATATATATATATTTGTTAGTAGATGAAGGAAGAAAATGAGGATCAGATCATCAGGAAATACACCCTCAAGAATCTTTTTCCATGCCTATTTTCCAGGACTGCTCTTTTGGATGTGTTCATTCATTCATTCATAAAACATTTGCGAAGTGACTGTGATATGCTAGTTACTAAGGACTCAGCAACGAATGAAAGATAGTCCTATTCTTTGAGGCATTCCCAGTCAAGGAAGCCTGCTTGGGATCCAGGCCATGAACTCTAAGAATTTCAGTATTCTTCTTGTCTTTGTGGTCCTTCAGCCTTCCTCCTCTGCACCACCAGCTCCCTGGTCTGCCTGTACATTTTTTTTCTGAGGGGACAATGGCCCACCATAGCTCTACAAAGTACTTCCATTTTTAGAATTCTCAGAGCAAGGATGAGGTGCTCCTTTTTGTTCTTCCTGCTCACTTAGTATCTCCCTGTTTTTTCTATTTTCCTAAAAAACTCTGCCAGCCTCCTCTTCAGAAGTGAAACTTGGGAGTCATCACCATGCCCAATAGGCTGTCTGGAATGGTTAGCCATTTAAGTGTCCATATCCTTGGTTTGGCTGCCATATGCCTTCCTGGGTTTTCCTTGGGTTTGTTTCCAGATGCTGCCATCTGCAAATTTTCTTAACCCTTGGCTGTGTTTCAGCTTCTCACGAACCTTTGACCAAAGAGAGGCCTTCCTTTCTCTGGGAAGGCAATTCTCTCAGATCATTCCGAAGTCCATCCAATAAGTGGTGTGGGAAGAAGGGGACACCCACCAGCTGGCCTGATCTTACAAATCAACCGTGATGATCAGTGGAGCAAAGGAGATGATAGCTAGCGTGCCTTCTCCCGTTACTTTATCATTGCATTCTAGATTCCAACCCAAAGCCCCATATTCTGACAGCTTTCATTGCCCATGTCATTCACTGAACTGAAACAAGATGACCTGAAACACAGAGAACCCAGCACACTTGAACTTCCACCCCTGTCCACATACATGGATCTAAAAATCCATATACACGTGAGAGTGGGGACAGTTAAAACCAGTTGGGCTCAGATGAGCACTTTTCACATCTTTTGTGCCTGTATTTGTTGCACAGGTATGTGTGTCTGTGTGGGGCTTTTCCCTGTCAGAATGAGAGATTTTATTAGTATCTCCCATCTCTTCCCATTGTTTCATCCTAATGATTGCTATGAAGGGTCTTACCTGGTAGTCTCAAACCTAACCAACAAGCGTGTACACAGCAGAAAGATCACCTCATAAAAACCAACTGAAAGGTGGCAGGATAAAGCAGGCCTACCAGGGTCCCACTGGCCTAAGGGAGCCATCCCCTCTGTACCCTTTGAGATATATAAATAGCCCCAGGAGTCACTGGCTGCCTTTTCCCCAAATGTTATAAGTAGGCAATCAGGATTTAACCACCCACAAATTTCCAATTTTTCAGTTTATGAAAAAAAAAAAAATATTTTAAATATATATATATTTTTTACCTCAGAAACTCATCTTTAAAAAAAGAAAAAAGATTCAGTGACTCCCACCCTCGCTTTCCGATGAGGAAAACCGGACTATTTATGCTGCATTTTAGGTTTTTTTTCATATATAATTTTTCATATAAATGCACATTTTCCCCTTCTTTCAGGGCAGAAATTTAACTTTTGTGGAAATGTGATGTGTGTTTAAATTACCAATTTCATAGGCAATATGTCTGATAATTGCAGAAAGATACTGAGTTAACTTGTAGCAATGAGTTTAGGTGACAAAGGAAAATCAGTTTGTTTGCAGTAAGCAGAGGATAAGGGCGCAGAAACTTTACTGTTCAGGGGTGTGTGTGGGGGGGAGGGTAAAAGGTTGGGGAGAGGAGGCCCTGAAATTGCTTTTTATAATTAAAAAGGGAATCTCGGATGTTTTATATCTTGAATATTTACAATAAAACCTTTAAGTGCTTGTCAAGAGGGTAATGTGTCATTAACTGGAGCCTCTGCCTCGCCTCTCCTCTCGGACATGACAGTGCGGCAGGATAAGAGAAGAGTAATTATAGTTCAGCAGGGCTGCCAGGTGTGATAAATGACTAATCAGCCCGCAGGAGCCTCGGTCCTCAAAGGAGGACTATTACAGTGTTATCAGCTGCAGGCCTGGGTGTACGGGGCCCGGAACAGGGATGGGGACAGGACCTTGCGCCGCACGGCTTGGCATGCTGCTGGTGAGCCCGTGGTTGTCTCTTAGTTTTGTCACTGGCGTCTTTGTGTGGCTGCCACAGGGGGAAAGAAAACACACAGGGACTCCGGCAATCTGCCTGGTGCTAATATTTATATAACGTGCTCACCAGCCTCTGTGGCCCAAGGCCGGCGCAGCTTTTTGGGGGATGGCTTTGATGGCATAAGACCCTGCAAAAAGCCCGTTCCCCACGATGGAGCCGGCAAGCCTTTCCCTTTTTCATATCAGTGGGGTGTGGGCGGGCGTTCTCGGTGGGATATTTGGCTGCTTACCACGTGGAGACAGTGCCACTTTGTCCCCTGGGCAAGCTGTCATCTCGCCCCTGCCCTGGAGAGCCTGGATGCTACCATGGGGGCACCCTGGAGCCTTGTCCTGAATGTTCTCTGACTCTGCTTTGGATTCGACTCGTTTGCTTATTATGACCTGGAAATGTTACCTATCAACATAGGATAAACCATCAGAGAGAAATTAATCAAAGCCCCTATCAGACAAACTGCACTGCATTGATTCTTTCCTTACAAGCCCTCTTGGTTTTTTGTTTGTTTGTTGTGTGTGTGTGTTTCTTTTCCCAGCATGCTAAAGGAAGGCATAGGAGTAGCAGTACCATTTAAAAATAATTGTAAAGAATGTACATCAAGAAATGGGCATCTTAGTACGAAGAGGTACCTGGTATGAAAAAGGACATAATGTGCTTAAAAAAAAAAAAAAAGAAAAGAGATAGGACAACACTTTTGATACAAAGGTTATTTTTATAATGCTTGCATTTTTATCAGTTGATATATTTTAACAGGGAGCCCTGACTGAAGTCACAAAAATTATGACTGTGGCACCAAGCTACTTATCTGACAAATGCAATGCGAATGGTCTTGTTCTTATCAATGAGATCAGATTTCAAAAATGAATGCAAGGACCAAGGCGTTGCTTTGTGCACAGATAACCTTGCGGGCATGAACTCCCAAACCAGAATAAAAGAATTCTCGATGAAATAATGGGCAAGGAAGCCCAATCACGTCACACTGTAATAGACAGTGGGGGGTGGAATCAAAAGGGGGAGAAAACTCATTTCATCTCAGTTAATGGCAGGGAAACGAAGGCAGGGAAGGACTTTCTTTGGAGCGGAGCTGGTGCGACAAAGCCCAGGGTTTCGCCCTGTCATGCACCATTTGTCGTTGCACTGGGCCTCTTTTCAGGAGCTGTGAAGCCATTATTATAATGTGAAAAAGGTGGAAAGAAATACTCCCTCTTGGACACTGGAAGGGCAAATGAGGTGCAAGACCTTTTTCTTTCTTTCTTTCTTCTTTTCTTTTCCCCCTTCTTTTTTTCCAGCCTCTCTCCTTTTCCTTTATGTGCGCTATGCTCAGAAAGGGCTCCGAGTCCCCCTGGTGAAAAGGCTCAAGGATGCCAAGGAGTCCACTGTGCCCTTAGATAAACAGTTTGTCTTGGCTCTGCTCTCCTTTTGTGACTTTGCCGGCTGGAAAGTAGTACAAGCATGTTCCAACCTCAGCTCCTCTCTGCTCACATTATTTCCAAATAACAGATTTCAAAGCCAGTGCCCAATGCCTGCTCAAAGTTTTTTTTTTTTTTTAGCAGAAAAGAGGGTCAGAGGTATCTAGGTGCACCATGGCCAGGCTTTGTTCATTCTGCTAGACTCCCCCTCCGTCCGGCAACCCACCGCTGAGACGGTGTTTGTGGGCTGTCTTCCTTGGGGAAGGGCACAAAACGGGAAGATGAAAAGAAAAGCTTCCTCTTTTTGTCCTCAGCTGTAATAAAGAATGGCATCTTCGTGGTGCTGATTGGCAAACCAAGTTCTTTGTCAATTATGGAGCCCAAGTTGGGACTTGAAGGCTGATTAGAATGGGCTTTCTTCTAATTGAAAGATAAATAGGGTTGCTACTGCCTTTAAAAAAGAAAGGAGAAAAAGAAAAAAAACCCTCAAAACTAGCTTGTTCTTCTGTGGTTTATGGGGACAGCAAAATTATACACACAGCCAGCGTTTGCTTCTCAGGACTGCTAAAGTGTGAAGAACAGCAGTGACATTCTAGTCTTCAATAAATCACTATAAAAATGTTTATGAACCCTGCGATTTACTGTCTTTTAAATGCAAATTGAAAAGGGGACCGTTGCAAGTGTAAAGGAGACCCACGGTGGCCTGAAGGAATTATAAAATGTTGCTGTGGGTTTTGGAAATGGTGCGATCTTATACGGGACCGTTTCCAAATGATTTTTCATTTGTACATCTGTGACAGCTAGGTTAATTTATTAACGAGACAAGATTGCAGTGAATCACAGGGAGGTGGAGGCTGCCCTCACTTTCAACAGTGGCTTTGAAGGAATGCCATTTTCATTTCCTTGAAGGAAGAGGGAAACTCACAATTCAGAATTCAGATCCCAAAAGTTGTTTTGGCAAAAACAAAAAATTAGAATCTGGATCCTTTGGTGGAAGTCAGCTCATACATGGATTTTTTTCTTCTTTTTTTTTTAAAGGAAAATTTCATCTTCCTTAAACAAATCTCACTTTAGAAATTTTGAAACCATGTGAGCATACGAAGTAACGTTGAAAAAAAACAGAGTTTAACCATCCCATAGTGTGTTAGTTCCCAAGGCTGTTGTAACAAATTACCAGAAATTGGGTGGCCTGAAACAACAGAAATTTATTATCTCGTGATTCTGGAAGCCTGAAGTCCAAAATCAAGGTGTCGGCAGGGCCATATTCTCTCCGAAGGCTCTAAGGGAAGGTTCTTTCTAGTTTCTCTCAGCTTCTGATGGCCCCAGGCATTGCTCGACTTGCAGCTGCAGCCCGACTCCTTTGTCACATGGCCATCTTCCCTCTGTCTTGTCTCTCTGTGTCTCTTTTTCTCCTCTGTAGATACCACTCAAATTGTATTAGGACCCGCCCTACTCCAGTATGACCTCATGTTAACACTAACATCTTTAAAAACCCTATTTCTAAACAAATTCATGTTTACAGGTACCAGAGGTTAGGACTTCAGTGTATCTTTGGGGTGGGGGGCTGGGCACAATTCAATCTGTTACGAATAAGAAGATGATAGACTCTTTTACAGTGGGTGTTTCCTCCAAGGCGGAGATCTTGCCTTATGGTTGTGTCACCACGTGGATATTCTTCTACCTTCATAAAAAGTACCAGGCAGAAGAATGAAGAAGAGAGTTTGATAGAATGCTATTCCAAGTTCAGGCTCACCTTTTATGAGTTTTGTGACCTTGGCC
Organism: Elephas maximus indicus; assembly: GCF_024166365.1. Taxonomy (NCBI): domain Eukaryota; kingdom Metazoa; phylum Chordata; class Mammalia; order Proboscidea; family Elephantidae; genus Elephas; species Elephas maximus. The sequence goes on from NC_064839.1 coordinate 44,773,392, forward strand.
CATTTTTGGGGGGATTTTTTTTTTTTATTTGACCCCCAACTTCTCCATCACTGAAACAGTTTGCTCTAAGTTTGCAATGACCTGATGTATATGCAAAGTGCCTAGCACAGGGCCAGGTCCTGGGGAGGGATCCAGACCAATCAGTTCTGTTTTCCCCTGTTTTATTCTCTGCAGTGGTTAAGAGCTCAGCTGTTAACCAAAAAGTCAGCAGTTCAGATTCTTCATCTGCTCCATGGAAGTGATGTGGGGCAATTCTACTATGTCCTATAGGGTAGCTATGAGTCGGAATCGACTTGATGGCAATGGGTTTTTTTACTCCTCTCCCTGGGGGTTGTGGTGGCTCTCAGGGTAGAATTCTCACCTTCCATGCTGGAGACCCAGGTTTGATTCCCAGCCAGTGTACCTCATGTGCAGACACCACCATCTGCCAGTGGAACTCGCATGTTGCTGTGATGCTGAACAGGTTTCCGCAGAGCTTCCAGACTAAGATAGACTAGGAAGAGTGGCCTGGTGACCTACTTCCAAAAATCAGCCAGTGCAAACCCTATGGATCACAATGGTGTGATCTGCAACTGATCATGGGGATGGTGCAGGACTGGGAGGCATTTGGTTCCATCATGCTTGGAACCACAGCAGCTAGCAACAACCTCTCCCCACACCTTTCCATCCCTTCTAACCGTTGTGAAGGCAGAAGAGGATCTTACAGTAAGACACAGCAGTTCGTTTGCATCAATATTTGGATTAGAATTAAGGTGGCATCCATCCAGGGAGTGCACAGTGTCACATCCCCAAAACATGAGTACAGTGAATATGGACAGGTACAGTGAAGGAAAGGAAGCAGGCCATGAAAACAGGTTGCTCTGCAAATCTCCCGACTGTTGCCTTCCTGCTTCCCACCTGCCTCATATGGAAAACACCCAAAGTAGGCACTGTTTATAGAGCCATTGCTTGCAAAACATTTCCCCAGCCTCCAACATATGTGCTATAAATGCCGCAGAGCTGTGTCCTCACTTGCTGTTCCCGCAAAAAAGCTTTTTGCTTGTTTTCAAACATAAGCATCTCACGTGGACCAGAGGGCGAGGCGTGGATCTGTGTGCGCTGGCAGCCCCTCGCTCAAATGTGCCTCTCTGGCAAGTCCTGTCTGCTGATAGCGCTGCCACAGAGCAGGCTGGCAGATCCTGAAGTCATTACACCATCTGTTTTTGCAATCTCCCACTTCAGCGTAGACATATGTTCGTGTGGTTTGTGTGTGTGCATGCTGAGGGGTATATTTTCCCCGGGGAAAGAGGAGGAGGACCCCCACTCTCCCCGCTCCACACACTTCTCCAGGAGACCCCAAGCCAAACGGACAGGAAATTTCAAATGGTTCCAAAATGAGCACACCTAGCAAGAAATTTTATATTATGAGGCCATCTCCCTGTCCTGGTATCAGCTTTGCAGACAGTGTACCTTTTGTGTTTGTAGAGATTCAAAATGTGTGGCTTAGGTTTGTTTTTATCCTTGTCCTGATGTCAGTCAACAGAATTTAAAAAATTTAAGAAAAAAATGTTTCATTATTATCTCTATATTTATATGGGCCCCGACCTCGCCATGCCCTGGGCTTTCTGCTTCAGGTTTTGATTTTAGTTTAGTTGTGTACTTTTATAGTCCTTTGTTCTTTTTAGTTCTCACCACAAGAATAGCATGTGTACACAATGGTGCCTAAAAAACTGACTCTTGTGTTCCTGATCACACTGAGCAGCCGGGTAGATGGTGTATCTGTACCAACATTTATCTGTTCCCTCCCATCCCCTTTCTCCCTTCTCTCCCCTCCCGCTCCCGCTCCCTCCTATCCTCCCCATTCTTTCTATCATTCCCCTAGCAGGAAATATTCTGCTGGATTTAGGAAGGATGGCAATTGTAAGGCCATCCGAGTTTGGGATGGAGACTGGAATAGATTTTCTATGGAGATTTCACGCTGCCTTCCTGGGAATTTCTGAATGTTTTGCAGTCTAATGTTTAGCTTCCAACATCCTTTAAGAAAATTGTACCATGCGAGTAAAACAGGGACAGCTTTCATTTATCCCTTCTTATGCTTGGGTGAGAAACCCTGGTAGTGTAGTGGTTAAGTGCTACGGCTGTTAACCAAGAGGTTGGTAGTTCGAATCCTCGAGGTGCTCCTTAGAAACTCTACGGGGCAGTTCTACTCTGTCCTGTAGGGTTGCTATGAGTCGGAATTGACTCGATGGCAGTGGGTTTTTATTTTTTTATTTTAATGCTTGGGTCACAAAGCAAAGATGTCACTTTGAGGACTAAGGTGCGCCTGACTCAAGCCATGGTATTTTCAGCTGCCTCATACGCACGTGAAAGCTGGACAACGAATAAAAAAGACCGAAGAAGAAATGAAACATTTAAATTATGGTGTTGGTGAAGAATATTGAATACATTGTGGACAGCCGAAAGAATGAACAAATCTGTCTTGAAAGAAGTACAGCCAGAATGCTCCTTGGAAGAGAAAAAAAAAAAAAAAAAGAGGATGGCGAGAATTCATCTCACATACTTCGGATGTGTTATCAGGGGTAATCAATCCCTAGAGAAGGACATCATGCTTGGTAAAGTATCAGCTCAGAGAAAAAGAGGAAGGCCCTTGGTGAGATTGGTTGACACAGTGGCTACAATAATGGGCTCAAACAAAGCAACGATTGTGAGGATGGTGCAGGATCAGGCAGTGTTTCACTCTTTTGTACATAGGGCCGCTATGAGTCAGAACCGACTTGACAGCAACTAACACACTTGGGCCCAAGAGCCCCGGTGGCACAGTAGTTGAAATATACGTCACTTTGCCCCTCTAACACAAAGTGTGGATTCCTTCTCTGCTTTCTCCATTATTCTCCAAGCTTCTTAAGTGAAGGGTCTGTGGGTTTTATGCTTTGTCCTCATGCCTAGAGCAGTGCCTGCTGTCTGTATAGAAGTGCTCCCTAAATGTTTGTGGAATAAACTTGGGGAAGCTGATGATCTTAAAGGCTTTTCCAGTGAGGGACCAAGACAGACACATAGAAATAGAAGTGGTCAAGCACATTATTAATCCCTGAAGTTGTTCTGAGTTGAAATGTTGGCTCTGTCACCTATCATCTAGGTTCTGTTAGATGAGTTAATTGATTTACTTAAGCCTCAGTTTCTTAGTACGTACAATGGGTATAATAATAATACCTCCTGCACCTAGAATTTATGGTGAGAATTAGATGACGATATGTGTTGGAAAGTGCCTGGCACAATGCTCACAATAAAGAAGGGCTCTTTCATTGTTATTATGAAATGCTTTTCAGTTTCTTACTTGAAGTAAAGGAACAAATCTCTCTTCAACTGAATGACCTTTGAAGACATAAGTTTGATCCTTTATGTTGAGGTACACAACATTCTCATGTTGTTACTGCCGTGGAGTCAGCTCCAACTCCCGGAGACCCCACGCACAACAGAACGAAGCATTGCCCAGTCTTGCACCATCTTTATAATTGCTGGTATCCTTGAGTTCATTGTTGTGGCTACTGTGTATTTTGAGTGCCTTCCAACCGAGGGGACTCATCTTCCAGCACTTTATCAGACGATACTCTGTTGTGGCCCATAGGGTTTCCATTGCCTAATTTTTGGAATAGATCAACAGCCTTTCTTCCTAGACTGTCTTAGTCTGGAAACTGTCCACCATGGGTGCCCCTGCTGGTATTAGAAATACCAGTGGCAAATCTTCTAGCATCACAGCAACACTCAAGCCACTACAGTACAACAAACTGACAGATGGTGGTGGTCTTTCATGTTAGCATCTCTGAAATCTGAACACATTTCATGGTCCTCCCTACCCAGACAACAGTAGTGCTAAGCTTTGTTATAACCTGTGCAAGAATAAGCATCCGAAGTGCTGTCAACAAAACTTACAGGATGGGTATTAGCAGCATGGAAGAAAATTCTGGAGATAATAATAGAGCACTCAGCTTTCTGGGAACCAAATGGTTGTGGGGTGGATAGGTCTAGCAACATTCTGAAGTGGGAATCCTTAAGCTTGCTTAACATAATTGTCAAGCACCAGTGGCTATTTCGTTTTTTTTATGGATTTCTTTTTAAGAAAAGCTGCATCGCCTATGCTCTTGATGGTACAGAGGACGATGTTGTATGAAAAAAATATGAACATCAGTGACTTGGAGCCAAAGAGTTGTTCAAGGGAGAGAGACCCTAAATGTGAAGAAATTTTAGGAATGCTTTAAATATTTTTTTTCCTTGCTTATATTATCCTTTTATGATATGCACAAGAGTGAGGTCTAAATAGGTCTAAAAGAGTGCTTGCAGTAAAAAAAAAAAACCCACTGCTGTCAAGTCAATTCCGACTCATAGCAACCCTATTGGACAGAGCAGACCTGCCCCATACAGTTTCCAAGGAGCGCTTGGTGGATTTTGAACTACCGACCTTTTGATTAGCAGCCGTAGCTCTTAACCATTACACCACCAGGGTTTCCGCTTGCAGTAAGTATAAGGTAAAAATTCTAAATAAGATTGCATCGTGCCATATTCTAATTTGCTTTTTTTTTCCTTAGTGAGAAATAAGGATATGCCTCATAATCTTAGATTTAGTAAAATACCGTATTTGTCCCTTCTGTGAAATATTTAAAGGGTTTCTCCATGCTCTTGGGCTAAAGACTAGAACCCTCCATGCAGTTGGCCAAGCTCTGCTCACTTCTCCAACCACATTTAGCACCAATTCCCTGCACCCCCTTGCTGGGTTTCCAAGCTCCACCCATACCAGCATGCCTTCAGCACTCCATCCCACAGGGTCCCTCTACCACACAACATTTGCCTGGAATGTGCTCCTTCCTCCTTCTTGCTCTTCAGATTCAGTCTGCAGTAGACAGAACAATGAATGGTCCCTAAAGATGCCCACTTCCCAATCCCCAGAACCCATGAGTATGTTATGTTGCATGGAATTAAAGTTGCAGATGAAATTAAGGTTGCTAATTAACTGCCCTTAAAATAAGAAGGTTATCCTGGATTATCCATGTGGGTCCAATGTAATCACGCATTGCTATCGAGTCTATTCTGACTCATAGCAACTCCATAGGACAGAGTAGAACTGCCCCATTAGGTTTTCAAGGCTGTAATCTTCATGGAAGCAGACTGCCACATCTTTCTCCTGTGGAGAGGCTGGTGCATTTTGAACTGTTAACATTTAGGCAGCAGCCAAGTGCTTAACCACTGCACCACCAAGGCTCCTTTTAAATGTAATCACAAATGGAGAAAAGAGAGGCACAAGAAGGAGAACCAGAGAGATGGCAGCATGCGAAGGACGTTACTGGCTTTGAAGAGGGAGGAAGAGGCCATGAGCCAAGGAATGTGGGCAGCCTTTATTGTTGTGTGCCATTGAGTTGATTGTCACTCACAGGGAGCCTACAGGACAAGTAGAACTGCCCCATAGGGTTCCAAGGCTGTAAGCTTTACAGATTGCCACATCTTTCTCCCACAGAGCCACCACTGGGTTTGAACTGCCAACATTCCAGTTAGCAGCCAAGCATTTAGCCACTGCTAGAAAAGGCAAAAAAAAAAAAAGAAAAGGCAAGGAAACATTTCTCCCATAGAGCCTCCAGAAACACCTTGATTTTAACCTACAAAGACCCGTTGCAAACTTCTCACCTCCAGAACACTAAGAAAGTGACTCTGTGTTGTTACAGCAGCAGTAGGAAACCAATATACCATGATAGTCCTTTCTCAGGGACTTCTCTAACCTCCTCCAATGACTCTTGGTGCTCCATGTTCCTCTCTGCTGTTGCACTATCACAGATTGTCACTTTGCACTTATTTGTGTGATAAGTTAATGCCCATCTCCCCCTCTAGACTGTGAGCCACACATGTGCAGGGACTATGTGTGGCTTACTGTGATATCCCCAACTTCCACCATGGCCCCGGGCACCAAGAGGAGCTCAGTGATCATTTGTGGAATGAATGAATGCATGAAGGAGTCAATGAATGCATTAATTAATCCATAGGACAAAAAAGGGTGACCCACTATCAACTTTAATTAAGCACTTATCCCACATCCGGGTGCCAGCGAGGAACAGCAATTCCATTCTCTGCTGAAAGCACTTCTGAATAAGGAATAAAGAAGATGCTATCCTAAAGAGTCCAGTCTGGTTACAGGCAGGCTGGCAGCTTTGCCCTCTCTCCCAAGACAAAGGCCTTTCCCCTCTGCCCCCCACACATAGATCGAGGACACAATCAGCCATTCCAGTCCCCCCTCTGCCCCCCATGCTCAGCAGGAGAGTAAGGCTGAATATTTCTTTAAGGGATGCTGTTGAGTTTCTTCTGGTGGAGTGAAGGATTTGTAGCAAAACCCAGCATGTTTTTTTTTAACTTGAGTGTTCTGTGAAGCCAGATATCGGTGCCAAGCTAAATTTGTGTGTGCAGCTTCTGTTTAAGGCAATTATATAGTGTGTAATACCCAGTAGAGAAATTAAGTCGAAGTACATTTTGCCCATAGAGATTATCCTCTCGGTTGGATTTATTTTAAACAAGTTTTGCCCCTTATACATTAAGGTGCATGTAATAAATCACTTATGTAATAAACTGCACTATGTTACTGGGGGGCGGGGGTGGAAATGAGCCGGTGGTAGGGGGAGAGACTTCAAGTGGAGCCAGACCTCAGGCAGGATGGGGGCAGGAGAGGGGGTGAGTTGGGGAGGGGGCTGCGGTGCAGCAGGAAGTTGGAAAGGTTACAAACGGGAGCCTCTCCGCAGTGAACCTCATGATTCTGGTGTAGGGAATGGCTTATGTAATAACTGCAGCGGTATCACTTCAGAAAAAGTTACAGAGGCTGTCTTTCTAGAGCAGCCTCTTGGCTTATCTTAATTACTAGCAGTCTACAGTGAGATTGGAGAGGGGGAAAAAAAGATACGAAATTTTATTAAAGTTGAGAAAATGGGGGGTACGATTAGGGGTCTTGGGTAAACACTGAGACCTTGAGGCTAGGTTGTCGTTGTCAAGAACATTAATATAGAAATGAAAACAGGGCACCCATTGAAGTTAGAATCTCTGATGAACAATGAATGATTTTCAGTGTAAGTATATCCCATGGAATATTTACAACAGAACCCAGAAAACCAAACCAAACCCATTGTTGGCGAGTCAATTCTAACTCATAACGACCTATAGGACAAGTAGAGCTTCCCCATAAGGTTTCCGAGGCTGTAAATCTCTACAGAAGCAGTCTGCCACATCCTTCTTCAGAGCGGCTGGTGACAAGCACTTAGACACTGCGCCACCAGGCCTCCTTATTTAGGATATACTTAGACTAAAATGCTGAAATTCAAATTGTACTGGGCCTTCTGCATTTTTATTTGCTAAATCTGACTACCCTAGGCATAGCAGAACTAATAATGATGATGATGATTATACCAGATGAACTATATTGAGCTCTCACTTTGCGTGGGACCCTTTGCTAAGAAATTCATGGTCATTATCTCATTTAATCTTCACAAGCGAACTAAGAGGGAGGCTTATATTTATTCCCATTTCCCAGAAAAGTAAACTGAGATTTGTAGAGGTTCAACAACACACCCAAGTTCTCCTCTTCTATAAGGCACAGACCCAGGGCTCCCATCAAGGAATCTGGCTCCAAAATGCGTGCTTTTAATCACTAAGTTATACAGCCTCTTCTAGATACTGATTTGAAAAATAACTTCATGATGAAACATGCCAAGGGAGACTGCTCGTTCTCCTTAATGCAGAAACGCATTAGAGCTCGATTTCAAAAATCCATGCTGTTTAGAAAAGAAAAATGATGTCGCTCAGAAAATCATTTAAAAACTTCCTGGTGCACTGAGCCCAGCTCACCAGGGCATACTCGCCAACCAGCCATGCACCTGGTCTTGCAGCCCAAGACAGAGGAAGACAATTCAGACTCCACTCCTTCCCGCAGAAGCACCTCCTTCCAGAACCCTCCTCCGTGGAGAGCAGAGAAGCAACTCCAATTTACATGTTTGTCATTCTCTAACTTTGAAAGCCCAATAAAACCTTGTGCTTAGTGAGAATCAGGCATGGAAAAAAAAAAAAATGGATAAGCTGCTGGTAATTTATGATTTAATGCAGCATAGTATAAAAATAGGCAATGAAACTGAAAGGCAATCAAACTCTATTGTCACAAGGAATGGGAGGAACTGGGACGTGATCAAACATTTGCTGAGAGCCCACTATATACGGGAACGTCACATATATGGTTTCATTTAATCCTTACATTATCAGCTTGGGGCTGTTTCCATTGATCTGTTGCTGAGTAACCAAGTGCTCCATAACTTACCGGCATAAATACCAACTGTCATATTAGATCTCATGATTTCAGGGGACAGGACTTTGGCTAAGACTTGGCTGGTGGAATCTGGCATTGATGGTGGTCACTTAGTGGTATTCCAATGCTGGAAGGTCTGGTCTGGAGGGTCTGAGGTGACTTTTGTCACCTGTCTGGCGCCTTGGTGGGAATGGCAGGGAAGGATGGATGGGTTCAGCTGAGCAGATCGTGCACGTGGCCCCTTCAGCCAATGGAGAGATATGGCCTTTTCTGACCTAACTTGGGAAGTCCTCGAGTGTCACTTCTACTGCAGGCCATTGGGGGTGAAGTCACAAGTCCACTCTGACTCAAGGGGAGGGGACAGAGACTCTACCTCTCCATGGGAGGAGTGTGGAAGAATTTGTAGCCAGTTTTTAAAACTGCCACAGGCCCTTGGTTCTTTGCTCTTTCCTTTGTAAAAAAAAAAAAATGCTTTGTTTTGTTTTCCTTTTTTTTGCTGCATTGCTGAGTCCTCCTCACCCTCCAGTTCTCTCTCAAATGTCACTTCCTGGAAGGGCTTGTTTACACGCATGCTATCAAAAGTACTTTCCACCCTCAACACACTCTGGCTTCCCAGTCACCTCTACCATTGTTTTCATATCACAGACCACACCCTGTCCTTATCTTGCTTATTTATTTGTGTATTTTTTTATCGTCCATCTACCCAAACTAGGAAGGCAGTGGTGGTGCACTGGTAGAATTCTCGCCTTCCACAGGAGGACCCCAACCACAGGCACCTCCCATCTGTCAGTGGAGACTCGCATGTTATGCTGTTGAACAGGTTTCATGGCGCTTTCAGACGAAGACAGACCCGGTGATGTAGTTCTGAAAACCAGGAAGTGCAGACTCCGTAGTGCACAATCTTCTGATCGGCAGCCCATCATGGGAGTGGCGTAGGACCAGGCAGCATTTCCTCCTGTCGTGCATGGGGTCTCCATGAGTCCGGGGAGATTACTCAACTGAGGCTAACAACAACAGCAACCAACATTAGACCATTTTAAGAGACGTTTGTTGTTGCTGTTATTAGGTGCTGTCAAGTCAGTTCCAATTCATAGTGATCTTATGTACAACAGAATGAAACACTGCCCAGTCCTGTGCCTCCTCACAATCCTTACTATGTTTGAGCCCATTGTCGCAGCCATTGTTGCATATCATTGAGGGTCTTCCTCTTTTTCGCTGACCTTCTACCTTACCAAGCACGATGTTCTTCTCCAGGGACTGGTCCCTCTTGATAACATGTCCAAAGTACCTGAGACGAAGTCTTGTCATCCTCACTTCCAAGGAGCACTCTGACTATCCTTCTTCCAAGACGGACTTATTCACTCTTTTGGTCCAACCAAACCAAACCCATTGCTATCAAGTCAATTCCGACTCATAGCAACTCTGATGATTCTTGCAGTAGTCCATGGTATAGTCAATATTCTTCACCAACACCATAATTCAAAGGCATCAGTTCTTCTTTGGTCTCCTTATTCATTGTCCGGTTTTCATGTGCATACGGCTTGGGTAATTCAGCATTTTGAAAAGGTCTTTTGCAGCAGATTTGCCCAATGCAATATGTCATTCGATTTCTTGATTGCTGCTTCCATGGGCATTGATTGTATGTGGATCTAAGTAAAATGAAATCCTTGACAACTTCAGTCTTTTCTCCATTTATCATGATGTTGCTTATTGGTCCAGTTGTGAGGACTTTTGTTTTCTATATGTTGAAGCGCGATCCATACCAAAGGATATAGTCTTTGATCTTAATCAGTAAGTGCTTCAAGCCCTCTTCACTTCCAGCAAGCAAAGCTGTGTCATCCACACATGGCAGGTTGTTAATGAGCCTTCCACCAATCCTGATGCCCATTCTTCTTCATATAGTCCAGCTTCTCGGATTACCTGCTCAGCATACAGATTGAATAGATATGGTGAAAAAATACTGCCCTAACACACACCTTTCCTGACTTTAAACCACGCAATATCCCCTTGTTCTGTTCATACGGCTGCCTCTTATTCTATTTACAGGTTTTCCGTAAGCACAATTAATGCTCTTGAATTCCCGTTCTTTACAGTGTTATCCATAATTTGACAAGAACCTTGGTTTTGTGTAACTTGTTCACTATTGTATCCCAACACATAGAAGGCTCTCCTTGTGTATTTGTTGAATGGATAAAAGTGTCTGGCAATACCAAAGGGTAGACTAGTACCAAGGTTGCTGCCTCCTCCGGTGAGAATTCCTGGGATAACAGAGAATCCATTCTTGGCTGCCAGGCCTACTCTGGAATCCCTCTTGTTTTCCATGTGCCCTGGGGTGGAGTAGCAGAACAGAAATGCTCATGGGGGCAGAACAAGCTGCTGTCCAAGGCAGCCAGTGTTAGCCTTGGCCCCACCAGCAGGTCTGCTGGTTTTTATTATAGACCTGGTGTGGGGAAGGAGACCACGTGACCATAGGCACAGTCCACATTCCGATCCCTTCAGGCCCTCTGCGCTGTGCCTTCTCTTCCCTCTGAAATATCCTTTTGAAGCCCACGCATTGGGTCCATCCCAACTTCTGTTTATACTGGTGCAAAGTGAGGGCTGCTCAGATTCTGGGAGTTTCACGGGAAGGTATTAAATGTGTTTTGAAAATACTTGAAAGTCCAGCTGTGTATGTTTTAGTTTTATATTTAGCCTTAAATTAGAGACTCCGTATACCTCGAGTAATAAAAAGGCACAGCAGGGACGGCTGCATTTTCCTTGAGTTTGCTGGTACTGTGCACCTATGTGGAATTTTATTATTTGTAATTTTTTTTGTTTGTTTAATTCCACAGCTTAATTCTGGCCTTTGCAGTTCTAGAGGTCCCCTCTTGTGTTTTATGAAGGAGTTATCATTCTTGTTTTCCTTCCACTTGAATTTGATAAAAGCAAGTGGAGAGGGAGGGAGAGGGAGGGAGAAGGAGGGAGAAGCAGGAATTGGCTCCATTTTGTGCTTGACCCTGTGCTGGGCCCATCCACTGGGTTAACTCTCACCGCATTCCTGCAAAGAAGGAAATGGAGTTTCAGAGAGGCTGAGAGACCTCCAGCCCTGCCTTTCTCTGCCGTTCCCTCTTTGCTTTAGCCCAGTGACACATACTTTGAACCTCTGGCCTCTGAACCTGTGAGAGAATAGGTTTGTGTTGTTCTGAGCCATTGAGTGAGGAGATGTGTCACAGCTGATGCACCTTCTGAGGAAGGTGAGGAGGAGAGACACAGTTCAAGGGATCTAGAGGGTTCAGTATTGACAGCACTTGGTCCCAATGGGATGTGGTGGTGGGGGTGGGAGAAGCGTAGACTTCTGGATGGGACTGAGGTCCTTGACTTGGGTGACCAAATGGAGGATGGCAGTGTTGGCTGAGATGAAGAGAAGTAGAGAGGAAAGAAAAAGAGAGTTTGGTTGGGGACATGTTGAGATGGAGCCAAGGGGCAATGCCCAGCAAGCAGCTGAAAATGTGAGAATGGAGCTCAATGGGTTTGGGCTGAAGACCCAGTGTCTAGCCTAGCGCCTGGAGCACTTTAGGCACACCTGAATGAGTGAATGAATGAATGAACAAACGAATGTGTGATGTTGGTGTGGAAATTCTCTGTGAATGATGGTAGCCAACACCAGTGGATTGCTCAGGGGTCTGATATTTCTATTAGTCTTTCCTTTAAAACAAATATCCCACAAAATCCTGTCATATTTAAAGGAATTTCCAATTTGGCTCATTCTACCTCCATACCCCTATGAGTTTTATCCTCCAGAGTCTGCCATTTTACAACCTCCCATCTCTCAACCAAGGGGATGCTGCCCTCAAACAGTGGAAATTGCTGGGCCACACGATGGTAGAAGAAGTCATTATAATCACCAGCATGTATTAAGCTTAATAAATAGACTAAGCACTTTGAAATTATTATACTTTAAACCTCACAACAAAGGTTATAAGGGATTATAAGGGCTATTTTCAGATGGGGAAATTGACTTAGGTAAGGAGTATACCCACGATCACATAGCTGCCCAGCGACAAAACCAGTATGTGAACACAGTGATCTTTTCAGGATACCAAAGCTATTTAACGTGTATCACAGCACTAATAATGACAGAGGAAAACATAATAGCAACTGCCATTATAACTCACAGTGTAACAGGCTGTTTATCAAGCACTTTGCAAGCAGATTATGCCTTATAACGACCTTAGGAAATAGTTAACTACCATTGTACTAGCTGTCTATTGCTGAGTAACACGTAACAAATAACTACAAACTTAGAAGCTTAAGACAACATATATTTATCGTCACACAGCACTGTAAGTCAGAAGGGCCAGGTCTTCTGCTCAGGGTCTCAGAGGCTGAATTCCAGTGTAATCTGGGTCTGGGGTCTTATCTGAGGCTTAGGGTCCTGTTCCAAGCTCATGTGGCTGTTGGCCCTTGTGACTATAGGACTAAAGTCCCTGTTTTCTTGCTGGATGTTGACTAGGGGCCATGTTCAGCTCCTAGAGACCACTCTCAGGTTCTTGCCATGTGGGCCCCTCCATAGACCCTCTCACAACATGGTTGTTTGCTCTTCAAGGCTAGTTTCTTTTAAGAGTTCGTCTGGAAAGTCAGGCCCATCCAAATAATCTCCCTTTTGATTACTTCAGAGCCAGCTGATTTGGGACCTTAATTACATCTGCAAAATCCCTCCACTTTTGTCCCCTAGTCTAAGTTAATCAGAGAGTGATGATTCTGTCATATTCACAGGTCCTGTCCACACTCAAGAAAAGAGGATTATACAGGGCAAGTATACGAGGAGGTAGGAATCTTGGGGCCATCACAGAATTCTGCCTACCATAGTCGGTAAAATCACCATTTCCCGGAGGCTGAAACTGAGACTTAGAGGTGTTATATAACTTGTCTAAGGGCACAGAAGGTCAGGGCTGGGATTCAGTTCTGGGCCCATCAGACTCAGGAGCTTGTGCCCCCAACACCAGCCTGCAGCACCCTCACACTGCATCCCGTCCCCACCCCAGCCTTCACCTGAAGATGCTGACCTTATCATTTGCTGCTCCCAGAGCAGAAGCACAGGTCCTCACACCTGTCCCAGGCTTTGTCCTGCAGCCTCACTAGCCCCCACCTGCAGCCAGAGACCTGAAGGAACTGAACACGTGCCAATGCCTTTAAATGGAGCCCCGTTTGTATAATGAGCAGCGTACGAACAAAGGCAAGCTAAAAATGTCCCGACCTTCTAGAATGGGACAACGTGGCCAGGTATTGAGTCAGCTCAGTGACGCTAATGCAATTATCCTGGTTTGGGATCAGATGTATTCACCATTGAACATGTTTTAACTTGACTGCAAACAAGCCTTGTATTATTTAGAGGGATCGACAGAGTTGGCTGAGGGAGGTGGTGGTATCAGCAGCCACCCTGCCCTTCCATGCTTAACAGATGATCACCTTAGCTGCTAAAAAGCCCTGTTTACTACGTGGGCTGTTTGAAGCTGTTTAAGGAAACCAGGACTATCACATGAACGCCCGTTCACGAGAATGTTATAAACGGTTTGAGCTCCATAGCCTCAATGTTTCTCCTGCTCTTTGCAGATGAATGGGTGTGTGTATGGGGCAGGGTTATTTCCTGAGATCAGGCTGTGGCTACTACTCTATTTGCATTCAGTCACCAAATACGGATTGAGCTTTAACTTGGTGCTAGGTCCCATGCTAGAGACTGGGAAGAGAGTGATGAGCAAAAAGTAAACACAGGGTCTGCCCTCAGGGTGCTTTCACTCATGCTGTCAGTCAAATTTTCATGCAAAGAAATGTAACATTGCAACCATGGACATGCCATTGCAGGAGATACACACAAGCCTACAGGTAACAAGGAGGTTTTGGCATCGTCTAGGAGATCTAGGAAGGTTGTTACAGAAAGTGAGGACTGAGCTGAGATTCAGAATTTATCAGGTTAAAAGAGAAGTTTGATCATTTATTGATTAACTGGTAACCTTTGACAAGCCGTTGAACCTCTCTGAACCTCAGTGTCTTTTTGCTTTTGCAGTGTTCTTGGCCAGCACTCTCCAACAGAACTTTCTGCGATGATGGACATCATCTATTTCTGTGCTGTCCAGCACAGTAGTCACTAGCCACGTGTGACTGTGGAGCACTCAAAACTTGACTCATGGGACTGAGCAACTGAATTTTTAATTTTATTTAATTGTAATTAGTTTAAATGAAAAGAGCCACATGTGGCTAGTGGCTACCATATTGAACAGTGCAACTGGGAGAGGAGAGGTCACTGTGATTAGCCACTGAATGAGAAGATGAACAAAGGAATGAGTGAATGAAAAGAGAGTAGAATTCCAGGCAAAAGAAAGAATATATGCAACGGCCTAGAAGCTCCACAAAGCGGGAAATATGTCTGCATTTTTCTTTTCCTGGTGGCCAGCACCTGAAATACCCAGGCATTGACTGAGCTCAGGGCCCTCTTTTCCTTCAGGTCCTTTCCCTCCCGCGCATCCTACAGTCCCTCCCAACATGGTCAATGACGGACTGGGCTGTTCCTTGTAAGAAGCCTAGCTGAAGGAAGGCATCACAAAGAAAGTCCCACCAGCCAGTAGTAAGTTGGTGCTAGTTCCAGTTGCCGTGGAGCCAATCCTACCCCCCACCCTGTGTGTCGGAGTAGAACTGTGCCCCATAGGATTTTCAGTGGCTGATTTTTCAAAAGTAGATTGCCAGGCCTTTTTTCTAAGGCGCTCTTGGATGAACTTGAACCTCCAACCTTTCGGTTAGCAGCCAGCGTGTTAACCACTTGTATCACCCAGGGACTCCTAGTAAGTTAGTGTCTCTTGGTATATGTTCTGTTCATACCTGTCAGTCTCTATTCTGATTCTCTTGTCCTGCCCTGCCTTAAGGGGGTCTCTGTGTTTGGCGACAAAACACCCACTCCAATTCCCAGCCCCCAGCCTAGGCTGCCTGGAGGGAGAGCTTGTTCAAGAAAGGACAAAAGGGGCCACCGCTTCAGCTGCAGAGGAAGAAACCCTTCTCCCAGCATCTTTCTATAGGAGTGAGGACGAGTGCCCCGTCATCCGAAACACAAATGCATCTGTGTCCTGTCTTGCTGGCCTCTGGTTTGCAGCCAGGCCCTGCTGGGGAGTGTAAGCCCTGCACTGAAACTTCCGACCCCAACAGAACTGCCCCCATCCCTATCTTGTCTCTCCTCAGTTCTGATATGTCTTTAATCTTCCCTGGAGATTTTTTTTTTTCCTTTTTTGTTTTCTGTGTGCTTTTCTTCGAGCCAAATGCCAGTCCTTCATGAAGTAACTCACGGCGCAGGCATCTGTGACAAGGCCATCCAAGTTTCACAAGTTGAGGCCCAGGCACATTTCTGTCCACTCTCTGCCTACTCGCCAAGGGTTAAACCTTTGCACGGCCTGGGTCTCTGCAGAGCCTGGTTTGCATTGCGTGGATACGTTAATCCACCAAAGTTGACTTTGAGAACAAATTTGAAATCAGATGGGAGCTCCCAAAAGCAAAGCAATTGCAAGTTCATTTGTTACTTTTATTATCTCATTTCTTCTTCTTTTTTTTTTTTTTTAGCCAAATTGCCTACTGCATGGGGGAAGATTGAGGTCCTCTTTATTTGTCTCTCCTTTCTCACTCTGCCTATCTCCCAGGTGTTTGTAATCACATGTTTTTCATTTAGTTTCCGGGACCAGTGACACAAGGGCCAGGAACACCTCATCCCCAGAGAGGCCGGGATGATGCTTCCCAATCCGTACGGGTTTTTCCTCCTCTCCCTGTCAGCTGGCATGTGATACGCTTCTCGGGCAGTAATTTAGAGCCTGTCAGTGTCTGAGAGCCGCTGGGGAGCTGAGCAATCACCTGCCTTTCCTTGTCCGCCCGCTGTTCAGCTGGCAGAGAGTGAGGTCTCTCTCAGGGAAGGGATGGTCCTATTTAAGGAAGGCCCTGGGTTTTGTCAAGTTTGAGAGCTTTTCAACATCTTCCCTAGACGGTGGTCATGGGAGGGGTTGTTATGACACACAGGGCTGGAGAAGGCTATGCCCGACTCGTGATTTATACCCAAACATACTTTCCTGGGGAGGGTTCCGCCAGCAGTCGGACACTGACACATTATTAATGTTTTCCTGTTTTCTATTGTCCCCGAATGGAAAAACACTTTGGAGCCTTTAAATTTTCTCAAGATGTCTATGTTTTCCTGGATCGCCCCTCAATTTTCCATGGTATGAGAAATGTAAATGCTGCTACATTTGGTTCAGGGAATCCAGCGGTTGCTGCAAATCCTTCCAAGGTTTTTCAATTCCACACGTGCTTCTACCTGGAAGACCCCCAGATTTGGTGAAAACAGCCCAATTCGTCGACACCTCTTTCTGAGCAACTACTAGATTCCTGGGACTTTCTTCGGAGGAGACGCTACTTTCCTAATTGTAGAGATGAGAAAATGAAAGTGCAGAAAGTGAGTCAAGAAGGCATGGCTACTAAGTGGGTTCGAATCCAGTTTTGCCTCACTGCAAGGCTCATACTTACAGGCTTATTCCTTCCAGTTCCCTACTTTCCTGTTAAGCACACGTTTATCCAATTCTCTTTTACAGACACTTATTGTGCACCAACTGTCTCAACGAGCATTTATTTAGTGAACACCTGCAGTTGCACCCATAAAGGGTCTATAATGCTCCATGAAAGATGTATCCCCCAGACAAAGCACCTTCAAGTGCTTAAAGATGGAACGGCTTTCTCTTTCACCTACTGTCGTTCTTAACCTCTGCCCCCGATAAGTTTGAGGTATCAGAGACCATCCGCCTCTCTGTTTATCCACCATTTGCCATTGGGTTGTTACAGAGTAGAGCACTTTCCCTGAGTTTCTAGCATGTCCCAGGCACTGAACCAGGCCCTGGACACAGAACAGCAAAGAGAGCACACGGGTGCCTGACTTCATGGGCCTTACAGCTTGGGCGGAAAAACAAGACTTTGCAGTCTGAAAACTTTAGTTACAAATGCTAGTTCTACCATTTTTCCAGCCATGTGACCTACAGCAAGTTATTTGGTTTTTCTTGAACTTTCTTTTCCTTTTTTTGTAAACTAGTCATAAAACCCTCCTTTCAGAGTGGTTATGAGGATTCAAGACTTAAGCTGAGTGTCTGGTGCCTGGTAGATGCTTGATGAATGCCAACTTCTCTATTCCTTTTCCTTCCAACAAGCCATAGGGTTTCCTAGAGGAATGCCACAGCAGGTGGATAGGGAAGGTTCCTGAGGAAAAGGCCTGTCTCAGCTCAAGGGGAACTAGTGCAGAACAGAACTCTCATCTGCAGCCACTAGACTGTTCTCTGTATGTCCCCCAATTCCAAGTTTTTGTTTTGTTTTTTTTTTATTCTGATTAAGCTAACAATTATATTGAAAAGGCCCCGATGGTCTCAGAAAGAAAGACTCTAGCAGGTACTGAATGTTTCTGTGACACCTCCTACCACAACACAGTATGACATAACACTAGGGATTCTCTCCTCCCCTTTTGATTGAAACTACTATTCAACTTTCTTCCCCCACCCCCACCCCCACCCCCAGGGAGGAGCAGAGATAACTGTCACAGTTGGTTGCTCCCTATTCTTGTTCACTCTCTTTCCCCAGCACCAAGACTCATTTTTCTGATCTTATCCTCTTCTCAAGTCTCCAGGCCCACTCCAGCCTACTCACTCATTCTCAGAAGATGACGTCACTTCCTACCTTTTAAAAGAAGATTCAGGTCCTGTGACCTGAGTTTCAGTAATATCCCCATCCCTGTTTGTGTGTTTTCTCATCCTCCCATTATGTTATCTGTTCCAGAACTGGCCCCTCCACCTCTGATCTTGATTGAATTGTCTTGGCTTCTCTTTAGGACCATGCTCATTAGGACAATGCTAATTCTCCTTCCTGACATTGTACCTGCTCCTTTATCTCCATCCACACTCCTGCCCAATTCACCTCTGTCTGAAGGAATCCTCATTTGACCCATGTGCCCTCTCTGGAGAAGTGGGCCTATCATCTTCCATTTGAGAGCTGAGTGTTCAAAGCATCTATCATCATTACTCTGATGCAATGGTCTTATCTTTCTTCTAAGATGGCTCTTTTTCTTAGAAACATGGAGTTTGGATCTCTTGGGTGGTATTATTTCCAAAGCTTAATTCAGAAAAATAATGTGGGCACTGACATTAACCGGGTAGCTAATTCATCTGCATGTTGTCTAGCTAGCTATCCATGCGCACCACACCTAGTTCACAAAAATTGGAGATGGTCCACAAAAATTGGAATGGTAATCCGCAAATATTTTGTGTAAAGGACCAGATAGTAAATATTTTAGGCTTTGTAGGCCATAGGGTCTCTGTCCCAAATACTCAACTTAACCCTTGTAGTACAAAAACAGTTATGAACAGTACATAAATGAATGGGTGTGGATGTGTTCCAATGAAACTTTATTTATAGACATTGAAATTGGAATTTGTCATTTTTCCGTTTCATGAAATAATATTGTTCTTTTGATTTTTTTTGTAAAAACCATTGAGTCTTATATCATTGCAAGTTTCGATTTGGATATTTCCACCCCCCTTATTGTATTTTTTTTTTTTTATTGTATAGTGAATCCAGGACTGTACAAAATAGGTGGGCTATACAAAAAATCACCTAGTAACCTGAATTTGGCCCACGGGCTGTCGTTTCCTTCTTAGGGAGTTAATGTGCAATAAAGTAGTAAAATATATGTAAAAATTAAAATTAAAGCCAGGTAAAATATAGTAAATGTGTATTTTCAGGTCAAAGTATCCAAAGAGGTTATGTGCTGGTACTAAAGATTTGCTCTGAGTTTCCTGGTGGTCAAATCAAAAAGGGAAACAAAACCAGTTACATGGTTCATGGGCCATAAGGTCAAAAAATGCCAATTCCTCATGGGAGGACAAGGTACCATGGTCCTACAAGAACCTTCTGGGTTAAATGTGGTGAAGAAATTTGACTTCATTGTTTATGACTGAGCTACTACTTACTCTGCCCTCACCAAGACCAGTCTGAGTATTTGCTCTAGTATGTAAACTCAACAAACCACGACTTCCTGGTCCTCGTAATGGTGTAAATTATATCTGACAGTTGTTAATTAAATACCTAGTCATGCTCTGGAGCCAAAACCAAATAGTGCTCCGTAAACATTATGATTTGTCAGTAATCGATGTGATTTGTATAATTTGTGAGTGATCAGATACTTTATCCAAAAGCGGACTATTGACTTTGGTGCTTATCTTGGGAGAAATTGCCACTTGGTCTGTGTCTACACAGACCCAAGAGGAGAAGAGATTTGACAATGGTCTGATTAATTGAATCAGTGGTTTGGGGGAGTGGGCTGTCCATATTGATCCAATTAAATAGATAATTGTCAGAATTGAGGTCATGTCTATAAGACACCACCATTTCAAAGCCAAAGAGATTGTTTCAAATAAATAATGCTCACACAATCAATGTGGGCTGCCTCCTCCACATGAAATCAAACAGAAAGTGATTGATTCCATTAGAGGCATAGATGAGGTCTTTCCTATTTTCAGGAAATGGTTATGTACTACATACAGTGTTTTGAATTTGCTGTTCCCTACTGACCCAAGGGTGGTGATTCGTTATACGAAATAGAAATATCCAAGTCAAAAGTTGGAAAGACACAAGACACCAAGTATTTGCTTTTGGGAGGAAAAACAACGATGAAGGCAAGCTAGTATTCTCCATATCCGTGAGCCTCAGGAAACAGTTGAATCCATATATTGGGTCAGCAAGGGAGACCCCATGCTCTCTAAGGGTGTGATTGTGATTCATTCACACTGTGGGACAGACCTCTAGCTCTTCATAGTAATCAAGTAGAAAGGAAAAAGGTAGAAGCCTTGAGTATAATCTCTGCATTAGTTTCAAAACCCAGTACCACCACTAACTAGCTGGTGAATTTAGGCAAGTTAGGCAACATTTCTGATCTTTAATGTTCTCCTCTACCTAATAACCAGTTGATTGGTTGCCATCAAGTTGACTCCAACTCATGGCAACCCCATGTGTCTCAGAGTAGAATTGTGCTCCGTAGGGTTCCCAATGGCTGATTTTTCACAAGTAGATCACCAGGCCTTTATTCCAAGGCACCTCTGGGTGGACTCGGATCTCCAATGTTTCTGTTACCAGCTGATCATGTTAACCGTTTGTACCACCCAAGGATTCCTGTCTACCTAATAAGGGTAAATATGCCAAACTCATTGGCTTGTTGTGTTAATACCAAGCACATGGTCAAGGTGAGTTAGCCTCCCACTTCTTTACTCACCCCCACCAAGAAGAGGAGCTAGTTGCTAACATTTCCCCCTGAAATGGGCAATAACCCCCTACCTCTCTAATCTCGAGGGTACTGTAGCAGTTATCACTGGACAACTGATTAACACTTGCCATGTGCTAGATCCATCTCTGGGGCGGTAGTGATGGGTATGACACAGTGCTTGTTCTTGAAGCAGTCAAGTGAAGAAGGAAGGAAATGAAGGCAGAACAGTTAGAGCGACATAGCCGGTGAGAGAAATAAGAACCAGCTCCTGGTCTTGGATGGAGGGGGCAATGCCTGTTATCACGAGCAATCATTGAAACCTTCTCAGAGGTGACTTTTGAAGGGGCTTTGTGGCTACAAGAATGGAGAATTGAATCTAACTGGTAGGTGTGAATCCAGGCTATACCCCTTGCTAGCTGTGTACCATTGAGTAAAAACTTAGCCTCTTTGTGGCTCAGACAATAATGCATGCCATACCTAACTACACAGGGTAATTGGGAGGATTAAATGATTCAATAATACAAGTACAGCATGAAGAGACAGGATGGGCACATGGAAGTGAATATAAATGTTAGCTATGAGTATTATTGTCATTTCCATTAGTATGTTGTTGTTGGGTGCTGTCCAGTCAATTCTGACTCACAGCAACAGAGTAGAACTACCTCATAGGGTTTTCTTGACTGCAGTCTTTATGGAAACAAACCACCAGGTCTTTCTCTCGCAGAGCTGTGGGCAGGTTTAAACTGCCAACCTTTTGGTTAGCAGCTGAGTGCTTAACCATTGTAACACCAGGGCTCCTTTTCCATCATTATAGCATTATTCAAATTTGCTGGGTGGAAAAGAGGAAGATGAAAAGGGAGATGTCCCAGACAAACAGTGTAATAAAATCAAGAGCCAAAAGAAGAGAAAGTACTAGAGTGATGTAAAGCTAAAAGCAGACAAGGGAGGGGAGTTTGCCTCAAGGTTTGTCTTCCATACATCATCTGGGTCCTTCTTTGTGCCCGCCATTTTGGAACCTCTCTGAAATAGGTGGCCATGTTGAGGTTTGTGTGTTTAATTCTACCACAAAAGCATAAAAGGCATGTAGCCTGCTGTTTAGAGATTTTTTTTTTTAAGTGAAGGGATATATTAATGAGCTTAGCTTGACAGAGCACTTAGGGGATTTTGACATCAAATGGTGGGTAACTAAGTAGGTTACCCCAAGTTGTTCAGCATGGATAGATGAGTAGAGGATACAGAAGCTTCAGGAAGTTGTGCTCAGGGAAGGAAGAAGATTTTTTTTTTCCCCCTGTTCCAAGTTGTATCACTAATGCTAGTCCAGCATGTGGCATGGCCAAAAAAAAAAAAAAAACCTGTTGCCATCAAGTCAATTCTGACTCATAGTGATCCTGTAGTACAGAGCAGAACTGCCCCATAGGGTTTCCAAGGAGCAGCTCATGAATTCAAACTGCCAACCTTGTGGTTACCAGCTGAGCTCTTAACCGCTTTGCCACCAGGGCTCCATGACTTGGCATGCAGAAGGCTTTTATTACGTATTTGTTAAATGAATGAATAAATGAATGGATGGATTAGTGAGTGAGTGAATGGTATGTCTCTAAAGCCAGTGAGAGGCCACCCCCCAGCTCTGTGTGCAGTAAAACGGTTTTGCAGGCACTTTGCCTGTGCCTATTTGATGTTCTTAGAGTATCTGAGTGCTGCACGGCACCTGCCTAAGGGGCGTGAGGAGCAGAGATGAGTGAGTCATGGTCCCTGCCCTGGAGAAATCACATTTGTCAGGGAATCTTCACCTCTTTTTGTGCCACAGATGACAGGCTCCTTGGGCATCTGGGGGAACCTACAGACCCCTTTTCAGAATAATGTTCTTAAATGCATAAAATAAAATGCATCGGATCACAATGGAAACCAACTGAAATACAGCTGTCGAAATATTAAAAATGTGGTACAGTAATAAATGTTCTTCCTTATTAACCCATTAAATAGTAAATCCATTAACTACGAGTTATCAAAGTACTGAGCAAAAGCAATGTTTCGAGGTATCATCTACAACTCTCATGCCATATGAAAATATCTGATTTCTATTGGTGGCAGATTAACAGATGCTTCTAATGCTATAGCTATGAGTTGCCTCAATGAAGAAAATGCAAAAGGTCAGTTAGAGGTTAGTGAAAAGAAAGGTGTGTAGTATTTTGGCTGCCCAAGTACATCTCCTCTCTTCCAAATTCCACCCCCGGGACCTCGGGTTAGGAACCTTTGCTCTGGTGCATGCTTGTTCAATAATAACAAAGTGGAGGGAAAGACGCAGCAGGTGGTGCCACTACAGAGGGGCTGGGGGAAGTCCCCTGGAGCCGGGATCACCTGGAGACAAGACCATACCTGCCTCCTGTCTCTGAGAGCAAAGCGAAGTGGTGGGCGTGAAGTTCTCATTGCAGGCACAGAGTGAGTGCTCAATAGATGATAGCAGTTGCTACTTATTGGCTTTGACAGATGAATAGGAGAGGGACAGGCAGAGACCAGGGTAGTTGAGGATGGCAAGTATCCTCCACGCAGTGGGAGCCACAAGTGCAAAGGCACAGGGGCCTGCAACGAGCAATTCACTATCGCTGGGGAGGGGCCGCCAGGGTTGGATATGGAGAGTCAAGCTGGGGACAGCTCCTGCTGGGCTTGGTTGGCAAGTGCTTGGGGCACATTGGCAGCTATGGAAAGCTCGCCCTGATGCCCATATCAGGGGTGGAGGCGGCTTGGGGGCGAAAGAACCTTTCGGCAATCGGCTGCAAAGTTCGGGTCAGTATCAAGCCTATTGGCTTATCTGTTATTTCTTGGACATGCCCCAGTAGCTAGTAAACAAAGCTGTCTACTTTAAATTTTGTCCCTGTGCCCTCTTACAGCCTTTTCTCTGAGGAGCTGAGTCCCTTTATATTCCACAAGCATATGTTCCCGACGATTGTTCATTCTCTTTCCAATAATATCTTGCAGGACAAAGAGGGAAGGGGAAGGAGCATACTTTCAGGATGTCAGTCCCAGTTTTAATTACAAGTGTTCGTGGCTGTGGCATTCATGTAATTGGGGGGCTGATTTATGCCAAATAATAAGCTCTGATGTGAGGAGCTGGAGCCTGGGAGGGAGGTTGGGGGCCGGGTGGAGGCAGCGACTCCCCAGGCTGGGAACTGGGGCCGCACATCAGCAGCTTTTCTCTGAAGCACCCAGGGATCAGGTTGAAAACACCAAGTCCCCGCTCTGCCACCTTCCAGCTTTAGGACCTTTTGGCAAATGATCTTGCCTCTCTGGGCATCAGTTTCCTCATATGAAAAATGCATCTGATAATGATACCTACACGGTAGGATTTTCGGAGGATTAAAGAAGATAATGTGAATAAAGAATTTAGCAGGGCGCACAACGTATAGTAAGTGCTCAGTGCTGTTGGCTTATTGAAAAAGTAATCATAACACCTACAATAACCCCAGCAACAGCAATCATGTTCAACTACATGTACAGTTTAAGGAGAGGGAACACGGCCCCGGGGCTTTTTCATTAGATAGATGGCACGCACTTGACCTAATGGAAGGCTGCAAAGCAATTGGATAGGAACACAACAGTACATCTTCTTGAAGTCTCTCAAGCAGCATAATGCAAGAGTTACTGTTCTCTCTTTGCATTTATGCAATGCATTTATCTGTTGAATTCGGAATGCTTTATAGACCCCCGATTAGCTTCTAGCGTCTTCTTGGTATAAACTCCAGGAACAGTGAGGGATGTGCATGATTTCCTTGAGTAACCTGCTCAGTGGTGTCCTGGGGTTGGACAAAGGGACGGGGTGGGCTCAGAATGGGGGTGCTCACCCCAGTGTGCTCAGGTTGAGTGCAGAATGTGACTGCCAGAGACTAGAGACTAACAGCAGGGGCCTCCCATACAGTCTAAAAAGGCCAGTGATCATTGGGCACCGGGGGTAAAAAAAAAAAGTTACATTAAAGAGGAGTGAAGTTCTGATACGTGCTGCCATGTGGATGAACCTCGAAAACGTTGTGCCACATCAAAGAAGCCAGACACAAAAGGCCTCATGTGGCATGATTCCATTTATATGAAATGTCCAGAATAAGCAAATCCAGACAGACATAAAGTATAAACTGAGTTCACTAAAGGAAATCACAAGCAGGTCGATAGAGTAAGGCCCAGTGGGGGAGGATCTTGTATTCCTGCCAGCAAGTGAGGCTGCCTATTCCTCTCCCTCCTCAAAGGCAGTGAGGATCCAGGGAGGTGTTTGGAGCAGGAGAGGAAGATAGTTGGACATATTGCAGAAGGATGATGTCACTGGCCCTGGGGGCAAGGTGATTAGTTGGGAAGCTCTTGCAGTTGTTAGGAAATTGTCCATGAGGCCTGAATTAAGAGAGTAGCCTCCTAACGGATTTCTTCATATCCATTCTGGCGATCCTGTAACCCTTTATCTGCCCACTCATCCAGGTCTTTTGAAAACACCAAATTGGTCATGTTAACCACCCTACCCCCTTCCTTAAAGGTCTTCTCATTCCTGTGGGGATAAAGATCCCACATCCTCAACATGCCGTGCAACACTTTGTAGCCCTCTTTATGTTCCCCTTTTCTATACTTTGGTTACCCCGCACTTTGACAACTCCTGCCTGCCACAGGGCCTTTGCACATTCCCTGCCTAGGGTCATCTTTACCTGTTTAACTCCTACAGATCCTTCAGATCTCACTCAGCTCAAATGTCACTTCTGAGATGCCTTCCGAGACTCTCCTTGCCAGGTGGCTTCCTTGGCTGTGGACTCCCATAGAGCCACAGCCCCTTCTTTCCTGTCATTTATTTGAGCTTGAGATTATGCAGTTTTTCATATGATTCTTGATCTAGAAATCCTTTGCCCACCTCCAAGAGATAGCACAGTGCCTGGCACATAGTAGGTTCTCAATGAAGTTTTGATGATCACTGAGTGAATAAACAAGGGTTAATAGTAATAGAGCTGGGGGTGGCATTTAGAAGATAATATAGCTTCTGTCCAAAATGAAAAACCAGTCTTTCCCCATAGTAATCTAATTGCTTCATTCTTTGCATTAAGTGAACAGCAAGGAGCAAGGCCCTTTTCTATAATCTATCTGGTTATCCCTGCCTCCCATTTTACAAAGTATCTGTTGAGACTGAGAAGAGCCTTCCACTAAAGACAGACAGATGACTTCTGTCTCCATTTTGGAGATCAGTCAATTACAACATCAGTCTGGACCCCTGGCTTGAATTGCAGGAAATCTGTAAATCTCTTCAAGTTTAATCATGTGGATTTGGTTAACTGTTGCCAGCCAGGCTTTCATAGGGAATCCCACCTTGAAAATACCTATCTCCTCATTGCTTCACCAAAGGTAAGTCCTGACTCATGCTTTCATATAGGAAGAAGCATTCCTCAGAATGGTTTTGTGGTTGCCTACTGTCTTTTAAAGACCCTCAAACATGACAGAAACGGAGCACATCTTAGAGTTGGGATGAGATGACTTCTCAGTGTTTGAGTAAAGGTAGGGAGCCGGCTTTGTTCTCCTTTGTATCGCCAGTACTTGGCATAAGTCTCTAGTAAATGAAAGTGTCTTCTGGCCTTTCAAAAGGACTGTATTATTAACCGTGTCCAAACTGTTTTTTTTTTTTTTTTAAACTCTAACTACGTCCAGCCTAGCCCTTCTTCCCGTGTTTTCACAGAAAAACAAGGCAGAGAATTGAATGCTTGCAGTATTTGATTAGTCCACTATACTGAAGAGCTGATAATAAAGAACAAGTTGGGGGCTGTATGTCAATTTTTCTTTCTCTCCCTCCTTCCCCATTTCCTTCCTTCCTTTTTTCTGCCTTTTTCCCTTCCTCCCTTCCTGCTTTGTTCCCTCCCTCCCTCAATTCTCCTCCCTCTTTCTATTCCTCCCTCTCTTCCTTTCTTCTTTCATTTTTTCCTTCTTTGCTTCTTTCTTTCCTCTACAGCTCACCAAAACTTTTCTGATTTTTTTTAGTGTGTTGACAGAATTTTTTTTTAATTGCTTCTTTTTGTGTTTCTTTTGGCATCACACATATGCCCCTGTGAAAAGCAAATTGCATAAGTTCATACTCTAAACTTTTTCTCTCAAGAGTAGGTTTGTAATTTATTTTCTCTACATTATCTGGATAATTACATTCACTTTGCATAGATACAGGCAAATGGTTTTCCAATGTTAAAACTAGCCTGTATCACAAAAGTATTCTGAAAGCTAGTAAGAGCTTGTTGCACAGTTTCCTGAACTGCTCAGAGAAATGGTCCACAGAAATTTATAGCCTCTGACAGTGAGGTTAGGGAGAAGAACATATCTAGTACATATGCTGATGTATTTGCAACTTGGGATTTGGAGAACACTCACCATATCCTCGAAAAATAAGTACAATAAAAATTACGCTTAAGGATATCCTGTCAAAGGATGTATCCTGGAAAAGTATTTTAATGGTGCATTTGGGCAAACAGGACAGCACAGGTGTCTCAGGGGTGGCAAGAGGATAGACATGATTGATTGATGAAGAACAGAGCCTGAGTCTGGAGGTCCAAGACTGGGACTTTGGTATAGACGAAGGGAGGAGGCCTTTGCTTCACCCATCACAGCTGAGCCAACTCAGTTCCACATCCTTGTGTCTTCATGAAAGAGCTGGATGCTCCTTATATCCTCAGCTGCAAGTATTAGTGTTGGTGGTGTTCTTAGGTGCCACCAAGTTGACTCTGGCTCATAGTGAGCCTGGGTACAACAGAACGAAGCATTGCCTGGTCCTGCACCATCTTCATGATTGTTAGTATACTCGAGTCTGTCATTGTAGCTGCTGTGTATTTTGAGTGCCTTCCAGCCTATGGGCCTCATCTTCTAGCACTATTATTCTTTTGTGATCCACAGGGCTTTTATTGGCCAATTTTCAGAAATAGATCACCAGGCCTTTCTTCCTAGCCTGGACGCTCCACTGAAACCTGTCCATCATGGGTGACCATGCTGTTATTTTGCTGGTGGCATAGCTTCCAGCATCACAGCAACATGCAAGCCACCACAGTATGACAAACTGACAGACCAGTGGTAGCACGTGCTGGTAAAGATGGGAAAAAAGGGGCACATTAGCCACCAGGAAAAAGGCATCCAATCTAAATGCCTCTTAATCTCCTCAACACACACATTACACCCATAATATCCAAGGGCACAACTGTCAACACATCTATAAACTAATGGGAGGTCCTTATGTATAATAGGTTTATTTAGCTATAACTCATCTGAAGTTGTACTCTTTTAGCATGTTGGGGAACTGAAGAACATTGAAGATAGAACTGGATACTCCTTAAACTGAGGATAAAACGAAGCCTTTTCCTTTTCCTTTTTCTCCCCCACCCCAAAATGTAGGACAATATATTCTTATGTAAAATTGACATTTATAACTTTAATTTGAAATTACTTGTCCTTTAAACTTTAGGCATTGATGGACTTGATTATGCTTTTCAACAAGATTTTACCTACTTAATATTTCCTTTTAGAGCTTCCAGGAATTTCAATTATTAATTTCACTGAGGATTTATAGGACTTTTGATTCTCCCTCTCGTGTAAAGATTGTAGATTCATCAGACATTGTTTTCTATCTTCCAATTTCAACAATACTTTAAATCAAGTGGAATTCCAAAGGGGAAGTGTAAATGTGTACATTTTAATGTGTAGCAGAACACAGAACTTCTATTTTCACGACAGTTCTTCCATGGTCCTGATGGTGGGGAAGCAACTGCCATGAACTACGAGAAGCATTAATTTCCCACATCATCCAAGTAGGCAGTTGTTTCTGGCATTGCATGACCAAAAAATAGCATCTGTCCAAAAGATGCTGTTTATAAAAGTAAACTGTTGCAAATGGAGCTTAGTGTTAAACAGAACTTTATGAATAAGTAATAAAGTCTAATTTTCCGTTATTATAGCCATTGTTTAAAAATGCATGTCTGCCGGGACACTGTAAAGATTCTGTATTACTTAGAAGAACATTTATGATTCCCCTCTTTTTATTCTTTTAATAATTACTTTATTACTTCTTCATTAGGGTTTCTCTTCTCCAGTGCTACGCAGATCTCCTGTAAAGCGATCCAACACATGTAGTTGCTGCATTTTTCCAAATTGCCCCCAAGACTGCAGAGCACTGCACAGCACTGTACATGCTTTTCAGGTCCCTTTTTTCCAGAGCGTTCACCAGGCTGCCCTTTGATGTTCTGGACAATCCCATTCGCTGTGATGGCTTAAGATTCCTGCACAAACTCCGCACAAAGGAGCTGTATCTGGCTGAGCGTGGTCCCATGCAGAGCAATTCAGAGGAGATCTGTTTCTCTACTTCCTTCTGTACAACATGTGCATGGCCTGGAAGCCTCGTGCGCTCAGATCCTTACGTCGTAGGCTGGCAGATATTTGCACCAGCACATTTCACCATCTGGACGTTTGTGGCAGTTATCAGGCAAACACCATGCCAGCTGGGTTAGATTTAAATGCCAAAAACCCAGTTGCCATCGAGTCGATTCCAACTCATGGTGATCCTCTGTGTGTCAGAGAACAACTGGGTTCCATAAGGTTTCCCTTTTTTTTTGAAGTTTTTATAAAATTATTATTTTTTCATTGTGGTAAAAATTTATACAACAAAACGTTCACCAGTCAACAATTTCTACGTGTGTAACTCAGTGACATTCATTACATTCTTCATGTTGTGCAACCACTATCGTTACGCTTTTCCAAATTATTCCACCAGCATTGACATAAGCTCAACGGCCCCTAAACACAAATTTCCCCTTTCCCCCTCCCATCTGCTCCTGGTAACCACTAATAATCTTTGGTTCCTCTGTATTTGCTTATTTCGTATAAGTGAGATCCTACGGTAGTTGTCCTTTTGAGACTGGTTTATTTCACCAGGGATAATGTTTCCATGGTTCATCCGTGCTGTGGCACGCATCAGGACTTATTTCTTTTCCATAGGGCTTTCAATGGATGACTTTTGGGAAGTAGATTGGTGGATCTTTCTCAGAAGGTGTCTCTGGGAGAACCCGAACCTCTAACCTTTAGGTCAGCAGTGGAGCGTGTTAACTGTTTGCACCACCCAGGAACTCCAGATTTCAATACAGACCCTGATATTCTGAAAAATCCAGCAGGAAAGTATACAAACACTAGCATTTCTTCTAAATATGAAGGGCAGCTCTCAAGTCATGTGGAGGCCTGTGCTGTCTGCTTAGGGACATTTAGGGCTCGCAGGAGCTTCGCAGCAAGGATCTCCATCTCTGGAAGGTCCACATGTTTGGTGTTGAGTTCCATTAGAGGGTGGCTAGGGAGTTGCTGGTTGGTGCTGGTCAGTGCACTGAATGGCTGTCCCCATCCTGGCACTGCTGTCCTTTTACAGATTATAGGGCTGCAATTTCTAGGCCCTTCTTTTGCTTTGGGCATCTCACCTTGGTCCCTAAGTTAAAGGTGTTAGACATTTTCAGTTGGTCTGAAGAAATAAGACTCTAAATTTCTGTGGGATTCCTGTTACTGTGATTCTCATGATTTTGAGCCAAATTAGCCATCAAACTCCAGGGAGAAAGGAAAGCTACAACAGCCCGTGAATTTGAGTCCTAACCTTAATTTATCCAGAAATGAATGGCATTTTTACTAAAATTTCTTACCATTCCCTCCAGATTTAGAACAGTCTGCCCCACAATTGTCCCTGGGTGTTGAAAACTATTAACACCCTCAACTACTAACTGAAAGGTTAGTGGTTGGGAATCACCCAGAGATGCTTCGGAAGAAAGGCCTGGTGATCTGCTTCTGAAAAATCAACCATTGAACACCCTAGGGAGGCCAGCTCTACTCTGACACACATGGAGTCGCCGTGAGTCACAGTCAACTCTATGGCAATTGGTCCCACAATGAAGCAGGTCCCACAGGGATGTGGGAACTGGTAGCAGTTGACTCTCCCGGCCCAGGGGCCACACAGTTGATTGACCTGATTCAGTCTTGGAAAAGGCAGAAATGGTAGGAAGCGTAGGCTCCTGCCTTGTAACTTCGGTCAAACCCACGTGGTCTGCACCACCTGGTGGTAATGGGGTATGGGCCTGAATGGAGAGCGTTTTATCATGCACCCTTGACATTTTTTATATTAATCTTTTTTTCTCCTCCATCTAGAACATTTCCCACACACTACACTAAAGGGATATTTTGAGCATTAATTCTCCTAAAAAGCTTCATGCCCAATGTTAAAATATTTCACTGTCTCAGAAAAAGGCACTCTCTGTAAATGAAAAGCACCATTATTAGTAATGACAATAATTTTTCTGACATCCATTTGGGCATTCTCTGTATTTTGATAGGATTACATAAATAATGAAATTGTATGCAAACTATCAGAATGCAAAAGGCATTTTCTCTGAGGTGCACACTGCCTGGGCCGCGCACTGCTGCCCTCATTTTTCTTGAGCAGCTGCATGTTCTTCAGGCTCTGTGCAGACATGTCGGCATCTTTAATATTCTGCCCCCTGACTTCCCCGAATCATTGTGAGACTGACTTCCCCAATGCCTGGGGCTTAATTCCCAGATATTTATTCTGCTGTGGGATGATTACCTTTTCCTGGATTTGTCCAAAGGCGTATATCATTTCAACATGAAACATCTTGAATGCTTCTGTGTCATTTTCTTTAAAAAAAAAGAAAAGAAAAAGAAATTTAATTATTTACAAATAAAATACTTCTCTGATCAAAACATACCTGCAGTGTTCAAAGCACATCTTACTGGAATGTCATAAAATATGGAGGAATTATTCATTGTATCACTAAACATACCTTTCATTCTCCGGGGCAGTCTATTAGGCTAAGCATGCTCTCTTAAATTATTATTTTAAAAATAAAAGATAATGGAGCTATAGGAGTAAATACATTTTTGAAAATGACTCTTTAGAGAAATTATTGAAAGATAGTAAAGATAAGTATATTATCAGAAGGAAAATCACATACAATTTACCAGTGCAATATTTTATTTCTACTGTTCTCCAACAGATAATTTTATTTCAAATTATTTTCACTAGTCAAATTTTCCTGCATGAAGCATTTTACTCTAACACTCAGAAAAATAAAAATAAAATAAACTTAAAAAAAGAAAACAAAGAACCTCTATTCCCACCCCCCCCAAAAGCCAGTATTTTCATTTTTACATGCATAACGTGAATTTCCCTAGGCAACACCAGCTATAACCCACAATAAGCCTTCAAAACCTAAACCAAGTGATCATTCTAAACTCATTGGCCCCAGATATATTCCTATAAATCCAGTCCCTTCCTTTGCTTTCTAGTGATGAGAAAATCCAGGAGAAGCCCAGGCTGTCTAGGAGTCCCTGGATAGTAAAAATGGTTAATATGTTCAGCTACTACCAAAAGGTTGGAGGTTTGAGTCCACCAAGAGGTGCCTTGAAAGAAAGACCTGGAGATTTGCTTCCAAAAAACCAGCCATTGAAAACCCTACGGAGCACAGTTCTACTCTGACACAATCGGGATGGCCATGAGTTGGAATCTACTTGATGGCACTTGGTTTTGGTCCAGGCAGTCTGAGAATGTGTAGCCAGAGGTAAAAGGCTGACCCACACTGGAAGGTGAACAAGAGAGGCAAGCTGAAGTGGGAGGCTAAGGGCAAGTCTGATAGTCTGTGATTTGCCCATAAATGGAGCAGATGCACCAGGCTGCTCTTTTAATATCTTGTGAATGAGGACTGAGGCGTGTCGGGGGCAGGAGGGTCACAGCTTCCCACAGGAACCTGTCTTAGCCTATCCCAAGAGCCTAGAGGCCATGCAGATGTTCCTGCCCACATCTGTTGGCTTTATGCTCAGAGACACACATGCTGTTTAAGAATCTATCTTCTCCCTACTGATCCTTCCGCGTGCCCAGCACAGTCCCAAAAGGCCTGCTTTTCACCTTTGAGTTTGCTCTGTGCTCTTTCTCCTATCTTTTGATTGTCTTGTCCTCTTGTCTCCAGTTCTTTTCACCAGCTCCGTAAGCTATGATTCACTTTCTGTAAGATCCCTTGGATTTGGAAGTTGGACACTGTCTCAAGTTTCCCCTGCTCAGGTGGTCTTATGAAGACTGCACCCACTGCAACTCTCCCCCTACCTTGGTGACCACATGACTGGGTCCATTCTCCTCAGACTTCCACCAGATCTTGTCCATCAGATGGCATCTCTTTTTGCTGAAAAAGCCAAGCATCATCACTCTCCCTGCATTAATCAGACAGCACCCTTCATGTCCAACTTTGCAATTTAGGTCCCAGTCTTGCCCCACAGAATTATTGCCAATTGATCTCCATAGAAATGTCTGGGTTTTCTGCATTATTAATGACGTGCTAGGCTTTTGACAAGCCTTCCTTTGGTGCAGCTTACTCAGAGCAGCGTCTATGGAACCGCCAAAGTTGGGGCTTCCCTCTGCCTGAATTTTTGGAGCCTTTTTTTTGGTTTAATGGGGAAAAACAGATGGTGTACGTTGATCTTTTCCTCCATGAAAGGATTAACAAATCCAGTAAATTGGCAGTGGCTATCTGAAGCTCTCTTTTGGGAAGGAATGTGAGACTGTGTCTGTACTTGATGGAAAGAGTGCTGGGATTGATTAGCAATGTCTGCAGTGTATACAAAATTAGGAAGAATAGACGTGCATGCTGCACATCTGTCATCATGTCTCTGAGTTTATCCTGTCTCAGAAGAGATCACCTTGAACTGTGCCAAAAGATGTTAGTGTCAGCTGATTTTTGATACCAGAAGAGATGTTCAGGTTCAATGGAGGTGCCAAAGGGATTGTTCCCAATGAGTAAAGCATTTGAGAAGCCACCTTTTTTCAATTTCTTGTCTTTGCTCTGCTCAGGCACACAAAAGGAATATGAACATCATGGCTTGTCCCTCATGACTCATATGTTAGCTATATTTCTTCTTACTCCTTCTCAGGCACCCTGTTGAGAATGCAGGGTCCCCCTCACACTCAGAGGGCAGGCCCTGGGGCTTTGCATCAATGACTTTCAGTTCATTGTATCTCTTGAGGAACACCGAAGACAGGACAGTGTTTTGTTCCATTGTGTGTGGAGTCGCCATGAGTCAGGGCCAACTAGATGGCAGCTAACAACAGCAACAGTCCCAATGCAGGTAAAAACGTGCTTGGAGAGGCTGGCTTTGTTTATATTTCACAGCAGGTGCATTGTTTTCGCCTCTGCAAAGTCACCTAGGACATTTTTATATCCAGGATGACGCACCCAAGTTTAGTACACCTTTCCAGCAGAGTTCAGGATGCTGCCTGGCTTCTGCCCGCCCTCTGGGTGGCTGGCTGTACCAACAGAAGTGCCAGCTGCAACCAGGAAGACAGGGTCTCAATCTGAGAAAAGATGAGGCCTGGCATTTCTTTTCTGGTAGGGTCCCTCCCCTATATAATGAGGGAAAGCTAATTAACACATGATGGCAACGGAACAGCGCTATCTGCCAGTTCCCCTGTGCTACATCCTGTTTAGCATTCTCTCAGCTTCCCTCGTCAACAATACATTCAGATTAGCGTTTGGGAGGGAGCAGGAGCCTGTTCAAGAGGATCTGTCCTCCCCCTTCCCCCGAGATCTTCAGGGCAGGGTGAGAGGCCACCTGCACTTTATTTTGTCACTTAGCACCCACTGACAATTTATAAATATTGCCTTTGCTCATATATGTGATTGTTCCCATAAAGATGCAACTGATTGTCTCCTTAAGATAAAATACATAAAAGGGCATTTCAAAGTGTAGATACTCATTATATAAGCCAAAGGCTAATAAAACATGAGGGAAAGTGTTCATGGTATAATACTAAGCGGAACATGAAGAGAAGAAAATCTTACAATCCTAATAGTGGAAAAAAATATCAAGATATGTATTTATATGTTCTAGACATGCATTAAGGAGTCTTGGTGGCACAGTGGTTAAAACCCTCAGCTGCTAACCGAAAGGTCAGCAGTTCAAATCTACCAGTTGCTTCTCAAGAGAAAGACATGGCAGTCTGCTCCCATAAAGATTACAGCCCCGGAAACCCTATGGGGCAGTTCTACTCTGTCCTATAGGGTTGCTATGAGTCGAAATCGACTCGACGGCACTAGGTTTGTTTTGGTTTCGGCTTAGACATGCACAGAAAAATGTTGAAAGGAAATTTACTGAAATGTTATTTGTCTCTGGGTGGTATTTTTTTTTTCTCTTTTCTGTTATTATATTATTAGGGTTTTCTGCAGTTTATATAGCTTTTAAATCAGTAAAATAAGTTTTTTTTTTTTTAAAAAAAGGTAAAACATATGGAGAGGATAATTTGTAAATATGCATTTTTTATGACCGTGTATTTCTAGAAGTTGAGTTACTTCTAGTGTGTGTTTGTGTGTGTGTGTGTGTGGTAAAATATGTATCACAAAAAATTTACTGTTTAACAGTGTTAAATATACATTTTGGTGACATTAATAATCTAGTGTGATTTTTTTTTTCGAAGCTAATGCTTGCCACAAAGGGGATTTTAAATGGCCATAATTAACAGGACTTGGTGTTTAGCTTCTACGTGAGGCTCTTGAATTTAACATGGACAAACCAGAGCTGATTCGCTGCATGAGAAACTTTAAAAGAAAAAGAAAATTCTGGCTGCTTTGGTTTAGCTGAGGAATTTTTTTTTTTTTAAACAACCCTCTTGTTACCAATTTGAGCCCAGGACACCACTCTGCAGTTTGCTCATGGGTTGCAGACTTCAGATCTGGCTTTGCAGGAATTACTTGATCTTCGTAGATAAAGCCATTAACCTCTTATCCTTCTGTCTTGGTTATCTAGTGCTGCCATAACGGAAATACCGCAAGTGGATGACTTTCACAAAGAGAAATTTATTTTCTCACTGTCTAGTAGGTTACAAGTCCAAATTCAGGGTGTTGGCTCTAGGGGAAGGCTTTCTCTCTCTGTCAGCTCTGGAGGAAGGTCCTTGTCCTCAATCTTCCCCTGGTCAAGGAGCTTCTTAGGCACAGGGACCCTGTGTCCAAAGGACGCGCTCTGCTCCTGGTGCTGCTTTCCTGGTGGTATGAGGTCCCCAACTCTTTGCTTGCCTCCCTTTCCTTTTATCTCTTTAGAGATAAAAGGTGGTGCAGGCCACACCCCAGGGCAACTCCCTTTACTTTGGACCAGGGATGTGACCCGGGTAAGGATGGTGTTACAATCCCACCCTAACCCACTTTAACAAAAAATTACAGTCACAAAATGGAAGACAATCACAGAATACTGGGAATCATGGCCTAACCAAGTTAATACACACATTATGGGGGGGATATAATTCAATCTATGACACCATCCTAGTCTGTACTTGGGTCCAAAAGCAAACCAGTTGCCTTTGAGTTGATTCTAACTCATGGCAACCCCTTGTGTGTCAGAGTAGAACTGTGGTCCATAGGGTTTTCAGTGGCTGATTTTTTGGAAGTACATCACCAGCCCTTTCTTCTGAGTCCCCTCTAGGTAGACTGGAACTGTCAGCCTTTTGGTTAGCAGCTGGGCATATTAACTAAAGCACAATGTAAAACAAAAAGGGTCTTGGCTCCTATAGTTGACTCCAGTCACTGATAGTGTTCTGGCCTTTGTGGATGCCAGATTCAAAGAACCATGGCTCTTAGGGAACCGCTGACACTTGGTACCTTTGTTGCCACCTTCTGAAGAATCACTCCAAAGGGAAAACAGGCCTCCAGGGACTCATACAGTGCCCATGTTTTGGGGGTTTTGGTATGGTAAATCTTAGTCCTTGTTGTTGTTAGGTGCCGTCCAGTTAGTTCCGACTCATAGCAACCCTACGTACAACAGAATGAAACACTGCCTGTTCCTGTGCCATCCTCATAATTGTTGCTCTGCTTGAGTCCGTTGTTGCAATGACTGTGTCAATCCATCTCACTGAGGGTCTTCCTCTCTTTTGTTGGCCCTCTGCTTTACCAAGCATGATGTCCTTCTCCAGGGACTGGTCCCTACCGATAGCATGTTCAAAGTACGTAAGACGAAGTCTTGCCATCATCCTCCCTTCTAAAGAGCATTCCGGCTGTACTTTGGCTGTGCTTGGGACCACTATATTTCTACAGGGATGCACTAACCACAAGAATCCATGGAATGAACGTCAGGTTTTCAGCCAAGTACTGAATTTCCTCATCTTCTGCTAGCAGAAGCCAATCCACTTCATCTGAAAGGGACTTTCATGGAGCCCTTACTGAGAGGAGGCTGAAAAGGATTCTACTGGCCTCACTAGAAGTCACAGGGCAGCCAAGCCCAGGAAATGGAGGAGTTACTTCCTCCTGGGCATGGCCTTGCAGAACCAGAAGAGATACATTTGCCCACCCTTCATGCAGATTCAGAAACATTTGGGCCTGGTCAAAGTCGCCCTGCCCACACAGTGTCTATGGTCATGGCACCCAGTTTCTCTGTGGCTGGATGCTGGCCGTGATGGTGGTTTTGCCATTCCAACACAACCTTTTTGACTTATTGTGTTACAAAGTGCTGAGTGGCTAGCCATGGTTCTGTGTGCCATCTTTCTGACCGGAATGTAGTATAGAGTGCAGACAAAGCTTAACTAGGATGTGACAAGCCTGGATTCTCATCTCTGTGACTCTGACCTCGGTTTCCTCACCTTGTTCCCTCCCCTCTCTGCACTTCTGTCCACACTGTGCTCTCTGCCTGAAATACCATTTTCTCCCGTCATCTGATCTGACCAGCATTCCTCTGTTCATCATCATCTGACTAACTTCTACCAGTCCCTCCAAATTCAGCTTGGGAGTTGCTTCTTCCAGGAAGCCATCGCTGATAGATGGATTGACTGTGTTCCCACCATCCTGTGGTTATCTCTGGCATGTTTGCAGTCACAGTGTGTTGCAAATGGTTGCTACCATGTTTGTTACACATGAAACTGGGCTCCGTAAGGGCAGGGAACTTGAATCTTATCCCTCTATCCAGGCATTTGGCATGCTGTCTAGCACCTAATCGGCACTCAATAAATGAATTAATCTACGAAAGGTAAAATGAAGGTTCCATTACTAGTTATGTAGCCTTGGGCACTTAACGTCACCTTTCTGTACCTCAGTGCCCTAATCTATAAAGTGGGGATAATATTAATACCTACTTCATACGTTGTCCTGAGGATTAAAATGGGTCATATCAGTAAAGCACTTGGAGCAGGGTCTGACATGGAAACAAGCACTCAGAATGTTAGCTCTCACCATGTTTACTATCTCCAAGTTTTCTGAACCTCCGACAAAGTACCAGATCTCAGGTATATTTCAGTTAATCCTTCCCAAATTGATATTTGCCACCGTTTCTCCTTCTTTTCTCCTGCAAATCAGTACTGTAAAATGGGGTTGATTTTGTTTCCCTTCCCACCCTCACCATCACCACTCCCGAAGGTGTTTCAGATCCTTGGTGTGCACAGAACCACAGAGGTCCTCCTGGACTCTCAGATCTTCATCTGGCTGTTTCAGTCCAGTCCAGAGAGCTCGGATAGGAACATGGTTGAATTGTTTTTGTTCGCTTGTTTCTTGTTGTTGTTTTTCTGATCACAGAAAGTACCTTAGCTGGTGGCTGATTTGCCTGGGGAAGGGGCTGTTCATGGGTTGCATGCTGCATTGGTTTATAGAGCATGGGCTTCAGGGTCTGGGGGAAATGTTGTGAATACAGGCACCTCTAATTATTAGGAGGCTATTGGGCAAAGGTATTTAACCTTTCTGGGACTCAGTCTCCTATCCATAACAAAATCATGGTAAGAGTTCAGTGCACTAATTCATGTAATGTATTACATGTGTTGTAACATAATGTAGTATACCCAGGCCCAGCACAATGTCTTACACAATAGAAATATTGGCCCTTAGTCCTTCCCCTACTTAAATAAAAATACAAAGGTAGAAACCTTCCATGCACTCTCGTGTGATGGGTCTTAATTCTTGGCTTCTTCCTTTGCAAGGTCCATCATTTCCCCATGGTCCTCCAACCTCTGTGTTAGCTCCTAGCAGATCTCATGCCCTCTGAGAAGCCTTCCTTGCTTGGCATCCTCTGAATGTCCGTTCTCTGATGGGAGGATTCTGCCCACCACTCCTTTTTGCAAGTCCCCAAGGATGTTCTGTCCTGGTCAGAACCAGGCCCCATGAAATTCCACGATCTCATTAGGGACCCAGATGATGGAGCAGGGATCATATTCATTAAGTCAGCAGCCATGTGGGCTGGTTAGAGGGGGCAGGGAAAGCCAGGGCCTGCCAGGGCGAAGGAGACTGGCCGGCACCTGGGAGCACAGGATAGGAATTTCAAGTGACTGGGGTCAGAAATAGAGGTCATGGAGAGCTGTCCAACTTAACAAGACAAGACCCATCTCCGCAGATGGCAAGGAATGATATGATTCAAGACTAGAGCTTTTCACTTTTGTTTTTTCATTCTACCTACCTTTGCTCTCAATTCCAGAAAACTTCAGGCAAAGCTTCGAGAAATGTTAAATATCACACTTCCAAGCTCTGTCTTCCCTCCCCTTCCTCACACAGAGCTCAGAAAACCTGGAGGAGCCTTGTCGTTGTTTTCCCTCTCTTAAGTACTCTGTGGTCTCTTTTCTGGAAATGAATGGGAAATCCGCCCTGGTTCTTTCTGGAAAATGTTTGTGTAATGTGAAACTTGTGCCTTTTCCACCTGGCCTTTATTTTCAGGATTGTGGAAAGAAAATAACTGATTTAGTGCCTACCTACTGTGTTCCAGGTGCTTCTACATCATCTTAGTTAATACACATCCGCAGCCCCTCCACCTCCATCTACCATTATCCCCTTTCACAGGTGGAGGCTCAGGGGCATTAAGCAACTTGCCCAAGGTCACACAGCGAATGGAGGGCAAGGCGAGGGTTGGAACATATGTTTGTTGACTGCAAAGTCCATGCTGTCCTAAAATGTGAGGCTTCGCCACTGTCTTTGGGGTCATGTGGCAGGCAGAAAGGCACTCTCCACTACCTCTTGGCCTGGAACACAGAATGTTCGTTGACTTTCTTGCCCAGCAGAGCCTAGCGCTATCCCCTTTTCCTGATCCATGTATATCATTTTGCCAAGAGACAGAGTCTGCTGCTGGAGAGATTGATTCCCTGGTTATTTATCTTCCTCTGCCCAGTGTAAATTGGTCAGCCTGATCCTATTCGCATGATAAAAATCATAATGTCTCAAATTACTTACTCAATAAAATGTGGGTTTGTCTATTATTAGTGATCATTAGGGTTATAATGCAGCATGGAAATTTGGAGCAAATTAACTACATATGCAAGCTGTTGGGCTCATGTGCAGTTAATCATATGCACAGAGTTCCAGTGGGCAGAAGGTTTTGCAAGTATTGTTCCAGGAAGAATTTGTGGGAGGAGAACTAAATACCCAGATTTTTTTTTTTTTAATTCTCTTTTTTTCCCTTAATCTGGATTTCTCAAATGAATGTTTATCTAGTAGACTGTTGATCTATGCAAGTACCCCCCCCAAAAAAGAATCACAGATCAAATTAAAATAGCTTTTAATACTTCCATTCACATGCCTCTGAATTTTCAAACGATGAAGTCAGAATTCCATGTTAAGCAAACATCTGTGGACTCTCTTGTTTTCTCGTTCCTCTTACCTGCCTGCTAAGATTCTTTGTCCTTTCTTTTGAGCATCTCTGTTCAGTGACGTAACGGGTCGGCCCTACTGTTGTACAGGCAGTTCCCGTCACACCTAGGCACTGCTGTTTCCTCTGTGGCAGTGCTTCCTGGACACGTGGGCAGGTGAGAGGTGCTGACTTTGGCTGCTTGCATCTGAATATAAGAAGGATACAGTCTTGAATGGCAATGTGAATTAACAAAAAAGAAAAAACTCTCTGCATAACTTGTTTCCTATGAGGTGCCAGGAAACTTCACAATGAACTTTGTGAATTAAAGCTACCGGATGAGTAGAGGTGGCGGCACGGTAGCAGAAATTAGAGTTCTTTTATGGTTTTTGGTTTATGCAAAGTTTTCCTCTGGGGAGTTTGACTTTTTCTTTGTGGATTCTGAGGGTAGAACTAAGACCAAGGGTGAAGGTTAGAGCCACAATTGAACCCAACTCAAAATAAATTTAGGGGAAAAAAGGGAATGCAGTGGATCAGTAATTGGCTAGTCCCAGGGTAGGTCAGACAGACTTTAGGCATAGCTGGATCCAGGTACTTAAATGATACCTTCAGAAAACTTCTTCTCCATTTCTCAATTTTTATTTTCCTCTCTGTTAGCTTTATTCTAAGAGTGCCTTTCCCCTTATGGTAACCACTGGCTTATATCCTACTGGCTTAGCAAACTCTGAAAACAGTAGCCTGTGGCCAACTACCAATACCAATATGGCCAACTACCAATAGTTTGAGCAAAAGTACATGGCTGCTCCTCATTGCCCCTGCTTGGACCAGTTGGGTCACGTGACCCCTGAGGTCCAATCATTGTGACCAGGGATATAGAACTCTAATTGGCTCAGCCTGAGTCATGTGCTCATTTTGGAGCCAGGATGTGGGATTGGCCCCACCCAAACTCATGGCTTGAGAGTCCAGAAGGGCAGTTTCCAAGGGAGATGGGAGTATTATAAGCACAAGAGTGGGCATGGGTGTTAGGAATCCCCAAACAACAAACGTTCACAATATTCAGAGAGGTGGATTTGGGCTCAAAATTAATTTAGACATTAAACAAACACTCCTTAAGTAGTGAGTTTCCCATCATTGAAAGTATTGAAGTTAGGCTGGTGACGTCTCAGCAGAAATACCATAGCGGGGATTGATGCTTAGGAAGGGAACAGGAGGCAGTGTAGACAAACCCTGAAGGTCATGGATTTTGGAGTCTGACAGACTTGATCTCAAGTCCCAGCCCTGCTACTTACCTGCTCTGTGAGCCTGGTAAATGTACTAAGCCTCATTAAGCCCTCAGACTTCCCATGTGTACAGTGGGGCTGATAATACTGCCCACTGCATGCAGCTGCTGTGATACTCAATGAGATAATCTATGTAAAGATGCACATATATAGTAATGGCTCTTTAGGGTAGATGTTAAAATTAACACCAATAGACTGTGAGTCTTGGATGCCAGTCTTTGTGTAAAGCTGATCTCTGCTCCTATCAGAGTGATTTTGCCTTACATTCTAACATTTGGGGAGAATGATGTGTTCACCCACAATCGTGCACTGGAACCAAGTACCTGCATGGTGCATGCACCTCACTTCAGAAAGCAGTCTCTGAGGGCACAGAATGAAGTATGTGGCTCCCGAGGCTCACTGAAAGCTCACTGGACATTTGACCTAACTGGCGAGCAGGCTGGAGTTGCGTTTTAATTGGCAAGGATCAGCTCATTGTCCAACTTGCAGCTTAGAGTATGGCCTGGTTCACACTCCAGAGAGGCGCTTTGATGATCTGCGTAGGCAAGAGGATTCTCTCAGGAAATGGCCCCGAGGAACCAGCTGATTGCCCCAGAAAGAGACACTGTCAGATCCTCTCACTCCCAGGGAAAAGCTGCATCCTAGTCTCAATTTCCCCATAGGACACAGAGGCAGACTTTAAAGGCGTGAAATAAGTTGGTGCATATAACCCACCAATCAAAAACACTGGTTTAGAGGTGAAGCCACTTGAGTTTCATAGCCCAGCACAGTCACTGACTAGCTGTATTTAGTGTGGGCAAGCAGTGTAACCTCTTTAGACCGCGGTTTTCCATATAACAAGTACAATGATTCTGCCTCACAGGCCTGTACTTCGCACATGTTAATGTTCAGTAGAAGACAGCCATTGTAGTGTCATCATTACATATGGTGTCCATATCATTGTGTTTGGGTCATCATCTCTGCCTTTTTCCACCTCCCTTACATGCCCTCACTTAAACTAGCAACAGCCAAAAAAAGCTAAAACTTCTAGCACCAGCCAGCAGTTGATGACCAAGGAAAAATGGCATTTCCGTCTTGTTCCCCTACCCTCCTCTTCCATGTCCAGTGCAGATGGAAAGTGGCACCCCACAGCATCCTACACCTGGAGCATTTGGAGCACATCGAATCGGGTTTCCCTGACCCCACAGCAGGATTGTTGTCTTGAGCTGGGTTTCCCTAGAAACAATCAGTGAGGCAAAGACTTGAGCGAATCAAGTTGACTGAGGATATGACCCCAGCCTACAACTCACCAGGCCCATTCCACTGGAAAGTAAGCCTTTTTAAATTACTTGACCCCCTGGTTTAAACTGTAAGACAGCTGACCTTCCATACAAATTTAATTCTCAGACATCCCAGGGAACCACAAATATTGCTTCACCCCTCAACTTGCATACCACCCTCAAAACCATTCATTTACATATTCATTCATCCAGTCTTTCGTTCAGTAAGTATTTTAGGCACTGAGGATGGAGTAGGCAACAAGACAGGCAAGGTCCCTATGCTCATGGTCTTCACCTGCTATAGAAGGAGGCACGCTGACTCAAAGCAAACAGAGGTCAGAAATAGCTGCAGTAAGAATAAAGTCTTTGTAGTCTAAATTATTTTCTTAGATTGCCACAAACAGAAATACTATAAAGCTTATGGTGGTTTTGATAATGAATATGACAAGGCCAGAAATAGATCAGATGAAGATTAATCAATTGGTCGGCTGATTAATTGATTGATCAGTCGAGTAATGTCAGCCTGGGCTACCAAGGTTTATGAAAGGCAGGCAGATGGAGATGCAATAGATGTCCCCCGCAAAACATTTACACCCTCTCTTGAACCCTGTCCTGGAGTTACCACCTGTATTAGTTTCCTACCCCTGCTGTAACAAATACCACAAACTTAGTGGCTTAAAACAAGACACATTTGTTATCTTAAAGTACTGGGCAAGGTCAGGAGGCTTAAAATCAAGGTGTCAGCAGGGCTGGTTCCTTCCATGCTCTAGGGTAGAATCTACCTGCCTTTTCCGGCTTCTAGAGGCTGCATTCTTTGCCTGGTGGCCCCTTCTTCCATCTTTGAAGTGCGTCACTTCACCCTCTACTTCCATCATCATGTCTTCTCTTCTTTTAGTTTGATCCTCCTGCCTTCCTCTTATAAGGATCCTTTTCATTCCATTGAGCCCACCTGGATAATCCAGGATTTTCTCCCATCTTAAAATCCCTAACTTAATCACATCTGCAAAGTCCCTTTTGCCATGTAAAGTGGTATATTCACAGGTTCCAAGGATTTGGATGTGGACATTTGGGGTAGGAGGTATTATTCTGTTTACCACACCATCCTTTTATTTGGAAATACCAACATAACTCTTCGGTCACGCATGTGAACCTTCAGAATGAATAGCACGTGATGGTGTGGAAGGCATTCTCCCCTGGAGACCTGGCAACCTGAAGACTGGCCCTGCTCCCCCCGCTCCCGCCCCTGCCAACTCTGTCATCTGAAATCATTTAACCTCCCTGTAACTCAGCTTCTTCAACAATAAAATGAAAGTGTTTATAGGTGATATCTAAGATGCCCCTTTAAGCCTAAAATTCTAGCATTTTATTATCTAAATGGCCCCCACAGACGTGAATTCCTCCACAATTTCGAAAATGAATGAAAGGACTTAGAAAAGAGAGACAGCTTGGCGACTATCTTCTAAGCTGCCCTGATTCCTTTCTTATTTGTTGGCTTGTTTTTGTGGACACAGGTGGGAAGTAGCATCACATGGTAGCATCATCTTCCAGGTAGTTTTTTTAGTTTTGTTTTGTTTTTTTTTTTTTTAACATTTTTACTTCTGTAAAAATGAGAAAAAGAAAAAGAAAATCTTACAGGTCATTCATCCAGCCTCCTGGAATCTGTACTTGGAGCCAGAATGTACCTGAACA
Source organism: Elephas maximus indicus (assembly GCF_024166365.1). Lineage (NCBI taxonomy): Eukaryota > Metazoa > Chordata > Mammalia > Proboscidea > Elephantidae > Elephas > Elephas maximus. Next base: position 44,817,807 of record NC_064839.1, read on the forward strand.
GTCCCCTGGTTCAATATCTCCTTTCTCCAGAGGAGCTGCACTTAGGAGAATTGACTTACAGAGTATCTAAACTTGAGAGCACTCCTGACAATTCTGGTCCTGTGGTCAGAGTGGCAGTAGAGTTGCCTCCCTCTGCTTCCCAAAGGGGGCCCTGGTGGCGCAGTGGTTAAGCACCTGGCTGCTAACCAAAAGGTCAGCACTTTGAATCCACCAGCTGCTCCTTGGAAACGCTATGGGGCAGTTCTACTTTGTTTTATAGGGTTGTTATGAGTCGCAATCGACTCTTCGACAACAGGTTTGGTTTTGATTTGACTCCCCAAAGGGCCAGGAACTCACTTCTTCAAAGGCATTGGCTAAGACACAGTGTAATGGGCCTCAGATCCCAGACACAGAAAAAGCTTTTTTTTTTTTTTTTTAATTTCATGTATTGTGGAGAAGGTTCCTGGGAAAACCTGGTCCTCAACTTTCTATTTTCGAACAGGTGGGTGGGCTGGGAGAGAGCTGACCTATCTGTGGCTTAGAGGTTGTGTTTTCAGCTGAGGAAAGTGATCCTGAACCACTCCAACCTCAGAAAGCCCAGATGGAGGCCCGGGGCCCCCAGCCCCTCTACCCCCACACACATGCCGGCACACCTGGACCGCCACTCTACCTGCTTACAAATTACCCCGAGTTTTTGCTTGGTTCAGCAGCAACTGTTTTCCCTCCCCCGTGATGTAATTAGGCCTTCAGAGTTCACATGTGCCTATTATGAGTTCTCCTGTGTTTGGTCTTGGTGCTTCGTTTCTGTAGCAGTAATCATATATATATATGTTAAAATTTGGTATCAATTGTTTGGCTAAATTATGCACAGTGGGCCATCCTAACCTGCCATTAACATAACGTATGCTAAACAAATGTGTTGTGGTTTGTTTTTTTCCCCCCCTTTTTTTCTGATAATTATACTCTAAAGCATCCATTGCTTATTTGAGTAAATTAAACTTTGTGTTTTTCTCATTTCTTCAAAGTTTCAAATTGTCTTCCCTGCAGCAGATGCAGACCAAGCACTCCTGCTGCTTTTGCGGGCGGGGGTAGCCACGTTTTTCTTCTGAGAAATCCAAGTGCTATCTAGGCTGAACTGCAGTATAGCATATTGCCACAGCTACCCTAAAACAAAGGGGTCCCCTCGCCTTGGTGCAGAGATGGGAGTTAAACAGGTTTCTGCTGGAGTCTTGGTTCATTTACTCCCTTAACAAATGTGCATTTGGCATCTACTAGTTAGTTGGCAGGTGCTGTTCTAGGTATAACCAACCAGTTGCTGTTGGACTCATGGTGACCCCAGGTATGTCAGAGTAGAACTGTGCTCCACAGGGTTTTCAATGGCTGATTTTTCAGGAGCAGATCATTAGGCCTTTCATCTGAGGTGCCTTTGGGTGGACAACACTGCCAACCTGTCAGTTAGCAGCCCAGCATCTTAACTGTTTGCACCATTCAGGGACTGTGTTCTAGGTGTAGGAGATAGAAAAATGACCAAATGGACAACGTTTCTGTCCTCTGGGAAGTTATAGTCTAGTGTGGGCATTGGCAAGCTTTTTCTGTAGATGGCCAGATAGCAAATATTTTAAGCTTTGTGTGCCACAGAGTCTGTCAGGACTACTGAACTCTGCAATTGTAGCACAAAAGCAACCGTAGTCAAGGCTTGACTGTGTGCCGATAAAACTTTATTTGCCAAAACAGTCAGTGGGCCAGGTTTTGCTGACCTATATATAGACTGGTGGGTTGAGACAGAGGATATATACATATACACAAATAATTTATTTTTTTTAAGCCAAGAACACTTTTAGACTGTGACAATCAAGGAAGTAAATATAATGATGTAAGCAGCACTTCTTAACTTTTTCATACCGATGTGTACACAGAAAATTGTTCAGTACACCTGGATTAAATGGGTGAGGCTATTCAGGGATGATATGTGGAGACTCTGATACCCTGAAAGGAATCAATATCTTGACACATTTGTGGCCCGTTTGCAGCACCCCCAGGAAGTTCCGTAGAGAGCAGACTCGGATGGCCAAGTTTAGATGGTATAGCCGTCAGTCTCTCTTAGAAGATTACATTTGTATTGAAGTCTGAATAATGAGAAGTAGCCAGCCATGGAAAACGGTGTAGAAGGGTAAGAGTATTTCATTAAGGGGAAAGTGTAAATGCAAGGATTCCAGGGCAAGAAAAAGCATGTCATGTTTGTTGAAGCACATGTAGTGTGGTTGGAAAGACTAGCTTTCTGTGTATGCCCTGATATGAAAGAGTAGAGAGCAGGTTGGAGCTCTAGAATAACATGAGGTTGAACAGGTCATCAGAAAATGTATCATAGGCCAATGTCTCTGGCTTATGCTGGGTAACAAAACATGTCCAAAGTCAATGACTGACGGTAGTAAACATTGATTTCTCATGTGTTTATGACATTCAGCAGAGCTAGGCTGAGCTAGGCTAGGCCTGACTGCACCGTTCTGCTGGTCATGCGGAGCATCCTCCAGTGTCTGAGAGTCAGCTGATGTGCTCATTAATTTTTGTTTCCTATGGTGTTCTACCCTAGGCTGGACAAGGATGGGGCACCTTAGTTGAGGTGGTTCTGCGCCACATATCTGTCATCCTTCTGGGACCAGCAGGGCTAGATCAATGTGAATTTCTCGTGGCAATGGAAGAAGCACAAGAAAGCAAGCTGAAACACACAAGGCGTCTTGAGGTCTAGGCTCAGAACTGGTACATCCATTCCTTCTATCACATTCTGTCATGCAAAACAAATCACATGGCTGAGCACAGGGGGAGGACACATCACAAAGGACGTGGATCCAGGGAAGGGTGAAGCATGGAGGCCACAGAAAGACCGTACTCGTATTTGAATTGGGTAAGAAGCTGTTGAAGCATTTTGAGAAGGGAGGTGATGTATTTTGAGCTACGATTTAAAAATATATATATATATATATATATATATACACAAAACCAAACTCACTGCCACTGAGTCGATTGCAACTCATAGTGACTCTACAGGACAGAGTAGAACTGCCCCATAGGGTTTCCAAGGAGCAGCTGGTGGATTTGAACCGCTGACCTTTTGGTTAGCAGTCAAGTTCTTAACACTTCACCACCAGGGCTCCATATGTATATACAAATCTGCCAAAAAGTATGGAGGACAATGGGCTGAGAGGAAGAGGTAAGAGACAAAGTGGAGACCAGACTGAACATGTTGAAGGCCCCGAGTCTTGCTGTCTTCTGCTGCAGAAATACAAGATGAATTGTTAAATTTCTCACTCTGGGCTTCACCAGGTGAGCTGACAGTTATCACCAGCATTCATCAATATAAGCTCCATAAGAACTGAAGCAGTTGAGAAGAAATGAGAAATTACAGCCCAGATTAGCAGCCTTGAGTGTTCCTCATGAACACAGGACACTTAACCCAAATCACCCATCCAAGGCCTTCATCTGTTAGTGCTAATAGCAGGATTATTCCCAAGGAAGCTGTAACCGTTATATTTCTTATCATCACAACAATAAAATAAATAGATGTGAATTCCAGCCCTGCTCGTTGGGTTGTGTCATAAACCACAAAATCCAGACCCGTTGCTATTGAGTCAGTTCCGACTCATGGCAACCCCATGTGTGCCAGAGCAGAACTGCGCTCCGGAGGGTTTTAAAGGCTGTGACCTCTCAGAGACAGTCTCCGGGACTTTGCTCTGTGACACCTCTGGATGCGTTTACACGGCCAACCTTTTGGTTAGCAGTTGAGCACTTAACCATTTGAGCCACCCAGGATACAGGTGTGACTTGAAGTTTGAACCTTTTTGAGGGAAAACTTAAATTTAGAGAAATATGTGTTGGCTTGCCCTGGGGCAGGAAGATTTTTCTTGGGAAATGAATTCACTGAAGAGTTCTATATTAGATATGGGAGGCTATGATTAAGCCTTTAATGCGTAATGTTTTAAATACAGTAAAAGTTTGTTTTTCATAAACATAAAATCCAAAACCGTGTTGTGATCAGCAAGATGCTCTCCTCCAAGTGGTGATTCGGGGACCCAGGCTCCTTCCATTTTTGGCTTCACCATTATCAGCACAGGGTTTTTGAAGTTTGCCATACTTTTCAATCCAGAAGAAAGAGAAAGTTCATGATAAACCACGCTTGGGAGTTTCATTGTCCAGGCCTTGGGGTGGTGCAAATCACTTCCACAACTCAAATTTCATTGGCTACAACTCAGTCACATGGCCACTCCTTAACTGCAAGAGAGGCTGGGAAATGTAGTTTGCTGTGTGCTCAGGAAGGAGAGGAAACAGACTTAGCAGCAAGGCATTCTTGGCCACATAATCCCTCTAGTATCACCCTCTCATTCCAGCAGTGGCATGATTTACGCTGAGTTTTACTTTTGTACAAGGGGATAATTATAATAAGGGTTATGATTTATTGAGTGCTTTTCATGAGCTAGGTGCTGAATATATATTACCTCAATTAAGCCTCCAAAGCTATGAAAAACAGACCCTGTTATTCCCGTTTTACATATGAGGGAATAGAGATTTAGAGAGATCTAGTTCTTTTTATCATGTGTAAAATCGGGAAGATAATAGTACCTATCTCATGAGGTGGTCCTGAGAAGCTGTATCTGTGAGGATAGGCTAGGTTTGCTGAGGTAACAAATAGTCTCCCCGCCCCCCGCCCGCCTCAAATCTCATGGGCATGAAAACCACAAACTTAACTTCTTCCTCATTGTGACTCATCATTTTTACTTCAGGACCTAGACTGATGGAAGAGTCGCTTTCTGGAATGTTGCAGGTCTCCATTGCAGAGGAATAGGAGACCTTGGCAAAGCACATACCAGTTCTTAAAGCTTCTGCCTAAAAGAAATCGATATCACTTCCACCCATGTTTTATTGGCCAAAGTGAGCCAGAGGACCACACCACTTCAAGTTGTGGGAAGTGACACTCTCACCACATGCCTGGAGTGAGAGAGCTGGAATATTGAAGAACAGCTGTAATGACGGTAATCCATGAAAAGCATTTAGCATAATGCCGGGAATACAGGAAGTGCCTACACTGAGCCTCTTGATTGCATGGGAACTGAATGGCAAGATGAGAATTGCTAATATACCTGGAATTGATCTGAACTGTGCACAGTTGATCCAACTGATTCAGAGAGTATGTGTGAGTGTTTTTGGGGGTGTGGGGAGGTGGCAGGTCCCTGGGTGATGCAAAAGGTTTGCGCTTGACTCTAACCGAAGGGTTGGTGGTTTGAACCAGCTCCGCGGGAGAAAGGCCTGGTGATCTTTTTCTGTAAACATTAGAGACAGGAAAACCCAATGGAGCAGTTCTACTCTGTAACACATGGGACTGTCATGACTTGGAACTGACTCGAAGGCAACTGGTTTGGTTTTTATTTGGGGGGTAGGTGGCGGAAGTGGATGGAGACACAGTTGCAGAACAAAGTAAGGCGATGCTCTTAGTTATGGACCAGGAAAAAGATGATGAAACCTCTTGGTCCTGTCTTTGCAGTGTAAGGAAAAAAAACAACATGACCTCAAAGCTTGTATGAAGAAGCAACTGTACTGCTTTTTCTATTTTTTCCTACAGGAACTAGATCGGGAGGCCAGGGTATGTTTCATTGTTGCACACACACTTAATTACAAAGTCTTCAGTTTTTTTTCTTTCCTACATAAATTTATGTTGAGATTTAATTTCTACCAATTAGAACCCAAATGAAGCCATTCTAATGTGATTCGTTGTACATCAGAGAAACGTGGCCCTACTCCTCAATCCACACGTAAGGAAACAATATCGAAGCGAATTTTAAATACCCAAAGTTTGTGGTAGACGGTGAGTGAATATCCAATTCAATTCGCAGGAAACTTTAGATTAATTAGGTTTATAATTTGCACACTAAGATAATGTAAATGTGTTGCTCCTGCTTGACTTTTTGCTTAATCCTCTGAGTGGATGTTTAATCTTTTTTAATATTAGAATTAAAGCAACTTGGAAGATATGAATATTAATCTAATTATATTCCGATCACTTTAATTTCTTTAATGTTTTAAATAACAAAACAACTTTACAAATTGGTTTAGGTTGGGGAACCCTTTTAGAAGGTTTTGCATCTCATCAGGAAGTGCAATTTCAAGGATGCAGGCTTGGGAAGCTCTAGGTTAAGTTTACAGTTATGCAAATGCAAACCATTAATCCTGGAGCCTCGGTGTTCCCCCTTCTAAGGTGTGCTTCAGGAATTTGCAGCTTCCACTTAGGAAGGAAGACTTTGCCAGCACGAAAACCCAAGTATACAAACAGCTTTATGGCACCCCAGCCATCCAAAGTGAGAGCTTTCGAAGAATCAGTGATAAGTAATAAGAGAATTTTTCTCCTTTTTCTGCTCTTATTATCTCAAGGAAGGGGGAAAAAAAATCAGAGCAGGACATGAACAGTGCTTGCAAATTTTATTACCTCATTATAATTGATACCTGCTTTCTGAGCCAATAAAAGGAGCTGTATTCAGCACTAGCTGCATAAAATCTTTAATGTTTTAGGCTGTCAGTGTTGGCTGTGGTTAGGCTGACGTAATTATGAGCTGCATGCACCAATATATAACGCTTTACCCACAAAAGCGTGCTGCCACGGAGAATCTTTCCCAGATAATAAGAGAATCTTTCCCAGATAATAAAAGGATTCGTCAAGTGTCTATGTGATAGCTACTTAAATCGCTATTGTTTTAGTCAGAACTGCAAAACATATCCCCTGGCTACCCCAGTTCCTGATCTTTCTTTCTTGGCATTTCAGGAATTTCGGGCTCTTGTTCAGAGCATTCAGTTGCTTCCTAAAGAAGGGGAAAAACCCATCTGGGGTGATTTGCTCTTCAAGGTGACAATATGGAGAAGCCTTTTTTTTTCTCTCAAGGGCGGTGGGTAGAATTTCAGATTTGATACAACAAAGTACATTATTTTATGGAACTAATTACAGATTTTAAAAGGGTGATGGAAAATTGCCCAAATTATGTTATAAAATGCGGTAGTAAATTGTAGAATTAGAAGACAATTCCAACATATATCAACTGGGAAGTTTCCGTAGTTTAAGAGTTCCTGTGAAAGATGTTTCTGCTTACCTATCCAAAAAAAACCGTACCAAATCCATTGCCACTGAGTTGATTCTGACTCACAACCACTCTACAGGACAGAGTAGAACTGCCCCATAGACTGTAATCTTTGTGGAAGTAGACTACCACACCTTTTCCATGGAGTGGCTGGGGGTTCCAACTGCTGACCCTTTGACAGCAGCTGAGTACTTAACCACTGTGCTACCAGGGCTCCTTCTGCTTACTGATAGGCTAGTGAAATGCTCTGAAAATGGCTTCCTTGTGGAATAGCTAACATGGTGTAAATGTCCAACATTAGCCAGTGAACATGAAGCTAAATAATTAGAAAAAGACGAAACAAGCAGAAGAAAAAAATACCCCTTCTCTTATGTGTACCATTTAATCAAATAAAGCAAACAATAACAGAGACTACCACAACACTGAATATTTTCTGTTATTTGATTTGTATTGTCTATTTAGCCAGCCCTCCTGGTTAACATTGTACGTGAACTAATTTAATATTGTGATAGATGGAAGATGAACTTAAATTCTGTGCTACTCCTCCCACCGAGAGATGAAGTTGAATTCCTCTCCCCTTGGATCTGGGCTGGGCTTAGCGATTTGCTTGACCAAAAGTATATGGCAGAGATGATGCTCTGGGACTTCCAAGGTTGTGTCATAAGATTGTAGCTTCTGCCCAGGCATCTTGGAATACTTGCTCTTAGAGCTCTCAGTTACCAAGTAAAAATCCTGACTGAGGATGCCATGTTGAAGGAAGCCCAAACTAGCCATGTGGAGTGGCTTGGCCAGCCTTAGCCTTTGGGAGTCATCCCAGTTTCGGCCCTAGATATGGGAGAGCAGAGGCCCCAGATTATGAGAAGAAGAGACAAGTCACTCCCCTCCTCACCCCCAAACTCATTTGGCCCTGTCCAAACTGCAGATTCATGGGCAAAATAAATGGGCAAGTGGTTAACACACTTGGCTGCTAACTGAAAGGTTGGAGGTTTGAATCAATCCAGAGGTGCCGAAAGACCTGGGAATCTTCCCAAAATCAGCCATTGAAAACCCTATGGATCACAATGGTCAGATCTGCAATCAGTCATGGAGATGGCACAGGACTGGGCAGTGTTTCATTCCACTGTGCACGGGGCAGCCATGAGTCAGGATTTGACTTGATGGCAGCTAACAACAACGTTGTTCTAAGACATTAAGTTTGGGGTTGTTTCTTACAGAGCAATAGAAGGATTGTTATTTGTCCCTGAGATTGCAAACTTCCTAGCGCAAGTAACTGTGAATACGGAAATTAATTTTTCTACTATGGCCTATAGGACTAGTCTATTTTATGGCCATTCAGAGTAAATGTAGCAAACCCAAAGTTTCTCCATTCCTAAAACTCAAAGTGAGTCAAAATCCTTAGCTTGTGGATGGTTAGGACTAAGCTCTTCTTTTTATATTCCTTAGGGATTTATCTTTGGAAGCAGGGATAAAAGAAGCAAGGCTTCCAGATGTAAATTTCTAATAAATATTTGAAATCTATTTTGGTAATTCTTCTATTCTCTGATCTGTTCCCTAATCTATTTAGACAAGTATTTTCCATGAAATTAATTGGTAGAACTACCAGTTAATAGCATAGCTCAGCACAGCTCGGCTTGTTAAAAAACCACTATCCCTATTAAATCGTCATCTTGTAAAACCACCCATTCGTACCTGTTGTTGTCACTTGCCACTGAGTGGATTCATACTCACAGAGACCCTATGTGTGCAGAGTAGAGCTGCTCCATAGGGTTTTCAAGGCCGTGGCCTTTTGGAAATGTATCACGAGACCTGTTTAATAAGGTGCTTCTGGGTGGGTTCAAACCAGGGGTAGATTACCCAAGAAGAAGGTAAGCACAGGCTTACTTGTGCTTACTTACTAATCTGTAGAGAACAATTTCACATTTTTTCACCTCACCAAAGTTTCTGTTTCTAAGTATGGTTGGCATCTGTCTCTCTCCCAACCCCACAGTACATTCCTACAGACTCAAAGCCTGTTTTCAAATTTACAGTCCCTGAAAGAGAGGTACCTTGCTTACTGGGTAATCTGCCACTGGTTCGAACTGCCCACCTTTCGACTGCTAGTAGAGCACTTAATGGTTTGTGCCACCCAGAGATTCCAAGTAAATTTATACAACCTTGAAAGTATAGGGAGCCCTGGTGGTATAGTGGTTAAGATCTTGGCTGTTAACCAAAAGGTTGGCAGTTGGAATCCACCAGTTGCTCCTTGGAAATGCTATGGGGCAGTTCTACTCTGTCCTATGGAGTCACTATGAGTCAGAATCAACTCGATGGCAATTGGTTTGGTTTGAAAATATGGGGGAATCAAGTCCTTGAAAGAGAATGGAACACCTTGATTGTCTTTAAAGGAAAATATCAGCTTCCTCTAAATTACCATATGAATAGCTCAAAGCTAAGGTTAGCCTTTCAGATGGGATGGGCCCCTCAAGCCTACAAAAAGTGGTGCTAATATTAAGGAGGGTGTACCCATCACCGTCAAGTCTATTTCAACTCATAGCCAGCCTGTATGACAGAGTAGAACTGCCTCATAGGGTTTCCAAGGCTGTAATCTTTACAGAAGTAGACTGCCACATCTTTCTCCCGAGGTGCGGCTGGTGGGTTCAAACTGCTGACCTTTCAGTTAGCAACCGAGTGCTTAACCACTGCACCACCAGGGCTCCTTAAGGAGAGTGTAATTGCTCATTTTCAGGGACCGAATGTTGATCATCACTTTTGAAACTGTCTTCGTCAATATCATTCAGCATTACAAATGTGAGGGAGAAATATGAGGAAATTCTAGAAAATGCCGGGAGTGATTTTGCAGCCTTGGGGCTGAATTGAAGAGCTTAACCCACTGATCTGTTACGAATGTTTAGGGAGCGCTAGAGCCAGTTCTCTAACCGCCCCACTGATCTGTTACGAATGTTTAGGGAGCGCTAGAGCCAGTTCTCTAACCGCCGAGGGTACTTCCGAGGGCCGTGCGAAGCAGCGTTATAGTCGCGCTTTCAATGGCGAGGCAAGAATTGCCTGAGCTCTTTCAGGCTACACCGCCAGTCTTCCAATGGCAAACTCATGTTTATGCCAGTCGGCTTGCCCCAGCATGGGGGCATGAATCGGAGTGGAAATCAATGGACTAGCATTTGGATGCAATTGCCCCAAATTATCAGACAGAAAAGAAGACCACTGTAATTCACCGGCATGGCATTTTTACCAACTGTTTTTCTAAGCATTAGTTTCGTGTGATGTGTTCAATTTTCGGGCCCCTTCTTGTCAGAATCTTTGCATAAACACCGTTATTACTACTGTTGTGTTTTTCTGTGGCTGAGCTGAAATGACTTGCATGATTCGATCCACCTTAACGCCCTCGTGGCCTTCAGGCAGTTGGTGACTCTTCGGGGACACAAGTGAAAGTCCTTTGATTCTTGAAAGACAAGGTAGATTTTCCCCAAGCTTCTCTAAATGTAAATCAGAGGAGCCACCTTGTCCAGGGGTTATATAGGCTAATCCACAATTTATATTCCCAAAGGGCTCAGACTAGGTGAGCTAGGAGTCGTGCTGACCCAGAACTTGGACTCAGAGTCAGAAGGACCTGGCCGTGAATCCTCGCTCTGCCTTATCATAGCTACTCAATCTTGGGTGAGTTTCTCTAAGCCTCCATTTCCTCACCTGTTTTGTAGTGTTTTTTCCCCCCATGTCCTTAATGTGACATGGCTCTCTCTCCGTGTTGTTAAAAATACAGATACGTCATCATTATGCAAGGCCAGATCAATCCAATTGTTTTTTTGCACCCGCCTCTTCCCTGGCTCTTATTCATTCTTATGATGCCATTCGCATCGTGATTGCAAATCTCACTCTGCGGAAAAGTGATTTTTAAAAAATACATCTCTCTTGCCCACATTAATCTGTGAGAATAGTCAGTGTAGGAAATATACCTTATTAAATTTTTTTTTTTATTCCTTCCTGTCCGCTTGATGCACTTCCAGCATAGAGCAAGTACCTGGGCTTAAAAAGCTAGACATTTGGAGCCAGGCAGACATAGATGCATTCTCCCATACAAGCTATGTGAACCTGGGCAGCTTACTGCTCACCTCTAAGGCTCAGTTTTCTCCATATCAAATGGGGGCAGGTGGGGGAGGGTGGCAGGGTGATTCTTAGTGTCCAGGGTTCCTGTGAGGATAAAATGGGCTGCTCTTAGTATCCTATTTGGCATGCAATAAGTGCTCAAAAACTGTACGTTCTTGTGAGTTGTTGTGATTATTTTGACATTTACTGTTTGTGGAAATGAATGGAGTGAGGGAAGGGAGGAAGGGAGAAAATTTGTCAGCCCTAATATGCGGAATTGAAAAGAAATTCACATCTTCCTGGTGGGTGAAAATAACTCGAAATTTACAAATTTAGTCTGGTCCCTGGAAAGAAAATATTTCCCTGGCAATACGATTTACATAATAAGTCAACTTGGATCTATTTGGGCTAAACTAAATTTTTATCTCCAGATTTATCCAACAATACCTGCAGGCATCCTGGAAAACAACTGGATTTGCGGCCAGGTATAAAAAAAAAAAAAAAAAAAAAGAATTTTTTTTTTTTTTTATTCAGGTCCTGAAGAATAATGGAAGTGGCCCTGCCTTTGCCATGCCTTTCTGATGAAGGTTGACAGATATTGTTGCCAGACTGCAAATGAAGATACAGGACACAGAGCAAAATTTAGATTTCAAGTACACAATTATTTTTAGTATAAGTATGTCCCAAATATTGCATGGAATATACTTACACTAAAAAATTATACTCTTCTGCTCCATTCTATCCTAAAATATTATTCGTTGTCTAGTTGAAGTCCAAATATCATGGGGATTCTGTATTTTTATTTGCTAACTGTCAACCATGTTTACAGAACAACCAGAGAAGAGCTCACTCTTCTCAGCAGACTTCGGACATGTCAAATTCTAGGAACATTGAGCAGTGAAGGTGGCACATAGCACCTTAAATCTGATTTAAAAGTAAAACAATAACTATTAGACAGATTTATGGCTTATTGCCAATAATGTTTGGATTTCTGGAGATTGCTGTTAAGCTTTATGGAAGATGTCTTCTTTTGAAAATGACATTTTAAATTAATGTGAAATTGCATTTTAATTTAATTCACAAGGAGTCACAAACAGGTGGGAGAATTATGTAACAATAATAGTGTTTGCAACAAATTGATTTCATCCTAAAGTTACATGAATATGTTATTACAGTTTGTTGTCATCGTGAAATGCACCATTTAGCCATAAAATACAGCATAAAAGATACCCCCCATGTTGAATCCCTTAATCTAGGTGTAATTGCTTAAGTACGTTAACTATATTGTCAACTGCGTGTTCTCAAATACCTTAACTACTAAAATATCTTATCTGTTCAAAAGTTACTGGGCACTCCTAAACAGCTTAGCTCACCAGTTTGTGCATGAGATTGACGTCTGCGATATATAAAGTAGGAACTCAACAGTGTTTGAGAACGCCACTGCATCACAATCTTGTTACCAAGCGAAGGTATGGAAACCTTGAAAAATGAGTAAGTTTAAAACATTGTAGAAGTTATTCTCTTAAGAATCAACCCTTATTCATCGAAGACAGCACTACTTTTTTGTTACTTAAAAACACTTTGGACTGGTTCACACACAAAAACAGATTTATTAATAACGTTAGCCATTTATCATGTTCAGTCTTTTTTCCCAGAAATGTTGCTTTTGGTACACTGAGAGTTCATTCATTTCAAATCTCTCCTTGGCAATTCTTTACTGAATATGTTCCATTTTATTTTCTGTTTTGCACAAAGCTGATAAATAACTGAGACCCAACGGGCTCAAACTGATTATATTTATGGCTAGAAACCAGACATCCAGTTAGCCCATCATGATTCCTATGTCAGCTACCCTTGACCTCACGTAAACTTGGGGAAACACACACACGCACACACGTGTGCGTGCGCGCGCACACACACACATACGCAAGCCTGATTTCTCTCCTAGATCATTTCTTTGAGTTTAGTGAGATTCTGTCTGCAGTCATTTCCCAAAATAGTTTTGGAAAACGCAGAATACTGCAGTGTTAATTATGCCCGCCACACCATGAGCTCAGGCGGGCTGGCTGTCTGTGGATGAGGATTTTGAAAGCTAAGGCGATGAAACGGGACAGATGTCTGTGCTTTCTGATGCCACTGTGGTTGGATGGCAGACACAAGTTACGGCTGTGGCAGCCTGCAGTTTTCCAACTTCTGCTCAGTAGACTCTCATTATGTCTGATCAACACTGACTGATGGGTAATAAACGTCAGGATTAACCCATTGCTGTCAAGCCGATTCTGACTCATAGTAACCCTATAGGACAGAGTAGAACAGCCCCATGGGGTTTCTGAGGTTGTAAGGCTTTATGAAAGCAGACTGCCACATCTTTCTCCTGCAACATCAGGATTACTCCCTTCCATCTAAGGCTTCCAGGAGTCCTGGAAGCGCAGTAGTTAAGGCGCTTGGCTACTAACCGAAAGGTCAGTGGTTTGAACCAGCAGTCACTCCTCAGGAGAAAGATGTGGCAGTCTGCTTCTGTAAAGATTTACAGCCTTGGAAACCCTATGGGGCAGTTCTACTCTGTCCTATAGGGTCACTATGAATTGGAATGGACTTGATGGCAATGGGTTTATCTAAGCCTTGGCAAGAAGAATGCAGTGTAAAATATCTTACCTGTTCACAAATTACTGGGCACCCAGGGAATATTGCCTAGTCTCGTTTTGTAACCTCTGTGACAAACTGACCTACAGTCTCATCTTTGTTTAACGTAGCCAGATAAAGTCGCTGGCGCAGTGTGGAGCATAGCTTTAGCCCGTGTTCTTTCTCTTGATTAAGATTCTCAGTCTGTTGGCAGGTACTTTTTTGGCAGCTAAGTGTATGCTGTGATTTGAGGGAGAAACCCATTGCTGTCGAGTCAATTCCAACTCATAGCAACCCTATAGAACAGAGTAGAACTGCCCCATAGGGTTTCCAAGGCTGTAAATCTTTATGGAAGCAGACTGCCACTTCTTTCTCCCACAGAGCGGCTGGTGGTTTTGAACTGCCGACCTTTCAGTTAGCAGCCATGCGCTTAACAACTGCACCACCAAGGCTCCTCTGATTTGAGGGAGAGTAGGTAATAATTGCTTTAACTAGCATCAGCTGATCTAAGCTATTGTGTGCCAACAGCCATTCTAAGAACTTTCAGCCTCTCAAGCACACTATGAAATAAAAAATAGATATGATTATTTTGCAGATGGTAAAAGAAGCGCAGAAAGGCTAAGTAATATGCCAGAGACCACACCGCTAGTAAATGGCAGAACATTCAGACTGGAACTCAGACTTAAACGCTCACACCTCACAGCCTCTCCCAGGGACACACCTCTTCAATGCAAGGGATGTACATTGAATTGCTAAGTGCTAAGATTCTCTCATTTTTCCTATAGGTTAAGGCAGAAATGATAAGCAGGCTTCATTTTGTGTGCCAAATCCAAATACCTGCCCTGACTGCCTGAAGTGTTAAGAAGGACTCTAAAGTCCTGTCTGGCTTCAAAAGGAGAGAGTCCCATGATCAATTAGAAACGTCTGTCTGCAGTGAGTAGGAGAGACGTATCCTGGTATGTGCATCCCTGGTTTCAAGCATTGGAATCTCTGGCAAAATGCAAACTTTAGCTCTGTGGATGGATACACATTCAGCAGCCGTTGATGCTTAGACGAGAGTTAATTTAGAAAGCAAGGCTTGGAGCAGTTGGGATGGAGGACAGGTAAGTTTTGAGGCAGTATGGGTACTGATCCATGGCAGCCTTGCATCCTGGGAATGAGGAAAGCACAGTAGAAGAAAGAAACAGAGGGCAAACTGCAGCTGCACTAGAAACAAACCCCCCGCATCCTAATTTTGCTCAGGGTAGCTTCTCTTGTGATTGCTATTATGGTTTTGAGTATATTAATAGCAATATTTATCACAGTGAGTATGCCACTCTGGCAGGCACTATGCTTGCCTCTTTGGGCAAGTCACCATTTCAGTCAAGTTTAGAGCAGCCTTATTAGCTGCACAACAGAACGAAATTCTGCCCAGTGCTGTGCCATCTTCATGATCTATTGTGGGTGGAACCATTGCGATCCATAGGGTTTTCATTGACTGATTTTTGGAAGAAGATTGCCAGACCTCTCTTCCTAGTCTCTTAGTCTGGAAGCTCTGCTGAAACTTGCTCAGCAACATAGCAACACACAAGCCTCCACTGACAGACATGTGGTGGCTGGGCTTGAGGTACATTGGTTGGGAATCGAACCTGGGTCTCCTGGTAGGTATTGTTATTCCCTTTGCAGACACGGGACAGAGGGTAACTGAGGTTTCCATGTCATATTGGCAAAGCTGGAATTTAGATCAGATCTCTACCGCTAGTACCTACATTTTTTTCACAGCTCCTCTCTACCTGAAAATCATTTTCTAGGAGGGGTTGTATCATTCGTGGCACCCTTGCAGCCAAGACTTCAGATAGAAGGTGCAAGCTTGGGATATGCCTCCCCGCCCTGTTTCATCTCCAAGCACGCATTGGCCCCAAAGCAAAGTGTGAGGTGGGGGGAGAGAAAGAAAGAAGGAAAGTGGCATAAGCGTGTGATATGGTTTAAAACCATAATGGAAAATATCGTTTCCTTGGTTAATACAATGTCCTATACCTTCTGGCGTGTGCTTTGAACTGCTTTTAATTATCTCCAGTTGGATGGAGAAAAGGTAACGGGGGCCTGATAATGGTCATGAAGGGACTATTGGAATTTTATTTCCGTGGGGGAAGGCAGCAATGGTTTGCCAGGGAAGCAAGGCCTTTCAAAGTTGAGGACACTTCCCAGTGCCACACAGTGTAAATCACAGTGCAAACTATGCGATTATCCCCTGCAGAGGAATCGAGTGTGGCTTTATGGGATTCTTCACCAAGCACTTAGGAATAATCTGATATAAAACAGCAGGGGTGGAGAGTAATGACAACTTCAAATTAGTTTAATGAATGTTTACATTTTAAAAAAAAGGCTTTTCTGCAAACCTGAAAATAGCAAGTGACAGCTTCCTTCCTGATTTCCCCTGCAAAGGTACCTCCTGGGTTTTCGGCCAGAGGAGAAAGGTGGCCGGACTTAACTCCTTCAGCCCCGGCACACAACAGGCTCCTCCTTTGTTGGGGGGTTTGAACAGTCTCTTGAACAGCGCTGCACAGTATTTCCCTTATAAACCTCAAATCGGCATTGGGGGAACATCTGTTTTAAGTCAACTTCGACTCAATCCAGGAAAAAATAAATTTCTGGCTCTCCACCTGCTCCAAAGGTCAATTACCCACCCAAATCAGTCAGAGAGAGCTGATGGGCTGCAGATGCCGAGGATATTTTTAGCTGGATTTTGGCAGGTAGGCTGCTTGTTGAATGCAACAGAGAAGGGGGAGTTGGGGTGGCCGATAAACCATTATACTGTTTTAAACATGGTGTACCGCCAAAGCCCCAGCCAAATCTGCACAGCGCTTCTGGGCTATTTCCCTGCTTCTGATGAAGAAGGATTCATTTTGGCAAGGGGAGGGGAGAAGGAAACGTTCACATTGTTTGCATTTATGCAGAGTGGACCTCAAGGTATTTTGGACAAGAAACAACATTTGCGTTTCAGATACAGTTACCCAGCCCCAGCTGCCTCTGCTTTTTATAACACTGCTCTCAAAGCGACCTTATTTTTTGTTCCGAAACCTGGATATTTCCCAGTGTGTGTATCTTGGCCCTCTCACATCACATCAGCCTGAATTCTGTCCATTGATTGCCAACCTTGATATGGAATGTTAGTCAAAGTTTTGTAAGTTTACTTGGTCTCGGCTACAGCAGGAACAGTAACAAGACAAAAGCCTCTCAGAAATGTCTGGAAAAGCAGGTGGAGAATTCCAAGAATTGATTTAGAAGCAGGCCTAGGTCTACTTTGGCCTTTAAACCATCGCTAGAAAAATCGAATCTTGCCCACTAGGGTGGTGTTTTTTCTTTCTTTCCTTGACTGGCATGCCAGCACCTCAAAAAACCTCTGAAAAAAATCCAGAGGCCTTCAAGATCCAGAAGAAAAGAATAAAAATAGCTGTCTGATAGAGCAGACTTCCATTTCTCTGGGATCTAAGGAGGCGGGAAGCCTAAAGAGCCGGATGATCGTTCTGGCTTCACCTGCTGAAATCAGTTTTTAAATAGGGTTTGCAAAGACCTGAGACTATACAGAAGTGAACCAATGGCAGTTTTCAGTACCCTGAATGTTGGATAAATCAGAATCCAGGGTTCTCCTACAGATTACCATAGCTGGGTGTTGGAGGACAAGGCGCCAAATATTTGTGTACTTTAGAAGTGTCAGAACTGGGCAATATTTTCTAGTTCTCAGCGAGGCACTACAAGATGTCTAGTGTTTGTGCGAAGGATCTTCATAATCCTTCTAACTGATAAGAGGGGTGGCTGTGCTTGAGGTCCATTAACCAGGAATCGAAGCCGGTCTACCATGTGGAAGGTGAGAATTCTAGCACTGAACCAACACTGCCTTCCAAAACAATCTTTTGTAGTAGATATTATTCCTGTTTTACAGATGAGAACACTGAGTCACCAAACTCCACCATGCTATAACCTTTCTGTCAACAGCTATAGCTTGTAACTACTGCGCCACCAGGGCCTCCACAGCACACCACAAGTACTCAGCAAATGGTCCTTGACTGAAGTGGATGAATGTGGTCCTGACTTAATGTTGCAAGTCATCTGCAAATGAAAAGCTCTTCCTCTTCCATTTTACTATTTCCCAAGGAAACCAGCCTCATCAGATAACCTCACCTGGGATTACCTGCCATCCAGGCAAAGGACGTTAAGTAAGCCAGTAAATAATTAGCCTTGAGACAGGAACCTACACAAACGCAGAGTTTACGGATTTTCTAATTGACCTTTCTGCCTTTGCATTGGCCACGGTCAGGCTTTGGCCCTTTAGCTGAGTGTGCAAGCTCCCAGGGAAGGTCAGGGAGGTTGGCAGTGGAAGATCCCTAACCTACTAATGTTAACTAAGGAGGGACCATTGGGGGAATGACTCTGTAATCCTTATAAAAATAGTAGCAAGAGTAACCACTGACATTTATGAAATGCCTAGGAGTGCCAGGTCGGGGCCAAGTGCTTCACATACCTTAGCTCACTAGAAGCTTATAACCATCTTCGGGGTGAAGACAATGATGTCCCCACATTTTCATGTTCTGTATTATTTTCTTAGGGCTGCCATAACAAAATTAATTGGACAGCTTAGAAGAACAAAAATGTGTTGTCCCACAGTTCTGGAAGCTAGAAGTCCAAATCAGAGTATCAGTCGTGTTCGGTAGTTCAGGCGTTCCTTGGCTTGAAGCTGCAGCGTCACATGGCATCCTTTCTCTCTGTGTCTCTGTTTTAGGACTTAACCCTTCTCCAGTACGACCTCATGGTAACTGATGACATCTTCAAAGACCCTATTGCCAAACAGGGTCACATTCACCAGTACAGGGGTTAAGACTCCAACAGATCTTTTGGGGGAATACAATTCAATCCGTAACAACGTCTATCTGAGGTACTACAGAATAAGTAGCAAAGTCAGGACTTCAGCAAAGTCCCATGTTCCTGAGTGTAGCTAGCTTCCCCATCCCCTCCTCCTGAAGGCAGAGGCATAAAGTTACAGGCCTCACATGGTCTTCAGAAAGCATTTCACGCACAGGAAGCTCTAGAGAAAAGAGCTAGGGGATGATTTTGACAAGTGGTTCTTTGGGGCAGATGCCCACATATAACCAATTCCCATCCATGGATTTCACAGTTGTTTTAGTCGGCTGCGTTAAGACCCGCATCTGTCTTGGTGTGTGCCTGCAAAGCAGTTATTCATAAATATTACAACTTGACTTGGTAGGTTTCAGAGTGAGTCACTTTACCAGTAAAGTGCAGAGCAGATAAGCTACCCAGAAAGAAATGGTGCCATTACTCCCTATGGAGGGCAGTGGTTTGCCTTCCTTGCAGGAGACCTGGGCTCAATTCCCAGCCAGGGCACCTCAAGCGCAGCCACCTCCCATCTGTCAGTGGAGGCTTGCTTGTTGCTATGATGCTGAACAGATTTCAGCAGAACTTCCAGACTAAGACAGACTAGGAAGAAAGGCTTGACAATCCAAAATTCAACCACTGAAAAGCCTATGGATCACAATAGCCCAATTCCATTTGCGCATGGGGTCACCATGCGCCAGGGGCCAACTCAATGGCAGCTAACAGCAACCCCCTATGGTGTTACAGCCACTGCTGGGAAAGGTGAGGTACCTGCTCTGAACTTGGTGAAAGGGAATGAAGCTCCGTTTCCCGATGACCTAGAATAAGGTAAAATAAAGAAACCTCCAGCATGTAGCACCTACCTGATCCTGAGTATGATGAATGCCGTTTGGAGCTGCCAGTTCTTTTACGCACTCAGCGAAGGCGTACACTTCGCATTAATCACCACGGAGCAAACACAGGCTTCCAGCAAAAGAGCCAAATGATTGGGAACAAATTCAAAACAGCTTTATTTCATTGACAGACAGGACCTTTTTGTTAAACTCTGGTTTAAAAACCTTTTACATCTCTGCCTCGTTCACACGTTACTGTAGTCATTCATATTTATATAAACCTAGGAACTTAGAGCCAGCTTATTTATCACAACCTATTGGCAGGAAAAGGGCCCCGTAAAAAAGAATCTTTATTTGAAATTATTTTAAGCTGTTAAACAGTGCTAATGGGATTTACTCTGTTATCAACCATTATTGAAGTAAATGGTCTTCTGAACTGAAAGAAAACTTCTAAATATCAATGTACAAATAGAAAACTGCAGTTAATTAAATGAGGCAGTGTGTGGTCAGCAAAGATAGCCAACGTCTGTGCTGTTAGGAAAAACCAAGAAACTGGGACATGTCTGGGTCGACCTGTGTTTTGATAAGCGGTGCTAGCTAAAAAAAAATTGGTTACTCTTAAAAACCAAAAACCAGTTGCTTTTGAGTCTGTTCGGACTCATGGCGACCCCATGTGTGTCAAAGTAGAACTGTGCTCCATTGGGTTTTCAATGGCTGGTTTTTCATAAGTAGATTACCAGGCCTTTCTTGTGAGGTGCCTCTGAATGGACCCAAACCTCCAACTTTCTGGTTACAGGCAAGCGCGTTAATCCTTTACACCACCCCGGGATTTCTAGTTAGTCTGGGGTAACAGCCATATATAAACTAACTTAGGCCCAAATCACCAGACTGATTGATTGAAAAGCTTCTTGTTTCAGCTTTTGTTGTTTCTTTTTTTTCCTAAATGACCAAAATTTACCCAAACCTTTGTGCCACATTATCCAAGGTATTACTGATGGATCTAGAAGTAGTATTCAAGCATCTGGAAGTATCTTGGACATTCTCCCATGAAAAAGAATCTAGGTCCTGGTCGAAGGTAAATGCAACACGTTCCTGATCTCTTTTGATTGTCTCCTAAAGAATTCCCTTTCCAAGATTGACCAAGTTGGTCACCAGAGAGAAAAGTTAAGCTCTCTTGTTAACATCATGGCAGGAGGGATCAGCTGCAAGTGCTCAGTGCTGATAACATTCATAAATGTTGAAACCAACACCTGCTCAGGGAGAGCACCATGCTCTGATTTATTCTCAGGAATGTATCTGACAGTCAGACAACAACTGGGAAGAGTCCTAAATTGGCATAACTTCTGATAAGTGAGCTGTGCTTGTAAAGTATTTTCCAACCAAAAAGTCCCCTTGGTTCTCTCTGGAAATGGCATATCCACCCAAATGCTTTTTAATATATAAATTATGGACTGCTAGGATTTTTATACTTACCTCCAGTAGAAAATGTTCATAATCTGGAAGGGTGGAGCTTGTGTCCTCAATCATTGTTGTGACCCCTATAAACACAGATGGGCCAAGCAGATAGGTTTGGACTAGTGCAGTAGTAAGGCCGCTGCTCTGGAGCAAGGAAGAGGCCCAAACATTCAAGTCATAATAAAAAAAGCAAAATATTTCACCAATCCACGGGGCTGGCTCATTACTTTACTCAACAGTGCAACATTCAAATCGGCAATTCAAATTAATCATTTAATAAACCTTTTTAAAGTTTGATTTGTTTCTTTAAAACATCACAAGTTTTTCTTATCCTGTTTAACTGGTGATTCTATATTGATCAGGGTAATCATACTCGCCATAGGAACTTTTTCAACTAGCATCCTTACTCGGCATGAAAATGTTTGACAATGTACCTACAGGGCAAGATATCCCTTACTATCCTGTCCTGTCCACCACCCACCGTGGGACTCACAGAGTGTAGGGAGTGTTCTACTGATGGGTATATCCCACAAGTGGATGTATGGAGGCACCATAAAAGGTTGAAAACCACTGGTCCTTGCTTTTTATGGTCCCCACTAATTCCACAGACTGTCAAATACCCATACATTCCTAAGCTAATAGCTTTTAATCAAATGTATGATTGCTCTACCCTGAGTACTCACATTGTACTCGTGCCCTAAGTTGTTCTTAGCTGCTGTCAGTTGGCTACTGACTCATGGAGAACCCATACACAATGACCCTTTCTTCTTAATTTGGGAAAAAACATATTTTTGGGTTTCGGAGTTGGTGCACTTGTTAAAGGAAGCCCAAAAACCATTTGAGGGAGTATAAAATACAGAAGAGGGCATTTATTTCTTTCCCCCCAGGGCCCTGTTATCCAAAGGTTTCCACCAGTTACCAAAATCAAGTTTCATTTTGTTTTCTCTCTAGTCTGAAATCTGGGGTTTTTATTGCTTCGACTCTCGTGGTCTATTCTAAGCAAGCGTTTCAGATCCTTGAAGTCCTGAGAAAGGCCTCGCTGGCTCCTGGCCAGCCTCTGTCCGGCTGTAGGCTCGGGCTTGTGTTCAGGAACTCTCCGTTGGTTTCCCCAAACCACTCTTGGGCCTTCTTGGCCTCTAGCCGCAAGTTTCCCTTCCCGTTGTAAACGTAGATCTTTAAGTGGGTCCCTTGATTACTTCAAGTAATTGATCGCTTGGCCTAAAATCCCGTGGTTCCGTTTCGGGGGTGAGAGCTAAACCAGGTGAGCTGTGGGAGGTCCGTCTCTCTGAAGACAGTAGTCCGTGGCAGCGCAACCAGATCCATGTCAGCACGCCAAATGGTCTCGCTGGGTGGTAGGGTGGCCAAGCCTGGACTTGGAGAGGCAGAGATGGGGGGACTCATTGGTGCATTTACTCACGTGTTCATTCATTCACTCGTTCACTCCTTCATTCTTTTAATTCAGATATTCCCAATGGGTCACATTTCCTGCAAAGTAATTCTGCCTCTGGTAGACACAAGGCCTGTGTGTACATGTGGGGCCATTTCATTGGTATGTACCTTAACCCGTTGCTGTCAAGTCGATTCCAACTGCTAGTGACCCTCTAGGACATAGCAGAACTGCCCCATAGGGTTTCCAAGGCTGAAATCTTTACAGAAGCAGATTGCCACATCTTTCTCCAGCAGAGCAGCTGGTGACTGCTTAAGCAGCTGAGTGCTTAACCTCTGTGCCACTAGGGCTCCTTGGTGTATACCTCAGTGCTACTATATTGCAATATAGGTTTCAGGGTTCAGGCAGGGAACCCTGGAAGGGACTCCTTTCTGTGTGGAGAAAACCCATACCATTCACCTGAATCTTATTAAGTCAGAATCTGCAATAATTTTGACATGATTTTCTTTCTGAATTTGAACTTTTTCTTATTTATTAAAGTGCTTTACAAACAATAAGTAAGAAAAAAAAAGTTGCCGTCTAGTTGATTCCAACTCATGGCAACTCCATGTGTGTCAGAGTAGAGCTGTGCTCCACAGAGTTTTCAATGGCTGCTTTTTCTGAAGTAGATAGCCAGGCCTTTCTTCCAAGGCACCTCTGCGTGGACTCGAGCTCCAACCTTTCAGCTAGCAACTGAGCACATTAACCGTTTGCACTCTCCAGGGACTCCCTTACAGATATTAATATTGGAGGTGTGATTATTAATGATAAAATTCAATATCCTTGTTCATTATCATCATCATAGTTGGCAATAGTAGGCTCCCCTTTCCTCTTGTCTTCCAACGATTCTTTGAGTCTGCTTGTGTATTTATCTTACAGCATAATCCTGGTAGTTCGTATATGCTGAGTCTTTGATATCGTATTTCCAAATGCATGTGTTAAGAAGCAGAATATGTGTAGTTGGTTTCTGACACGAATTTAGACCGAGATGACAAGAAGTTTAGATGCCACTTCCAGCTAAGGCTAAGCCAGTACACAGCTTGGGATGGTGGTTGTCTCTAACCCAGCATAAGACTCATACAAACAACCCCCTCTACCACCACCACTTTTAAAATCCATCTCTCTTAAGCTTTGTAATGAAAAACGAAAAACAAAAACTTGGAGAGGTTTTTTTTTTTTGATCGATCACAGAAAGGACAGGCAGACAATCAGGAATGTCTCCCCTTTTGTACTGCAGGTAATTGCCCAGCAGAAGGAGAGCTGGTGGCCCAATTGTTAAGTGCTTGGCTGCTGACCAAAAAGTTGGCGGCTCAAACCCACCCAGCCACTCTTATTGAGAAAGACCTGACGATCTGCGTCCATAAAGATTACAGCCAAGGAAACCCTATGGGGCAGTTCTACTCTGTAACATGGGGGTCACTGTGAGTCCAAATTGACTTGATAGTGCCCAACAACATCGCTGTTTTTTAGTTGAAATACATATATATATGAGTGTTCATCCATACCCATGTCTAGGATATGCACGATCTTCAATGAGAATTACAGAATCTGTGTACTCATTTTTTTTTGGGGGGGGCCTAGAAATCCTCATTATAGTACTCAAAGAGCTTGCCATTGATTCTTTAGAATACAGTAGTTATTAGCTACTATTATGGAATTATTATATAGATCTATCAACTTACGTGTAGATTTGAGTTAGTTTCTCTTAGAGACAATCAATTAAAAAAAAAAAAAAAACAAGCAAAAAACCCAGCTGCCGTCGAATCGATTGATTCATGGTGACCCCACGTGTTTTACAGAGTAGAACTGTTCCATAGGGTTTTCTTATCTGTAATCTTTACAGAGGCAAATCACCAGGCCTTTCTTCCTCAGCAGCTAGGTGGATTTAAACCGTCAACCTTTCAGTTAGTAGTCAGGCATGCAAATGCAAACCATTTGCACCGGCCAGGGCCTTTAGAGTCAATCACAGATTGTTTAAGATCAGTGTGGCAGAAACTTCCATTTGTCCTTAAACATCTTTTCTCCCTTTGTTATTTACTAATGCAACCCCTAATTTTTAACAGCCTGGGAAAAGGTTGCATTTCCCTACCTCCCTTGCTCAGAAAGTAGAGCTAAGTAGCTTTCAAGGTTTTTGATTTTGATTTTTAGCTGCAGAGCTTTTTCTTTGAAACAAAATGTTTTGTCCAAATCTAACATAGACAGCAGATATGAGTGAAGGGCCTTGTTTTAGATGGGGAGCTTTAACCCTCCTGTCTCAGTCATCTAGTGCTGCTATAACAGAAATACCACAAATGGATGGCTTTAACAAAGAGAAGTTTATTTCCTCACAGTAAAGTGGGCTAAAAGTTCAAATTCAGTGTGTTAGCTCCAGGGTAAGGCTTTCTCTTTCTGTCGGCCTTCTCATCAATCTTCCCCCAGACTAGGAGCTTCTCTGTACAGGGACCCTGGCTCCAAAGGACACACTCTTCTCCAGGCACTGCTTTCTTGTGGTTATGAGGTCCCCCAGTCTCTTCTTGCTTCCCTTTCCTTTTATCGCTTGTGAGATAAAAGGTGGTGCAGGCCACACCCCAGGGAAACTCCCTGTACATTGGATCAGGGATGTGACCTTAGTAAAGGTGTTAAAATCCCACCCTAATCCTCTTTAACATAAAATTACAATCACAAAATGGAGGACAACCACACAATACTGGGAATCCTGGCCCAGCCAAGTTGATACACACATTTTTGGGGGAACATAATTCAATCCATGACGCCTCCCAACTTACACTAATTTGGATTCCTCTCCATCCTTCAGCGACCTCAAATACTCCAGAGAACTCACTATGAAAAAAATCATTATTTAAGTCATTACTTTTTGCAATTCACTATAACACTGTTTCTCAAAATATAGTTCCTGACTCACTTCAGAGATCGTACCCAACTGTATTAGAATCTCTGGGGGTGTGTCCCAGGAATCTACATTGCTGTCAACAATCCCAGGTCATTCTTCTTCACCCTGAGTTTTGAGAAACATTGAACAGTAGAGTTATTAGTTGCAAATACATCTTTTGTTCATTATAAAAATAATACATGTAGATTCGAGATATTACCAGATAGTTGCATAGGAGGAAAAAATCACTTATACTTCTACCACCTGACCTAAAAACATTTAGGACTTTGAAGTACTTCCTTTCAGTCTCTTTTTTTTTTTTCTTATAACTAAGCTTTTATTTATAGGGTAATTGCAAGCACCATTTACATACAACTTTGAAGTCTGTTTCTTTCTATTACAACTGTATCAAAAGCTGCATTAAGTTAGTCTTCATAATCATGTTCTTTCTTGTTGCTTTGGTCTGTAAATCCCATTGCCGTCGATTCCGACTCATAGCAAAACAGCAGGCTTTAATTTAGTTAAATTTGGCTGTAATGTTGGATAATGTATGGAGTTCCCACTTTTCAATATCATGAATAACATAGTTATGAAAGTGTCTTTCTTTCTATAGGTGAAACTATTTTTTTTGAAAATGTTTCTTCAAAGTTGAATCCTTAGTCAAAAGATTTCAACCACTGATGTATTACTGAGATTATTAAATGGCAATATGTGTGTGTGTGTGCATATATATACACATATATGGCATAATTTTCTCAAAGGAATATTATTAAGCACATCTCCGCTTCGTATGGGGGGACAAGGTGTCAAATTTGTGGGTTACTTATGACCACACGTAGTATTATGTTTTGCTCCCTTTACAGAATTCTAAGTGAAAGAATCACTTTTTCCTAGTAACTGGGTGACTTGATTACTGGCAATCTAGTGAGCCTTCTTGGAAACGCAGAAATGTAGCCTTTTTACCCTAATTCATAAAATGTTCGTTCTCATCCCTTTCCTGCGTCGGAATTCCATGAAGCTATTGCAAATCTCTGAGAGAATCAAAGTACTATCTCTTTCAGAGAATTCAGAAGGCTGCCCCTGGTCCATTTGCTGTCCAGCCTACTGTCTAGCTGCCCCCATCGTCCTGGAGCTGCCTGAGCTGCCTCTGCATCTTGCACCGTCCTCCGGACCCAAACCTGCCTACGCTTCTCCTTGACTCTCAGTCACACCGATTCTGTCTGTATCTACCACAAGTGAGCATGGGAAGAGCACAAACTTCAGAGTCACACAGATTTGAATTAATTCTTAGCTTCACCACCTATTTGTTGTGTGCCTATGGTCAAGGTATTTTTAACCTCTGCTTATTTCAATTTCTCTATCAGCAAAATGGGCGTAAAAATACCTGTAATTCGAGATTATTATGAAAATGAAATGATTTAACATATGCAAATAATGACAATAGTAAGAACAGCAATGATAAAAACATGTATTAATGGCTTCTTATGTGGCAACCTCTGTGCTTATCGCTTTGCACTTATTAACCAGTTTCATCCTCACCATTGCCCTAAAAGTAATATTGTTATTTCCATTTTGCAGATGAGGTCTAAAGAGGTGAAGTATTGAGTTGAACCATATAAAACGGCCATTTTTTTAAGTAAAAATGGTCGTATGGAAGTGGTTAAGAGCTCAGCTACTAACCAAAAGGGCGGCAGTTCAAATCCACTAGCCGCTCCTTGGAAACCCTATGGGATGGTTCTACTCTATCCTATAGGGTCATTATCAGTCAGAATTGAATCAATGGCGACAGGTTTGGTGTTTTTTTTTTTAATCATCCATTTCAAGGAGCCCTGGTGGCACTGTGGTTTAGCACTCGGCTGCTAACCAAAAGGTTAGCAGTTCAAATCCACCAGCCACTCCGAGGGAGAAAGACCTGGAGATCTGTTCATGGAAAGATTTCAGGCTAGGAAGCCCTATGGGGCAGTTCTGCCCTGTCCTATGGGATCCCTGTGAGGCGGAATTGACTCGATGGCACATAACAACAAACAGCATCATCCATTTCATATGGTTCAACCTATTCATTTGCCTAGGTCTCATAGCTAAAAGGAGCCCTGGTGGCACAGTGGTTAAGAGCTCAGCTGCTAATCAAAAGGTTGGCAATTTGAATCCACCAGCTGCTCCTTGGAAACCCTATGGGGCAGTTCTCCTCTGTCCTGTAGGGTCACTATAAGTCTAAATCAACTCAACAGCAATGGGTCATAGCTAAAAGGTAGCATAATCAGGATTTTAACTTACTACTGTCCAATACCTACGCCCATGGCTTTCAGTATTAAACTGAACTCTAAAGTACTTGGTCCTGTGCCTGGCATAAATCAGCAACATAAAAACTGTTAATTTCTTTCCTGTTCTTTTTGCCACTTTTGCCTACCATTAATTAAGATGAGCCAAAGTCATAAGATCAAACAGGACCCCTGCATTTTGACAAACTTCTAAATTCTAAATTTCAAAGGGAACTGGGTATCCAGAGAAAGACACAAAGAGGAGGATTGCAGTGATGCCCCAACAATGTGTGGATTTAAAAAAATACGCACATGACAGAGACCTGATTTGAATGGTATTTCGGAGTGGAAGCTAAGTAGAAGCTGAAAATGGCCTTTTAAAATACAGAACATAAGGATGCAATTCACAGAGACGGCTAAACTGTAAACATGCAGCTGTGGGGTTTGTGAGGCTCAACGATTACATACCGACAGCATACAAATTGTCAAGTACTTAAAGTTCCATTGTTGCTGAAAGGGCCTCACCCAATGTCCTTAAATGGTCCCTTTTTTTTTTTTTTTTAACGATAGGATTTATACTTCTCATAGCATATAAAGAAATATTAACAAGAATCACCTGTTATAGATAAAAAAATATTTTTCCCAAATTCTTTTGTTTTATGATCATTTTTCAAGAGGGTTCTTCAAACTATAGACTCAAGATTAAAGTCTGTACTCTTCTAAACTCCTGCACTTCCACCCATCTGTCAGTTCGTCATTCCGCGGTGGCTTGCCTGTTACTGTGATGCTGGAATCTATGCCACTGATACTCACATACCAACAGAGTCCCCTGTGGTGGACAGGTGTCAGCAGAGCTTCCAGACCAAGACAGACTAGGAAGGAAGACCTGGCGATCTTCCAAAAATTAGCCAATGAAAACCCTATGGATCACAATAGTACGTTGTTTGATATAGTGCTAGGTGAGCTCCCTAGGTAGGAAGGCACTGAAAATACACAGTGTCCAAAACAATGAACTCAAGCATACTACTGTTGGCGAAGATGCATGTGTGACCAGCCAATGTTTCATTCTGTTGTACCTGGAGTTGCCATGAGTTGGAGCAGACCTACCTCAACTAACAACAAAGTTCATGCAAAGAAGCCCTGGGCAGGATGTCACAAGTCTCCCCATCCTTCTTGAGAGCTCTTATGGACATCTAGGAGGTTGTCTTCCAGCACCTACCTCCCTCTCCTGGACACTCTATTCCTGATTGCTCTCTGCAAGGCTTCCTAGGGAGGTGCCATTTATATCTGGCCTCACTTACCTGAATTCTATTGATTTGTCCAAGGTTAGGTACCTGCTGCAAGCTGGACCAGGAAGAGTTCCCTCCCAAGTTTTTTTAATAAGAGAGTTACAGCCTCATTCCACTGGCAGAAACTCTAGGATATAAAACCTGGGAGCTGTCAGCCTTTCAAGTTTGCCACAATGTGGAACAAGCTTGTGTATTAGAGACAGACCACATCAGAAATTCCAACAGACAAATCCCTGTGTTCTAGTATTCTCCTTAGTTTTGCTACTTCCCTGAACTTTTCATGGATTGGTTACTCAACTATTCCTTGAATTCCCTGAGTCAACAAATTCCCCTTTGGTCTAGGCTTAGTTTAATTTGCCTTTTTTCACTTGCAAGCCAACTCACCAACTCCCTTTAATAAAATTTTTTTTTTTTTTTGCAAAGGAACTCTTCTATTAGGTATATGCCAATGAAAAAGATTTTTACATCTGCAATACACACACACACACACAAGCACACACGTGTGCACATGCTTCATTTCTTGCTCATAGATTTGAACACAATTTTTATGTCATAAGGAGTCCCTGAGTAGTACAAACAGTTAATGTGCTCAACTGCTAACTGAAAGGGTGGCATTCTAGTCCACCCAGAGGTGCCTTGGAAGAAAGGCCTGGTGATCTACTTCTGAAAAATCAGCCACTGAAAACCCTATGGAGCACAGTTCTGCTCTGACACACACAGGATAACCATGAATTGGAATCAGTTCAATGGCAGTTGGTGGCGGTGGTGGTTATATCATAGAAGTTTTCTTGATAGTGTTCCCAGGGGTCGTTGTTTTTATCCCCCCATCTGGGATCAGAAACTTAAGGCTGAGAGGGATGCTAACTGGGACTAGCCCAGTTTTCCAGCTTTAAGTTGACTGTCATCATAAATTCACCTGCTTTCTTCACTCATCTCCATGATCGTGTGATGTTGTGGAGCAGACCTTGTACTTTGGGGTCAGACATTCCCAATTCCATCACCTGCTGGCTGTGGGATCCTGGACAAGAACCTTAATCTCTCTGAGCTTCAGTTTCCTCACTGATCAAGGCTGTTCTCACTTCATTGTATTTCAATGGGCCCTGTATCAGTAGACTGAGATTCTCAGACACCCAGGGCCAGGACTAACCAGTAGATCAAGCCACAGGAATTTAGACCATGCCAAGTATGGACTATGCAAAGGCCTTGCATAAGTAGTGGGGCCTCTGGGTCTCACGCTAGCTTCTCTTGTCGTCTGGCTGCCTCTGGTCTATGGCAGAAGCCTGGCTTTGCTTGAGTGACAAAGCAGATTGTTTCCTCCCCCTTCTGTGGGCTAGGACCCCTTTCTCTACCCTAGTTTCACTCTGATTGGCGAGTTCACTCAGACTGAAACCTTAGCAAAACCTCAAGGTTTGGCCTAACTGCAATGGGTGGTTGATATCAGATTCATACCCCAGAACCAGAAGAACACTCGTGAGAAATTCTGTAGGCACAGGAGTGTGGTTTATGTCAAAATCAGTCTGGTGGAATGAAGCCAATCAATGCCAAGTGGAAATATAGCATCATCAACTAGTACCCTCAGGCCTTGGAAGCTCTTAACTCAGTGCCAGCTAGCGGATTAAGCACTGGAGAGGTTGTGACAAATCTTCAGAAACAATATTAAAGACAATCAAAAACAATATTAAAGTATCAGAAAATGGAGGCAGGGGAGTAGAGGAAGAAAGCCCGGACTTGAAAGTCAGATGGACTTCTGTTCCAGTCCCTGTCCTGCTCAGTTCTGCTGAATTCCAGAGCTTCCATTTCCTTATATGTAAAATGTGGATAAAACCAACTGGATTTGCTATGAGAATTAAATCAGGCAAGGGCTGTGAGGTCGCCCTGTGAGGGCTGGGAGGAGCAAGTGCTCAGGAATGGCTCCATTTTATAGGCCTATGGAGACGCTGAAAGGAGCTGCATGCCTTATCACCCTGGTCCATCTCCATAGGCTTTGTCAATATGGTTCATATAACTGTTATCATGAACTGTAGCAAAGCAGAAAGGCCCTGGTCTTTCGATTGGGTTGATTTCACCACATAGATGTAGACACAGGCTGTTTCAGAACCACGGTTTGGTCTTTTAGAGTCCGGCTAGTGCATACAGACACCTCTGCAGTCACTATGACAAATATAGACTTGTCACAGGATACAAATTTTGAGAAGGGTGGAGCCCTGGAAACTATATTTAAAAAAAACAAAACTCCCATGTCTGATAGTTGTGTCTAAATCTATGAGCGAAAAATAAAGGAAAGTGGTGTGTGTGGGTGGGTGGGTATGGGTGTGTGTGTGTTTGGAGGTACAAAAAATCTTTTTCATCACCATATAACTTTACTACAAGAATTTATTTGCAAAATGGGAGGATAGGGTGCGGAAGCTGATATTTATGGGAAACTTTCAGCTTTACACGTTGTTCTTGGAGCTGAGTCTTAGAGGGGTCAAGTGAATTGTCCAGAGTTGCACACATAATATGTGGCAGAGGTACATAAGAAAAAGTCCAGGAAGGGCTCATTTTGGGAGATCAGAGATACTAGAAAACATCCCTAATCTGGGTCAGAGAACAGTGGGAGTGACTCCCCAGACTCCTGCCGAAGACAGAACACTGGAATTCAGGGCCTGTTGCTTTGGGCCATTTTTGTCTTTGCTATGGGTTTTCTTTTTTTTTTTTTTATGGGTTTAGATGAAACAGAGTGTGATGCACCTGGCACATCCTATGCACTCCATGGTTATGAGCCCTGTGTGAGTCATCATGGCTAGTCTCAAACATTGTGGTTGTCCTACTTGAGGGCACATGGTAGGGTTGCAGTTCCATGCTTTCTTGGACATTGTCATTGCCATGTGACTTGCTTTGGACAATGAGATGTAAGATGTAAGTGGAAATGACATGTATCACTTCCAAGAGGAAAATTTAAGAGCCAGTGTGTAATCCCCTGACCCCTGTCATGCCCCAGCAATCGTGGAAGCAATGTCCAGATGAAGCCTCTGGTCTTCTGAGACCCTAAGTGATCACAGTCACCAGGACCTCCCTTTTGGCCATTGTTGCATGTGTAGGATGAGTAAGAAACAAATCTTTGTTGTGTTAAGTCACCGAGATTTGGGGGTTATTTGTTACTGCAGCAATACCTAGCCTATCTTGCCCAATATAGACCTTTTCTTTCTCTCAAAACTTCACACTAGTATTGTTGTATTCATCTGCTTATTCATGCTTATGACTTCAGCTTCCTTCCAAATGTATTACAGGCTCCAATACACGATAAGACAATTAGGTTCAAAGCAAAACAAAGACGATTACACGGCACAGAGGGAATATGCTGCTACGGTAAGCTAAAACCCAGCCCTGAATTGGCTAGAAGTTTTTACAAAGGCACAAAGGAAGCCTTGTGGAGGTCTCATCTAACTCCTTGGCAGCTTTTATATATTCGTATAGGAGGGTCTTTTGCCAGGTGATAAAAATGTTCATCTTCTCTTTTTGTTTTAATGCAAACTGACATTTCTTCATCTTTCTGTGGTGGGTTTCTTTTATGAGGTCGAGCTTTGCATTTTCATAGAAAGAATTTCCAGCTCCCAGTGAAGAGCCCACCCTTGTAGTTTCTGTGGGGGCTGTATTGGTTAACCACTCGCTTCAGTTTTAAGGCGCCACAGGCGAAATCAGACCATCATGAATTTCTTGATTTACACTGTGGTGGAGAAGTATCTGAGAAGCCAGAGAGAAACAGGAAGTAGCTGATTCAGGAGCCCAAAAGAGAGCTGGGCCACAGCTCTGGAGTGCTCTTGTCATTCAGAAAGCCAGCATGAAGAAAGATGTGCTAGGAACTTAACATGCAGAGGTATGAATCTAAACATAGCCAATATGTAAAAATCAGTAAGTAATATGGAAATACATAATAACACATAAATGAAGATAATGACAAAAATAAATCGTGCTCAAAATAAATAATAAATAATTCCTAAAATAAGTAGTGATGCCAGCATATACTAATTGATTTGCACACATTATTCCTTGTAATCCTCACAATAACCCCAAAAATTAGGGTTGGCTACATTTTATTCCAAGATGAAAGAAGTGTATTTTATGTGATGTGAAATCAAATATGTATTCATTTACTCATTCAGCCATTTGTGTGTCATATACTTATATATAAATATGTCTAGATATACGTGTTTAAGAAGGAAAATGTAGATGTGCCATCTCTCTCTCGGCTCGGTTAGGAGCTATGTTGGTTGAGTTCTCTTTCAAAACCACGGGTCTCAGGTTTTCTCAATGACCAGCAGAACAAGCCACTGTTTGGGTCATTATGATTGCTGTGGTGGCCAAGAAAGTGATGTGAGGTTGTGCCAAGCCTCAGTGCTTGGTGCACAATTGATGCTTTTTGCTGGCCTGGGACATTCCCATTGGGCATCTGCATTGCTGAGCTTTGTGAAAGAACTTCTCAGTTCTCGGTTTGTTGGGCAGATGTGGACACAGCCTCAGGTTCTGTTTTTTCTCCTTTGCTATCTCACCACATAGAAAACTAACTCACTAAAACCACTGAAAATTCCACTGGAAATGTAGCCCTTTCTCAATAAGTTTAGTTCACTCACAGGGTGAAGTGACTCAAATAGAAGGACTCGTTTTTTATTCTGATTTCGAAATTATGTCATCTTTATAATCACTGTTTACTCCTAGAGAAATTGATTATATTTCACAGTTTATTACATAATAATAACCATTCCCCAATAGCCTAAAGGAATTCAGAAGTATCAGCAGAAATATTGTCAGTAAGAAATAAAGCAAACTGACATTCTACATTGCGGCCACTCTCAATATTCTTTAAAATGACCAGATTGCCACTTTATTTTCCTTTGTGAATATGAACGTTTCCGGCACATAAAAGATGTCAATAAATGTTAGTGCCCCCCACTTTTTTGAATTTTTATTATGCTTTTGGTAAAAGTTTGCAGTGCAAATTAGTTTCTTACTCAAAAATTGATACACAAATTGTTTTGTGACATTGGTCGCAATCCCCGAAATGTGTCAGCACCCTCCTTTCCACCCCGGGCCCCCGATCCATTCGTCCAGTTTTCCTTCCCCTTCCTGCCTTCTTGTCTTTGCTTTTGGGCAGGTGTTGCCCATTTTGTCTCATATACTTGATTGAACTAAGAAACAGTTTCCACAGGTGTGGTGTTTGTTTTATAGGCCTGTCAAATCTTTGGCTGGAGTGCTGGCGGTATAATGGTTAAATGTTCGGCTGCTAACCAAAAGGTTGGCAGTTCCAATCCACAAGCCTAATGAAAACCCTAAGGGGCATTTCTGCTCTGTTCTATAGGGTGGCTATGAGTCTGAATCAACTCGATGGCAACGGGTAACGGGTTAATCTTTGGCTGAAAGGTAGGCTTTAGGAGTGGCTTCAGTTCTGAGTAACAGGGTGTCCAGGGGCCATATTGCCCCTTCTTTGAGAAGTTAAGGCAGCTTCCCACTTGCAAAACTGCAAATATAGATAGCAAAGGTGCAAGTGTTAGTTTTATATTACAAACTATTATTGTTATTATTATTTTAATTCGATCAGTATACAAAGATTAAATTTATGCCAAAAAAACCCACAAGCTTAAAGATATGAAGGAGTATCTTCTGCTGGTAGGTTTCTTGACATGCTCTGAAGGCATGGAACTCAAATTTACTGATGCTCACTTTTTGAAAGAAAATTAACCTACCTAAACTTGTTGCAGAGTCCCTGGAGAGTGCAAATGATTTAAGCGCTCAGCTGCTAACCAGAAGGTTGCCAGTTTGAGTCCACCTAGCAGTGCCTCCGAAGAAAGACCTGGTGATCTACTTCCGAAAAATCAGCCATTGAAAACCCTCTGGAACACAGTTCTACTCTGACACACGTGGGGTTACCACGATTCAGAACCAATTCGACAGTGACTGGGTTTTAAACTGTCTCAGAGTCAGGACTTGTTTTCAGTACTCTCCAGAATCTAAAGTAATGATTTCATCTCTACTTGGGGTGTAGGGGCCCAACTTTAGGGCTTAGATAAAGAATTACGTGCCCTGTGAGAGCGGGAGCAGCAGGCATCTTTCTCCAGAACAGATTTTCCTCAGAGCTCTGTGAGGCGGCATGTCTGAAAGGCAGTGTGGCAAAATACACAGCCTAGGAATGGTGGATCTCTGAAGCTAGGTGCCCACTTGGCCTCCTGACAGACTTTTCAAATGGCCCTGAGACCCTTTACTTAGTACTGAATGGGAAAGGGTTGTACATTAGAGGTGAAAGTGCACGTGGTATGTGAGGAGTGACTTCAGGAGCTTTACTGAACAGCCTAGGGACATTCCCAGGATTCTACTGAGTCTTCTTCAGTGATGTAGATTGGCTCATTCTCTCTCCCCACCAGAAAACTATGATGCATGCAAACATCTGGACTGTTCTCAGAAAAAGCTTGGTTCTTCCTGTGTTCAGAGGAACAGGGCAGAATAGGGAAAGAGCTAGCATGAACAAGGGAGAAGAAAGACAGTCACATATCAAAGAGAACTTAGTTCAGCAAACATCACTGTGTTTGCCAGTCACATTTGATGGTTTGTAGGTGGCTCTCAATTTTCAGAGCCAAGAGGGTTGGGCTTGGAGTAATTGGTTAACATTTCCTCATCTCACCCCTCTGCTGGAAAAACAAGCTAGGAGGAAGTTGGCCAAGAGGCAGGAAGCCAGAATAAGACTCCTGGCTGGACAAGAAGTCCTGAGTAATGGCGATTTGACTTCATGTGGGTGGAGAGAGGAATTACCTGAATATGGCCACTGGCCCATAGCAAGGCCTTCAGGTCCTCAAGTTTGTGGTCCTGCTGAAAGAGTAGACTTAAATTACTGGTATCTGCAGAACTTTCTCTGGAATCTGGCAATTTCCCCACTATTTTAGTAGGCTCTTTTGGTTGAAAGGAAATCACTCAAGTTGCCTCATGTAATGTGGAGCCTCTTATAAATATGCTTGTACAAGGGGACCAGGAGATTCCAATAGCCAGTCCTCAAAGAGACAGGAAGTGGAGGGTTGTTCTGGGCTAAAGGAGGCTTAGGGACTGTCAGCACGTAGTGTTCATGAATCTTTAGCCTAAGGCTCTACCTCTATATGATCCTGCTCCCTTAGCATCTCTCCTCCATTCTAGCTTCTTCTGCTTACTCATCATTTCTGCTTCCTCTTAAATTTGACTTGCACGTCCTGATTTTGGCCTCTTTGACCCCTCTCTATAATATGAACTTACCACACACTATTGATCCACTCAGGTTCCTAAAATAGAAAAATCGAATGGAACCAGGTCACCTTCCTAGGCCAAGCTGTCACCAGCCAGGCTCTGGACTAACTGGGATGATAACATCCAAGCGGTGGCCTGCAAGCAACCTAGGTTCGTAATGCTAAGCCTGGGCCTGCAGATGGGCTGCTTTAAGGTAAAGAGTAAGCAGGACATTACATATATTGGCTGTTTTCTCCATCACAAAATGCAAAAACCATTCAGTGGCAGGAATTCTGCAGCTGGGCTTGCCCCACTGAATCTCAGAGTTTTAGTCCAGACCAGAGAAGGACAAGGATTGCAGAAAGTTGTGGGACTCACCTGGGACAGTGAGCAGCACTGATGAGCGTCTCCCTCCTCCATGGGTGAATGGTGCAAAGGCCAACTTCATGGTCATGGGAATGCATGGTATGGGACCACTGTGGGTATGATACAGTTGGAAAAATTACAGTATGAAGAAACAGCGTTTCCTTTGGGGGTTTCTTTTTGAAAGTAAAAGGGGTTTCTAACCCTATCCTGCGGAGACCACTTTGGTTTCCATTTTTCTCAGGTGATAGCATCTACACAGGGGGCTTCTACCACTGTGGGTGCATTATTTCTCAACTGTGTGGTCCATGTTCAGAACCACATTAAAAAAAAAAAAAAACTAATTGCCATCGAGTCGATTCCAACTCATAGAGATCCTACAGGACAGAGTAGAACTGGCCCATAGGATTCCTGAGACTGTAATCTTTATGGAAGCAGACTGCCACATCTTTCTCCCACGAAGCAGCTGGTGGGTTTGAACCACTGACCTTTCAGTTACCAGCCAAGGACTTAACCACAGCACAACTAGGGCTCCTTTCAGGAGCCATATAAAGAGCCCTATAGTACTTATTAATTACCACAATTAGTAGTTGTTGTGGGCTGGTAAAACTACCTCAGGTATACACCACCTTTTCAAAGAGAAATCATAATCCACCATACGGCAATGCCAGTAGAAACCCAGGATGCAATCTCACCTCCATCTTTTGAAGCTGAACATGCCTACGGATCCCATCTTTCCCAAAGGATGGTTCCTGGTGGAACACTTTTAAATTTGCTTTTTATTTTTTTCTTTGTGAGTCCTGATAGTCAACATAATAAGAGCAGTATATGATTAACACAGTGTACCTCACACATAGCTGTAACCAGAAATCGAGCTGACTCTATTTTACCTGAACCAGGATACTTAGATATCCTCTCTCTCATATAATTCATACAACTCTGCACCATCTGGACGTCATACCGAGAATGTGAATATAGGGGACACAGTAGTCTGCTCTGCCATTTTCTAGCTGCATGGCAAGTCTCTTCAACTTTTTTGCATCTATTTACTCATGTTTAATGCAGAAATGTTAGTTGCCTATCTTACAAGAATTTTGGAGCTATTAGAAATAACACTTGTAAAGTTTCTGCCAAATGGTTGATACTCAATACATTACCATTATTGCTAGTATTTCAACATACTGATATTTATGAATAAAAACAGGAATTCTTTGTATTGGTCCACTTACTAAATGTTTCCCAGCCCCTCAAGCTTTCAGGCCTGGTAAACAAGATTGCCATCTTAGCTGTCTGGATCTTGTGAAACTTATAGCACTTGCTTGTTTTCCTTCAGAAGGATGTTTTGAGAGGGAAATTTTTCTCGCAGACAGGGGTATTATTTCTTCATTGGCCCCAGTCGTCATGCTGGATACGGGGGCGGCTCAATGGGGGCTTGGGTGCCTGAGAAAAGGAGTGAAAAACCCAGCTGCGAAAACCCAAGAGAAACCGAAAGACCTGCACACTGGAAAAAAAAAAAAGAGCCGACAAGCGTCAGGACTGAGGCGGTTAAGGAACTGGCTTCGACAGGAAGTGGGCAGAGCGCTGTTTTCAGTATGCTCATGGGAACGGCGTTGGAAAGTGCTGTGGTGAGTATGTGTGGAAAAAAGGGCTTTAATCAAGCTATAAATATCTGTTTCTTTGAAGTTTTATGACCAACAATTAATGTTACTGGAAGGCACATAAAGAGTTGTTTCTTGACTTGGTGGGTCTTGGTTGGGCGGGGTCAGGTTGAGATTCTCTCCTTGTGGGACGTTGCCCCTACTGATTCCGTTTCTGTGTTTGTGTGTATGGGAAGAGAGAGAGAAAGAGAAACTTCACGTGTAGAGAAGGTCTCTAAAATCATCCTCGGTGTACAGTTATTTGGTTTTGTCATTTGTTTATTCATTCATTCAGTTAACTAATGCTTATTGAGGGTTGATTATATGCAAGCCCTGGGGATATAGCAGTGAATAAACAAATAAAGCCTTGCCCTCTTGAGGCTTCCATTCTAGTTGGGGAAACAGATGGTAACTGAATAAAGACATGCCAACCATCAACAGACCAGCTGCCATCAAGTTGACTCTGACTCATGGTGACCCCATGTGTGTCACAGTAGAACTGTGACCCTACTCCATAGGGTCCCCAACAGCTGATTTTTCAGAAATAGATCACCACACCTTTCTTTCCAGGCGCCTCTGGGTAGACTCCAACCTCTAACCTTTCGATTAACAGTCCAGTGTAGTAACCATTTGCACCCCCCAGGGACTCCAAAGACATGCCAGGGAAGGAGATGTGCTATGAAGGCCATCCACACCGTTTAATAGGAAAGATGGCAGAAGGGAGACGGGCTGTGCTCCATTAGAGAGATCTCTGATGAGTGACCTGTAAACAGAGGCCTGAATGAAGAGACAGAGAGCAGGCACCTTGAAGGCAGAGAAGACAGCAAGTACAAAGGTCCTGTGGTAACCGTGTGCTCAGCGGGGCCCAGGAGCTCCAAGGAGGCCAATGGGAGAGACAGAGGAGTCTTGGTCAGAGACTGTGCTCTCAAGGGACCTGGCCATGGACTGCCTTGCCAGTCTTTCTGGGACTGTGGATTTTACTCTGAGGGAGACCAGGAGGCCCTGCAGGGTTTCCTTTGTTCTGCAAATTCTGTAACAACATCCTTCCCCTAAACTTTACTTTTCTTATAAAATAAAACAAACAAGACAAAAAGCGAAAACAAAAACTCCCTCAGTAAGGAGGAGAAAGGGCTTTTTGCTGTTGTTAAGAATGCTATGGCTTCCCCACCCCCTCACATCTTGCTATATGATGACCTCAATGTTAGACATTTTTGCTGCCTCATTCCTGTTCTGAAGCCCTTCCGTCACGTCTGTGAGAATAAGTGAACTTGAAAGCTAGCAGGCTGTAGCAGCACATGCCTGCTTCCCCGTAGGGTGCCCATTACATCCCATCGTCCTTAACGTGGACTTCAGGAGCCTGGAATTACGGATTCAGGACTTGGCTTGAGGCTTACCTGTGCACACACCTTGGATGAAGGGTTTACTTAGTAGAGTATATTCGGAATAACCTGGAGAAATTGACCCTTTGCAAGAGAGCGGTTTTAAAGTACCCTTGGGTATTTTAGAAGCTCCTACTTACCCAAGAATATTCTTACTGATTCCTTGAAGCAGCTCACCTAAGGAGACTTTTGTTAGATAAAACTTTCTTTTTTTTTTTTTTTCTGAAAAGAGTTTCTGCATGTACTTGAGGGCAGCTTTAAAAAGGAAATGCAGAATTCAGATCAGCTCCCCTTCCCCTTCCAGGTAGTCTGAATTGGGGAGGCTTGCCTGCGTTCGTGAGGGGGTTTCCTCCTTCCTTTTCTTGGGTGCAGGGAGCTACTCATGACTAATGGGATTCATTACGTGTGTGCTTAGCCTACTATTACTAAGGCTTTAACAATATTAAAATCCAAAGAGATAACAGAAAGGAAGCCTTTGGGAGAGACAGATCAATTGCTCTGCTTGCTTGCTTGCTTGCTCGCTTGCTTGAAAACAGCAAAATGGCAGCAGCCTAGCCTGCTGTCTTTATTTAACAGTAATAAAGCCAGAGGCAATATCACAGAGTTGTCCAGAAATGATTTGCTCATCATATGATTGAGACATGAACCTCTGTTCGTCAAAATCTTACCACCACACAGACGCTCTACATCTTTCAGGACTCCAGATCTCCCTCCTCTGGAAATGGGGCCATGAGTTTCAGCAGCTGTTTTGGGAAGAGGCCGACTATGTGTTACTGTTTTGTGTAACTGGCCTTTGTTGTTATCATTGCTGTTAGCTGCTATCGAGTCAATTCAGACTCATGGTGACCCCACGTGTGCAGAGTAGAACCGTGCTCCATGGGGTTTCAAGGTTGTAACCTTTTGAAAGCAGATCGCCAGGCCTATCTTCCGAGGTGCCTCTGTGTGAGTTCAAACTGCCAACCTTTCAGCTAGTAATTGAGCATTTAACCGTTTGCAGGGACTCCTAATTGGCCTTTGTTGTGTGCCAAGTCCGGTTGATTCTGACTCATACCGACCCTATATGACAGTAGAACTGCACCAGAGGGTTTCCTCGGCTGTAATCTTTATAGGAGCAGATTTCCAGGTCTCTCCTCCCACAGAGCTGCTGAGTGGGTTCAAACCGCCCATCTTTTGGTTAGCAGCTGAGCACTTCACCATTGTGCCACCAGGGCTCCTTAATTGGCCTTTAAAAAAAATCTAATTCTTTTTCCAGTAAAAGA
This sequence comes from Elephas maximus indicus, assembly GCF_024166365.1. Classification (NCBI taxonomy): domain Eukaryota; kingdom Metazoa; phylum Chordata; class Mammalia; order Proboscidea; family Elephantidae; genus Elephas; species Elephas maximus. The sequence goes on from NC_064839.1 coordinate 44,858,458, forward strand.
AATGGTTGGCAAGGAATAAATTGTGCTGTTAGCAGAGGCAGATTTGTGTACCTTTTAGGGAAAACATGATTTCCTGAGGGTTGGACACAAAGATGGGGATTTGGGGAGATCTCTCTAGATTTAATGCAAGTGTTATTTACAAATTATCCTTCAAATGCTCTCCCTAAACCTCCCAGCTCACCCGCAGTGCCAACTTGCTCTGGTTTCTCATTCTTCTAACCTCTGGCCCCACTGGAGTGGCATCTGTGTTTCAATCCAATAGAGAGCCTGTCCTCACTGATGGGCATACAACTTTTTGTTGCCCTAATCTATAAAGTGTAATGCCGTTTTCTACCTTATACTTAGTGTTATGTATTGAGTTGTGTACCCCAAAAAAGATATATTGAAGTTCCAACCTCTGGTACCTGTGAACATGACCTCATTTGGAAATAGGGTCTTCAATGTTGTTATCAGTTAACATGAAGTCCCAGTGGAGTAGTTATTAGGTGCCATTGAGCCGGTTCCAACTCATATTGACCCTGTAGGACAGAGTAGAACTGCCCCGTAGGGTTTCCAAGGAGTGGCTTGTGGATTCGAACTGCCAACATTTCGGTTAGCAGCTAAGCTCTTAACCATTATGCCACCAGGGCTCCACACAGTGGAGTAGTGTCCTTATAAGAGTGTATCGACCATTCAATATGAGTGGTGTCCCTATAAAAGAGGAGAGACCCAGAAAGACAGATACATAGAGACTGGATCGCCATGTGAAGATGGAGGCAGAGATGGAGTTATGCCGTAACTATAAGGTGAAGAAAGCCTGGGGCTGCCAGAAGCTGGGACAGACAAGACAGGGTCTTTCCATAGAGCCTTCTGAGAGAGCATGGTCCAACCAACACCTTGATTTGGACTTTCAGCCTCCTGAACTTTGAAACAATAAGCTTCTGTTGTTATAAGCCACTCGATTTGTGGTATTTTGTTATGGGTGCCCTAGGAAACTAGTATACCCAAACCCCCAAAAACCCATTGCTGTCGAGTCGATTCCTAATGTAGTACTTAGTAATTCACCAACTTTAAAGAAAGATGCCCAGATGTTGGTTAAATAACTATGATATAACCATTCAATGGACTATTATATATCAATGAAAAGAATGACACTTCTAATGAGGAAAATCTATGCAAATATTATGTGTTAGCATCTATGATTAAAAAAACACACAAAATAAATGTCACGTCATGATGGAGGAGGGTGGAGGGAGAGACAGATACTGGAGTGGAAACAAAAATACTGATACACTGAATACCAATTTATTTACAACGATCATGTTCGGACAATGGGTTTCTAGCTTTGTTTTTCATTGTATTTCCTCATTTTTAATTATAAGATCAAAAAGAAATGTTCAGTGGCTATTTTGACTCAGTGTTTTTCTGTTTAATTTAAACGGAGCTTTTGTTTGCATAAAAATTAGGCTGACAATGTATATGACAACTTTTTTTTTTTTTTTTTAAGGAGCCATTTGCAATCACAACAGCTAGGCAACCACATCGCTGGGTTTCTAAGGAGGTCAGCACTGCCAGTACCATGGCAGCCTGCTGATACCCATGACAAACACCACAGCACTAATTTCACCACAGACTTCCTGTCAGAGACCAGGGGAAGGACATTAGCCTATTTGGTAACTTGAATGAACATCAAAAGGATAATCAGATATTACTTAACCCTGTTCCTCTTTCTCGAACCATTGATAGCTTTCTCTCCTGCCTCCCCACCCCCATAGCTTTGGACAGAGAGGGCCAGAGCTTGAAGTAGAAAGGGAAGAAGGGAAACTGAACGACTCAGCCAAAGAGCAGGCCTCGCCACAGCTTCCTGGCCGCCCTTCTCGCTCTTTCCTTGCAAGAGAGAAAGGGAGGAAGCCCAGAACATGCTAGTACTCGGCATTGTGCTTTATAGGAGATTTCAACAAACACTATGGAATGAATGAATGAACAATACCCAAAGGGTCACTCAAAAGTAGCAGCATAATTTAGACAGACAAGTTATCCATCTGTCTCTTATTCCATCTCCCCGCTCTTCCAGCCTGCGACTATGGAAATAAATGTTTCCTCATTTACAAACAAGCTTGCCGGTGGACTACTTTCAAAAGTTGGTTGCATGTTGATATTTCATTATCATTTTGCCAGTACTATCATCTGTATTTCCTGAATTCTAAAGAGAAAAATAAATAAATGTATAAATAAAAGGAACAACACAATGCATTGAAAGAGACTGCTTTTAAAAATTCAGTAAGATCTTTTTTTTTTTTAAATAAGGTAATATTTTCTAATATGTATATGCCGGTATAAAGTATGTACAAAGGTGAATGTATAAACTCAGTGACCATGTGAAGCTCTACCTTTAATAGATAATAGCAAAAATCTCCATCATTTTAGAAGCTTTAAAGAGACAATAAGGGAGGCAATAAGAGGAGAATTATAGCATTTCTTTTATTAAAAGGAGCCCAATATTTATCGATCCAATAGATTTACACTATATGTACCCAAGAGTGCCATCAGCCGAAACCAAATGGGCATCTTGGGCAATTTTTTCACACATTACTGCTGAGGGGATTTGTCGGATCGCCTTGTCAGCTTTTGAATTCTTTGGGCTCACAGGAAGGGCGGCGTGGTTCTGGCTTATTTCTAAGCCCCTTTGAGGCGATTTCTGGTCCCCAAATTGAGGCAAAATGATACTCACAATTTCTAGACCATTCTCCCTCACCCTGTTATACTGCAAAGAGGGCCCCTCCAAGAGACCTTCTGACTCCTTACAATTGACTTACATACTTGCTCAAGAAATGTCTGTTGCCGTCTCTGTACCCCAACAGGGCTGTCTCCCTCTGACAGTTTTATTTAGTGGGAAACGAGAGAAGAGATGGAAAAATGGACCCCTGTTTTATAGCTGTTTCCTCCAGGAGCTCAAACTGCTTTCAGGCATGTCCTTATTACCTCATTAATCCTCACAATGTTCCCTCAGCAGTATTAGTCTTATTTTCAGGATGGAGAAATTGAGGCACAGACAAAATAGATGGCATGTAGAAGGTCACAGAGCCAGTCAGCAGTAGAAGCAGGGGCGGTGCAGGGTTCTGGCATCCATCCTGGGCCATCGGTCAGGCTGTCCTCTTCACATGGGAGGGAGGGAGAAAAGCTCAAATCGCATAGATAATAAAACAAATGTGCCATATTCAGTTGTCACTCGTCTAGCAGGAATCCATCTTCTTGGTGAACGAGTAGACTGTTGTTGGTTGCCATCGAGTCAATTCTGACCCATGACGACCCCATGCATGCAGCGTAGAACTGCTCCATAGACTTTTCAAGGCTGTGACCTTTCAGACGCAGATCACCAGGCCTGTCCTCCAAGGCCCCCCTCTGTGGGTTCAAACCTCCAACCTTTCAGCTAGTAGTCAAGTGCTGAATCATTTGTGACACTCAGGGACTCCTGTTACTACCAGTTGATTGAATACTGAACCGTTGTTGGTTGCATTGGTCCTGTGTGCCTGACGCTGTACTCTCGGCTGTGAGGATACCGCGGTTAATAAGACAGACTTGAGCCTTGTCCCAGTGACGTTGATATGTGGGTGGAGCAGATACAAAGCCTCACAAACAAGAACGCAGACCAGAAGAAAGCCATGCTTCACTCCTCTCACGCTTTCCAAGCCACCTTCCTCTCCAACCTGGATTATCGCACTGATCTCCTAAGGGTCTCCCGGTACCCTCTCTCTCCCCCTTCAGTCTTCTCCATAGTGAACCAGAGTCTCCTTTGAAAGCGTAAGTTAGATAAAAACGTCCCCGTATGCAGAACGTCCCAAAGGCCTCCCGTGTCACTCCTCGTGAAAGCTGTAGTCTCACCCACAGTCTGTGATCTCCTGCATGTTCTCCACTCTCCCCAAGGGCTCTGTTCTCACCTCTCCGCCTCTCCCCCTCACTCACTCTGTTCCAGCTACCTGGGCCTCCTTGGCATTCAGATACCTCAGGCACACTCCACCTGGAGGCCTCTCCTCTCCCTGTTGCCTCTGCCCAGAGGCCCTTAGATCCGCACAGGGCTCACCTTGCTCTTCCTCAAGAGGAAGGGTGAGGCCCCTCCTGACATCTTAATTAAAATCACAATCTCCCATCAGCACCCCACAATGTCTCCCTCATTTGCTTTATTTTTCTCCCTAGCACAATCACCTCTAACATACCTTACAGTTTACTTATTCGTTTTGTCTTCTGTCTCCTTCCTTAGAATGCCCTTATTCGTTTTGTCTTCTGTCTCCTTCCTTAGAATGCCCACTCTGTGAGGGCAGGTGTTCGTGACGGCATTCCGTCACTGAGAACCTAGTAGGTGCTCAACAAAGAGTTGATCTTTTTAAGGTAGGATGTGACTCTCAAAGAATAATGAGGAGGAGCCTGAAGCAGGGATGTGGGCCCAGAAGATGTCATCAGATTCTCTCTATAATCCAGAGAAGAGGGAGTATTGGGGTGGGGAGGGGTCATCTACAGGAATTCTTTGGTGTAGTAGGCATATTGGAGAGGGGCCTGGGGAGAAGCCTGGGATAGGTCCGTCCCTGGGTGGTGCAAATTGTTCGCACTCTTGGCTGCTAACTGTAAGGTTGGAGGTTTGAGTCCACCCAGAGGCTCCTGGGAAGAAAGGCTTGGCCATCTACTTCTGAAAAACCAGCCACTGAAAATCCACAGTTCCACTTTGATACACATGGGGTCACCAGGAGTTGGAATTGTGGGTTTTTTTTTTTTTTTTTTGTCTTTTTTTGGCATTCATCCTAGGCCATCAGAAAGCACAGAAGGATCTGTTCATTTAAGGGACCAAATTGGATTTTTTTTTTCCATAACTTTCTTTTTCCTTCAACACAAGTTAATCTGCCTGGTTCTGTGGCACTGTGGAGATACTCGTTATCGACAGGGGTATATGTAAGGCGGAGGCTGCCCCAGGTCAGTGGAATTGCAGAGAACTCGGAATCCTCTCATGGAGAGCTTGTTCGCCTCAATAATTGCATAATGACGTCTTTGATTCCCAGGCCTCGTCCCCAGCTGTTTCCTTAGGCATCTAGTCAAGTTCTGCGATGCCACTCACAATCCGGCAGGGTGCACATTTGTATCTGGCTCCAAAACTTTTTTTTTTTTTTTTGGCTCACATCGCTACAGCCCATGGCAGAAGATTCTAGCAATTAGCAGGGACCAAAAGTGATAATTTATTGCAACCAACACTGTGATCTAATAGTCACGCACTGTAAAATCAAAATCCATATTTTTTCCACAGGGGCACTGCAGCACTATCATCCGCTCCACGGGCTTTCTAATGTCTTTTGTTTGCATTAGGAAAAACATAACCCTCTCCCACTGTGAGCCAGAGAGAGCCCTCAGGTTCCGAGAACGATGACATTCAGAATGGTATTTTGAAGGAGGTTAAGTTTGTATACTAGGGATGAGGACTGTGCAATTTAAATTTGTTTCTAAATGATCTTTGGAAGGTAAAGGGCACTTTCTTTCCTTTTTCAGGAAAGGAGATCCCCTCTCCCTTTTTAATGTCCTAACGTCCCATAAGCTGTTGGTACCAGTATAAGAGGGTAGAGGGGCTTGGAGTGGGAATTCAGGAGGTTCAGGTCTTTCATCCTGCAATCACAGTTCGTATCTATTGATTTTGACCACTGAATCTTGCCTTGCATCTGAACCTCGAGTGAATTTCCAAACCACTAGGCAACATAAATTACAGGCAAAATGATAAGTCAGGTCCTGCCAGGTGACTAAGGCAGCGTGGCAATGCTTCAAGTCTTTAAACCCATATCCCAGTGGCCCAAAAGCATTAATACGTTTGGAACATTGCCTGTCCAATGTCTGGAGAGGCGCCTGCAAAATTTGATTCCTAGGTCCATCAAGTTTGGAAGCTGGAAGAGACTCAAGACACTCTCTAATCCAGCAAATTCCAAACCTGTCTGCTCATCAGAATCACCTGGGACCTTAAAAACATCCAGATTCCTGGACCTCACCTTCCAGAGAGTCACATTCATTTGGTCTTGCACTGGACCCAGGAAGCTCATTTGGGGACCCCCTCCTCTTTTATGGGGAGTCCCTGAATGGCACGAACAGCTGAGTGCTTGACTATTACCAGAAAGGTTCGCAGTTTGAACCCACTCAGAGGTACTTCAGAAGAAAGTCCTAGCCATCTGCCTCTGAAAGGTCACAGTCTTGAAACCCTGTGGAACGCAGGTCTACTTTGCAACACATGGGGTCGCCGTGAGACGGGACGACTCAACGGCAACCAGTTTAGTTTTTGTTTTCTGCTTTTATGGAGGAGGAAACTGAGTCTCAATGTGTGAGACATAAAGTGGGGGATTCAACAAAAAGGCCCAGACCCCCAGTCTGCAGGTTTTTCTCCTGGACCATGTTTCTACTTCTTAATCAGGAGGAACCTCATTAGCTAACCCACCCACCAAGGCGCACCGTGGACAAACAGTGCGTTTTAGGATAGCCTGGAAAGAAGCGTATTGGGAGCGGCCAGGCTTCCTCACCGGTTCCCAGGTACCTGTGGCTGCATTTCAATAAATTTCTCCAAAGGCAATTATATATTCCTACGCACTGAGCAAACTCTCCTCATGACTATCTCAGGGTTTTCTTTTGTTTTGTTGAAGAGTGAAAAAAGTGGTTTCATAGTGAATTTTCCCTAAATGTTTACCATGAAGATTATATAAATGAATGAGTTGAGGTGGGCTATAATCAACCTAGATATGTTTTGTTGGAAAATTAAATGCATAAGATAGTCTTCATTTCCTCAAAGAAATATATGCCCTCATTTTTCCCTACAACACACGGCCCTCTCCATTTATCTTTTATTTTTCTACTTTTGATAGAGTAAAAGGTACGATAAATATTTCATTTTTCTCTTTACTGTAAGAAAAAGAATATACAGGTTCCTGACACCCTCACCACTGGGGATACAGTAGGGAGTGGTGGAGACTGGTGAAATGCAGAGCAGATGCCCTATCGAAAGGGGAAAGTCACTTTCTGTTTTAGCTGATTGTTGCCATATGGGAATGTATATTCGAAGTGGCCAGATCCTCTGATTTTTCCTTTCTTTTATAAGAGAACCTAGAAATGCAGATTTGTGTGTGTGTGTGTGTGTGTGTGTGTGTGTGGATGTCTATGAAATCCTCATGAGTTTTAAATGTTGGAAACTAATCAGTATATTTTTATTTTTAACATACTGCACGTGAATACATAGGTGCAGGCCAAAAAACATGGACTCTTTTCATCCTGCAGACACCCCACTGGAGAATTCTGATTTAAAGATACTTGATTAAAATACGACAGACAAGGGAATGTACGGGCATATGTATCAGTCAGGATTCAACCAGTAAGAGATATACATATACGTTATGAGGTTTACTGCAAAAAATCAGCTTGCGCAATTGTGAGAGCTGGCTAGGCAAGTCCAAAATCCATAGGGCAGGCCATCAGGAAGGGCAGGCTGGAACTCTGGGACATGGGCTAAAACTGCTGTTCACAAGCAGAATTGCTTCTTCCTTAGGGAAGCCTCGCTTCTGCTCTTAAGGCTTTTCAACTGATTGCATCAGGCCTACCCAGATCATCTAGGACAATCTCCCTTACTTAAAATCAACTGATTAGGAACTTTGATCACATCTACAGAATATCTTCCCAGCAACACCTAGATTAATATTTGATTAAATAACTGAAAACTGTAGCCTAGTCAGGGAGGCAGTAGTGTTTCAACTGTAGAATTCTCACCTTCCACGTGGGAGACCTGGGCTCAATTCCCAGCCAGTGCACGTCGTACACAGCCACTACCCCTCTCTCAGGGGAGGCTTTCATGTTGCTATGATGCTGAATAGGCTTCAGCAGAGCTTCCATGCTAAAATGGACTAATAAGAAAGACCTGCTTCTGCAAATCAGCCAGTGAAAACCCTAGGGATCATAACCATCTGATCCACAAGCAATCAGGGGGATGGCGCAGGACTGGGCAGCGTTTGGTTCCGTCATGCGTAAGGTCACCACGAGTCATGGGCCAACTGAATGGCAGCTAATAACAGTATAGCCTAGTCAAGAGGATACATAAAATTGACCACCGCAAACAGGGTATATGTTAAAAAAAAAAAAAAAAATGAATCAACCAAAGATAAATAAGATCAAGACCACTCTGGCATTCTTTGACAAGCATCTTCGTTTTTCTAGATTCTTTTTTCTTAAAAAACGCAGATTGTTTTAAAGGGCCGGAGAAAGAAGAGTGGGCATTAGTGATCCGATTTAGTAAAAAGCACTGGGGTTTGTGCCGATACCAGACAGGCTTGTATCTTTAAGTGGCCTTTATTACCATAGTAATAAACAGCAAACGGGCCCAAATCTTACAGGCTTGTGTTGGCTTTGACCAATGAAGTAGAACAAGACCTCTGAATAGCCCATTAGTTCCAGGCTGCGCTTTGATGGCTTTGCACAGGCAAGTCTTTTCCTCCACAAGTCACTGGCCTCACCAGTGTCTCTTAACAAATGTTGTTGACAGGCCACGTTGCAATTTTTCTGCATGTTCTGACAGTTTAATTCAGTACCTCCTGGCTAAGCACTCAGCCTAAGGGGGTGCTTCAGCACCTTGGCATCACGGGACTGCAATTAAAATAATTCAGGGACTGGGGCTGGGCTTGCAGAAATAGGCCTCCTTTCCTTTGGAACATGCGATGCATTTCCCAGTCCCCTGTGGAGTGGATTCCAGATCTCCATTTTAGAGGGCAGTGGAATTTATTAAAGAGGCGGTGATTTGCAAAAGGTGGCACGATTTGTATTTTATGCCCAATGGGGTTTTCTCCATGGTGGTTGAACGTGATTTCTTCTGTAGACTTGGTACCTATGGAAAGGTTACTGGCTCAGGGACGGAGCAGGAATGGGAGTTAGGTAAAGACCCTTTTTAGCATCTGTCCTTCCAAAAGCAGCAACTCTGAAATGTTGTCCTTTATTCTGAGCTCTGTACTGGAAAGATTCATGGAGATGGGTAACTGGGAAGCGGCCTCGTATGAAGAGAGGTTCTTAGAGATGTGCTAGAAAGATTTTTAATCAGAGTAACTCGGCTACAATACAGTGCTGTGGAAGGAACTTAATTCTTTGTCTCCCCCCTGCATCTGCCTCAACCCAGCAATGCTGCTGGCGCCTCAGCTGAAACAAGAGCATTTCCAAGTGTTAGAGGGATTTGGTTTGCCAGGTAAGGTACTTTGAACAGATGGAAATTTGGTAAATTCCCCAAAATTACTTGGTGATCAGAATCAGTTGGGGAGTTTTTTTTTGTTTTTTGTTTTAAATGCAAACTCCCAGGTCCCAGCCTGTGAGGATGTGGTTCTTTGGGTCTGGGGTAGGGCCCGGAAATTTGTATTTTAACCCATGCCCCTGAGGAGTCTTTTCATCAGGCAAACACGGGAAGAGCTGCTCTGAAATAAAGGCCTGCAGAACTTTCTGTGCTTTCCAGAAGAATCAAACGATAGAAACTTTCCAAAGGGAATTACCTTGGATGGTTTCTCATTCTCTCTCTTTTCCCCATATTACTTTAAATTCTTAAACAAAACAAAACAAACCAACAAACAAATGCTGATATTTAGTTACTTCTTCAGCATCTGCTTTCTAGATACTCTTCTCCAGAGGTATGGGGTATGTACAGCAAACAAGTTTCATAGTTTTTGTTTCCAAGAAATAGAACATCTCGGAGGGTTTGGAAGAGTTATGTATGGGAAATTTAATGAGGGTACAAGATCACAAGCTACACAATTATGGTGAATGAAATCTGGAGTTGACACCCACCTCAGGCCTGAACCCCCTCCCCCCACAAAATTGATAAACACAGAAACAAACGAGCAAAACAATGTACTTGAGCTTATATATATATATTTTTTTTTTTTTGAGGAAATAGCTACACATTTCACATCTCAGAATGCTACGTACAATTCAGTCTGAACGTCTTGTGTAAATCCCTTCTGAAAAAGAAGTTTGCAAATAAAAACAAAAATATGTGCTGTGCCATGTGCTCTATTCAGCTATTAATTCGGGCTCTTGTGATTTGGGACAAAGATATTTCACTCTAGAGCTTAGATACCTCTTCTGTTAAATGGCCAGCCTAGTTGGTCATGTGTATCTCTGGCCTCCTATTCTAGAACTTTTACTAATCTGTGAATTATTATTGAGCTGCTGTATGCTACATTCTGTGTTAGGAGCCATGGGGGCTATGGAGTGTAAGAGAATGCCTGTTCTCTGTCGCATTTCTCAAACAACATGTTTTTCCAGCTTATTTGAAATCCGTCTTTGAAGGAAATCCTACACTGAAGCTCAATATATAATAAAGAGGCAAAAGAGATGGTGGTACAGTTTGAAAATGATTGGCATTGTTGTTAGGTGCTATCGAGCCAGCTCCTACTCATAGCATCCCTATGTACAATAGAACAAATGCTGTCCAGTCCTGCACCATCCTCACAATCGTTGCTGTGCTTGAGCCCATTGTTACAGCCACTGTGCCAACCCATTTCATTGACTGTCTTCCTCTTTTTCACTGACCCTCTACTTTACCAAGCATGATGTCCTTTTCTAGGGACTGATCCCACCTGATAACATATCTAAAGTACTTGAGACAAAGTCTCACCATGCTTGCTTCTAAGGAGCATCCTGGCAGTACTTAATTCCAAGACAGATTTGTTCATTCTTCTGGCAGTCCATGGCATATTCAACATCCTTTGTCAACACCATAATTCAAAGGCATCAATTCTTCTTTGGTCTTCCTTATTCATTGTCCAACTTTCCCATGCATATGAGGCATTTGAAAATTCCGTGTCTTGGGTCAGGGGTACCTTAGTCCTCAAAGTGACATCTTTGCTTTTTAACACTTTAAAGAGGTCTTTTGCAGCAGATTTGTCCAATGTCATTTGATTTTTTTGACCACTACTTCCATGGGCATTGATTGTAGATCCAAGTAAAATGAAATTCTCGACAACTTCAATATTTTCTCTGTTTATCATCATGTTACTTACTTGCCCAATTGTGAGGATTTTTGTTTCCTTTGTGTTGAGGTGTAATCCATACTGAAGGCTGTAGTCTTAGACTTTCATCAGGAAGTGCTTGAAGTCCTCTTCAATTTCAGCATTAAATATAACCGTGTATAAAATGTCGACCAGGAAAGAGGCGTATTGTGATTTTAGACAAGAGATATTTCATTCTAGAGCTTAGATACCTCATCTCAAACCTTTTGGACATAATTTTGAGATCTCAGAGGTTCTGAGGCAAAAAGGGAACATGCTTAAATTGATCATTTTTGTCAAACACTTGATGAGTCTTTCCAACTCACTCATGTCAAAGGCATTCTCCGTAACACTCTTTTCTGTCTTTTGAAGAGATCAGGTGAAGGGCAGAATGCCCCCATGTGATTGGGGACCCACATTCAATTCTGGCTGGTTGCTCCTCGTTCTCTTCCTCCACCTAAACTGGCCAGCCAAGTCCCTGACAGGAGCAAAAAGGAGGGCGGGACTGACCTTGTTTCATTTGCCTCTTGTCTCTGACCAGTCTGCAGCACAGCCCTCTCAGGCTTTCCCTGACAAAGACAAATATTGGCCTAAGTGGTTACCTCGGGGACATATTTGTTGATCTCTGCTGACTCTCTCGGACCATTTTCATCCCTCCTCTCCTCCCTCTTTACATTACCCAGGGCCTTGACCTATTGACTGCAGAGTGGCCGAAGCAGCTGGACTCCCTGTTTGAAAGGCGTCTATTAATTTATGTATTTAATTTTTGTATGAAGTGACCGTTGTCTTCCCAGCGCAGGTATTAAAGTACCTTTAGGGGAATCCAACAGCTGAAATCCTCTGCTAGGAAAAATGCTTAGAGTGTCACAAAGCAAAAGTGTTTGTGGGAAATGTTCAGCACGCTCAATGGAAAACCACAGGGGCTTCCCCCCTCCTCATATTTCGTCCTCTTTCCATTTTTCTGAGGCCCCCACCTGGGGACCTGTAGCTGAAGTACATCAGTTTCATTATGGCACAAAGGGTGATAGCAGAGTTCCAAGTTACTCTACTGTCTGGCGTAATATGTAGCTCACTTTGCTGAAGGTTTTATTTATATATATATGTGTGTGTGTACACTAGATGTTATTTAAGCAATTAAACTCATCATAGGTGTTCCCTTTCTATGTGATTGAGAATGTAAAGAGTGTTGCAAACCAGAGCACACTGAGGGTGAACATTGTAATGACATCACGCACGTGTCTACACATCTGCCTGCAGACATACTTTGTAGGACATCCAGGTGGCCCTTGTCCTTTAGGCAAAGAGTTCCTTAATTGAATATGGTGTGTGAAATGCCAAGAGAGAGGTCCATGAATGGGGTTATTTAGGCTTGCTGGTCAGTAGCTCTTCCCCAGGAAAGATAAAGGTAGCCTTGTGGTAGCACCTCTTTTTCTGGGAAAACTAATTAAGGCCCTTGCCCAACACAATCAACGGTTTTACTGTTTCACTCCTGGGCACCTCCAAAGCGGGAATCAAAGGAGGTTCCAAGCCCTCAAAGAGACATCTAGGGAGGTGGTTTTTAGAACTTGAAATATAATGAAAAACTTTTTTGAAATAACCAGGACAGATAACATAGGGCTGCCTAACCTTTTTTGTTGTTGTTGTTATGTAATATTTAAGGACATTAATAATTTTTTTCAGAACCCCAGTTATCATCTGCTATAACCAAACATGAAACAAACCATTTTTGCCAACATTATGAAAATTTGCAAACATACAGCAACACTGAAAGATTTTTACAGTGAACTACCATTAACAGTTTACTAAAATTGTTATATATTTATCCTTTTATCCATCCCTGTATCTATTCATCATTCTATCTTATTATAAAACAGATGATATTTTAATGCCAAAAAACAGGAAGGACATAATCCCAGTGTAACCTTATATCAATTTAGGTATATTTAAATATCGATAAACATGCATATTTAAATATCAGTAAACATGCATACAGCTATGTAAATGTCCAGGCATGTAAACACACAGACATATATGACTATACACGTGTACTTATGTGTACACTTCAAAGTGCAGGGCCTAGTTTTTAATCCTCACATTGTTGATCAGTGCAAACAAGGTTACCGCACAGCGTAAGTAGTTCTGTGTAATTATGGGGACACACTGAACAAAGACCAAGAATACATGCTGCTAATTTATGAAGGGATTTTAGGGTGTTCAGATACTGCATTTACATGTCCTTATTTCAACAAAACTGTCCCAATCTCAGGAGACCCTGTCACACCACCTGCTAGTGGCTAATTACTCAGGAGAATGAGTCTGTGGGGGCAGGGGGATGGAGGGAAGCAGCTAGCTGGGGCAGGAGACTGCACTGCCCACTACCCAACTTTCCTCAATGATGGACAAAAGCAATCTGGGATTGTCACAGGGCTGGGCCTGTGGTATTCAGTTAATAAAGGCGGGGAAGCTGGTATGACAGAGTGGAGCCTACATGGGGTGTGAGTTCACTGGGACGCCACCACTTACCAGCTGTAGGACCTTAAGTGGGTCCTTTATCCTCTCCAGAGCCTCTCTGTGAACTACAGACAGGATGAGAACAAGAACCTCCAGGAGCAGTGATTGTGCAAAAGGGTCCTAAGTAATCATGCTTAACAATTAACTTTTATTTTCTTTTAGTGAAAAAAAAAAAAAAAATTCATGCTCCTTGTTGAAAAAGTAGAAAATATAGATGAGCAAAAATAACAAAAGAAAAACAGATATAATGTCAACACTCAGAGAAAAGGATGTTAAGCCCCTTGATACAGCCATTTTCATATTTGTATCCCATATCTATACCGGTGTGTATATCTATATCCATAGCTTCATCTATGTCCATATCTATATTCTTATTCATATCAATACCCATATCTATATCTTTACCCATACCTATAACCAGAAAAGCCAAACCCGTTGCTGTCAAGTCAGTTCCAACTCCTAGTGACCCTATAGGACAGAGCAGAACTGCCCCACAGGGTTTCCAAGGAGCGCCTGTGGATTCAAACTGCCGACCTTTTGGTTAGCAGCTGAGCTCTTAACTACTGTACCACCAGAGTTCCTCCCATACCTATAGCCATGTCTGTATCTAAATATATGTCTATATAAATGTAAGTATATCTCTTTTTGCTTTAAAAAAATCACAGAAACTGGACTATATTGTACACAACTCTATATAGTCTGCTTTCTTTTGTGAACAGGATATTGTGAATATGTTTCAATGCCAATAAATAACATACATAATTTTCTGTGGCTCCATAGTATCCGTTATATGGTTCTCAGTAATGAGTTTAAATCAGAGGTTCTCAAAGCATGGGCCTTAGATCAGCAAAAAATCAGTATCACCTGGGAACCAGTAGAAATATAAATCGGTCTGCGAATGGGACCCAGCACTCCTTGTTTTCACAGGCCCTACAGGCGATCCTTGTAAGTGCTGCAGCTTGAGGACCACTGCTCTAAGCAAACTCATCACTGGGCGTTTAGTCCTTCCCCTCACAATTCTTAGGAGGCATTTTCTGAATTTTTGACTGGGACCTCAAAACTTTTACTGTGCTCACTAAATTCAAGTAAAGGAATCTTTAAAAATTCAGAATCTTCCGTTCAGTGCCACTAGCTTTCTGTGCAAAGCGTAGTTCCTCTTCACCACTAAATTCTACTGATTTAATCTAGATTAAGGAGCCCTGGTAGCACAATGGTTAAGTGCTCAGCAGCTCCACAGGCAAAGGGACCTGGTAATCTGCTTCCATAAAGATTATAGCCTAGGAAGCACTATAGGGAGGTTCTACTCTGTCGTATAGGGTTGCTACGAGTTGGAACTGACTCCATGGCACACAACAACAACAATCTAGATTAAGGAACCCTGGTGGCACAATGGTTAAGTGTTCGACTGTTAACCAAAAGATTGGCGGTTTGAACCCACCCGGTAGCTCCTCAGGAGAAAGACTAGATGATCTGCTCCCATAAAGATTATAGCCTAGAAACCCTATGGGGCAGTTTTACTCTTATAGGGTTACTGTGAGTCAAAATTGACTGGATGGCACCTAACAACAATCTAGATGGGGAATTTAAGGATGAATTTCAGGGCATCTGTGACGTCCTTGAAATTATGTGCGATATTTAGAGGGCGAGTGCGTTTTTCTGGGGAAAGTACATCAACCAGATTTTCAAAAAGTCCATGACCCTAAGATTAGTTTTTATTTGTTGCTTTTGTTCTGTTCTCCTCAGTTATTTCAGTAAAAAAAGGAAAAGAAACAAACACAGGGATCCACTGAGCACGCTGCCCAGGCAACATGGGTCCGAACCACCAACCTTTCAGCCAGTAGGCAAATGCTTAACCTGTTTGCACCACCCAAAGACCAGCCTTGGTTTTCTTTACTGGGAAAGATAATCGACACTGCAATTCTCCATCCAAGTCCCCTTCTTGGTAGGTGGCAAGCATAATTTTAGACTTCCTTTAAAATAGAATCTTTCTTGAAAATATTCATATCTTTTCACCCAGAATTTCTAAATCTTTGGATTTATCCCAAGGAAATAATTAGCTATACACAAAAGTATTTGCAGTACTTTATGATAGTCACCTTATGCGGTGACTATCATAAAGTCATTTAAAAAAATTCAAATAGCCTACATGTCTAACAATAGCACACTAGTTATAGAGATAGGATATATTGTTATACAATTAGTAGAACTGGAGTTTTTGAAAAATGGCTAAGGATGAGGTAAAGTAGTCATGGAATAATATTCAGTGAAGAAAACTAGGGTATAGTTTACAACGTCTTTATCCCAATTCAGTGTATGTGTTAAAAATATGTGGGAGTTACAAGACTTGCATGTTAACATTTCCATTTCCTTCTTTATTCTTTTCTCTATTATCAAGATTTTCTATAGTGAACATTTATTGGTTTATAATTAAGGGGAAAAAAAAGCTATGTTAAATAAACTAGACACTGTGTTGGTGGTGGAGTCTCTGGGTACTGCAAACTGCTAACCTCCTTGGCCACTAACAGAAAGATTGGAGCTTCAAGTCCACCCTGAAGCACCTTGGAAGAAAGGCCTGGCTGTCTAATTCAGAAAAATCAGCCATTACAAACCTTATGGAGCACAGTTCTACTCTGACACACACAGGGTTGCCAAATCAGAATCGACTTGACAGCAAATGGCAACTGGTATGTTGATGGCAATGAAGCCTATTTTAAGTGAATTTAGCCCTAAAATTCTGGTTTCAAGTAGACCCTCTTGTAAGGAAAGTTTATGCTTTCTTCTGCAAAAGTGTGAACAGGGGTATGTGAATGCCTTCTCGACAGACCAAGGCTCATTTACTTACTTTCTGTGGAGAACAGCTGCACCCAGAGCCTGAGTTCATGGTGTCAGCGGGGCCTGCCTGTTCCTGGCAGAAGTTCCAACTACCCTCTCTGGAGATAAGGATCAGGCTGAGTGATGAGCTGAAGTGACTGGTAATGTGCTGATTTGCCTTTATCCGGGCTCTCTCTCCTGAGCT
This sequence comes from Elephas maximus indicus, assembly GCF_024166365.1. Classification (NCBI taxonomy): domain Eukaryota; kingdom Metazoa; phylum Chordata; class Mammalia; order Proboscidea; family Elephantidae; genus Elephas; species Elephas maximus. The sequence goes on from NC_064839.1 coordinate 44,874,991, forward strand.
ATGGAATGCTCGATGGTCCAAAACCCCTCCGAGTTGGTCTGCATGCAAATGGGAGTCATCGCCACAGCCGTGAGAGTCCCAAGAGTCCATCCCATCTATCGTGTCATGGCAGGGAGACTGGAAACTCAAAAGAGAATCTCCGTAAGCCACACACAGGGCTCTGTCGGTTTATTTTATGTCACACCTACTGCTATGTCTGCTCAGAGAACAGACTTGATTCCTCTTTCCTTAGCCGTCAAAATATGTTTTTGGAAACACAGATTTACCCATGGTACTTAACCATGATTGGTTAGTTAGTTTGTGTGTTTAATCATTCATTCAACAAATATGTACTGAATAAATACGTGCCGGGTGGGATTTGACATTCTGGAAAAGGAATGGAGAGCAGCCAGGCCCTGTCCTAGTCTCTTGAGCCCACAGTCGGGGGCAGGAGATGGGCATTAAACCAGTAATTATAATAATTAATGTATGGTTTTCATCTCCTGACATTCGTGGAGAGTTTTCCACAAGTGTTCTGTTTCTAATTACAGAAATGATGTCGAGATTTGCCAGTGGTTTTAGAAACTGTAACTGAGAGCAGTTAGCCCTATGGCAGCATCACTCTCGCTTACTTTTGTTTCCAATGTGCTTTCCTAAGTGGGCAGAATTATAGCCAGAGCTCTAAGAATTCTATAAACACCAGGACTCTTTGGAAGTGGGTAGACATCATCCATTGTATATGTTGCACCAGAAAATCGGAGATGGCTGGGAAACACTATCATCACCAGGGAATATTGCTTCTTGGACTTATCAAATCCTGGGGTTGCTAGACTGCCAAGTTGCTTTATCTCTCTGAGTCTCCACATTCTTATCTGTGAAATGGGATAATAACGCTCATCTCACAGGGTGGTTGTGAGAACTAACAAAATAATCAATGTAAATGCCTGGCTTTTTTGTTGTTAGGTGCCATTTAATCAATTCCAACTCACAATGACCCTATGTACAACAGAAGGAAACACTGGCCAGTCCTACACCATCCTCACAATCGTTGCTATGTTAGAGTCCACTGGTGCAGCCACTATGTCAATCCATCTCATTGAGGATCTTCCTCTATTTCACTGACCCCCAACTTTACTAAGCATGGTGTCCTTCTCCAGGGGTTGCTCCTGCTTGGTAACATGTCTAAAGTAAATGAGATGAAGCCTCGCCATCCCCACTTCTAAGGAGCATTCTGGCTTAAAAAAAAAAAAAATTCTAAGGAGCATTCTGGCTTAGGGCTTGCAAAATTCATATGCTCAAGAAACCTTAGTTCCTTTGATTGTGTCTGTATAAAGGAGATCAGGGTGCCCTCTTTCAGTTCCTAATAGTGGCGTCAAGCTTCTCTCCAGAAGCCTTGGAACTGTCAGAGACCCAAGAGTACACAGACCTTTGACTTTTTTTGACTTGAGGTTTAAGTCTTTGTTCCTTTTGATGGCCCCATGGATTCAGCAAATATTTTCGCAAGCACTTACTTTGCATCAGGCAGTATTCAAGGTGGGGTGCGTAAGGAGGTAAGTAGATATACTCCCTCTTCTCAAGGATCTCCCAGTCTAGTGGGGCATCACAGGGCATGGAGGGACAGAGGGGTTCATCATAAAAAAAAGTCATCATAGCACAGAGAAAGTCTCCCACAACAACCAGGAAGGGAAGCCCACAGGAGAACACTATCTGAGCTCAAAGGTGGGTTCCAAGGACCAGGAGCCCATGGCAAGACTAAGGAAGCAGAGGGAGCAAGAGTAAGGCTGAAGAATCCAAGGGAAGGAAGCAAAGATTTCTTTTAGTTGCCCACACTTTCGCTCTACAAGTCAAAGCACAGGGCGTGCCTCCTTTAAATGTATAGCTAACTAACTGCTTACCTATGGATTGTTCTGGAATTCAGCTCTAGCCACACAGGGCCTTGGCTACCGGAGAGCAGCCAGCTCAAGGGGGACAGCAGGATGTGATCATGAATGACCGTTGTGTGCAGGTATGTCCTCAGAGGAGGGATTGTTCATGCTTACCTGTGCAGTGCCCTGGAGGAACTGCTATCTGGCTACTTTGTGTACTGTTCATACTTAAGAACGGTATTTTCCTCATCATGAAAGTCAGTATTTCAAAATTTACCATAGTCTCGTGTTACTTTGTCATTCCTCATCTCCCCGATCAGCCTGGCATGAACTTGGCAAGATGCAAACTTAGATCCTGATGTGTGTGTGTGTTTGTGTGTATGTGTGTGTGTGCACGCACGCACACGTGCTCTCATGTTGTGAGCATTTTCCAAGTGCTCTGGGGCTGTTGACAATAAATAGCATACAGCGTAGAGTCAGGGTGCGCTTTTAATCTCTGCCCAGATCTGTGCCAGGATCCTATACACAACTGTCCTAAGGCAAAAGCTACTTCATTGCCTCTCTCCACCGTTCCCCTAACCCACCTTGGGCTGCCAGCAAGCATGGCCATCACTGGGCATTGACACAAATCCTAGTCTCCGCAGTCTCTTGGTTCCTATTGAGCTACTGTAACTTTAAAAAGATTTAACAAAGACTACCTCCACCAGCTAAGCTGAAATAAGAGCGTCTCCGGAGTTTAATGGATCAAGTAGCGGTGATAGGTTTTATGGCTCTTTTTCACTTTAGGGCATAGGGAAGAGAGAGCTGGGCAGGTTGGTTTTAAATTCAAGGATTTATGTTGTTAATCCTCTGGGCTAATTATAATTTATGGGATCTTGGCAAATTAATATGCGGTTGCTATTCAAAAGTGGAGAGCAATGTGAGGCAGGCGTAAACAAGCCTTGTTCATTTTTAATTTATTTCCACCAATGGAGAATATTAAATAAAATGAACACTAGGGTATTTTGCTCTGAGTTCGGTGTTTATTATTTATCTCTAAATTATGAAATTCATATAGCAACTCCTTGTTTTTTCAACAAGAACCCAGAATTAGGGAGTGATAGTATCCGGGCAGCTAGGAGGCCAACAGGGTAATTTTCCCTCCACTGCCTTTAAGACACACTCAGCAATGCAGGCATGGAGGCAGAGGATTTCCAAGCAAGGGTGGTGGTAGGATCCAAGGTTTGCCATGGTGTGCTGAGATTGTTTAGAAACAGGACTTGTGAGTGGCATGTTGTTGTTAAGTGTCATTGAGTTGATTTTTGACTCATAACAACCCCATGTGACAGAAGAGAATGGCCATATAGGGTTTCCTAATTTGCAATCTTTACAGAAGCAGATCGCCAGGTCTTTCCCCGGCAGAGCCTTTGGGTGGGTTCGAATTGCCAAACTTTCGGTTAACAGCCGAGCTTTTCTTAATCGTTGCACCACCAGGGCTCTTTTGTGAGTGGAGTGTGAGTTTAAAATCTCAATTACCCAGAACTGAGTGTGTCCATCCTCCGATGCTGGGACTGCAGCCACTCTATCTCAAGGGCTGACCTGGTAGATGTTGAGCAGGGGGTGACCCAATTTCAGACCTTTCAGACTTCAGCAGAGTGACCTCATTACACCCAAGACCCCCATTTCATCAGCATCCCCTGTGGCTGTTGTTAGGTTCTCTTTCAAATAAATCAGCTTCTCATCCATGAGCGTCTGGCAGAAAAGTTTCACTGGCTGGCAACCATGAGGTAGGTAGGTTCAACTGCTCCACTAGAAGCAACAAGAATACTCCTCCCCTTATCCTAACCCCCCCCCCCCCCCGCCCCCGCCTCGCAATTCCAGCTTGGAGAGGCCAGCAAATGCAGCTTGGAGAGCTGGGGCAACCTTGAGCTTTGAGTGCAGGAAGCAAGTTGGAGTCTTGCCCCCAGCTGTGTAGCTCAGATAACAGCTGAAGCAGAGAACACGCTGCTCTCTCTGCTGGAGTATCTGACACAGTTTTGACTGGTGGAGGGCCTTAATAGTTTGCACCCTAAGTCATTCGGGTCCCAGTGTGAAGGGAGAAGCCATTGTTTCCCTCCACAGCCCCCAACACACACCCCATCCCAACTCCGCATCTCTCAGCTGTCCCTCCTTTCAATGCTGTTATGCTCGTATTTGGTTCTCTTGTCAGCAGGAAAATGAAAGATCACTTTCAATAATTTTGAAGAAGAAACTGAAGGTTTTGCTAGGGGAGAGAAGCCAGGATAGAAAGTGCAAGGGTTTCTGGAATTGGACACCCCTCAGTTCAAATCCCAGCCCCACCTTTGATCAGCTGGGTGCCGTCAGGCAAGCTATCTGACTTCTCTGAGTTTTCTCACCAGTGAAATGAGAAAAATGTATTGGTCTCTTCGGCTTGTTATGAGAAATAAGATATTGAGAAGCACCTGGCCCATTGCCTAACTTCTAGATGCTCAAGAAAGGGCGTTCCTTCCTCCTCCCAGGCCCCACCCTTGTGCTTGATTCCCTGCAAATATTTGTAGCATTGAATGGACCCAAAGAGAATGGTCCCATCAGCCCCCACAGAGAGCCACAGATGCATTGGCTCAGAGAGGGTATTTGAGGCTCAGTGGTAGCAAATAAACCTGAGGAACCATGCAAACATTCCCCAGTACCCAAGGAGACCAGTACCTGTTGCTTCGTGCATGCCTGTGATATGAACAAGGGTTCATGATTTATAAACAACCCAGGCACTGAGACATTGGAGAGAAGTGACTCTGTCCTGCCTTCTTTTTGTTTGTGGAAACAACAGGGAATCAAACCAGTGTGTTACAGACCTGGCTTTGCAGCAGTGTCTGAGTCAGGGATCTGTAGGAACTTTATTTTGCCTAATAGTTTACTAGCAAGAAGACACTCCATTGTCTATATTATTTAGAAATGAAAGCTTAGACCAAGCTGAAATTACGTACTCAGCATTCTACATTATTTGTAGTTCAATGATAAATGATTCTCATGGATTTCCTTTTTTATACATTTCTCCAAAGGAGTAAAATGGAGAGAGTAAAATCCAGAATGTTAAAAAAACAAAAAGAAAGCTCCAATTGGCAAGAGATTGAAAAGTTCTAAAAGAAAGATAGTAGGTAATTTGGGGAACAAATAGGCACAATAATGTCTAGGCAAAGAGGATGGAAAAAGATCAGGAGGTCACAGTTGCACACATGCTTAGGATCATCATATTACCGAGGTTTGTCCAAAGATCATTTGCTTTAATTTATAGACCGCACCTTCCCATGGACTGAGGTATGTATCCACTGGGCCTGGTAGGGGACAGATTTATGTAACAGCCTGCATTCTGAATTCAAATTCTAGTCTCACCCATCAACTCAAGTTTTGCAGCTGAGTCAAGCTAATCACTTCTATCTCCTCATGAGGATGAATTGCCTCCTAGCACACTGCTAGGCACCTTCACAAATGCAGTTCTTTCTGCTGGGTGCCCCAACCAGCTCCCGAGCCACACCTAGATGTTCAGCCTTGGCTGATACCAGAACTGGACACAGCACAGGCTCAGTATAAGAATACACCACTGCCCCATCTTCCCAGTTTGCTCATCCTACCGTCGTGAGAATTTAGGTGGTCTCAGTTTTAAATATTTAATCCCGCTTTCCTTGTAAGTCCACCACTCATCTGTCCATTTGTTGTACTGTGGTGGCATGCATGTTGCTATGGTACTTGAAGCTATGCCACTGGTATTTCAAATACCAGCAGGGTTACACTTGGTGGACAGGTTTTAGTAGAGCTTCCAGATTAAGACAGGCTAGGAAGAAAGGCCTGGCAATATACCTATAAACAGTAAGCACTGAAAATGCTATGATCACAACAAAATAATGGCTGACAGAGTGCTGGAAGATAAGCCCCCTAGGCACTACAAAATAACCACAACAATGAACTCGTACATATCAAGAATCATGAAGATGGTGCAGGCCAGGCAATACTTTGTTCTGTTGTACCTGGGTCACCATGAGTCAGAGCCAACTTGATGGCAACTAACAACTACATCATCCCCTTAAATATATATATATGTCAGAGTCAAAATTTGTGGTTCAGGTCTACTGACCCAGCAAAAGTGTTGTCCACTCCACATACAGGCAGGAAGTCATGTTGATAAATCAATGACGAACTCAGGTGTCAAGCCACCATCCTTTACACTGAGTATTGTTGAGGCTCAATGTGAGGACTCAGAGAGGTGGAGAACACTTTCAGTCCAACTGCCTCTGCGCTTCTTGGGGGCCAAGAAACTCATCCAGGACACATCCAGACAGAAACCTGGACCATCCTTCCCTTTGGGGGCTACCAAATTCCCCAGATGCTTGCTTTTGTTTTGGCTCTCCCTCGCCCACCAAGAGTCCATTACCAAATGCTCTTCTATACACCCTTCCTGGAAAAACAGGATCAAGGTACCACCTCTCCACCGACACAAATATTTTTGATCATTTGTATCTCAGTTGTATTTTTCACTCTCCCAGTACATAAAAGACTCAGGAAGCACTAGCACAAATGTTTGCACTTCATCTAAATATTCAACTCCATTAATTTATTCATAGTTATAAAGTTTATTACCTAAAATATAGAGTCATAGAATTTTAAAGCCAGGATACACCAGAGAAATCATCTAGGCCCAACTCCTCATTTTACAGATGAGGAAACTGAGATGAAGAGGGCTCAGGGACTTACCAGAGGTCAAGTTCTCAAAGAAGGGTGCAGGTGGGACTCACACTCAAGTCTGAACCATTTGACCTCTGTTAAACCCAGCTTTGCTCACCTGGAAACCACTCTTGCTCTTTGCTAGCACAAACAGCTGCATTCCTGTCCATTGTCTTGTCCCTTCGTTATCTAGCAAGTACTGATTCATGCCAACTCAGTGCTGGGCACTGGGTGACAATGTTAAATGACAGACACAGTCATGGAACTAGAACTCAGAACAGAGTGAGGCAGAGAGATTAAGCAAACAGACAAACACAGGCCTGTGTAATGTTGTCAGGGCCCTAAAGGAAATCAGCAAGGTCAGTTTAGAAAATAGGTGAGAAGGCAGGGTTAGGTGTGTCTTCAGTTGCATTTCCCCAGGCTATGGGGAAAAGGGAAACAGTGGTGTAGTGGTTAAGAGCTAAGGCTGCAAACCAAAAGGTCAGCAGTCCGAATCCACCAGACCCTCCTTGAAGACCGTATGGGGCAGTTCTAGGAGTCAGAATCGACTCGACGGCAATGGGTTTGGTTTGGTTGGTTTGGTAGGGAAAAGAGACAGGTAGTGAGTTGGGATGAGGGTTGGGGCGGGGGGAGAAAGGAAGCCAGTGCAGGGTTGCATTAATAAATGAGTTACCACAGTGGACAGGTGGTGAAGAGTCTCCTGGGGAACCCTGGGGGGGCGAGTGTAGGGCACATTTCCTCCGAGGACCCTTGATGATGCAACGGTTAAGTGCTAACCGAAAGGTTGGTTGAAACCTACCCAGTGCTCCATGGGAGAAAACACCTGGTGATCTGTTCCTATAAAGATTACAGCCTAGGAAACCCTATGGGGTGGCTCTGCTCTTACATTGGGTCACTATGAGTTGAAAATCAACTTGACGGCACCTACCAACAACAGGGGCAAGGGAACCGGGGTACGTACCCACCAGCTCCCCCTCTGCCAGGGGTTGAGGACTATTCTCAGGCATTCACTTCTGGACCTCACCTTGGTGCAACATTTGCAATATTTGGGATATACTTATGCTAAGAAATTTAGTTGTTGCTTATCAGAAATTCACATTTAACTTGGCATTTTGCATTTTATCAGGCAAGCCTAGGCCTACCCCTTGGGTGGGTTGATCAGCTGGCTGCCCTTTAACCGCATGAACCAGCTGCCCCAGGTCTGTTGGGGCACAGTGGTGAGGTCCCTCCCCCCAGGGGCCGTGGGTGGCAGAGGTGGCCTGCTGCCTCCTTTAATGGGCACAGATGTTGTTCACGTTTCCCGGCCCATTGGCGATGACATGGAGGGAGGAGCCGGGGCTGCAGACAAAATCATATACATCTCAAGGGCAGTCAGACAATTAGCTCGCCCACAGGAACACTGCGATATGCAGAGTATTTGCTTTCCCAGCAAAGCCAAGTGCGAGTTCCTGCCTGCTCGGATGACCCCTGGGCCTCCTGTGCAGGAAGAGACCATGCCTGCAACCCTGAAAGGCTCCCACCTTTTGCTGCCTCGTGGATTTAACTCCTTCCTGGTCCCCCACACTCTTAGATATCCAGGACCATTGCTGCAACGTGGATTCAAGTGGGTTCGTTGTAGCTACTTGATTGGGCCTTTCTTTTACTGGCATTCTTGTCAACGGTCAATTGAAGGAGCTGATAAAGGTAAACCTTTAATGTAAAAAAAAAAAAATTATGCATTTTCTCATTCAAACAAGAATTTGAAGCAGCCTCTCAGTGTTTACAAGGAGATTAGTAAGCAGAGAAGAAATACAGGGTGCGGGAATTAACTGGAAACCCAGTGCCAGGCTAGACACAAAATGCACACGTGCTTCTATAAAAAGGGAGCCACAGATTTGTCTCTGAGCCTCCCTCCCAGCAGCCTCCACAGTCTGCGAAAGACAGTCAGTTAGGAATTTACAGCATCTGTAAACCCCAAACAAGCCAGGCGTTCAGGAAGAGCACAGCCCTTCTCGCAAAGGATGTAACAGGGACATGAGGGTGTGTGCGTGGAGATTGCATTCTGGCCTGGTGAGGGGATGCCTGGAGCCTCCTCTCCCATCCCAGTCCCGTTCCTGCCCACTTCTCCCTCCTTCTTCCTTTCCCTTTCCCTTCTTTCTCTCTTTCTGTTTCCCTCTTTCTATCTCTCTCTTTCTCCTCCCTTCCCTTCCTCCCTCCCTCCCTTTATCCCTCTCTCTCCTTCTTTTTGGCTTATAAAAACAGAAATTTACTGTCTCACACATAGAAACTAGAAGTCCAAATCAATGTTTTAGCCAGGCCATGCTCCCTTGAAAGTCTTTAGGGGACAACCATTTCCTGTCTTTCCCATCTTCTAGTAGCCCCAGCCATCCCTCAGCTTGTAGATACAAACTGACATGACCATCCAGACCCATTTTAACTGAGACATACCAAACCCAGTGCCATTGAGTTGATTGCAACTCATGGTGATCCCATATGGTACACAGTAAAACTGAGCTCTGCAGGATTTTCTTGGCTATAATCTTTACAGAAGCAGACTGCCAAGCCTTTCTCCCAAAGTACCAGTGGGTCAGTTCGAACCACTAACATTTTGGTTAATAGCTAAGCAAAATGGTCTGCACTACCCAGGGACTTTTAAATGGGAGGACACATATGGGGATGATAAAGCTGTTTTTAACAGGGTGTAGAATTTTTAAGCTAAAGGAAAAGACTGCATAGAATTCAAGTCTTCAATGTTATGAAGGAAACAGAGAGTACTGCACAAACTTCCCCCGCGTAATTATGTTGTGTTTATTTGTAAATGAATTTTCCCCTATTTAAAAGTGATCCAGTTCTTGCACTGTTTTACATGTGAAATCCCAGAGTTGGAGACATTTGGAACCCAAAGTTTATTTCTGTATGTGTGGGGCTTAGTTTACTTCAAGATTAATATATTTAACTAAATAAATTTTAGTGTTGAGAAAAAGTAATACAGTTCCTTGGAGAAAAATGTTAAAATCTTTGAAAACAAGAGAAATTACTGACACTTCTGCTGGCCATAGGTGACAAACGTTTCTATATGATGTGTGCGTCATTCAGTCTTTTTTTCTCCATGTTGTGCTGTTGATGCCACAGTTACATTCTTACTGTATACACATTTGGCCCATGCTTTTTGTTTTTCCTGACATTACACATTTCTCCATATTGTTATAAATGCTTCCTAACTGCAATTCCTAGTGGTTGGCTGATAGCCCGTGGAGTGAATGTATCACGGTTTCCGTACCCATTTCTGTGTCGTTGGGCATTTAGATGGTTTTAAATACTTTTGTTGCGAGAAAGAGTGTTCTGATAAACATCTGTATGCATAGTTTCCATAGTTGCCATTATGTCTTTAGGGTAGATTCCCAGAAATGGAATTACTGGGTCAAAGGCTGAGCATATTTTTTTAAAGGTTCCTGAAACATATTGCCAAATTGCTTTCCAAAAGGTTTGTAGTAATTTAAATGATCAAAAACGGTGTTGGAGAGTCCAGTTTCTTCTAAGCAGTATTGAATGCTCATTAAAAATCATTACTAATATGATAAGCAAACAAATGGCATGTTATTGTTGGTTTGGGGTCTTATTGTCCAATGTTTAAAACAGGCAAATTTGGAGACTCCAAAGAAACAGTAGAAATTAAATTTATGAGCTATATTAACCTAGATTTTTTTGGATTGAGAGTGGTTTTGAAAGAGATTTCAATATATTAATGGATGATAAGTGGATGCCTAAGAGAAAGCATATTTTGGAGAACATTACAATAATACTTACTGGTGATTTGTCCTTCCACAAAGCAGGAGCACCATCTGCATTCCGAGAGTCCAACACTTAATAGATGCTTTATAAATACACGTTAAAGCAAACACCCAACATTCATATGAGGTTTTGCAGTTTCAAAGTGTATTTCACACCGAGAATCTCATTTTACTGATGAGGAAACTGAGGCATGGGCTCAATGACTTGTCTAAGACCACACACATGGCCAGGATAAGAGGGTTGTCTGGCTGGGAGGCTGGTGCCTTCTCCACCGCCCCGAGTGCCCTTCTCTGACACCTGCTCAATTTGAAGCCAGATTGCAGTGGGTGACTTCTCTGTGATGCCGAATTGCCGTTTCCTTGCAGGTAGGAGGTTCAGCAGGACAGGGCACCAGTGGGCAGTGGGCTATTCCTGCCAGTTGCTAGTACCCTTTCTTTATTTCAGCAACGTTCAAAGTAGAAGGTACCCCTCATGCCAAGAGACCACTTTAGCAGCAAGCTATCTCATGTAGCGCTCAGAACAATGCACCCATTGCCATCAAGTTGAGTCCAACTCCTTGTGACCTTATAGAACAGAGTAGAACTGCCCCCATAGATTTTCTGGGCAGTAAATCTTTATAGAAACAATGCCGCATCTTTCTCCCGTGGAGTGGCTGGTAGGTTTAAACTGCTGACCTTTGGGTTAGCAGCCGAGCGCTTAACCTCTGCACCACCATGGCTCCTTGCTCAGAGCAAACGGCCCTGAATTAGTTTCCTGTGGCCACTGCAACAAATTGGCTGGCTTAAAACAACAGAAATTTACTCTCTCACATTTCTACAGGCCAGGAGTTCAAAACAAGGTATCACAGGGCCGAGTTCCCTCTGCAGGCTCTGGGGACATTCCTGGATTTGTGGCCACATCACTCTAGTCCCTGCCTCCATGGTCGCACTGCCTCCTCCCTCCTCTTCTGTCTCAAACTTCTCCGGCTTTCTTTTATAAGGACTCTCGTCATTGGATTTAGGGCCCGCCCGGATAATCCAGGAGGCTCTCCTCATCACAAAATCCTTATTTTAATCGCATCTGCAAAAAACTTTTCCAAATAATGTCACATTCACAGGTTCCAGGGATTTCATGTGGATTTTTTTTGGGGGGGGGGAGGAGGTATTTTTTAGCCTACCATAGACCTTAAAGTTCATTGCTGACTACGTGAGCTTAGCATTTGTGAAAACATCCCTCATGTTGCCTGTCCCATGGAGGGCACTCAGCACCAGCAGCCCTGGAATAAACTTTGCAAGTTGGGTTTACAACTGAGTGTTTTTGGATATAACACTGCTTAGAGAAAACATGTTTACTTAGGGCCAGAAGACTGGATTTCAAGGCTTGACGTTTGTTTTCCTATGATTTTGGACGCGTAACTTCTATGGACCTCTGTCTGCATGACTGTAAAATGGGTACACCAGCCCTTGCCTTGTTGAATTTCTAGGGATTAAGTGGGTATCCAGCAGAATAACATGAGAAGGTGTTTTTTGAGTGGTAGAATATGGTAAGATTCTGAAGATTTAATCAAGAGTCCAAACGTGGGAGGGGGCTTGGGGGACTGTGCACCAAGGGAAGCTGGGAGTTGTTAAGAGTTATTTAGACAGAAGGATCAGTATGGCAGCTTTCCACAAATGCTGGAAGTCTGCGGTAGATTCAACTGGGAGAACTAGGTTAGTACCAGGAAAAGCCCATTACTCTTTAAAAGCGGCCACTCATCTCTAATAATAAATAAACCAAACATTGAGATATTAAAACAATTCGTTCTCAGCATCGAAAAAGAGGTCACGCGCGTGTGTGTTTGCGTGTGTTTTTAATATCCCACCCAGCCCACAAGCCCCCACCCCTCAGTAACTTTAAGATTGAACGAAATCCTACTTATGTGCTACAGATTTAATATAGCATCAGGCTCCTCTAGGTACAATAAAATACCAAGTTAAGAGTATTAATTCCCTGCAAACCCTGATGGGTCCCAGCTTTGCGCACGCACGTAGGGTGTGAGGGTGTGTGCTCCGCGGGCACAGGTGCTGACGGGGCTGTTCCACCTCGGAGCACGTGTGCGGGAACACAGCTGTTACTCAAATCCTCCACCACTTGCTTAAAAATCTCTATGAAGTTGTACTGCCTCTGGGCACAATTAAAACCTGTATACTACATTTCATCAGGTAGTGTTAGAAATTTCAGCTGAGCCAAAAAAGAAAAGGGAGAAGGTGGGAGAGAGGAAGAAAATGACTCCCTTGTTAGTCCTGCATTAACCTCCTTACCCTGGCTATTGAAACAATAAAGCTTCAGAACGCCACACAAACCCTCCAGTATTAAGGGCGGAGAATGCAGAACGCATGACAAAGCAGGGCATTGCTCTGCCCCTTAACTTCTTTCTGTTTCTTTCTTTCCTTCTTTCTCTTCCTTCATGCCCTCCTTCCCTTTTTCTTTTCTTCCTTTCTTTCTTTCACCCTGGCTTTCTTTTTCTTCTACTTTTTCTCCCTCATTTCCTTCTTTCATTACTTTTCCCCTCCGCCTTCTTTCTTTCTTCCCTCTCTCTCTCCCTCTCGCTCTTCTTGCCCTCTTTTTAAAAATTAGAGGCCAGGTGTATCTGCAGGGAAAACCTTAAATAAGCTAACTCGGAAAAAATGCGAGCAGCCAAGCTGAATGGAGAAAGGCCTGGATTTAGTTCTTCTTTCATGAAAAGTGACCATAAAACCTTATGCATTTTCATCTTAGGAAGTGAGCTAATGTGACGTCCACTTACAGCGTGGAGGCTCTGAGGTAGGGGATTTACGTGGATTAGCTTGTTTCATTACCATGGCAACACCTTGAAGTTAGTCTTCATATACCCATTTAACAGAAGAAGAAGCTGAGGCTGGTCTAATAAGGCACACAGTAGCTATCCTAGCTGCTAATTGATGGAGGCAGTGATCAAACCTTTCCCATGGCCTCGCTTTCTATCATAAGTCATTGGCTCAGGCTGAGGGAACTTCAGGATTCAAGTTTGTTTTTTTTCAATTGTGGCAAAATAATATATAACAAAGCCTTTACCGTTTCACCATTTTTTACATGTACAATTCAGTGACATTAATTATATTCGCCATGTTGTACAACCATTGCCACTATCTGTTTCCAATTTTTTTTTTTTATCCCCTTTAACAGAAACTCAAAAAAAAAAAGAAAACCTCCCTTTTCCTCCTCCCCTCTTCCCATCCCCTGGTAACTACTAATGAACTTTGGTCTCTATCCCACCCAACCCACTGCCTGCACATTTGCCTATTCTAGATATGTCATGTAAGTGGGATCATACAGTATGTGTCCTTTTGGATCTGACTTATTTCACTCAGCATAAATGTTTTCAAGGTTTATCCATATTGTTGAATGTATCAGAACTTCCATTCTCTTTATGGCTGAATATGAATTCGAGCTCTTCGAGTTGGTTCTTCCTCTCCAAAGTGAAGATGGACATTCCCCCCTTTCTGAAGCTGCTGCCCTCCATGGGGAAAAGGTCTGATTTTCCACTATCCTATCATTTCCAGTCTGCGTCTGCATGGTGTTTGAATCAGATTTCCTCCTGTGTAAGAAAGGACGCTAAGTGGAGGACAGCAACAAAGCGTCTGTGCTATGGAGGGAAAACTCTGCCCACCTATTATCCTTCCCCACACAGCCAGGTCAGTGCCAAGGTATGAAGAGTGGTGGGAGTTCCTGGCCACTGCCTCGGTGAGGACAGGAAACCCAAGATGAGAATCCAGGCTTACATGGCATCCTAGGATGGCCAAGGCAGATGTGGCCAGGGCTGTGAAATACTATGAAGCCTGACACCTTTGCCCATAAAACAGTATGTAAATATATACTCCACCCCTTCACACTTCTTGGGATGAGAAATGGGAGAGAGGCAGAAATGAAACTAACTTTGAGATTCTTCTTCCTGGCTGCCAGGCGCTGTTCTAGGCGCCTTCATACATTAGGTCATTAATCCTTAGAGCTGATCTCCGATGAGTGTGTTCTATTCCCCACACAACGGATAAGGAAAGGGAGACCCAGAGGACTTTGGTAACTTGTCCGTGGTCACAACTAGTAGGCGGCAGAGCCAGCAATCAAAACAGTTTGACTCCAGCGCTCCAGGCGTTCTCCCTACTACACCTCTCACTCACAGCAGACTAGAATCTAAACCCTTTACCTGTCAGCTCTAGTAACATGAAATAACGTGAGTGGGGTGAAATAATGCCATTTAAAAAGCAGCCACATTATAAAGAATTATGTCAACCCAATTCCCTGAATCCTGGGGAAATTCATATCCTTGTGCCATCCGATTAGCGAATCAAGTGAGACTGATTGATACATGGCAACAACAGTTAAGACGCAGGCAGCATCGGTGGAGGGTTGACTAAACTGATACCCTCGGTCTCCAACTGTATCAAATCATGGGCGAATTGGTACCATTAGGATAAATTACTACAAGAGGCACTGCAAACCCAGGCTAAATAAACTCTGCCTTCTCAAGCCCCGTGATTGTCTTGTTAAATAATTTCTTTGCCTCTTAAGTGTGGATTGGAGCACTCGCTTTCTGAAAGCCCTCCTGATTAACTATAGCCTTGGTCTCAAGTTGATTTTATAAACTTCGGATGGTGCCCCAGAGGGTGAAGCTTCCTGTTGTCAATTCTGCCTGTTGCTATAGATACCGAACTTCACAATCAGTAATTAGAGCATGCCCCCTGCCCCAGAACTGGTCAAATGGGGCGCAGCGCTCGGCAAATGGTCTTAAAAGCATCGGCGCTGGCATGGAAATGCATCTCCAATGGTGATAGGGATTGTTTTATTCATGGACTTTTTGGGAAAAAAAAAAATCACTGGTTTATTGGAAACCATAGCAAAACATAAGTAATTATTATGCTTTTGAAAACACAACAGAGTTTCCGTATTATATGTTAAGGATGAGAAAGATATTGGTAGTGAGTACTAAGTGTTGCACAAAGACAGCTCTGTCCAACCTGCTCCATAAAGCAAGGAGTAATTCTTACTCAGATGTCCTGCCTTTCATATCAGACTCCAAGTATATCACACGGCCTTCCCCCAGCCTTCAGCTCCCAGAAAGAAATGCACCCCCTGCCTTTTTTTAAACAAGCAAGTGTTCTTATAGAAGGGTGGATAAGTTAAGGCAGACTGTTGGTGGCCAAAAAGAAAGGGTGATGGGCTGGGTTTATGTTATTTAGGGGAGCAAAACAGATGTGAAACATTTGGGTCTGGAGAGAACTACATTGGTTAGAAAGTGTGCAATTTTGCAGGTGTCATAAAAATATAAACCAATGCATCTGTAACCTATTCCCTTAAGGGGATGAGGAATGAAAATGAAGGTTTAAAGAAACACTTTGCAGGACACTTACATATTTTAATTTAAGATGGCATCATTGCCCTCGTTTTTTTGAGCTGAAGAAGCCAAGCTCAGAGAGAGTTAATGATTTGCCTAAAGTCACCCAGTTTTTGTCAAATAGCAAGCAATGCAGCCTCTGACTCCAAAGCTTATTTTCCCATGTTTTTTGGGGAGGGGAGGGGTGGGGAGCAGGAAGAATTATCCCAAAGTATAGGATCCTGTACAACTGGGCTGCAGTTCAGATTCTGGACTCTGACCTCTAGCCTACCCACAATTCTATCCATCTCTCCATGTAAAAATAAATCCTGGAATTCAGAAGGGTGCATATTCATTCTCCCATCATCTGAAAATTTCCTTACAAATTGTATGTTACAATTTTCCTTACAAATGTATGTGGTCTTCTGGGCCAAGAATCTGATTGACATTTCCAAAATACTGTCGATCCGATCGTATTTCCGATTCCCCCAAAACGTCCCTAATTGCCTTGTTGATTTCAAACACCCTGCAAACTCTTCCCAAATGCTTGCATGGGAAAATAAAGTGGTTTACAAGGAGGTGCAAATAAGGCTTTTGAAGAGAGTGTGGTTATCTACAGACTGGTGTTGTAGCAGCTAGGTAGTCCGCCATCTATTATGTGGCGTCTTTATCAGATCCAGAATGCACAGCCTCAGATTATATGTATTTCAGCCCCTACATCCCAGTGCCGGGAGAAGGGGCTTAGACTGAAGTTAAAATCAGTAAATAAAACCGGGCCCTCAGGCAGAAGACCTCTCCTGCAACCTCCAGAGAAAGACTAGTTCTGGGCGATAACTCTAGAGAGTTGCGCCTGGACACAGCAGAGATGATGCCCACAGTTTGAGCAGTTTGTGGATTTATAGTACATTAGAATGGGTAGTACCAATGGTTAAGCACTGGACTACTAACTGAAAGGTTGGCAGTTCAAACCCACCCAGAGTCATCTTGGAAGACAGGCCTGGAGACCTGCTTCCAAAAGGTCACAGCCTTGGAAACCCTAGGGAGAGTTCTGCTCTGCACAGATGAGGTCACCATGACCCAGAACCAATACCAGTGCAAGTAACAACAGGCTGAGAAGGGCCCGAGCAGCAATCTTGTCCATCTCCTTAAATGCACAGGGAAAATAAATCAGCCAACTTTATTATTGTTGTTGATAATATCACTATAAGCATTTTACCCACATTGTTGTGTTTAATCCTATAATAATCCTTTGAGATAGTATTCTCTCTTTTCTTTACAGGTTTCTTTTTCATTTTTCAAATGTTAACTGAGTTTTCCCCAAAGTACCTGGCAGGGAAGAAACTGAAGCTCAGAAATGTTAAAGAATTCGCCTAGAGTAGTGGTTCTCCAAAAGGAGAAGTTTTGCCCTCCAGAGTACACCTGGCAACGGGGTGGAGATGCTACTGGCTTCTAGTAGGTAGAAGCCAGAGACACTGCGCGATATTGTATAAGCCACCACCACAAAGAATTATTCCGCACCAAATGTCGGTGGTACCAAGGTCAAGACACCTGGAGTAACGTAGCTTTGGGGGCAGTGTTGGCATTTAAATTCAAGCAGTTTAGCCTTCACAGCCCATGTTCTTAATTGGAATGTCATGGTGTTGCTTTGGGCAAACAATTAGCATTTCACCTGAGCTTTTTACTCCTCCCCATTGAAATTATTATCAAAGGCTTGGTTTCTTGTTCTTGTCCGTCTTCCCCAAAAGACTGCCATCTCCTGAGAGCAGGAATGGTGCCAACTTTGCTCATTTATTTATTTATTTTTTAGTACCTCATTCAGCACACATTTCCTGATTGAATGGATAAATGTGTACCCTATGTACAACAGAGCAAAACACTGCCCAGTCTTGCACCATTCTCACAATCTTTGTTATGCCTGAGCCCATTGTAGCCGCCACTGTGTCAATCCATCTCACTGACAGTCTTCCTCTTTTTCACTGACCCTCTACTTTAACAAGCATGATGTCCTTCTCCAGGGTCTGGTCCCTCCTGATCCCCTGTAAAGTGATACATACTGCAAGGAAGTAACAAAAACGTGCTGTGGGATTTCATGCACCTCGTGGGCAGCTACCACCCATCTGTCAGTGGGGACTTGCTTGGTACTATGACACTGAACAGCTTTCAGTGGAGCTTCCAAACAAAGGTGAACTAGGAAGAAATGCCTGGTGATCTAATTCTAAAAATTAGCTACTGAAAAACCAAATGGATCACCACAATCCAATCTCCAACCAATCATGGGGATGGTGCATGACCAGGCAGCGTTTCCTTCCATTGTGCGTAGGGTTGCCATTGGTCAGGGGCCAACTCCATGCAGCAACATTGTCTAGAGAAGGCAGAAAATAGATGCCTGACTTGTATGGCAATTTTTTTTTTAATTTATATATTTTTAGCTTAGATTTAAAAAATGTATAGTTAGAATATTTACTTCTGAAGAGATAATGCCTTTGCATGGTTCAAAATCAAAAGGTATGTGTGTGTATATACCCACTTTTCTTTATGTATTTATACATCTCCCTCTCCACTATTCCCTTAGTACCTAATTCCTCTCTTGAACCAGTATTATCATTTCCTTGTGTATCCTTGTAGACATTTCATGTGTTTAAAAGACAATATGTTTATATATTCCTTTACCCTCCCCTTCGCTATACTCCTGTACACATCTTGCTCTTTTCACTTGTCAATATATCTTAGAGATTGTTCCAAATCAGCATATAAATGATTTCCTCATTTTTTAACAACTGCTGAGTATTCCACTGTGTGGGTGTTTCATAATTCATTCAACCAATTCCCTATTGATAGACATTTGGGTCGTTCCCAGTCTTTTGCTATTACAAATTGTGCTGCAATGAATAACCTTGCACCGGCATCATTTCCCACATATGCGAGTATATTTGCAGGATCAAGAAGTGGAATTGTTGGGTCGGAAACTACACACTGTGGTCATTTTCATAGATATTGTCAAATTGCCCTCTGTGGAGGTTGTTCCCAATTGCATTTCCACTAAGTGATATAAGACAGTCATTTCCTGACTCCATGTTGCATATCTGGAGGGATAGGGGGTTTGGACTGAGAAAACACAGGGCTAGGAAGCTAGAAGTGAATGCTGACAAAACGTGCTCTAAGAAGAAACACGCTGTTAGGGTGGCGGCGTGGGGGTTGAACTGCTAGAGGGAGGACATTGGACCCAGTGCAGCGTATCAGTGCTAATTGCAGTAGTCCAGGGGAAAGTGTAGAAGGACCTGGGCTGATAGAGGAACAGGAGAGATACAAGGCACTGGAGAGACTCGCCTTGATGAGTGACTGGATTGGGAGAATGAGGCAGAGAGAGATACTGATGGTGACCATGGGACCTCCTGATGCCTCTATCCAATTGGGATCAGAAGGGAGGAAGAGTTTTTAGGAAGAAGACACTGGTTTTGGCTTGAAGAAGACACTTGCATCCACCAGAAACATTTGAGCCGGAGCTCAAAGTTCATTGCGGCAATTCCACTTTGAAAAATTTCCTTGTGGGTTTGGGCATGCCCTTTCTTTTTTAATTATGTTGGATCCCAACTCCCTAATAACCAAGAAGAGTTTTTTTTTTTTTTTAATAGATGCCTTTAAAAATGTCATTTTCATACTTCCATCAATGCTCTAAAGTCATTCATATCGTTTTGTTACAGATAAGTCCACTAAGGCTCAGAGAGGTTCAGTAGCTTGGCCAAGGTCGCACAGCCATTAAGCAGTGGTGCCAAGACTTGGAGCCAGGTCTGTTTTACATCTCAAGCTTTATAACTTGTTGCCTTCAGCAGCAAATGCAATGGGGCAGAAGGGTCTGGATGTTTATTTCCAAAAGCCTGATTTCACTTGACTGGGGAATTCTAATATTTTAACAGCATTCTGTTTATTTCTGAAGTGTTAGGGGAAATTTGCCAAATTTTGAAGAGTGCCTTTGTGAGCCAGTAGGATTCAGCTTGAAGTGGGGAGTAACAGAGGCTATGGCTCCTCACATATTTTAGTTTACAACGGAGATGGGACAAGCCCCAAGGTATGAAGATTGTGATTAAATTGCCAGGCAGTAAACCCTGCCTCGGGTGGCCTACTCCCCGCAACCCTGCACAAAGGAGGCATTGTTAGCCAGCATGAAGGGAAGCAAGAAGTCACCACACGGGGCAGGGTGTCACTCCTCTGGGTTAGAAATGTTGTTTTCCATTCACTGGTAAACAACAGCCCAAGTTCATTGTCCTGACAAAGAACTCTGTCTCTTCTTTTATGCTGAGAAGTTGCAAGTTAGGATCTTGATAGGAACGCTTCTGAAAAATGCGAGTTATAAAATGTTGCCTAGTCTTTCACAGCAGGGTCTGTTCTAGCAGTTAGCCTCCAGAAGTATAAAGACGAGTCTAATAGAAGGCGGGGAGAAACCAGCAGGTCCCCGTGCTTGCAAAATCTCCAATGCAAAATTAAGATTTCGTTCCCGGGCGCTCACCAATGTTAAAGGATTCTTTAATGAGGGCGCATACTCCCTGGTTTGTCCGTTTATACATCTCAATACTACGTGCCTCTCAGTGCTTTGAAATTCAGTAATTATACCGTCTATCCCCTACCCTGTATGGAACAATCCTGGTATATCAAAAACAGAGGAAAAACCACTTAACGTGAGCAGGAAATAATTTAAGAAATAATAATAAAGTGAGTACATGATTGTGTTGTTAAAGCTACATATACTAGAATTAGACTGTAGAAATGACCTTTTTTTTTTTTAAAGGTCGCTATATTTATGGTCACTATGAGTTGAAATTGACTGGATGGCACCTGACACCAACAACATATGTTAGAATGATTAGAATGCCTTCCACCTGGGAAATTTTCCAGAACATTCCAAAGCAGTCACTGAAAATAAATTCTGAAATGAAATTCATTTCACGGCATTTGCATCCCAACATTGCTTTATGGACTGCTTTCTGTGACCAGCAATGTGCTTACTGTTTATTAAAATCTGAAGCCATTAATTAATTAAGCAATTTATTAAATTATCACCTAGCATCTTCAGTATGTTAGGCCCTGTGCTTGGTGCCGTGGTTCAGAGATGGAGCAGTCACAGATTGGCCCTCAAAGAGTTCATGGGCCATTAATGGAGAAGGAGAAGTACATCAGAGCCCAGAAGAGCCCAGAGCTTGGGGTCAGGCTACACTGCCCACTGGCCAGATAATTTTGGGTGGGTCATGCCTCAGTTTCCTTATCTGTAAAACAGATGATTATTGTTATTGTTGGGTACAGTCAAGTCGATTCTGACTCATAGCGACCCCATGTGACAGAGTAGAACTGTCCCATAGTGTTTTCTAGGCTGTAATCTTTACAGATAACCAGATCTTTCTCCCACAGATAGGCCGAGTGGGTTTGAACCGCCAAGCTTTCAGTTAATAGCCAAGTGCTTAGCCATTGCAGCACTAGGGCTTCCTAGAGATTATTTAAAAACTACTAGTTAAGGAGTGCTTACTCTGTATTAGCATTTTCCATTAGTGAATTAATATATTTCTCAGACTAACCCTATAAGGTTGTCATTTTCATTTCTATTTTATAGATGAGTCTTAGAAAGGGAACTCGTCCAAGCTCACAGTCAGCTGGTTGGTGGGGCCAGGATTTCAAACCCAGAGTGTTTGATTCCAGAACCTGTGATCTTGTCTACTACTCGTATAGTAAATACGGCATAGAGAATAAATGAGGTAATTGACATAAAGTGCTTAGTATAATGCCTGCCACTTAGCCCTCAAAAGATGTTATTTTATTGTATAATTAAATATTAAAATAATACATAGCCTAGTTCTACTAATAACAAAATAAGTGCATTAGTGTATAGGTACAATGGCAGAGCAAACAAAATGGCCTTGAAAGGGTCTCTCTGACAGGCAGCAGTCAGTAAAGGCTTCATGTAGACGATGCCATTTGAGCTGACTCCTGAGATCCAAGGATCAGTCAGGACTGCAGAACCAAAGCATACCATGTGCTTGATGCTCTAACAATGCTCAGAACAACTGGGAACATTGGCCATGACCTCATGGAGTTCATACTTCAACGTGTAGCATGTACTTGGTGCCCTAACAATGCTCAGAATACTTGAATACATTAGCCGTGCACACATTGAGTTCATACCTCAATGTGGACCATATACTCAGTGCCTTAACAATGCTCAGAACACCCGGGAACCTTGGCCATGCCCTCATGGAGTTCATATTCAACGTGTAGCATGTACTTAGTGCTCCTACAATGCTCAGAACACCCAGGAACCTTGGCCATGCCTTTATGGAGTTCATACTTCAATGGCTGATCATTTATGAAATGATGACTAATCAGACCCTAATGAAGTGCTCCAGGATTACTGCCCTTCCAAATTGGACTTTATCCCTGCAGTGTGGGTGCGGAGCCTTTATCCCGTGGTGCTGTGATCAACTCCATATGCTCCCTGACATATCACATGGATTCCCATGTTCTCTGCTCAGTGATGAGCTACTGCTGATGTGTTGGCAAACAAGGACCCGTTGCCCTTGGAACAGAAAAGGGGGAGTGGCTGCATGCCAGCCAAAAGGGACCACTAGATTCTTGGCCACAAATGAAACTGCTGAGATGTGTAGGATGTCATACAAAGAGTATTTACATAATCCTCTGTTGGATGAGGTTATATCGCAAACAGAACACACAAAGGCTGCCAGGCTTATCTTTCTATTTTATTTCAACCCTGAAAAATGAGCTTCAGTGAGAGCTGGCCAGACTCCATCCTTCACCCCAGGTTCCTCTCACTCCCTAAAAACCCCAAATCAGTTATTGTTGAGTCGACTCCGACTCGTGGCAACACCATGAGTGTCAGGGTAGGATTGTGCTGCGTAGGATTTTCAATGACTGATTTTTCAGAAGTACATCCCCAGGTCTTTCTTCTGAGGTGCCTCTGGGTAGACTTGAACCGGCAACGCTTTGGTTAGCAGTCAAGCGTGTTAACCATTTGCACCACCCAGGGACTCCCTTCTTTCCCCAAGGAGGATGATATCACCTCCACAATTAACAAGAAAGGTCATTTAGCAAGACTGCTCTGGTCTCTCCTTTTCTCAAGGTCTCGTTGTGGGAGGGAGACACAGAATATCAGCAGCAAAGGAGGAAACTGTACTTCTAAGAGCATGAGTCCCTGGGTGAAATATATGTTAGGAAAAGATAACAGCTTGTAAGTGAAGAAACAAGAGCGGCCGCAAGGATCAGAGGCTTGGAGGTGTTTCAGAGCCTCGTCTCCCCACTAGGAGGAAAGAATTAAAATTGTTGTTTGTGTTAAATAGATTTCAGATCTATCAAAAACTTATATTCAATTTATGAAATTTTAAGGAATATCTGTGAATGTCATAATCCTAAGAAAGCCTAGAGTGGAATACAAGGGGGACACCCAGAAGCCCATAAATCAATTATTGAGTGATGGTATATTAAATGATAACCTTGTCATATTTAAAGTCACACTGAAAGAATATATTGAGGTTTTGTTCCTTCCATGGTTTTAGCATCGGTGAATTAGCTCAGAGAGACTTAACTTTTCAAAAACAGGGCATGGATGACCAAACTACAGTATCTCCTTTTGCATTTTTTTTTTTTTATTAACTTTTATTAAGCTTCAAGTGAACGTTTACAAATCCAATCAGTCTGTCACATATAAGTTTACATACATCTCACTCCCTACTCCCACTTGCTCTCCCCTTCTTGAGTCAGCCCTTTCAGTCTCTCCTTTCGTGACAATTTTGCCGGCTTCTCTCTCTCTCTATCCTCCCATCCCCCTTCCAGACAAGAGTTGCCAACACAATCTCAAGTGTCCACCTGATATAATTAGCTCACTCTTCATCAGCGTCTCTCTCCCACACGCTGAGCAGTCCCTTTCATGTCTGATGAGTTGTCTTCGGGGATCGGGGATCGTTCCTGTCCTGGGCCAACAGAAGGTCTGGGGACCATGGCTGCCGGGATTCCTCTAGTCTCAGTCAGACCATTAAGTTTGGTCTTTTTATGAGAATTTGGGGTCTGTATCCCACTGATCTCCTGCTCCCTCAGGGGTACTCTGCTGTGCTCCCTGTCAGGGCAGTCATCGATTGTGGCCAGGCACCAACTAGTTCTTCTGGTCTCAGGATGACGTAGGTCTCTGGTTCATGTGGCCCTTTCTGTCTCTTGGGCTCTTAGTTGTCATGTGGCCTTGGTGTTCTTCATTTTCCTTTGCTCCAGGTGGGTTGAGACCAATTGATGCATCTTAGATGGCCGCTTGTTAGCATTTAAGACCCCAGACGCCACATTTCAAAGTGGGATGCAGAATGATTTCATAATAGAATTATTTTGCCAATTGACTTAGAAGTCCCCTCAAGCCATGTTCCCCAGGCCCCCGCCCTTGCTCCGCTGACCTTTGAAGCATTCATTTTATCCCGGCAACTTCTTTGCTTTTGGTCCAGTCCAATTGAGCTGACCTTCCATGTATTGAGTGTTGTCTTTCCCTTCACCTAAAGCAGTTCTTATCTACTGATTAATCAATAAAAAACCCTCTCCCACCCTCCCTCCCTCCCCCCCTTGTAACCACAAAAGTATGTGTTCTTCTCAGGTTTACTATTACTCAAGATCTTATAATAGTGCTCTTATACAATATTTGTCCTTTTGCCTCTGACTAATTTCGCTCAGCATAATGCCTTCCAGGTTCCTTCATGTTATGAAATGTTTCAGAGATTCGTCACTGTTCTTTATCGATGCGTAGTATTCCATTGTGTGAATATACCACAATTTATTTACCCATTCATCCGTTGATGGACACCTTGGTTGCTTCCAACTTTTTGCTATTGTAAACAGAGCTGCAATAAACATGGGTGTGCATATATCTGTTTGTATGAAGGCTCTTGTATCTCTAGGGTATATTCCCAGGAGTGGGATTTCTGGGTTGTATGGTAGTTCTATTTCTAACTGTTTAAGATAATGCCAGATAGATTTCCAAAGTGGTTGTACCATTTTACATTCCCACCAGCAGTGTATAAGAGTTCCAATCTCTCCGCAGCCTCTCCAACATTTATTATTTTGTGTTTTTTGGATTAATGCCAGCCTTGCTGGTGTGAGATGGAATCTCATCGTAGTTTTAATTTGCATTTCTCTAATGGCTAATGATCAGGAGCATTTTCTCATGTATCTGTTGGCTGCCTGAATATCTTCTTTAGTGAAATGTGTGTTCATATCCTTTGCCCACTTTTTGATTGGGTTGTTTGTCTTTTTGTGGTTGAGTTTTGACAGAATCATGTAGATTTTAGAGATCAGGCGCTGGTCGGAGATGTCATAGCTGAAAATTCTTTCCCAGTCTGTAGGTGGTCTTTTTACTCTTTTGGTGAAGTCTTTAAATGAGCATAGGTGTTTGATTTTTAGGAGCTCCCAGTTATCGGGTTTCTCTTCATCATTTTTGGTAATGTTTTGTATTCTGTTTATGCCTTGTATTAGGGCTCCTAGGGTTGTCCCAATTTTTTCTTCCATGATCTTTATCGTTTTAGTCTTTATGTTTAGGTCTTTGATCCACTTGGAGTTAGTTTTTGTGCATGGTGTGAGGTATGGGTCCTGTTTCTTTTTTTTGCAAATGAATATCCAGTTATGCCAGCACCATTTGTTAAAAAGGCTTTCTTTTCCCCAATTAATTGACACTGGTCCTTTGTCAAATATCAGCTGCTCATATGTGGATGGATCTATGTCTGGGTTCTCAATTCTGTGCCATTGGTCTATGTACCTGTTGTTGTACCAGTACCAGGCTGTTTTGACTACTGTGGCTGTGTAATAGGTTCTGAAATCAGGTAAAGTGAGGCCTCCCACTTTCTTCTTCTTTTTCAGTAGTGCTTTGCTTATCCGAGGCTTCTTTCCCTTCCATATGAAATTGGTGATTTGTTTCTCTATCCCCTTAAAATATGACATTGGAATTTGGATCGGAAGTGCGTTAAATGTATAGATGGCTTTTGGTAGAATAGACATTTTTACTATGTTAAGTCTTCCTATCCATGAGCAAGGTATGTTTTTCCACTTATGTATGTCTTTTTGAATTTCTTGTAGTAGAGCTTTGTAGTTTTCTTTGTATAGGTCTTTTACATCCTTGGTAAGATTTATTCCTAAGTATCTTATCTTCTTGGGGGCTACTGTGAATGGTATTGATTTGGTGATTTCCTCTTCGGTGTTCTTTTCATGTAGAGGAATCCTAGTGATTTTTGTATGTTTATTTTATAACCTGAGACTCTGCCAAACTCTTCTATTAGTTTCAGTAGTTTTCTGGAGGATTCCTTAGGGTTTTCTGTGTATATAATCATGTCATCTGCAAATAGTGATAACTTTACTTCTTCCTTGCCAATCCGGATACCTTTTATTTCTTTGTCTAGCCTAATTGCCCTGGCTAGGACTTCCAGCACGATGTTGAATAAGAGCGGTGATAAAGGGCATCCTTGACTGGTTCCCGTTCTCAAGGGAAATGCTTTCAGGTTCTCTCCATTTAGAGTGATATTGGCTGTTGGCTTTGCATAGATGCCCTTTATTATGTTGAGGAATTTTCCTTCAATTCCTATTTTGGTAAGAGTTTTTATCATAAATGGGTGTTGGACTTTGTCAAATGCCTTTTCTGCATCAATTGATAAGATCATGTGGTTTTTGTCTTTTGTTTTATTTATGCGATGAATTACATTAATGGTTTTTCTGATATTAAACCAGCCTTGCATACCTGGTATAAATCCCGCTTGATCATGGTGAATTATTTTTTGATGTGTTGTTGGATTCTATTGGCTAGAATTTTGTTGAGGATTTTTGCATCTATGTTCCTGAGGGATATAGGTCTATAATTTTCTTTTTTTGTAATGTCTTTACCTGGTTTTGGTATCAGGGAGATGGTGGCTTCATAGAATGAGTTGGGTAGTATTCCGTCATTTTCTATGCTTTGGAATACCTTCAGAAGTAGTGGTGTTAACTCTTCTCTGAAAGTTTTGTAGAACTCTGCAGTGAAGCCGTCCGGGCCAGGGCTTTTTTTTGTTGGGAGTTTTTTGATTACCGTTTCAATCTCTTTTTTTGTTATGGGTCTATTTAGTTGTTCTACTTCTGAATGTGTTAGTTTAGGTAGGTAGTGTTTTTCCAGGAATTCATCCATTTCTTCTAGGTTTTCAAATTTGTTAGAGTACAATTTTTCATAATAATCTGAAATGATTCTTTTAATTTCATTTGGTTCTGTTGTGATGTGGTCCTTCTCATTTCTTATTTGGGTTATTTGTTTCCTTTCCTGTATTTCTTTAGTCAGTCTAGCCAATGGTTTATCAATTTTGTTAATTTTTTCAAAGAATCAGCTTTTGGCTTTGTTAATTCTTTCAATTGTTTTTCTGTTCTCTAATTCATTTAGTTCAGCTCTAATTTTTATTATTTGTTTTCTTCTGGTGCCTGATGGATTCTTTTGTTGCTCAGTTTCTATTTGTTCAAGTTGTAGGGACAGTTCTCTGATTTTGGCTCTTTCTTCTTTTTGTATGTGTGCATTTATCGATATAAATTGGCCTCTGAGTACTGCTTTTGCTGTGTCCCAGAGGTTTTGATAGGAAGTATTTTCATTCTCGTTGCTTTCTAAGAATTTCCTTATTCCCTCCTTGATGTCTTCTATAACCCAGTCTTTTTTCAGGAGGGTATTGTTCATTTTCCAAGTATTTTATTTCTTTTCCCTAGTTTTTCTGTTATTGATCTCTCCTTTTGCATTTTTAAATAGACAGCATGGTAAAATTGGGGTCCCTGGGTGATGCAAACAATTATGCACTCGACTACTAACTGAGAAATGTTGGCAGTTCAAATCCACCCAGAGGCACGTTTGAAGAAAGGCTTATTTAGCATTCTACTTTCAAAAGGTCACAGACATTGAAAGCTCTACGGAGCACAGTTCTACTCCGGCACACAAGGAGTCACCATGAGTTGGAATCAACTTGACAGCAACTGGTTTATTTTGTTTTTGTAAAGTTGAAAGAGTGTACATGGGCTGGGGATTCGGCTGGGGGATCCTGTTCAGCAATAATTCTCTCCTTGCAGAATTGTTCATGAAAGATAATCTAAGTAAATCCATAAAAACCAAAACCAAG
The DNA here is from genome assembly GCF_024166365.1 of Elephas maximus indicus. NCBI lineage: Eukaryota > Metazoa > Chordata > Mammalia > Proboscidea > Elephantidae > Elephas > Elephas maximus. The sequence continues at coordinate 44,902,785 of NC_064839.1, forward strand.
CCTGTTGCCGTCGAGTCGATTCCGACTCACAGCGACCCTACAGGACAGAGTAGAACTGCCCCAAAGGGTTTCCAAAGAGCAGCTTGTGGATTCGAACTACTGACCTTTTGGGTAGCAGCCAAGGTCTTAACCACTGTACCACCAGGGTTCCCGAGTAAATCCATAATAGTATTTCTTTGGGACAGTTATTTGCCACATTTCACATGATTTGGGTCTTTTCCAGAATGTTCTGTGTTTCTTGGTCTCATTAGCAGTCCTCTCCTCATTCACTCTTTCTGTAGTTTCTCCCTTTCTGTCCTTCAAACACTCTTTTTCTCTTAAAAAAAAAAAAAAAGCAAAAGTCCTTTAGGACTTTGCTAAATTATTACTCATATTGTCTTTTTAAAAAACATCTTTAAAAGGAGTCTCTGGCATGCTTTAAGAAAGTTAAGCCCACTCAAGCCTCTTTAATTCTAAATTCAGTTTTGAATATGCTTGTTGTTCTTGATGTCAGTGACTTTCCAAAAGAGAGCGTCCCAATTATTGAGATGGCCAAGAGAAACAGCTTTAATTCTTTATCACGTAAATATGCTTAAAACCACAATTTAAAACAGATGGACAGAGAACTGAATTAGTGGGGGGGCTTCTTGGCTGATCCCAAGTTTTAGCCTCTTCGGTGTTGCCTGCGTCTGTTCTATAGCTTGGACCTGGCCTCCTGGCGGTCACACAGCTCTAAAAGATTTTCTCCCTGGCTTTGCACAAAGCTTTTGCAAAGAAGCCACATACACAGGAGTGACCTTTCTAGGTGGTTGTCTCTCGTTTCTTAGTCTTACATAAAGCCTCTGCTAATTTACCACGGTGTGCACCTGAGTTTATTTTTTTTTAACAACTTTATTTATGTAATTAAGTGAGTGAAGTCATACATTTTATTGATCTCATGAAATGTGTTTCATGGTTTCCGCTGCCCTTCATCCCACGACCTTGCCCTTCAGATCACAGCCCTTTGCTTTTGTTGGTCTGGAAGGCCATTTAACAACTCTCTAGCTTTGCAAATTTGAGGTCCCCCTCAAATTTCAAAGGGAATCCAGACATCTGCTTCTTGAGTGGGTGCAAAGATTGCAAAAGATTGTAAAGGTGTCTTTCTCCCCTTTAATTCAATTTATTATTATTATTATTATTTCAGTAGAGTGTGAGGTGCTGTCTTTTTGATGATGTGGAATGTGGGCTTCTAAAAACTAAGCACTACTCCATTTCTACTGTCCTTGCTCATGGCCAGCACAGGGGAGCTGTATATTGTATCAGTAATTTTTAAAACCTGCCAAGTGTCCTACCAGTTCATGAGGTTTTTCTCACAGTAGTTGGTCAAACATATTATTTAACTAGGCATGTAGAACTGGAACGAAACATGGAAAATAATGAAGTGCCTTTGGAAGGTCCTCTATAGATGTGTCTTTCCAAAGCCATGGTACCAAAAATGTGCAAAATTATGGGGATAGGTTTTTTGTGTGTGTGTTCCAGGAAGGGGATTAATACAAAACTTGCTGGATTCAGGCAAGTCCTGGAGATGAAAAATCTTTGGAGCAGGTATACCAGCCAGGGTCTAATGCTGGGTTGTCTAGGCAAGCCCGAAGGAAGAGTTCGTTCCACTCTAACCATGGCTGCCACAACCACAGAGACTTGGTGTCCCTAGAAGGAAAGAACTGTGCATCAGGGTTGCATCCTTTCAGCACACTTACGCAATCTGTATGCTGAGCAAACAATCCGAGAAGCTGAACTATATGAAGAACAGAGCATCAAGATTGGAGCAAGACTCGTTAACAACCTGGGATATGTGGATGACACGATCTTGCTTGCTGAAAGTGAAGCAGACTTGAAGCACTTACTAATGAAGATCAAAGACCATTGTCTCCGGTATCGATTACACCTCAACATCAAGAAGCAAAAATGCCAGGATAAATGGAGAAAGATTGACATTGTCAAGGATTTCATTTACTTGAATTGACAATAAACACCCATGGAAGCAGCAGTCAAGAAATGAAAAAAAAAACGCATTGCATTGGGCAAATCTGCTGCAAAAGACCTCTTTAAAGTGTTCAAAAGTAAAAATGTCACTTTGAAGACTGAGGTGCACCTGACCCAAGCCATGGTGTTTTCAATCACCTCATATGCATGTGAAAGCTGGACAATGAATAAGACCAAAGGACTGACACCTTTGAATTGTGGTGTTGAAGAAGAATATTGAATATACCATGGACTGCCCAAAGAACTACCAAATTTGTCTTGGAAGAAGTACAACCAGAATGCTCTTTAGAAGCAAGAACGGAGAGACTTTGTCTCACATACTTTGGACATGTTATCAGGAAGGACCAGTCCCTGGAGAAGGAGATCATTCTTGGTAAAGTAGAGGGCCAGCAAAAAAGAGAAAAAGCCTCAATGAGATAGATTGACACAGTGGCTACAATGATGGGCACAAGCATAACAACGATTGTGAGGGTGGCACAGGACCAGGCAATGTTTTATTCTGTTGTGTGTAGGGTTCCTATAAGTCTGAACCAACTCCATGGCACCTAATAATAACAACACAACAACCATGATTGCCACAGCCACAAAGACTTGGTGTCCCTGGAAAGAAGGAACTGTGTTAACTTAAAGCCATAGACTGACTTAGGGAGGCCAATTCTCAACAGAGGGAATAATTGCAAATATGTTAAAGGCTTTCTTTTTCTCTTAGAAGAAGAAAAGAGAAGGAATCCAACCTAATTTGAACACCTTTACATAGGATGATTGAAAAAAAAAGTCCTTGTGTTGATTTCGAGTCATGATAACCCCATGTATGTCAGAGTAGAACTGTGCTACATAGAGTTTTCAATGGCTGACTTTTTTTTTTTAATAATTTTTATTGAGCTTTAAGTGAACGTTTGCAAATCAAGTCAGTCTGTCACATATAAGCTTATATACACCTTACTCCATACTCCCACTTACTCTCCCCCTAATGAGTCAGCCCTTCCAGTCTCTCCTTTCGTGACAACTTTGCCAGTTTCTAACCCTCTCTACCCTCCTAACTCCCCTCCAGACAGGAGATGCCAACACAATGTCAAGTGTCCATCTGATACAAGTAGCTCACTCTTCGTCAGCATCTCTCTCCAACCCATTGTCCAGTCCCTTCCATGTCTGATGAGTTGTCTTCGGGAATGGTTCCTGACCTGGGCCAACAGAAGGTTTGGGGACCATGGCCGCTGGGATTCCTCTAGTCTCATTCAGACCATTAAGTCTGGTCTTTTTATGAGAATTTGGGGTCTGCATCCCACTGATCTCCTGCTCCCTCAGGGGTTCTCTGTTGTGCGCCCTGTCAGGAATGGCTGACTTTTTAAGAAATAGATTGCCAGGCCTTTCTTTTGAGGTACCCAGACCCTACTGGCTCCCTTATCTATTTCTTCTCCTTTTACACATGATGCCCTAATAGCTCTCTGGTAAGAGGCAGCTTGAAAAGCAGAAGGCAACTGCATTCGCACTGGAAACCGTTCCGTGGGCAAGTGGATTGAATGTTGCTAATAATGAATTCAAAACAGAGTTTGTGTATTTAGATACAAACTACACCCATTTGAAAATTCGGATGATTTGAAATTGAAACGAGGGTTTACGTTGTTCGTTCGATGTATTTTTCTCTCTTATAAAAAATAAGTAGAGGTAATACAAGAACATGGTTAGAAAATTTAATCCACACTGAAAGACTAAAATGAAAAAAAAAATTTTTTCTCCTCTGCCCACCAACCTCAGCCAATATACTCCTTTGACAGTATATTGTTAACCTTGCCAGAAAAAGTAGATGTACTTATATGTATGTATATGTGTATGCCTTTTAATTTACATACATGGTCTCGATTTATACACAGTGTTAGACACCGTTCATTTCCCCTCAGTAGGTAGTCCCCGACTTATGATGTATTTGAGTCATGACAAACCGCACTTATGACCATCTGTTTTTTTTTTTTTTTTGGTACATCTTATCGTTAGTCATATGTGCTACATACGGTGTTACAGCACAGGATTTGCCGATTGATGTTATCATCCTCAGATGTTCGCTTGCAGATATTCAAAGATAATATTTATAAAGATTCTGACAGTAAAAGTCAGTAATAATGAAAACTACCAAAAAAAAAAAAAAAAAGCATTCAGCTTACGACTTATTACGAAGTTGTTGGAACAGAACACTCTCCTAAGTCGGGGACTATGGGTATTTATATTTCAATTTCTGTATAGCTATCTATCTAATATTTTAAAAAGACTGAACAGTATTCCATTGTATTTCTATACCATCATTTATTTCTCTAATTACCTACTAAAAGGTATTTAAGTTATTTCTAATCTTTAGCTATTATAAACTTTGGTTCAGTAAATATCCTTCAAACTTTACCTTGTCTTATTTTGGCACGTGTATCAGTAAAAAAAAAAATAAATTCCTAGAAGTTTGATCACTGGATCAATGAGATGTGCTTTAAATTTTTGATAGATATTTCAAACTTGACCTCCTCAAATGTTTTCCCACATGCATCACATTTAAGTGTCTATACCCCAAACACATGCTGGTTTGGGGTATTATCTTTTTTTTCAAGCTAGCAATTGGTCATGTGTAAAAATATCTCATCATTTTTACTTTCACATTTTAAATATGAGTAAAGTTGGGCATGCTTTTGTATTTTAGTGGCCATCCACATTTCTTCTGTTCTGAGCTGCCTGTTCCATATTCTTGTTCCAGTTTTCTGCTGGATTGTTCATATTTGTTGGTAAAACCTGTATGTAAATTAAGGAAACTAGACCATCTATGTTTTCTTTGTCATTTCTTTGGAACTTTGTAGTTTTTTTTTCATGCAACAATTTTAAATTTAATGTATTTAATATAGTTTGCACAGTGAATTTTGGGGAATACAGTTCAAATCTTGTATTTTCAAAAACAAGTTGATGTTTGAGGGCCAACCTCACCTAGGCAGGAAATCCTTGTACCTGAAATATCGAAGTGAGTCAGGAAAGCCATAGGGTGTGACTTTTATACCCGTGCCATTTCTCACTTATGTTTATGTGGAAATGTCACTGAGAGAAAAAGTAACAAGAACATGTCGTTGTTGTTAGGTGCCACCTAGTCGATTCCAACTCATAGTGATCCCGTGTGACAGAGTAGAACCGCCCACAGGGTTTTCTAGGCTGTAATCTTTACAAAAGCAGATCTCCAGGTCTTTCTCCCGAGGAGCCACTGGGAACCGCCAACCTTTCGTTTAGCAGCCGAGTGCTTAACCATTTTGCACTACTAGGGCTCCTTAACAGGACATAGGGCTTGGCCATGGAGAGCTGACCTTCTGCCTTCTTGTTTGGTGGAAAGATTACAGGCTCTGGAGTAAGCCGGAGACCAGTTCCTCACTCAGTGTCCCTAGGGGCGTGGCCTAGTGCAGGTGATCCAATGCGGCTGAGCCTCAGCTTCCTGTTCTGTAATGGGGGTGACTTTTATCGCTCCTAACAAGCAGTTCAGCATATGCCTGCGATATGCCAGGAACTTCTTGGCATTTCTGGAATAGTGGAAGAGACATTACATGTGTAAACTTTCAAACTGTCAGTAGTATAAAATAAATAAAAATAAATCATTTCCCTTAAGGAGAATAGGAGGGAAATAGAGCTCTGAGATGGAAAAAAGACAACTGAGTAGAGGCTATTGTGATATTTTATTACCATAAACTGTCAAGGGTTAGTTGCAATTCTCTATCTACCAGGCAATTCCAATTTCATTAATATGAATATCCTCAAGCTTCAGGAAGGAAATTCCTCGAGTTTTATGGGTCTCTGTAGCAGATACACGCAACATCTAACGTTTCCCTTCTAGTAATCTGGCACTTTTATTCTGATTCCTGTAGCATTAATACCCAAGGCCTCTATTTCCTAGATAGGCCTAATAAAAATCACCATGCGTCCTTCCAGAAGAAAACAAGGGTAACAAATTGAGCAGGAGCAAAGTAGCTTAACAACCTTGGCAAGACATATCAAACAAAGGAACAAAAAACAGCCTCATATATCTTAGCCTTAAATTAATACGAGTTTTACTTGAATCCAGCTTTATCATAGCTGGTAACTTGAAAAAGATTTGGTAATTAAACATTCACATATGTAGTTCACCTAAGACGGCTCTGTTGTTGTTGGGTGCCCTCGAGTTGATTCTGACTCATAGTGACCCCATGTGACAGAGTAGAATTGCCCCATATGGTTTTCTCGGCTGTAATCTTACAGGAGCAGATCTCCAGGTCTTTCTCCCACAGACCTGCTGGGTGGGTCCGCACCGCCAGCCAACCTTTCAGTGATCAGCTGAGCACTGAGCACTTAACCACTGCACCACCAGGGCTCCTTAAGAATACTCCAGGTTATCAGAAAGCCTAGGCCTCCCTTCAGGTTGTCTCTCTCACTCAGAGTGATATGCTTGACCCCTGACCTTATCCCCAGACACCGCTGTGGAGTTTTTAGGAAGTATTTGTCCATTAGCTGTTCACCATAATAGAAAGAGTGTCAGTGTGTTGGGAAAGAAATGGGTGTTCTGTTTTCTTCTCCCTCCCCCCTTTTTCCTTCTCTTCGTCTTTCTCTTCTCCTCCTCTTCCTTTTCTTCCTCCCTCCCCCCTTCCCTCCTCTTTTTCTCCTTCCTCTCCTCCTCCTCTGTGTAGCCTTAATGACTTCCAGGTGTGCCTGCTGGGTCATGCTCCTGGCCCCCATCCTGGGGATGCTGGGCCTGTGCCTCTACAAACACAAGACCAAAGAGGGGAGGCTGCAGGGACGCAACACCACACAGCTACAACATCAAGGGAAAAAAAATAAAACTTTGAAGTTTTGAGGGTGAAATTGGTAAAAATAATTCTAGATGAAGACAGACCCGTTTACATTCCAAGAAAGGAAAATGTTTTACGCAAACTGTTTCCCTGGACCGCGTGGGTTCTTATTAATACCTTTCAACCTTGTGATTGAAAGCCCAAGGCCTGTGATCCCCGGCTGGGGCAGGGGCCAGAAATAATTCCCCGAGAACACTGCGTGTGCCTTCAAATGGTCCTCAGTTGTTTTTCTTGGATGCCCCACTTTCCAAAGGCCAGAAGTTGTTTCAGGGAGTCATTAAAATTTGGGAAGCCTTTTTATGTTAAGAGCAAGGTGCTGCACCCATAGGAAAATGTGGAGTTAGTCACCATCCTTTCATTTGGAGATGATGACATTGGTCCACTTCTCAGTTTGGAAGGATTTTAGTGATTCATGAGGGCCCCCTGGAGTGCCTCGTACAATGCCTTCCCTTCTCCCTGCATGCCAGCCCCCCACCCCCTTTTTATTTTTATTGTGCTTTAGGTGAAAGTTTATAAAGCAAGTCAGTCTCTCATACAAAAAGTTATACACACCTTGCTCTGTGCTCCTAGCTGCTCTGCTCTTAATGAGACAGCACATTCCTCCTCTCCACCCTGTATTCCCCATGTCCATTCAACCAGCTCCTGTCCCCCTCTTCCTTCTCATCTCGCCACCAGACAGGAGTTGCCCACATAGTCTCAAGTGTCTACTTGAGCCAAGAACCTCAATCCTCACCAGTATCATTACCTATCTAAGGCTAATCCCTGTCTGTACAGTTGGCTTCAGGAATGGTTCCAATCTTGGACTGGCAAAGGGTCGGTCTCAGTCAGACCATTAAGCCTGGTCTTTTTATGAGAATTTGAGATCTGCATCCCACTGTTCCCCTGCTCCATCAGGGATTCTCTGTTGTGTTCTCTGTCAGGACAGTGATTGGTGGTAGCCAGGCACCATCTAGTTCTTCTCGTCTCAAGCTAATAAAGTCTCTGGTTTATGTGGCCTTTTCTGCCTTTTGGGCTTACCTTTACCACATGTCTTTGGTGTTCTTCATTCTCCTTTGCTCCAGGTAGTTTGAGACCAATTTATCCAGCCCCCATTTTTGCTTAGGTTTCTTGATGCGACTCAAGTGCCACCTACTCTATGAAGGCTGCCGTCCTGTAAGAAGAATTGCTCCCTCATTCTTTTGCGTCCCCACTCATTAGTGAGGGGTTAAAGGACACGGGCCCAGGAGTCAGACCTAGCTGAGAATCTGCTTATGCCTCTTATTTGTGTGGCCTGGGAAAATAATTTATCTGGGACTCTTCTGTGCAGTGGATATAATTTTTTAGCCTGGCACATTGAAGGACCCACAGAATGAGAGCTACGTTCATAGAATTCTGTAACGGTGATCCACTTGCACATACTTGTTCAGACATCTCTTATAGTTGTCACTTGCCATCAAGGCAGCTCTGACTCATAGTAACCCCATGCACACAGAACAAAATGTTGCCTAGTCCTGCACCACCTTCATGATCGTTGGTATGTTCAAGTGGCCACTGTGTACTCTGAGTGCCTTCCAATCTCGGGGGCTCATCTCCAAGTACTATATTGGACAATATTCTGTTGCGATCCCTATGGCTGTCGTTGGCTGATTTTCAGAAGTTGACCACCAGGCCTTTCTTTCTAGTCTGTCTTAATCTGGACGCTCTGTTGAAACCTGTCCACCATGGGTGACCCTGCTGGTATTTGAAATTCTGTGATGTAAATTCTAGCATCACAGCATGGCAACACAAGCCACCACAGTACAATGAACTGACAGTTGGGTGGTAGTAGACATCTCTGTTGTTGTTGGGAGAAGTAGAGTCAATTGCAACTCATAGCGACACCTTGTGACAGAGTAGAACTGCCCCATAGGGTTTTCTAGGCTGTAATTTTTACGGGAGCCAGATTGCCAGGTCTTTTTTCTGAAGAGCTGCTGGTGGCTTTGAACCACCAACCTTCCCATTATCAGCCATGCACTCAATGGTTGTGCCACCAGGGTTCCTTTAGACATCTCTAGCCCACTGTTACTTAGACCATGAGCCTCTGAACAATGAGGTTCATTTTTCTTTGCATCTTCAATTGTTGCAAAGACACAGCACACAGTAGGGATTCTGCAAAAGTGGCAGAGTGAATGAAATGTCCATAGGTGCCTTGAAGTTATTTCTTTTAGAAGAGCTGAGAGTAAAACAGGCTGGATACTAAAGATAATCCAACCAGGGTAAGGCTTACAGGCAATACATTCACAGACCGAGTCTTCCCCCATCTACACACTTAACTCCCTTTAGTACTGATGACCTTTCTCTCCTGAAATATTACAGAAACTGCCCTGAACGAAGATAGATGGTCCCCCCTCCACATTCACACACGGTTCCATCTCATCCACCAGCTCCCCGTGCCCCATTCCTTCTGTCTCAGGGAAGTAATAATAGTAACTCATAATAATAGTTCAAAATAATAATAATCATACCTGGGATTTATATATCAGCGTGCCTCCTAAGAGGGCAAATAAACCATTTTACACAATGCAAAGAGAAGACAGATCTTCTCGTGGTGCTGCTGCTGATCAAGTTAAAGTAGGAGAGATTTACAGTCAGATTCTACCCACTGGAGCAAAGCAGTGGTGCCCTGTTGGCATACGGGGCTCTGGTCTAATGCTGCTCTCTTGGTTTTGCTTAAACTGCCAAGTGAATTACTGTAACACACTTTGCCTGCAATTAATTTGACGTCTAGTGCCAGAGAGCCTCTTGATATTTTTCAAGGCAAGCCAGGTTGGAATTTCTGCAAAAAAAGATTTGTCCATCATTTTTACTGATGTCCAAACATGGTCTCTTTAGCTTTCTGGGAATCTAGTTATAGAAATCACATGACTCCCCCTCCCCGCCCCCCAAGGATCACAGTGAAAAAGAGTTCTACTGAGCTTGTTGAAATGTTTTTAAATTCTCCAAATAATAAAATAGGTTTATGGATTTTGCTTATGAAAGCTGACCTTCCCGAGAATGGTTTTCACTCATTAAAGGAAGGGTAACAGTCCCTGGGTGGTACAGAGGTGCCTCAGAGGAAAGGCCTGGCAGTCTACTTCCAAAAAAATCAGCCATTGAAAACCCTATGGAGCACGGTTCTGCTCTGACACACATGGAGTCGCCATGCATCAGAGCCAACCTGGTGGCAGCTGTTTTTGTTTTGTTTTGTTTCATTCTGTAAGTGAAATATGTAGAATGGTTCCCAAAAAATATCTCTAGGCATTTGCTTGAATGACTTTGGGATGACAGATTCTAAAACTGACACTGATTCTGTTATACCTGGTGGTAGGTGTATACCTAAGACCCTCCTCATAAACTGTTTGGAAGAAGCAAGGTTGTAATTCCTCAGATAGGGACTTGCACATTTCTGGTCATTTTAGCACCACCATTGATTCAAACTCTGGCAGCTGACCACACTTCCAGCAGGGCTTTGCTGTGCTATCAGCACCAGAGGGCCTGAGAAAGCATTTGTGGGCTTTTCATAGTACATTGCCCCGTGGTCACAACTCCACTGGAAGCATTAGGCTCCTTACCCACTTTTTGTTAAGGGACTTCACGTGCAGTCATAAGAAGCTGACAACGTGTCAATTTTGCTCGATAGCACATCCTAACTAAGCGGCCAAACCAAAATGGACTTGCAGATTTTTCCCCAAAATGCAAGCTGCAGATCACATGGAGGAGTCCCTGGGTGGTGCAAATGGTTAACATGCTTAGCTGCTAACTGAAAAGTTGGAGATTCACGTCTACCCAGAGATGTCTCGGAAGAAAGGCCTGGAGATCTTTTTCTGAAAAATCAGTCACGAAAACTCTGTGGAGCACAGTTCTCCTCTGAAACACATGAGGTTGCCGTGAGTCTGAGTCGACTCGCTGATAACTGCTTAGCCATCAAATGGAGTGGGGTGGCCAACAATTACCGGAACCTTCTGTGTTCTTTGAGAAGTGACATGTGTGATCTGGTTGTTCCTGGCACCTCCTTTCATCTGCACAGAGGGAATCAGAGACGAACTCCCACCGCAGCATCCCCCAGCTCTTATCACCACTTTCGCCCTGACGATGGTATGGTTTCACTGCGTTCTTTCCTACCCTGCAGCCCTGGCACCTGAGACGTACACTCCTTTTAGAGTTCAGCAGATTCTCTCTCTGTTAAATCAGCAGAAAACCATGCCGACTCTTGTCGATTTCCCCCGAACTTCACAAATCTCTCCCTGCGGAGACTGTACTGAGTGAAGGCACAGTGAAGCGGGCAGACAGCCACACAGTAATTAAAAAATCCCACCCCAAATTCTCCGGCTTTCAGTTTATGGGCCAGGAGGCATCGGAGACCATCTAGCGGACAGGACATAGGACGTTATCTCGTGTCTATTAAACCACGAGAGATTTCCAGATGAGCTGTGCAGAGACAAGGATGCAAGCCTGGTTCATTAAGTTGACATTTGTACTTCTGACTAAGGGGCAAAGCTTCTGCTCGCCATTCCTCTGAAAATGCACAAACACCTACTTAGACAGAGACTCTTCCTGTCACTCAAAGGGGTTCCATATATCAGTTTTATGCAGCAGCTCTCTCGTTCTCCAGTAGGAAGGATGCTGAGGCCTGGGGTTCAGAAGAGAGATTGTTGGACCTTCAACTTCCAACAGTGAGAAATGAAATTTAAAAGAAAAATAAAAAAGTCCCCCGCACATAAAAGACCTGCCAGCGTGAACATTTAGTGATGATAGCAACAGTTATCAATAATCTCATTTAATTAGGATGGAGTTTTATCAGATCTTTTGCGCTTTAAAAGACCAAGTTCTCAAAACAAACAAACAAAATCTCTGGAAAAGTTTGATGAGGTTTCTTATCCATATTTGGTTGGAAGGAAACAGTGCTGTTTAGGTTAACTCTTCAGTGCTTTTTGGAATCCCTGGGTGGTGCAAGTGGTTAACCAAAAGGTTGGAGGTTTGAGTCCACCCAGAGGCACCTCAGAAGAAAGGCCTGGGGATCTACTTCTGAAAAATCAACCATTGGAAACGCTGTGGAGCACAGTTCTGCTCTGACACACATGGATCAGCATAAGTTAGAATCAACTCGATGGCTAGCAGAGAAGCCATTTGGACAAGAGACAACCACGTGATGCTGAAGAACTGCTAAAGGAAAGGGCAACAAGGACATGATTTGGTCCACTTGGCACATGTACATTTTTCTCCTCCATTTCTTCCTCTTCTTTTTTCTCTTCTCTATTTCTTTTCCTCTCTTCCTCCTTCATCTCATTTATTCATTCATTCCACAAATACTAGTGAGAACTTACTCATCAGTCCATGGTCTAGAGCAGATATAGAAGGTCTGGAGGTGACCACGCAGACACAGCCCTGACCGGCTAACACGGGCTTCCCATTGTGGTGGGGGTATGGCACAGATGACTGGCAAGGCAACAACAAATGCGTGAGATGATTTCCAGCAGTGGTGGGTGCCTCAATGCATATAAAAAGGCAAGCGAGATAGAAAGTTGGGATAGAGATGATCTCAGCGGTGTGCTGGAGCTGGTTGCATCAGCTGGCAAGAGCCAACAGTATGCATCCGCCATGTTTGGTGACATCACGTGGATAGCTTGAAATCCGCCAGCGTAGGAATATTTGCACCATGGAAGTTGGCAAGTGCTACAAATCAGGACTCTCTCCCACACACCTACAAAGCTCGTTGTTAAATACCTACCAAAACATCCTGGAAGACATCTGGGAGGAGCTGTCATTGATTTCACTTTTTATTGGAGAGCTTTTTCATTTTGAGTTTCAGCATGAACATCAGCGGTCCCCTGCCCCCCTTTTTTTCCTCCTCTTTGAATCAGTTTATTGCAAAACATTTTTTTAAGGTTGATAGAAGTGTATCAGTGCCTTGATCAGTAATTTCTAATACCGTTTTGGAGATGACAGAACAAAAGAGGTAGAGAGAAAACCCGTCGATATCTAAGGAACTGTTTTTGGCTTTCATAGAGCCCGGTTTTCAAAATTAGTTTCTCTATCTCAGGCAGCTGCGGGGTTTATGGTTTCTCCCAAAGAATGTCAATCCCATTCTCTTTACCTACTTCACCCTCCTGGATACAGCCTTTCTCTGGGCTTTTTTGGGAGCTTCCCAAATCTGTCGGTGTATATTATAAGAACGGTTACCACCTAACACATTAAATGTATTTAAAAATATTTGTTCTATTAAGATGTCAGTGTATGTCTTGAATTTTAATTGTGCCTGAGGATAAATCATTGAAACAGCTGCAGGGAAGACTTTATGACCTACCCGAACAGCAGTGTACACTGAGGCTCGCCTACGTGGATGGCTTTCTTAGCCAGCGAGAACCATTTGAGGGACTTTTGTTGGAGTTTTATTCTTGGTACTGATGATGATTTCCTTAGAACCCTTACAAAAATAGTCTTAATGATGGTAAAAATGATAGTAGTAATGATAATAATAGAATATGAGCCATGTTTATTGAGTGCTGATTATATCCTGTGCCCTGAACTTGGTGTGCAGTATTTCATTGATTCCTCATAGCAGCCCTGAGGCATGGCTACTGGATTGTCTTAATTTTACACATGAGAGACTGGAGTGTAGTGGGGTTAAGTTACTGGCCCAAGGGCACATAGCTAGTGGTGGCCCTAAGCCAGGACTCAAGTCCCTTTATGCTGCTGTGAAACCCACGCTCCTGGCTACCATATGATATTGTGATATTGGTAGCTCCAACCCACCAGTACTCATCAAAAGAGGACCAACTTTTTGACTGGAAGATCCTGAGAGTCAAATGAGATAATGTAAGTAAAAGGACCTGGCATCATACTTGGCACTTAGGTAAGACACGGACACTAGTTCCTTTTCCACTCAAAACATTTTAGCTTCTGTTTGGAACCTGAGTTGAGCAGTAGTCTACTGAAGTTTCATATTAATTAAAAGTCTTCCCCCCGTCCCCACTTAGGGGGAGAAAACACTTCTGACTTTATAACATTAAGTTCATTCATATATCTCTCCTAGATTCTTATAAAATTATTCCTGATTTATATACTGTAGAAAGTCTTTTTAAAACTCTGTGTGCTCATTTGCCTTCGAGTGGGGTGAGAGCTTTTCTTGATTTTGTTGAAAGTTGCCACTTACTTTAGGCTGGAGCTTGTTGAAAGGGTGTTAATGCATTATTTACTAGAACGAATTAAATTTTCATGTCATTTCTTTACTTATTGTTTTATTCTCTATCACTATAATTTATTACAGCAACGAATTAAAGAACAACTTTATGGCCGTACCAATGATGCCAAAAAGACATGTGCTCACATTCGGCAGTCACTGAAAAAAACAAGTCAATCAAAACAGCAGCAGCAACAACACCACTCAGGGGAGTAGAGAGAGAAAGAAACCCTTTTAATATAATCAAGAAGGTTATTAAAAAAATAAGAAGAAACCTACTGCAAATATTATTCTAAGCATGAAATGGTGAAATACTTCCCATTTGAATCAGAAATTAGACAAGGATATTCACTATAGCCATCAATATTCATGTTGTTTTAGATGTTCAAGCTAAGACAGTAAAACAAAAACATAACTTAAATAACTTGAACAACTCAAAACAATGTTCTTTATTTTAAAATTGTATAATGGTATTCTGGAGAAGTGAAAAGATTCTAGTAAAACTTGCGAGCAATAACAAGCTCATTTGGAGAATTGGCTAGACATAAGGTAATTATACACAAATCAGCTGATTTTCGCAAATTGGCAGTTACCAATTAAATACGGAAATAAAAAAGTTCCATTTGTAATATTAGTGAAACTATAAATTATCTAAGAATAAATACAATAAAAATGGTTGAATATCTGTATGAACATTGTATGATTTTTTTGAAGGGGATTTTTAAAAATCAGCCACTTTCTACAATGACATGATAGACTTCTACTGTAAAATACCTGCTAAAACAAGAGTCAGTCTTTGAAAGCTAAGTTTTGAAGGAAGGATATTTGCCATTTCATAATTCCTTCATGAAATAATCATTTGTAGAACTTGGAATTTTTGAACTAAAGTAAAATTCTATATTCTATCTGATATATTCATGGTAACTTGCATTTCAAAGGAAATAGAAAGGAAGTCTGTAATATGAAGTAGGTTTAGAATTTAGTAGGGTGAGTTCTTGGATTTTGTTATTTTGGACATAATCCAGAGGGAACAAAAGGGGAGTCCCTGTCTTTCTTATTTTTTATCAGTGGGTTACTTTTGCTTGCCAAGTCAGTCTGACCTTGTGGATGGTTCCTTTCCTGTGAAGCCTTGCTTGGTGCCCCATCCTCAACCCACCGTGTTTTCCCTTCTCTGTGGCCTCTGTCCTAGGTGCTATTCATCTGGACCTGGTTTGTGTTGTCTTGTGTTGCTGCATCTGATCACAAGGATACAGTTGACCTGGGTGGCATAGTCTTGACCTTTGGAACTGTAACAGTTACTTTTGAAGGGTGGTCCAACCACTGATTAGCTCATGATTTGATCAAGTCATTCATCCTGTCTTAACCTCCAATTTCTCCTCTGTAAAATGAGGATAATAATAGCCATTTCAGAGTTTGCATTGAGATTTAAATGAGATATTGTAGATAATACACTTAAATGAAGGCTCAAGTAGAGTGATTTTCCCATTTTATTCTTCTTTATCAAGATTGTCTTAGCTATTGTAGGGCCTGTGCCCTTAAAATTTTTAGAATAGCTTGTCTATGTGTACCAAAAATCTCACTGTGATTTTGGTAAGAACTGCATTAAACCTATAGATCAATTTGGGAAGAATTGATATCTTTATTATGTTGAGTCTTCTAGTCCATAAGCACAGTATTTCGCTCCATTTACTTTTGTCTTCTTTGTATTATTTTGCCAGCATTATGTAATTTTCAACATACAAATCCCGTACATATTTTGTTAAGTGTATGCCTAAATATTTCATTTTCTTTGGAGCAATTGTAAAGAGTATTGTGTTGTAAATTTTAATTTCTGCATGTTCATCATTAGTATATAGAAATGTGATTAATTTTGTGTGTTGTTCTTGATTCTGTGAACTTCCTAACCTAACTTATTAGATTGGGGGGAATTCTTTGAGATTTTCTATGTAGACAGTCATGACGTCTGCAAATAGAATATTTTTATTTCTTTCCAATCTGTATGCCTTTTATTTCTTTTTCTTGTCTTATCGTAGTGGCTGTTGTTGTAAGGTGCTATCGAGTCAATTCTGACTTCTAGCAACCCTATGTACAACAGAATGAAACGCTATCCGGTTTTGTGCCATCCTCATGATTGCTGCTATGTTTGAGCCCATTGTTTCAGCCATTGTGCAAATCCATCTCATTGAGGTTCTTCCTCTTTTTCGCTGATACTCTACTAACCATGATATCCTTCTCCAGGGACTGTTCCCTCCTGATAACATGTCCAAAGTATGAGGGATGAAGTCTCAGCATCTTTGCTTCTAAGAAACATTTTGGCTATACTTCTTCCAAGGAGATTTGTTCAGTCTTCTGGCAGTTCCGGCTAAAGCTTCCCATACCATGTTGAGTAAGAGTGGTGAGAGACATCATCTTTGCCTTGGTCCTGATCTTAGGGGAGAAGGCATTCACTATTTCACCGTTAAGTATGATTTTAGCTGTAAGATTTTGTAGATGCTCTTTAACAAGCTGAGGTAATTCTCTTCTATTCCTAATTTGCTAAGAGTTTTTATTTGTTTGTTTTCTTTAATCATGACTGGATATTAAATCTTGTCAACGCTTTGTGTCAACTGATATGATCAGATGATTTTTCTTCTTTAGCTTGTTGATACAATGGATTACACTGATTGATTTTAGACGTTGAACCAGCCTTGTAAACCTGGAGGAAATTCCACTGTCTTCGTCATCTAACCAAAAACCAAAACCAAAGCCATTGCCGACTCATAGAGACCCTATAAGACAGAGTAGAACTGCCCTGTAGGGTTTCCAGGGACCAGTTGGTGGATTCAAACTGCTGACCTTTTGGTTAGCAGGTGTATCTCTCTAGTGCTGCTGTAACAGAAATTCCACAAGTGAATGGCTTTAACAAAGAGATATTCTTTCACAGTCCAGTAGCCTAGAAGTACAAATTCAGGGTGCCAGCTCCAGGGCAAGGCTCTCTCTCTCTGTTGGCTCTGGAGGAAGTTCTTGTCATCAGTTTTCCCCTGGCCTAGGAGCTTTTCAGTGCAGGGACCCCAGGTCCAAAGAATGTGCACTCCTGGCTCTTCTTTCTCGGTGGTAGAAGGTCTTCCTGTCTCTCTGCTCACATCACTCTTTTATATCTCAAAAGAGATTGACTTAAGACACAATCTAATCTTATAGATTGAGTCCTGCCTCATTAACATAACTGCTACCCATCCCCACTCATTAAAATCATACAGGTAGATTTATAATAGATAGGAAAATCCCATCAGATGACAAAATGGTGGACAATGACACAATACTGGAAATTATGGGCTAGCCAAGTTGACACACGTTTTGGGGGGGGCGCAATTCAACCCATAACAAACACTCAGTCATGGTGTATAAGTCTTTTTATAGATTGTTGGACTTGACTTGCTAATATTTTGTTGACAGTTCACTGACTTATTCAGCAAACATCCGTCTAAGTCAAGTGCCTCACATGAGGAGTATACTTAGTAAATATTTGTTGGTTGGGTTCCATGGTTACTGTTAGGAGAGTATGGAGGAGAACATAACTCCCTGCCTACGGACTGCTCTCAGCAGGGTCCCCATCAGCCACTGTGAAGCTTAGCTTGAATTGCGTGAAAACCAGTGAGCATTTACTTTCACGTATCATAAATAATTGGCCTGACTATATTTTCGTCTGTACTTCTCCCTCTGCTGGCATCCAGCCACAGACTGCATTTAGGCCCACAGCCAGTGGGTTAGGGCAGGAGGCCAGACTCCCAGTCCTGGCCTCACATTGCTTAGCATATATCATTCAGTTCCACTGGCATGGACTCTTCCTCTATACTCAATTAGCCATCTTGCAAAATGAGCATTGTGGCTCACACAGGGATTCAGATAAAAGGGTTCAGAAGCATCCATCCATTTACCCTTCCATCTACATCACTGGAAAAATGGACTTCACAATGCAATGGCCAGCAACATCACACCTGTGGGCAGAAGTGAGTCCCATATATGTTCACTCCACCATTCATCACTTTGTCGTTCTTGGGTGGCTTGCTTGTTGCTGTGAGGCTGGAAGTTATGCCACTGGTATTCCAAATATCAGCAGGGTCACCCATGAAGGACAGGTTTCAGGGAAGTTTCCAGACTAAGATAGACTAGGAAGAAAGGCCTGGCAATCTGCTTCCAAAAACTAGCCAATGAAAACCTTACGAATTCTCAACAGAACATTGTCCAACTTGCTTGCTTTGAATATATCATCAGGAGGGCTCAATCACTGGAGGAGAGCATCGTGTTTGGTGAAGTAAAGGGCCAGTGAGATAGATTGGCACAGTAGCCACAATGACGGACTCAAACATGCCAGCAATAGTAAGAGTGATGCAGAACTGGGCAATGTTTTATTCTGTTGTACACAAGGTCACCATGGGTCAAAGTTGACTCAATGGCAGCTATCTATCTGTGCCTATCTATACGTTCACTGTGGGGACCTAAGAGGGAACGACTTTCTTGGTCAAGGACTTCCTGCTCTGATTAGACCCCCTTGTCAGAGAAGGCTAACCCATGTGAGGCTTCACTGATGATGATGCAGTTTCACTGACCTATAGATGAAGATTAAAAATGAAATGCCTCTTCTTACTAGTGGAAGATTCCTTTTCTCAGATCAGAGATTCATGGAGCTATCGTATCAAAGAGCAATGTGACCTCTGTCCTTCAACGCCTTCATTTCCCCAGATGAGGAAATCCATGCTAAATGTGGCATATTGGCTTCCCTCTGCCTCAAGCATCAGGAGTTTGGAGATAAAAACCTATTAATAATTAATCATTAATTGTGTGGTATGGAATAAAGAAAATGCAAATGCTTACAGGTACCAAGCAGGTAGAATACATGAACGAAGCCATCTGTGTATAAGGTGATAAATGGCACTGGACCCATATGTCCAGTGTAGGGAAGACAATGAAAAGTATCAGGAACTGTGTCCATGCCCTGTCTATAGGAGGTGTCCATTACTAACATCCAGCTGAATATTGTCATTATTAGGTGCCACCGAGTTGGTTCCAAATCATAGCGACTCTGTGTACAATAGAACGAAATACTGCCCAGCCCTGCCCCATCCTCACAATGTTGCTATGTTTGAGCCCATTGTGGCAGCCGCTGTGTCAGTCCATCTCGTCGAGGGTCTTCCTTTTTTTTGGTGACCCTCATTTTACCAAGCATGATGTCCTAATCCAGGGGCCGGTCCTTCCTGACAACATGTCCAAAGTACCTGAGATGAAGTTTTGCCATCTTCACTTCTAAGGAACATTCTGGCTGTGCTTCCTCCAGGATAGATTTGTTCATTCTTCTGGCAATCCATGACATATTCGATATTCTTTGCCAACACCATAATTCAAAGGCATCAATTATTCTTCTGTCCTCCTTATTCATTGTCCAGCTTTCTCATGCACACGAGGCAATTGAAAATACCATAGCTTGTGTTAGGTGCACCTTAGTCCTCAAAGTGACATCTTTGTTTCTGAACACTTTAAAGAGGTCATTTGCCCAATGCAATATGTTGTTTGATTTTTTGACTGCTGCTTCCATGGGCATTGATTGTGGATCCAAGTAAAATGAAATCCTTGACAACCTTAATATTTTCTGAATGCTGCCATGTGGAAATTGGATCCAATTTTGCCAGAACCTCGAATTTTTCCAGAGAAGTTAGGTATTTTTAAAATATAAAATCATCCCATTTTTAGATGTTGGCAGTAAATTCATTGCATGGGCCAACTTGGAGTGAGCCAAATTAAATACACCTACAGGCCAGATTCAACCTGCAGGCTGCCATTTTGCCATCTCTGATGTGAAAACATCTTGGAATTATTTCTCCTTTTTAAAGTAGGTTATTTTTTAAGAGTTAACCCTGCTGTGGGTGTAGCTATTAAATATATAAATTCATTGCTTCCATGTTAAAGAAGACAGTTTTCCCCAGAAAATTCATCCCCTACTTTCTGTAAATAATATGTTGTTTGTTGCCCATGAGTTGACTACAACTCATGATGAACCCATGTACAACTGAATAAAATATTGCCAGGTCCTGTGCCATCTTTATAATTGTTGGTATTCTTGAGTCCACTGTTGTAGCCACTGTGTATTTTGAGTGCTTTCCAATCTAGGGAGCTCATCTTCCAGTACTATATTAGACAATATTCCGTTGTGATCCATAGGGTTTTCATTGACTAATTTTCAGATGTAGATCACCAGGCCTTTCTTCCTAGTCTGTCTCAGTCTGGAATCTCTGCTGAAACCTCTCGCCCGTGGGTGATCCTGCTGGTATTTGAAATACCAGTGGCATAGCTTCCAGTATCATAGCATCATAAAAGCCACCACAATATGACAAACTGACAAATGGGTGGTGACCCAGGCACATAGAGCCATGAGAACATCAGTTCCATTCTTTGCAGTAAAAGCAGGGATAGAGGTGGGCCTCGGGTTCAGAAGATGTGGAAAGAGAAGACTGCTGCTAGCAGGGAAGATTGCTGAGGAAGGTGACACCTTGAAGAAGGAGAAGGCAAGCTAGCTAGATGAATAGAGAAAGAGAACATGCTAGACAGAATGAGTACCCTAAGCCAAAGCCTGGTTTGTATAAAGCAGAATTCAAGAAACCAAAAATCCACTGATCATACACTCTATGTCAGATGCTGCTGTATTTTTCATTTAACTGCATACAAATCCCAAGGGGCAGGCTTATTATACCCATTTTGAGGAGGAGGAAACTGAGACACAGAGACGTGGAGTGGCTTGCTGAGAAGTGGCCGTGCTGGGATTTGAACACAGTCCTACCTTGCTTCTCCTCTCCATTTTTATAGGCCCCTAAATAATTTTCCTGGAAAGTTCAGAGTCAGATCAGAGTCATTCTAAACAGCCCTTTCAGTGAGAAGGAAGCCACATGGAATCCTTTCTCTGTCCGTGGGTATTTATTTCTAAGGGCTGGGAGATATGTCAAGTTCACAGTGGACTAATATATACGAGAGAAAAAAAGAGAGGAAGGAAAAGAGAGAGAAGAATTCCAATTAAAAAAGGCCTAAAGGATGTAAAAGACCTATACAAAGAAAACTACAAAACACTACTATAAGAAACCAAAAGAGACCTATATAAATGGAAAAACATACCATAGGTAGACTCAGCACTGTGAAAAATGTCAATTCAACCCAAAGCAATCTACAAATACAATGCAATCCCAGTCCAAATGACAACAGTATTCTTTAATGAGATGGAAAAATAATTCTTAACTTTATATGGAAAGGAAAGCGGCCCCAGATACGTAAAGCACTATTGAAGAAGAATAAAGTAAGACTCGCGCTACCTGACCTCAGAACCTACTATACAACTGTGGTAGTCAGAACAGCCTGGTGTTGGTACAGCAAGAGACACACTGACCAATGCAACAGAATTGAGAGCCCAGATGTAAATTCATCTACCTACAGTCTCCTGATCTTTGACAAAGGTCCAAAGTCCATCAAATGGGGAAAAAATGGTCTTTTAAACAAATGATGCTGGCAAAACTGGATGTCCATCTGCAAAAAAAAAAAAAAAAAAAATGAAACAGGATCCATGCCTTACACCCTACACAAAAACTAATTCAAAATGGATCAAAGACCTAAATATAAAACCAAAAACTATAAAGATCATAGAAGAAAAAATCAGGTAAATGCTAGAGGCCGTAATACACGGAATAAACAGGATACAAACCATAAGTAATGTTATACAAACACCCAAAGATAAGCTAGATAATCGGGATCTTCCTAAAAATTAAACACTTATACTCATCAAAAGACTTCATCAAAAGAGTAAAAAAAGCCTACAGACTGGGAAAAAAAAAATTGGCTATGACAAATCTGACAGAGGTCCAATCTCTAAAATCTGCAGGAAACTCTAACACCTCTAAAACAAAGACAGATAATCCAATTAAAAAATGGGCGAAGGATATGAACAGACACTTCACCAAAGAAGACATTCAGGCGGCTAACAGATACAGCAGGAAATGCTCCCGATCACTAGGCATTAGAGAAATACAAATCAAAACCACAATGAGATACCATCTTACCTGGACATTACTGCCAGGAATCAAAAAAAGCAGAAAAAAAACAAATGTTGGGGAGGCTGCAGGGAGATTGGAACTCTTATGCACTGCTGGTGGGGATGAAAAATTGTACAACCATTTTGGAAAATGATAATGGCGCTTCCTTAAAAAGCTAGAAATAGAATACCATACAATCCAGCAATCCCACTCCTAGGAATATATCCTAGAGAAATAAGAGCCATCTCACAAAACTGTGTGTGTATTCATTGTTTAATGAGAGACTAATTTGCTCTGTAAACCATCTAAAGTACAAAAAAAAAAAAAAAAGAAGCAGTCATTTTGTCAGAAACCAATACAGACTTTAAGAAAATAAAAATGTTAGAAAAAAAAAAAAAGGCCTAGACGTAAGTCTCTGTGATGATTTCTAAACACCTTATGAAGATGAAGGAAAGATGTAAAGCATCTAAGGCACTCATAACTCACATAGTGATATCTTTCTTAAAAAGAAAAGAGTAAAATATTGTGTTTATAATTTCTAGGAAGCTAGGTAGGTCATCATTTCTTCAATAACTGAAATGTGCACGTTCTTGCTGCTCATAATTTCGTCTGTTACTACTTAAAGGTGCTAATGTCTATAGGTCTAACAATTCGAAATTGTTAAAGGCAGAAAATATTTTAACTACACAGGCGGGGCCAAATTTTGCACACCAAATAGAAGATATTGGAAGGAAAATTACACAAATTCTTAAGCAACCTAAGATCAGTAGTCAGAGTTAACAACCAGACAATTAACAAGTTAAAAGAAAAAAAGTGTGAATCACACACAGATGTTATTTTCTAGAAACACTGCTTACAACGGTAATTGCTCACAAATTTTAGGGTTTACAGCAGGTATCTCAGGATTTCAAAATTAAGAGGGGGAGGATGTGTTCAAAGTCTTAAGAATATCCAAGGGATATAAGCATAATTACCTGAAACTGAAACTACTGTAGTTTAAACACTTGCTGAAGGAAGACCTTTTATTTCAACTGCTTTAAGGGATGGTAGGGGAAAAAAAAGAAAAGAAAACTAACAACAACAAACATCAAAAACTTTTAATGTTGAATATGTAGATTTGCAAAATGTGAATTAGCATCAGAAGAGTTAGCTCATTGATGAAGTGACAGATAAGTGGAGGAACTGACCCTGTTTCTGGAAGAATGAAGGTGGAATTCTGGCAAAATGGCCCTTGACATTTCTTTGTATTTACATTAACTTAAGAGATGGATTAGAGGAATTCTGGATAAATATGCCTGGATGAGAAACCAGGCAAAGCAGGGATAAAAGAAAAAATGATGAAGCAAGAAATTGAGACTACAAATTCAAAACCAGTTTGACTGGAGGAGCCAAAAAGACAAAGCAAGATAATTTAAGAGTGTTATGGATTGAATATATGCTGAACTTCTAACCCCCAGAAACTATGAATATGACCTAGTTTGGAAATAGGGTCTTAGAATATGTTATCAGCTAACATGAGGTCATATTGGAGTAAGATGGTTCTAATTCAATATGAGTGGTGTCCTTAAAAAAGAGAAGAGACACAGAGATTCACAGACAGAAGATGGCCATGTGACTAAGGAGGCAGAGATTGTAGTTGGCAGAGCGGTAAGTCAAGGAAAGCAAAAGATTGCCAGAGACGCATGGACCGGATTCTCCCTCAGAGCCTTTAGAAGGAATCAACACGGTGATACACTGAAAAGTGCGATAGACTTCTGTTCTTATAAGCCACCCACTTTGTGGTACTTCGTTACGAAAGCCTATGAAAGCCTTAGGAAACTAATAAAAAGAATCAGTCAAGAAGTGGCGTTAATTTATTTCATTAGAAAACGTACCTTTTTCTTCATTTACAAACCGTACCACCTGTCTTATGGGTTTAAATCCCAGCTCTGACACTTGGAACTGGGTGGCCTTGTAAACGCCGTGTCTCAGTTTCTTCATCTATAAAAAGGGTTATGTGATGGAGGGTTAAAGTAGATTGTGTCTCTAAATCATGTTACACAGAGTAGGACCTCAGGAAATAATGGTTGTTACTATTATTCTTTATGAAATGAGCCTGAGCATCCACAGAGAACCACGCAGAAGCCCCTGAAAGTTTAAAAATATGTATTTTGGATTTTATGGAGGAGGAAAGAGAGAATTGGATGAGAGGAACTCTAAAGAAGGGGGTAATCAGATACGTCTTCAAAAAACCTTCGAGCAACCGAATACCACATATTGAGAACAGGACAGAAGAGCAAAAACAGCAAATATGGTTTCCATAAGAAAAGCACAAGTTAAAGGGCTGATAGTGAGGGAAACCAAGTCAGGCCTCTTATTCTTACAAGAGCTAGGAGGTGGCCTCAATCCCACTCTCAATTGGACTAGTGGAGCGCTTGGTTGAAATGGAATTACCTGACAGAGGGTGTCATTGCCCTGCTTAAATCCCTCCAATGGCTTCTCATCACATCTATTAAAAAAGGTCCCAACTCCTTATAGTGGGCTGCAGGGCCTCACTCAGTTTGACCCTTTGCTACATCACCTCAAGCTTCCTCTGGCTTCCCAGGTCCTAGCCTGCATGTCCTTCCTGTTCCTTGAGCATACCAGGTTTATTTATTCCCTCCTGCAGACTTCTGCCCTCAGTCTCCTCTGCCCCTTGTGCTATTCCTCCTGAACAATGCATGGCTCACTGCTTCTTGTAATTCAGAACTCAGCTCAATTGTCACCTCTACAGAGAGAGTTTCTGTAACTCCCCAGGCTAAAGCAGCCATCTATTCCAATTCTTTGCCTTGTGCTTATCCGTCTTTGTTATTTTGTTGTTTATTTATTTGCTTCGCATCTGTCCTTCTCACTGTAATTTGAATTCTGTGAAGTGGGGCCCTGGGTCCTGCTCACTGCTATAGTCCCAGAGCCCAGAACGCTGCCTGGGATCCACCAGAAACTCGATATGTGTTGAATGAATGAACGAACTGTCTAAAAACACACCATTCTTTACTCCACCTTCAGCCAACTCAAGAACAATTTCCTCAAGAGGCTTTGAAAATTAAAAAAGAAATAGGTCATGGACTCAGGGGCCCCAGTAGGCTTCTGGGCTTGGTGTTTCTTTAATTTCATGTAAATTCCTCTAAGTAAATATTCCTTAAAAGTGAATAAAATTTTATTTCGCTTTAACAAGAGAATATAAAAGTTAAAAAGGTCACTGTAGTAATAGACTAATCTCAATTACCAGGGCAGCCTCCGAAACCCTCACTCCCACCTAATCTCATTCAGCACATACGCAGCTCACTGTGTGATTTCCAACACAGCTAAATGAAATTATAAAGCAGTGTTAAATTTATTAATCATTTAATTAGCTAAATGTTCCTGCAAGTACTCGCGAGATGAATGGCATGTCATTTTCTAATGCAATTTGCCTCTCAGGCAGCCAGGGTCAGAAAGGGAAGCTCCCAGCATCTTGAATGAGCTTTTTATATTGCACCTTCTATTAAGAGACGTTGGTGATACCCCTGATAGTATTTGAGACTCGTACACAAGACCCGGGCACTCAGTGCTAGAATAAAAAAGGGCTCTCTGCTTCTCACCTGGACTGCACACGGGAGGGGCAGGGTGGCTGATGAGTCCCCGGGAGATTGCCTCTCCCCGTGTCTTCTTGCAGGGCAAATCTTTTTATATTTAACAAGCCACTGAGCAGAGCCGAGCAAAAGATAGCAGCCAGTATTAAAAGCATGCTCAATCTAGTTTTATTTCTTTAAATTTACTCAGTCGAGAAAAATTTGTGGAGTGCGAATTCTCCTCATGCTAGGTGACTTTTTAATCCTTCTCGTTGAGTCAGGATTTATTTCTTGCTTGCAGCCTCTCAGCCCTAGCTCGTCATCTTGGGGTGTATTCACACTTGGTCTTTTCAGAGGGTCTTCTTGGGGAGGGTGGGTCTGACCCCCTCACCCGCACCCTTCCCCATTCAACAGCATCGGGATGCATAGCCGGGTTTTTTTTTTTTTTTTTTTTTTGACCAGTAATTATTTCTGACTGTAAAATCTGTGACAAGCGGGCTGCTGCCAGGTGCTTTGTAAATCTGATCCCATTTGCAGTGAGGGAACTGGCATCAAGAACATTGCCTAAATTCACTCGGCAAGAGGCTGGTGGAGTTGCTGTCTCGAGAGGCCAAGAACATCCAAATGAATGCTAGTTTGCTTGTTCAAGATGGAAGCTGTCAGTTTTGAGAACCTCAGCAGGAGGAGAGTTTTGATGCATGGATATTTCACCCCCTCCTGCCCCCTGTTCGCAGAGTCACTGAACAGAGGCAAGCTCTCCTGTGCCAATGGAGGTAGATGCTGTGGAGCACAGTGGAGGGAGCACTATGCACAAGCCCGAGGCTGATTTCTAGTCCCAGTTCACCTGCTGTAGCTGCATCCCCCTAAGACAAGTAAATGTTACCTTGAGTTCCTTAACTTCCTCACCCATAAAATAGGGATCACATGAATACTTAGCAATTATGTTATTAATAGCTACTCCAAAGAGTGTTGAAAGTTCTATTTAAATTCTAAAGTGATGGAGAGGTGTTACGAAAGTATTATTCTTTCAAGAGCAATGGCTTTGGGTCAGACATATCTGCATCTCAAACTTGGCTCATCAACTACTTTTATGATCCTGAGTAAGACATGTAGCTTCTCTGAGTCTCAGTTTATTTAGTATTGCAATAGAAATAATAGCACTAGTAAAGATTAAACCAAAAAACCAAACCCATGGCCATTGAGTGAATTCCGACTCATAGCAACCCTATAGGACAGGGTAGAACTGCCCCACGGGGTTTCCAAGGAGCACCTGGTGGATTCTAACTGCTGACCTTTTGGTTAGCAGCTGTAGCACTTAACCACTATGTCACCAGGGTTTCCATTAGAGAGGAAAAATATATGTATATGTGTGTGTATACACATATACGTAAAATATGTATATAGATGTTGGTAGTTGCCATTGAGTTGGCTCTGACTCATGGTGACCTTATGTATAACAAAACAAAATGTTGCCTAATCCTATACGTAAACATGTATATATGTGTGTCTGTGTGTATGTATGTGTATATACATATACATATATTCTCTCTCTCTCTTTCTATAGATAGATAGATAGATAGATAGATAGATAGATAGATAGATAGATAGATAGATAGATAGATAGATAGATAGATAGATAGATAGATAGATAGATAGATAGATAGATAGATAGATAGATAGATAGATTAGATAGATAGATAGATAGATAGATAGATAGATAGATAGATAGATAGATAGATAGATAGATAGATAGATAGATAGATAGATAGATAGATAGATAGATAGATAGATAGATAGATAGATAGATAGATAGATAGATAGATAGATAGATAGATTGATAGATTGATAGATTGATAGATTGATTGATTGATTCCTGGCACCTAATCTGGTTCAATAATGGTAGCTGCCATTGGGGCTGCTACTGCTGCTACTATTTTTATTATTATGATTGTGTCACCTTTGCAGATAAAGGGGACCACTCCCCTCAAAAAACTTATGTGTATCACTTAATACAGACTTCATTAGACAGATTTGCTGTTTATTTGTTAAAGGCAATTCTGTATTCATTTCCAGGGCACAAGGAAAAAAGGAGTACTGACGTATTTGGTAAGACTATGGCATGGTGTTTAAGAGAGCTGTCTCTTGGGTCAAGCAAACCTGGTTTCAAATCCTCTCTCTGCCGTTTACTAGCTAAATGACCTTGAACTAGTCATTCACCTTGCTAAGCCTCAGTTTCCTTATCTCTAAGATGAAGGTCATTATAGTGCCTCCCTCCCACCTAAGGTTGTTGTAAGGATTAAGTGAGAATTGCATAGCATAAGCTTGGGACATAAAATAAGCACGCAAAGAGTATTGGCTGAAGAGAAAGAGTAGAGGGAGACAGACAGAGAGAAAGGAGAAATTTTGGGAATAAGGAATATCTGTATTTTTTACTTTAACAAATGCTTCTTCTACCACTTCCCTGGGCTATCTTGCAATTGTCTCTTTAGGTGGGAAAGAAAGACTAGAAAGGCCAGCAGAAGCCCGGAGATGTGAATCAACCTGTACAAAGTGTTTTAGGATGTTGGTGGCAGCCAGGACCAGAACCAGGACACCCATCTTCTATTAAAAAAAAAAAAGCCAAACTCATTGCCATCAAGTCAATTCCAACTCATAGCGACCCTATAGGACAGAGTAGAACTGCCCCATACAGTTTCCAAGGAGCACCTGATGGATTCGAACTGTCAGCCTTTTGGTTAGGCAGCTGTAGCTCTTAACCACTGCGCCACCAGGGTTTCCAATACCTGTCCTTTTTAAAATTTTTTATCCGTTGGGGCTGCTTTATGTCATTGGCGGTTATGAAGTTGGTCACTGGTTCACCTCCAAACCAGCCCCTGAGCTCTTGTTAAGTGTTCCTACTATAAACGAAGGTATCTGGTTTTAGACAATCATTTACATGGGTGGAAAGATTTTTTTGTATTTGTCTTTGTGTTGATGAAATGTTAGTATTAATCACTCATTTATCCATTCATTCAGTAAACCCTTATCAAGGGCTTCCTATTTGACTGATACCCAAAACTCATTTCCACCAAACTGATTGCAACTTATGGCAATCCCATGTGTTATGGGGTGGAACTGCTCCATGGGGGTTTTTTGGCTGTAATCTTTAAGGAAGCAGATCACCAGGCCCTTCTTCTGCAGTACTGCTAAGTGGATTTGAACCACCGACTTTTAGGTTAATAGTCTAGTGCAAACCATTTATGCCACCCGGAGATCTTCATTTGGATGATATGGGGTGTATAAGGAAGAATTCACTTCCTTGCAACGTGGTTTCCTGCCTTCAAGTATTGAGTTAATGCCATGCAGATTGTAATGATGTGTACAGATTACAACACTGTCCCTCACCACATTGTCTGTTTCAAGTTTGGGGGTTTCTTATGTTCCTGTAAATAAGGCACCAACTCTCAGCTGTCCTGGTACCACAGGTATTCCCCTAATGCGTAACATTGATGCCAAGTGCCAACAGGGATGCATGGCCTCAGCCATCACTGGTCCTGGAGAAACAGGGATACCCTTGGGGCTGAGGCCCTAGGATGGGGAGGACACAATTAAGAGTAGGCCTGGGGAGGAGTGAATAGTTTGCCCTTGGGCTATGACTTCCAAGGTCATCCTATACTCTGCAGGTCACACCCAGGTGCTATGTCTTCAGCTATCGTGAGTCTCTATTAAAAATCTCAAACTTTAAAACAAAGGGGAAGCGGTGCATCTGCTGCTCTCAGGGCTGTGCTGGGGCGGCTGGCTTCAGGCCTGGGCGGTATTGGAGGTTCTTTCCCCACCTTCCACAAAGCAGATCTCCCCAGAGCTGTGGGGAGAAAGACTAGGTGTTGCTTTCTCCTTCCTGTTTCTCGGTAATTCATCTCAGCAGCCATCTTCCCAGCCTCTGTGAAGAGAATTCCCCCCCCCCCAGAAAAACTGCTTATGGACAGATTTGGTTGTTACCTATGGTTTAAAGAAAGCACCTTTCAACAGTTATGTGCAAGTGTGCTTTCAGCTGTTTTCCACACACGCACATAGGATGAGGCCTCTTCCCAGACCAGTGTTTGTTGACAAGAATCGGAGTATGTGCTTGTGAGATGGGTCATTCCATGCATTCACTTGGAGCTGTTACATAGTCCAGGGGAGACACAGTGTATACAAGGGGAGAGAGGAAGGGAAGGAAGAAGCTGGAAAATATAGAGTGAGGAAGAGACCAGAGAAAGAGAAAGTAAATAAGCATAGCAAAGCGGTTAAGTACCTAAGCACTGGAATCTGCCTGGATTCAGCTGGGCTGTACACTAACTGGGTGATCTTCAGTGAAACTATAAATCTCCCTGAGCCTCAGTTTCCCTATCTGTAAAAACAGGAACAACAATTCAGGTACATAATTTACAGAATTGCTTGGAGCACTACAAGAGATAAACATGTAAAGAACATTGGACAATGCCTAGCACACAGTCATTAATCAATAAATATGAATTACGTTATTAAAAACAGTGAAAGGAGTGGAGTGAGGGAAAAAAGAGGAAAATGAAAATGATTATAAGGAAGAGAATGCAGAGCGAAAAATAAAAGAGAAAGGGAGAAGAGATTAGAGAGAAAGGAGAAGAGAGGAGCCATTCTGGCTGTGTATGTTGAGTTGCTTCTGCTTTTCCAGCCCAGCTCCTCTTTCTCTGTAGGTTGTCTGTAGGCATGGTTTACATGTAAACACTGAGACATGTAAGCTAAACATAGACTTCAGACATAGACACCAGAGGCGGGCATGGTTGCATTCACACGTACAGTTTGCCATATAATAGCTTTTCTTCAGTGCAACTTTATGGCCCAGGAACCAGACTACGAAAACTATGATACTTTTTTTTTTTTTTGTGGCAAAATGCAAATCAATACTCGTATGTACCTTTGACGAGTTTGGAAGCCACAGAAACTGAGGACTGCCGGCGCCTGGGAATCCCCACCTCACCTCACCCCGTTTTGTTTTTTTCCTTCCACCATGTTTAATATTTCTGGTTAACCAGTTAAAACAAGGAGATGGACATGATTGCTTTTAGATTGCCACTTCCACATTGAGTGAATTTTATAATAAGAAGCCATTTTTCCCCCGACAGGCTGCCCTTGTGCCCGCCTGTCTGACTTTGAGGTCCTCATTATTGTGGGTTTAAATGAAGGATGTTCATTCAGGCAGGGATGGGGGGAGGCCACCAGGCATCAGAGCTGTTATCAGGTCTTTCTATCAGGCCAAGTGACAGGCGTTGGGAGCAAGAATGCGGAGCTCAGGGTGGAGACCTCCGGCTGACACCAAAGGTGACTCCCCTCACTCTAACCTTGAAAGGGAAAGTTCCCACTTTATTAAAATGAATTTCGAAAGGGCCGCTCTGACAGCTGCATAATTAAATATTGGAGTGTCAGCGATAATTTATTCCACTCACATGTGGTGGTCAGATCCTTTTCACTAGAGGGTCAGCAAGCACGGTGATAGAGGCAAGGAGACAAGGGATTCTGGGCCCTTTGTCATTTTGTAGCCCAAGCCCTGAAATTGGAGACTCATAACATGCACACACACACACACACACACACACACACACACTTCAGAGAGGAAACAAAGTGGCATGGGGATACCCTGTTATTTTTCACCTAGTATAGCCCTCTAGTCCAAGTCTGGGGTACATTCTGTATGAATGGTAAATGTAAAATATTCCAGACCTGGGTATACAGACATTTAACCTATGTTTGAGGGTTTCTGTGGGTGCCATAGCTGTTTCTGAAGTATCAGTCATTCCAGGCCCTGTATAAGATCTCTTCCTTGGGTTAACTTGATGAAAAAGTCGTCACAGATATGAAAGTGAAGAGAACTCCTTGGACATGAACTTTTGTACAAGTTGTTACAATGTTAATGACTTCCTATACTCAGTGTAAAAGCTTTGGGTATCTACTGGCCCTATCTAATAAACAACACTGAATGTGTCATTGTGGGGGTGAACTGTGTGTGTGTGTATATGTGTGTGTGCATGCACGTGCACGTGTGTGCCTGCATATATGTGTCGAAAGAACATGGGCTTTGGAGCCAGACATAGGTGCCTTTCTTATGATTAATACAGCTAAATTTCCCACTGCAGCCAGTGGCATACTGCTTCATAAATGTCTATAAAAAATACGAAAAACAGAGCCAGGGTGAATTCAGCATAGACCTTCTCGGGATGTTTATTCTTTGTTTATGTCGGTATTCTGCTTTGGCTGGGGAGCAGTTGTATTATTTTCCCTCTCTGGTAGTTCACAGGCAATGAGATAGCGCTTCTTGGGGCTCGTTGTCCAGAAGGTTTTGCCCCCAGCGTGTCTACTCAGAGAACCAGCGCAAGCCCAGTCCATCATTTCTTATTTGACCCTGTCCTGTTTACTCTGTCAGGGTAAAAAGCACGGGCCAAGCTCGGCTAGTCAGTGTATTACTTTGTCAGAGGCAAGCTTGGCTACTCCGAGTCAGCCTGAACAAATTACATCCCTCACTACATCGCCGAATCGGGAACAGGGTTATAACTCAGTCTAAGCACCGGTCCCTCTTCTATTACCTTCATAACCAAGGTCATAGTAATCAACTCAATTACCAGTCCTCTTGGACATTTTCATAATGTTTTCTGCTAGTTGCTCTCCTGTGAAAATCTCTCAGTCTAAGCAAATTAATGCCATTTTTATAACTATCTACATTTCAGGTACAGTGATCTCCTTTGAAAAGACTATATCCCCGGCAACATTAACTAGCTTTACCTCCCAGCATGATGTTCGGACAAGTCAGGGTCTTGCCATAGTCCGTTCTTGACTTTTCTTTTTTAATGGTATAAACAAATCATCTTGTTTTTAGAAAAGTGTGAAATTAGAAAGAAATGAACTAAACTGCCCAAATACCTTGGTCACTTCTGGCAGCAAACAGTGAGTCTCATCCCTACCCTCTACCTTCTCCACCAACTCAGCAAGCTGGGTGTTTCAGGCCTACATTTCTGAGACACGGGAGGATGAAATTGCATTATTTCCCCCCGAGGTTGTGCTTTAAATCTATATTCGTTTGCAGGTTTGTTCTTTTTGCCTCCTCCTCACCCCATCCCAATTATAAGCCCTCCCTCCATTCTTACAGAGCCGCTGCCTCCATTTGTATGACATTCTATGTTTCAAACGTCTTGTTCCATTATTTAATTTGATCCCCATAGCAGGTCTATGCAAGTTGAGAATCACACAATTGAGCAATAGCCCACATTTTCAAAATTTCCTAACAGCCCAATTGCTTGGTAGGGAGGGCCTTCAAGTTATCAAATGGACTTGTTTTCCAAGTCACACTAGTTAACTGCAGTTGAAGTTGAGAGAGCAAACCATTGATTTTATTTCATACATTGAGCTAACCAGGGCACAGGGTGACTGATGTCTTTTGGTATCTCTGAACTACCACCTCCTGTACCTGCTCAAACTATTAATTAAAATGCAGTTTAGTAAGACTGTGTCCAGTGCACATAGTAGGCCCTGGTTAAAGACCAGTCGAATTACTTCATTATTTCTACAGGTAGAGATTCTTTAATGCGCTTGCTTGTTTTCTCAAGACTGAGCTGAATATAGAGGACAAAATAAATTTCAACTTTGTCTGAAATGTTTTATTCCTGTCTATTAAAAAAAGAAAGCAATGAAGCAAATAGGACAAAATGCTAACAATTCCACTTCTGAATGGTGGCAGTAAGTGTGGTTACCGTATTATCCTCAATACTTCTTCTGTATTTTTTTCATTTCTCAGTAACCATTTACTTAATGACATGAGTTCAGTCAGACACTGGGTAATGGGATGGAAGAGAGGGAGCTGGCATCAATGGTGTATCCGTCATGCATTGGGCCCTCTACTAGGCACTTTGTGTCTGGTGTCTCATGGAATCTGTACTGCTTGGTATATTATCATCATTCTCACCATCTTAAGGAGGGTGAAAATGAGGCCCAGAGCGCCTGAGTCACTTATTCCAGGCCACACAAGTTGAATGAGGTGGAGATGGCATTCAAATTCAGGCCACAATGAGTTCAGAACCCCTGCTCTGAATACCACTCTGTGTCTCCTAAGGCACTATACTTTTCATTAAGCTCATTTCTGCAGCAAGAGTTAAGGAGTCCTCTCAGGTAACTATAATCAACCCCCAGGGACTGACTCAACTTGCGCTTGTGCAACTGAAATAGCCAGAAGGCATCTACTCTCCGTTATTTCTGTCTCTCCCCAACCCCCATCCTGCCTCATTCAACTCCATATTACCCAGGAATGGAGGACAGGTGGCCTAGAAAAGTGGAGGGTGGCAAGGGAGGGGTTATTATGCCTTCTACAATTGCCAGCTGGAAATCCCAGACAATTTCACCTCTGGACTCTCACCTCCCTCTTGCGGTGCCCCTCAGTGAAGGGCAGGAAGGTAGGGCCACAAACCTCTGAGAAATGGAGAAGGAAACAGGCCCAGCCAAGACTTGCAGCTTGTCCCACATCACAGAGTGGGTTTGTATCCCAGGCAAGACCATAATTCCATCTCCCCACCTCATCAGTTGTTGTGGGTTGCCAATTCTGTCACATTTTGGAAAACTAAAGAAAAAACCTTTTGGGAACATATAGGCTTTTCCTTATATAAACTATCCAACTTTGAAAATTGGTTTGCAGTAAAAATTTTGGTCCCAGAGCTTCTTTAGAAATATTTGAACTGCTTTAGAGAGAAAGTTAGAGACAGTGTGTTGTTATATGCTATCAAGTTTATTCCAACTTGAAGCTATCCTACAAGACAGAGTAGAACTGTCCCCATAGGGTTTCCCAAACTGTAATTTTTATGGGAGCGGATTGCCAAATCTTTTATCTCACTGAGCGGCTGATGGGTTCGAACCTCTGACCTTTTGTTTAGCAGCCAGGTGCTTAACCATTATGCCACCAGGGCTCTGGATACTATATTACATAGAAATTAATATGGGAAAGTCTTGTGCTGGCTATGCTATAAACACAATCCCATTGAATCCTTCACCTCACAACCCTGATAAGTCAGTAGATTCTGCCCCAGGTAGAAATGTGGAAACAAAGATTCAGAGACATCAAATTGTGGGTCCGAAGCCCCCCCCATTCGAGGGCTCTAGGCCTGATTCTCGAAGACAAGCTTGTTTCCACCCCATCACATGTTTGAGGCCTGTTAGGTATCAGGGAACATGAAAGGACCTAGATCACAAGACCAAGGTCCAAAAGACCTTTGCCTTTACTATATGTGACGCTACATTTTAATGCCTCTATTTGTAAGTAGGAGGAACCATGTAGAAATGCAGCACCATTCTTGGAACCCTTAAAAGCCAGGCTAGCAGGCCTCCTTGGCGTCTCCTTTCATCACCCCCTGGCTATCCTTTTGAAGCCAGAGAAAGCCCTCGGAGTCCAGAATCAAGGATGGGGAAGAGGAATCTCAAGTGTGTACTTCTTGCTTGACACAAATAACTAAAGCCAGAAAAGATTGCACAAGCCCTAACCAACAACTAGGATATAGACTGTACAAGACACATTGAACTGATTCTCTTGGTTGATCAGCACTCCAGCACTCTCTTGCAGGACACTGTTATCCTAAAAACATCCTTGCTGCTCTCCTAAGAGGGGATTTTATATGAGCCCAAACAAGCTCAGAGAAGTTGAAATCATGTATTTTTCACAGTCTCAGGAGAGGTTTCTATAATGCCTTTCAATAACCCAATCTAACCATGTTTTCTCAGAGTAAACAGTTCCCTGTTGAATGTTCCGTGTTCCTTTTATACATCTGTCTTTACAAACTTCATCTCATTTAATCCTCACTGCAACACTGTTGGAGTTGTCGTCATCTCCTACTTAAGGAAATAGGAGATCAGAGAAGTGAAGTGATTTGCCCAAGGTCGCCCAGTTAGCAAGTAACAAAGTTGGAATTTGACTCTGGTCTGCTGCTTCTGGGTCCCAGCAGTCCCCTGTTCTGCCTCCTGATATATTTCCATGTAAGGAATATCTTACAATCACACTGATATGACCATTTAACTTTATCTTTGGATAAAAATGGTACAGTCTCATAAATCAATGAGTTTTTTTTTTTCATACTGTAAATAAGGCTGACCAGGAAAATTAAGTCTGACAGTAAAGTAATTCCCCGGGAACAAATGATTACATGATAGATTGTAGAAGATAAATTTTTTACTTAAAAAAAAAAAGAAAACAAAAACCAGAACTCCCTCTCAACAGTCAAGTTACTTCTTTTATTGTAAATGCCCTCTCTAAGATTTTGCAAGCTCATTTCGTGATTCTTTTGCTTTTCACTATCATTCTAAATATAGAAGTTAAATTTATGAGGCTTTAATTTGCAAGGTCATCCTTTTTTTTTTTTTTAAAGACATGTAAGCAGGAGATGAGGCCTTTCCAGGTTTAGGGGTGATAGCTCGTGATTCTTCCTCAACTTGGGCCATGTCCTTGTGGATTTCTGGGGGTTGATTATTAGCGCCTGGCCTACACATTGTAAATGCATTTACTTATCTAAATATTCCCCTCTGCACACTCCCTAATTTAAGAAAAATGTGAGATGTTGGGAAATGTTTCCGAGAATAGTCTGAAGGATCAGCCAGCCTCGAGAAGTGTTCTTTAGGAGGAAATGGAATACATTCAATGCAGCGGTGATGGTTTGCTCACACTGTGCTAGGTACACAGAGGGCATGCTGGCCCTGGAGTTCAAAGGCTAGCTTGTGGACAGATAATTACAACAGGGGTGTGTGCACCTCAGGAAACACAGGCAACATTCAGGGGCTGCACAGAGCAAAGATGAACTTTATAAGAAAGTATTTTGATAATGGCATTCAGTTTTAGAACATATCTAATAATATGATTATATACATTCATGATAGTTTAGCACTATAGTTATTATTTATTCTCCCATATCGAACAAATATCATTATGACACGCATTCTTCCTATTATTAACTCTCTGTATTCCTAATGAAAACAGTGGTTGGTAATTTATAAGAAAAATTATTTTGTAACCTTTCACATTTTTTTACCCAGGATTTTTTTCTAATTTTATATATATATACATATGTCATTTTTTGCTTATATTTTACTAATTTTTTATCTCAATGACCACGGTACCCCTAGTTCCTCTGGCAATGGGCTCTGACTTTGCAGTGGGCTTACAAAATGTTTTTCAAGAACAATTCAATGTCAGACCCAGTCACCCAAGGGAGGTTGGTCCTTGACTCCACATCACAGCCTTTTAATGCCATATTGCTTTTTATCAACCAATCGGCGTATGTCCCCCCCACCCCCCCCACCCCCGCCCCGTTCATATTGAAAGCACTCTGCTGTGGAACGCTGTAAGTTTGTTATCTCGTTTCTTTGTTTTCTGATGTCTTGACAGCAGAACCAGTCTTTGGAATCCTTAAAAAAAAAAAAAAATCCCAAAACAAATTCGATCACAAAAGCTTTTAAAATTTGAAATCTCAGGAAGCTAATTAGTGTGTCCTTTTAAGATGGCTTCCTGCATTTCTATAGACACATGGGCTTGGGTTTCAAATGTACTTGGCAGCTTGCCACGAGTCAGGCAGGTCATGGCGGCTCTTAGGAACAGGAGCTCCTGCAGAACCCTGCCAAGGGCAGGGAAGGCCGGACTATCCCCCTGCATTGTCGCCTGACTGTACTGTGTCACCATGCAGCAGGTGGAGGCCACAGCTGCATATATGTGGGCTCCTGATGTTAGTTGTAGGTTCCCCAAAGGTCTTGCATTGTCCTAGTGAAGTCCTGACTTTGCTATTTACCTGCTTAGACATCAAGCCTCTAGGGGGCAGGGGCTGTCTGTATCCCAGTGCCCCGAATGGTACTTGTGACATAAATCAAAAAACCCAGCCAGCTGCTGTTGGGTTGATTCCAATTCATGGCAATCCCATGTGTGCAGAGTAGAACTGTGCTCCATTGGGTTTTAATGGCTGCGGCATTTCAGAAGCAGATCACCAGGGCCTTCTTACAGAGGGGTGGTTTCAAACCTTCAATCTTTCAGTAGTAGTCAAACGTTTAACCATTTGCGCCATCCAGGGACTCCTCTTGACACATGCTGTTGTTGTCGTGTGCTGTCAAGTTGATTCCAACTCGTAGCAACCCTATATGACGGAGTAGAACTGTCCCATAGGGTTTCCTAGGCTATAATCTTTATAGGAGCAGGTCGTCAGACCTTGTCTCTGGTGGAGGAGCAACGTGTGTAATAATGCTGCTGGCGTAGTGCAGAAAGTGAGGACTTGAGAATCAGTTAGAGATATGTGGGTCTTAGAGCACCTAGCCCTTCTTAACCTTTATCCGAATTACTTTGAGACCTCACATTTCTGCTTTTGGCTGCAAATATTTTGAGGGTAGGCACCACCCATCTTTGTACACTCAGCCCTAGCTAAATGCCTGGCTCAGAGTAGGTGCTCAGTAAATGTTTGCTCCCTCACTGAGCAACTATATGAATTGTGCCCAGGATGCCTACTCTCAGATAGAACCTGTGGGATTTCTTCAGTGTGTTTTGCCTTGCCCAGGAATTGGGCAATCTCACTGGCAATGGCAAAGGCAGACTGCGAGAGACAGAGACAGCTGACTTCTTTCTGTGTGTGTGTGTGTGTGTTTAGAGACCATGGAATTATATAAAATTGTAACTTGGATGCCTTGGTGAATCCATCTCATTGCATTGTAGAGACATCCAGGACCCTTCCCAGAAAAATCTTTTTCTAAGGACAATTGTTAATCACATTTAAAACACGTGTGCCCATGTCTCCAGGCCTGTGTCCATGTGCTTCTACATCCCTATTGGTAAGGGAAGGCCTGTTTTTGTCCATATAATCTGCTGTCCTCCTGGACCTCCAAAGAAGCTGGTGGTGGCACATTCCAGATGGAGGGCAACATTCACGATCCATTCTAGAAGCATGAAAATTCCTGGTGTGTTTGGGACACAACTGAGTAACCTGCTGGTTCAGGTATTTGATTATTAGGATGGCCCACGTGGGTTTCTTTCATCACCCTCTTGCACACGACCACCATGAGGTAGGCAGAACTCCATGCAGTTCCAAGTAAGTAGTTGAACTGGCAGCCTCCCTTAGTCTTTGGAGACACAAAAAGAGACTGCAGCTCAGACACCATCAGTCAAGACCATTGAAGAAAAGTATTTCTAACAAAATAAAACCCTCCCCTTTAAGAAAAAAAAAGTTCATCCTATGAAACCTTAGAATCAATTGGAAGGTTCTACAGCAGGGAACTGACTACATAAATCATGATAGATCTACTTAATGGAATATTAGATAGCCACTAAAATAAAATGACAGTTGGAAAAAAATTCTTGTGATAAAAGGTTTAATGACAAAAGTGGGGTTCAGAATAGAATATATATTCTGACTAGAACTGTATTAGAAGAAAGATGAATAGAGAATGAGGGACTCTAGAAGGTATATACCAACATGAAGAGATAGGATGATGGATGATATATTATCTACACGGATTTTTTTTTTCACTTTTCAAAATGTTAAGTGTAATTTCATTCCTTTGTAATTTGAAAAAGTCTGATTTAAAATGCCTTGCCTTTAAAATTCTTGTGGCAGTTTGTAACTGGTTGAATACTGTATTTTCAAGATAAAGACCAAAACCCATTGCTCTTGAGTCAATTCCGACTCACAGTACCCTATAGGACAGAGTAGAACTGCCCCATAGGGTTTCCGAGGAGTGGCTGGTAGATTCGAACTGCCAAACTTTTGGTTAGCACCTGTAACTCTTAACCACTGCACCACCAGGGCTCCGTTTTCAAGATATGTGATTATAAATAGCCCTCACATATAGCCAGACTATTTATTTGCATTTGGTCTTGGGAGGTCTCAGTTCATATGGCTTTGTAGAGTGAAAGGTTCTGAGGGGCAGGTTAATACCAATGCTGATACAGGCATTGTGGCTCCTAGATCAGGCATTACTCAGCTTAGCGCTGAACGTCATGATAAAATGCTTTCGGTTGTCAGCGTTATGCACCTTTCTCTGTTGCCTTAACTGTCAGGCAGTTATTGAAAAATTGTCTTTCCCCCCCAAATACAGTAATTAATGACTTGTCCAGATGGCCATGACAAGCCCTTCAAGATTAATAATGCTCTGATGTCTGGTGAGTTTCCACTTTCCACCAAAATAAAGAGACGGAAGAAGCATTAGGTGTGTTCT
Organism: Elephas maximus indicus; assembly: GCF_024166365.1. Taxonomy (NCBI): domain Eukaryota; kingdom Metazoa; phylum Chordata; class Mammalia; order Proboscidea; family Elephantidae; genus Elephas; species Elephas maximus. The sequence continues at coordinate 44,942,620 of NC_064839.1, forward strand.
TTTAGAAAATTAGCCCAAAATTAGTAATGACTAAATTTAGAAACCAGTGGTAATTCATTTTATATCACTAACAGAAAAATGATTACTAATTAATTAAGGAGGAGAATCAAAAGAAGGGGATGAGTAAAGTAGTTTTCATCTGTTAAGTATCTACTAAATGGTGGATGGAAACCCAGGTGGCATAGTGGTTCAGTGCTACGGCTGCTAAGCAAAAGGTTGGCAGTTCAAAGCCACCAGGCACCCCTTGGAAACTCTGTGGGGGCAGTTCTACTCTGTCCTATAGGGTCGGTTTGAGTCGGAATCAACTCAAAAGCAACAGGTTCGTTCATTTCGTAAATACTGGTCATTTCACGTAATTTAGTCCATTTAATATTTTTTTTTTTTTTAATATTAGCAGTAACCGTGAAAAACTGGTATTCTTACTTGGATCTGTCTCACCTCAATGTACATGCTTTTTCCCACCTTAGAATACTGATTCTTATTATCTTATACCCGCCTTCCCAGCATAACCCCAACTTCTGCCAACTCATACATCTCAACCGTCTACATCACATCTCTAGGGCCCGGAATTCTAAGGAGCGTACAGAGTCCAACTATGACTCCTCAAAGACTGGTCAGCTCTGACATTATGCTTCACTCTAGTTGCTGGAATAAAAGACAGACTTTTTTTTAAAATTTATTTATTGTGCTTTAGGTGAAAGTTTACAAATCAAGTCAGTCTCTCATACACAAAGCCATACACACTCTGCTATGCACTCCCAGCAGCTCTCCCCTTAACGAGACAGCACATTCCTCTTCTCCACCCTGTATTCCCCATGTCCATCCAACCAGCTCCTGTCCCCCTCTTCCTTCTTGTCTTGCCACCAGGCAGGAGTCGCCCATATAGGCTCATGTGTCTACTTGAGCCACGAAGTTCACTCCTCACCAGCATCATTGTCTATCTTATAGTCCAGGCCAATCCCTGTCTGTAGAGCTGGTTTCGGGAATGGTTCCAATCCTGGGCTATCAAACAGTCCAGGGACCATGACCATCAGAGTCCCTCCAGTCTCAGTCAGACCATTAAGCCTGGTCTTTTTATGAGAATTTAAGATCTGCATCCCACTCTTCCCCTGCTCCATCAGGGATTCTCTGTTGTCTTCTCTGTCAGGGCAATGCCCATTGGCAGTCAGGCACCATCTAGTTCTTTTGGTTTCAGGCTGATGGAGTCTCTGGTTTATGTGGCCCTGTCTCTTGGGCCCATATTTACCTTGTATCTTTGATGTTCTTCATTCTCCTTTGCCCCAGGTGGGTTTGAGCTCAATTGATGCATCTTAGATGGCCGCTTGCTAGCGTTTAAGACCCCAGACGCCTCTCACCAAAGAGGAATGCGGACCGTTTTCTTAATACATTTTGATATGCCAGTTGACCTACATGTCCCTTAAAACCATGGACCCTAGACCCCCGTCCCTGCTACTTTGGCTTTTGAAGCTTTTGGTTGTATTGAGGAAATTTCTTTGCTTTTGGTTCAGTCCAGTTGTACTGACTATCCCTGTGTTATGTGTTGCCCTTCCCTTCGCCTAAATTTTTTTTGTCTACTTTTTTTTTTTTTAATCTAGTTAGTGAATATCCCTCTCCCTCCCTCCCCACCCTTGTAACCATCAAAGAACATTTTCTTCTGTGTTTAAACTTTATCTGGAGTTCTTATAATAGTGGTCTCATACAATATTTGTCCTTTTGCAGTTGACCGATTTCACTCAGCATAATCCCTTCCAGATTCCTCCGTATTATGAAATGTTTCACAGATTCATCGTTGTCCTTAATCGTTGCATAGTATTCTGTTGTGTGAATATACCATAATTTATTTATCCATTCATCCACTGATGGGCACCTTGGTTGCTTCCAACTTTTTGCTAATATAAACAGTGCTGCAATGAACTTGGGTGTGCATATATCTGTTCATGTGAAGGCTCTTATTTCTTTAGGGTATATTCCAAGAAGTGGAATTGCTGGGTTGTATGGTAGTTCTATTTCTAGCTTTTTAAGGAAGCACCAAAATTGATTTCCAAAGTGGCTGTACCATTTTACATTCCCACCAGCAGTGTCTAAGTGTTCCAGTCTCTCCACAACCTCTGAACATTTATTATTTTGTGTTTTTTGAATTAATGCCAGCCTTGTTGAAGTGAGATGGAATCTCATTGTAGTTTTGATTTGCATTTCTTTAATAGGTAATGATTGTGAGCACTTCCTCATGTATCTGTTAGCAGCCTGAACGTCTTCTTTGGTAAAGTGTTTGTTCATATCCTTTGCCCATTTTTTAATTGGGTTATTTGTCTTTTTGTTGTTGAGTTTTTGCAGTATCATGTAGATTTTAGAGGTCAGATGCTTATCGGAAATGTCATAGCTAAAAACTTTTTCCCGATCTGTAGGTAGTCTTTTTACTCTTTAAAGGACAGACACCTGAAAATTGTTAAAGTGATTCTTCATGGTGAGGTGTTACCAGTAAGCTTGAAATCCAACTTTGCTGAATGTAACAAAACCTGGTTCCTCCAAAGCCTAAAGACAGACATTTTTGCTTATTATACATTTTCTAAGGACCCTGTGTGCGGGTTTTAAATTTACTTTGGATGGGCTTTGTTTGTGTTTCCACGTGGCCACCAGGTCAGCCATAAATGTGGATCTGGCCATTCTGTCCCCCTTCAGATGAAATCATGTGACAACCTCTATCTATTATTAGCTCGATGGATTTGACCAAGTAGATGGTTCGCTTGGCCTTGACCTGCTCTTCATGGCTGGGTAACAGCTTCACAGGGAATGAAAATCCTAGTTCCCGGGGCTCCTGAACTTTCATGGGCTTGTATCTTAGTCCAGCTGATCCCTACTTAGTGGTCCATGCTCTGATTCTGGTCAAGGCCAGTTAGCATTACAGACAGGCAGTATGCCTAGCTTGTGTCCTGACACCAGTTTTTAACAGAAGACCCTTTCACAGAGATAGCCACATGATTCCCCCATTCCCATGTGAGCTATTACACAGGTTAGTCCCAATGTGCCCTTTTCATCACACCCTCTCCTCCTACACATCCTGCTCCCCAGCTCCCCTCATTATTGGTGACTCTACCAGTAGGCCACATCCTTTCACACCTCTGAGCTTTTGATCTTGCTATCACCTCTACCTGAGTTCCTTCCCACCTCCGCCCTCCACTTGCATGACAAATTCCTTATGCTTTAAGCCTTTGAGTTTGAGCTAAATTATCATCTTCTCTATGAAAATTCCTAGAAGCCCTCAGTATAATCATAGAGTCTTCTTTGTGTACCCCTTAGAGCACCAGTGCAGTCCTGAAATGACCATATGGATTGTTTGCCCACCTATGTTGTGAATGTATTGGTTAGTTTAGGCTAGGCTGCAATAATAAATAGTCTCTAAAATACATTATTTTTATTTTTTGCCATCGGGTTGATTCTGACTCATGGTGACCCCACATGTGTCAGAGTAGAACTGTGCTCCATAGGGTTGTCAATAGCTGATTTTAAGGACGTAGCTCACCAGGCTATTCCGAGGAGCCTCTGGGTAGACTCAAACCTCCAACCTTTCGGTTAGCAGCAAGCACATTAACTGTTTGCACAACCCAGGAACTCCGAAAGGCATTACAACTCAAATCCAAAAAAGTTTATTCTTTACTCAAAAAATAGCATAAGTGGATATTCCCAGTCAGTGGCAGCTATGCTCCACGCAGTGATTTAGGGACTCAAGCTCCAACCATCTTGTGGTTCCATCCACTCTGTTGGCATCTGCAACCAGCTGGCTGACATCTCTTACCTGCCTTGGCCACATCCTATTGGCAAGAACTCGTCACATGGCTATGTCTAACTGCAAGGCAGGCTGGCAGACGTAATCTAGCTCTTTGCACAGGAACAAGAGCTAATGAGTTTTTGGTAAGAAGCTGGTGGGCTGTCCCAGTGAGCTACTTTAGGGAACAGACTGTCTTCTCCCCTTAGTATCTTCAGTGTGTGGTATAAACCTTAGCCCCTGTGAGGTCAGCAAATAGATGTGGAATGAATGGATAGGAGAATGTTAGCTCAATTTCCACTTCCCATAGCCACATTAGACTTTGAATCAAGAGGCATACCTTTTTCTTTCTGGCATTTTTTGGGAGTCTTAATTTTATGGTTGAATACCAAAATACCAAGGGATGAGGAAATCGCAGTAATGTCTTCAGCTATATTTTCTCATAATTCAGAGTCGTGAAACCAAAGCATTGGCATTTTGCAAGGTGAAAGGACTCCTGGTTAAGAGTAATCTAATAATTCATCTTTATGTTAAGACTATATCGTCACCCATTCATTCCCCCACTGGCATAACCTAGGCCAACTTTGGCTCCCCTTCCCGTTAAATGCATCCTTTCCCTCTCATCAGTTTCCACTCCTCCTGCCTAAAATGGAATACAATGAATAGATGTATAATAAAATATTTTAATTGTCTTAGCATATGTTGCTTTTATTAGGTGGGCATAATTGCATTCATGGGATCACCTACAAAGTCCTCTCGAATATAAAATTGAAATGGCTTCACACTCCATGCACAAGTCCTTCTGAGCCACTGTTTTCCCCTTGGCTGCCTCCTGTCCCCCTTTTGCTGTAAAGTTCACATTGAAGTGTGAAAAGAGAGATGTGGCAACTGACACATGCTGGATCTTATCAGCCTCGAGTGCAGTTGTGGCCCGGCTGAAGAGCGACTGTCATTTCTACACCATTTATTCCTCGCCTGGCCTCATTGCTTGCTTCCTTTCAGAGGAAATTTTCCCTGTTAAAGTACTGCGCTTGTCATTTATTTCCCTTTTTTTCTGCTCCCCCTCCATGGAAGGGTTTTGATATGCATTTATCCCAAAGGCAAGCCTTTTACACACTTCCGCTAACCTCTTAGGGTCAGGCTCCTCTGAGCTGTTTCAGGCTCATAAAAGCAACCCAACAAAGCTTTTATGGTGTCATTACAGCTCCTTTAAATCCCTCTCCTTCCAGCTTCCAATAATTCAGTTGCCTCTAGTCAATTCATGACTCTTTTATTTGAAAGTGGGCAAGGGAGTCGGGGAGAAGGAGAGAGAATCAGCTATACCCACTTTATTTGGACCCAAGTATCAAAGTCCATTTAGGTTGTGGCTTATCTGTGGCACTGAAATTTGAGCCAGATTGAGGAATATCAGCCTTCATCATTATTTTAGAGCAGGAGATAGATAGATGATGGATGGATGGATGGATGGATGGATGGATGGATGGATGGATGGATGGATGGATGGATGGACGGATGATAGATAGGTAGGTAGATAGACAGATAGCTGCCACCGAGTTGACTCCAACTCATGGTGATATAATGTACAACGGAATGAAATGTTACCCAGTCCTTTGTCACCTCACCATTGCTGGTATGTTTGATTCCATCATTGTGGCTACTGTGCCAATTCATCTCACTGAGCATCTCCACGCCCTCGTTGACCCTCTGTTTCACCAAATGCAATGTTCTCCTCTAGCAATTTGTCCCTCATGATGACGTGTCCAAAACAAGCGAGTTGGACAATGTTTTGTTGTGATCTATAAGGTTTTCATCAGCAAATTTTCAGGAGTAGATCGCCAAGCCATTCTTCCTAGTCTATCTTAGTCTGGAAACTCCACTGAAACCTGTCCACCATGGGTGACTGCTGGTAGTTGAAATACCGGTGGCATAGCTTCCAGAATCACAGCAACATCCAAGTCACCACACAATGACAAACTGACAGATGGGTGGTGGAGAACAAGGGCTGGCAAACATTTTTTGCAAAGGGACAGATAGTAAATATTTTAGGCTTTAGGGTTGTACTACCTCAGTCATGAATACTCAACTCTGCCTTTGTAGCACAGAACAGCCATACCCAATATGTAAATGAATGACTCTGGCTATGTTCTAATAAAACTTTATTTACACAAATGAGCAGTGGGCTGGTTTTGGCCTGTGGGTCATTGTTTGATGATATTTTTAGATATTGAAGACTCCATCTGTCCAATCTCTCAGATGTTGTCTTCCAAGAATTCCTAACCCACTTTAAACTATAGCCTTCCAAAGGTCTAGGGGTGCATACTTAATGCTCCAGTTTGATGTAGGCTATTATTTCCCAGAAAATCTGGTCCAATGATGTTCAGTTTTCAATCCCAATGTTTTTCTGTTTTTGTTTTCTTTTTACTTTCTTTTGAATAAAAGAAACTTAACTTTTTTTGTTTAATACATCCTTAAGTGCTTCACTTAAAAAAAATTTAATCGTGTCCCACAGAGCTATTTAGAAACCTGAATATTATAGTTCCCTTTTATCTTGCAGCACCTTCTTGTGAAAATGTGTATGTGTGCTTTCCAGAGAGGTAAATGCACTGGTGCTGGGTATGACAGCTAATCACGTCTTGTTCTGGGCATATACCTAGGCTATACTTCCCATCTTCCCTTGTGGTAATGAGTGGTCATGTGACTGGCTCCCAGCCAATGCAATCTGTGTGGAATTTTTTTTTTTTTTTTTTTTTTTTTTATACTTCCCATCTTCCCTTGTGGTAATGAGTGGTCATGTGACTGGCTCCCAGCCAATGCAATCTGTGTGGAAGTAATACACAGCAGCTCCATCCAGGGCCAATGAGAGACCTCCAGACTTGGAATCTTCCAATTTTTTTTTCCCCTTGATCCTAGCTAGAATGAAGATGACACTCAGAGTGGCCTTGGAATATAGGTGTTGATGATAACAGAGCCTCTATCCGTCTGGTTCCTTGAATGACTGCGTGGAGCAAAACGGCCTTTCCATTGTATTTGAGCCATTATAAATATATTACCTGATTCTTCTTTGGCATGTGAAGAATTTGGTATGGCCAGGCTCAGTAAATCCAGTAGAATGGGAAGGGACTGGGATATCCCAACTCTGGGTCTACTGACTCCTCAAGGTCTGGAGAGGTAATCCAGTAATGTGTATGTATGGAGTCCCTGGGTGGTACAATGGTTAACTCGGTCAGCTGCTAATGGAAAAGTTGAAAGTTCTAGTCCACCCAGAGGCACTTAGAAGAAAGGCCTGACAACCTGCTTCCAGAAGAGCAGCTATTGAAAATCGTATGGAGCCCAGTTCTACCCTGACACACATGGAGTTGCCATAAATCAGAGTTGGAGTCAACTCGACAGCAACTGGTTAATGGTAATGTGTAAGCTGTTTTCCAACATTTCAGCAAGTATCATGGACCATAACAAAGTGAGGCTACACTGGCTAAGTGTCCTATTAATATAACTTGATTTTGGCTAGAATTACAGCATAGAAATGAGGTGACTTGTCCAAGGTCACACAGCTAGCGAAATGCAGATCCAAGACAGGATTCCATGTTTCTTGACTTCTGGACTAGGATTTTTTTCCCATCCCCCCTTAGAATATGGTTGTTGTCCTGTGGTTTTCACTGAGTTGCTTATTGAGCGGCAGGGCGCTGTTGTGCCCAAATCAACAAAGAGGACTCTTTACTACGTTAGCAAAGACTTTGGGACATCAGAAGATTTGATCACAGGGTACATAAAAATGGACGCGGGGTGCCTAACTTCCAGCTCCACTTAGAGAGAGAGAGAGACAGAGATCAGTAAATTATAGCTTGACATTTTCCTTGGGTCCTCATAATACTTGTTTATTAGAGATAATTTGCTTAAGCGTGCACAAGGTGGAAGGTCACGCAAGGCAGGTTTTTATTAGTTGTGTACTGAATGGATCAATAGTAATTTGAATACTATAAATCTGTCCTGTTAACAGGTTTATTTCTTCATCAGATATTAATTCCAGAGGGTTTCACCCATTATAGATTGACATAAACCATGCCGTACAGATGTGGCTGCCTCTGTAATCAGGTTCAGCTGCATGTCTGCATGAGCCTCCGTGCAGATCTCCGAACGTGGAGTAACAGATAGGGGGAGGAGGTGTCTGGTAAACAGGAACGAGAGCCCTTGATTTCCTTGGAGAAGAAATGGAAAGAAAAGAAAAAAAATGGAGGCCATTCATTCATTCAGTTGCTTTATTTGCTCCTCTCTTTTTCTCTTTGCTTTTGTGTGTATCCATTCGTCATCCATTTATTTATTCTAATTAGGAAAGTAATAGAGATACCCCAAGAGGAAATTTTGGAAAATGAAAAAACTTTAATAAAACAATCACCACCACCACCAGTTGCCATCAAGTTGAGTCCTACACATGGCGACCCCGTGCGTCACAGGAGAACTATTCTCCGCAGGGTTTTCAACAGCTGATTTTTCAGAAGTAGATCATCAGGCCTTTCTTCCAAGGTGCCTCTGGGTGGATTTGAACTTCCAACCTTAGCATTCACTTTTAATTCCTATACTAAGCGATAAACACTAGTACATATGAGAACATTTCCCTCTAGTCTTTACCCCCAGCCCAGACATATGCACTTTAATTCACGTGGGATCATATTGTGCACCTAATATTTTTTTTAACATAATAGATTTTTCACTTTACCAAATGATTGCATCTCATTGAAACAAGTCAAACAGTATGGTAAGTATGAGGAAAAACAGCTAATAATCTATGCTCCACCCTGTCCTTTCTTCTCAGTGGTTATTGTAGGCCTTATGTGCCCATGCAAACATGCAAAACATATATGCATATGTGTGGGTGTGGGGATTGTGTTTATGTGTTTTAATGAGCCCTGGTGGTGCAGTGCTTAAGCATTCAGTTGCTAACTGAATGGTCAGCAGTTGGAACCCACCAGCTGCTCCATGGGAGAAAGATGTGGCAGTCGGCTTTCATAAAGATTGTTGTTGTTAGGTGCCATCGAGTTGGTTCTGGCTCATAGCGACTCCACGGACAACAGAAGAAACACTGCCTGGTCCTGCACCATCCTCACAATCGTTGCTATGTTTGAGCCCACTGTTGCAGCCACCATGTCAATCCATCTCACCCAGGATCTTCCTCTTTTTCACTGACCATCTATTTTACCAAGCATGATGTCCTTCTCCAGGGACTAGTCCCTCCTGATAACGTATTTAAAGTATGTGGGACGAAGTCTCGACATCCTCACTTCCAAGGAGCACCCTGGCTGTATTTCCTCCAAGACAGACTTGTTCATTTTTCTGCAAGTCCATGGTATATTCAATATTCTTCACCAACACCATAAACCAAAGGCATCAATTCTTCTTCGGTCTTCCTTATTCATTGTCCAACTTTTGCATGCATATGAGGTGACTGAAAATATCGTGGCTTGGGTCAGGTGCACCTTAGTCCTCAAAGTGACATCTTCGCTTTTGAACACTTTAAAGAGGTCTTTTCAGCAGATTTGCCCAGTCATTTCATTTCCTAACTCCTGCTTCCATGAACGTTGATTGCGAATCCAAGTAAAATGAAATCCTTGACGACTTCAGCCTTTTCCCCATTTATCATGATATTGCTTATTGGTCCGGCTGTGAGGATTTTTGTTTTCTTTATGTTGAGATGTAATCCATATTGAAGGCTGTAGTCTTTGATCCTCAGTAAGTGCTTCAAGTCATCTTTGCTTTCAGCAAGCAAGGTTGTGTCATCTACATATCACAGATTATTAATCAGTCTTCCACCAATCCTGATGCTACATTCTTCTTCATATACTCCAGCTTCTTGGATTATTTGCTCAGCATGCAGATTGAATAAGTATGATGAAGGAATGCAACTCTGAGGCACACCTTTCTTAATTGTAAACCATGCAATATTCCCTGGCTCTGTTCTAATGACTGCCTCTTGGTCTATGTATAGGTTTCACATGAGCAGAATTAAGTGTTCTGAAATTCCTTTTTCACAATGTTATCTATAACTTGTTATGATCCACACAGTCAAATGCCTTTGCATAGTCAATAAAACGCAGGTAAACATCTTTCTGGTGTTCTCTGCTTTCAGCCAAGATCCATCTGGCATCGGCATTGATAACCCTTGTTCCACGTCATCTTCTGAACCCGGCTTGAATTTCTGCTAGTCCCCTGTCAATGCAGTGCTGCAACTGCTTTTGAATGATTGTCAGCAAAATTTTTACTTGTGTGTGATATTAATGATATTGTTTGATAATTTCCACATTCTGTTGAATCACTTTTCTTTGGAATGGGCACAAATATGGATCTCTTCCAATTAGTTGGCCAGGTAGCTGTCTTCTAAATTTCTTGGCAAAGACTAGGGAGCATCTCCAGTGCTGCTTCTCAATCGGTATTCCATCAGTTCCTGGAGCCTTTTTTGACAGTGCCTTCAGTGCACCTTGGACTTCTTCCTTCAGTACCATCATTTCTTGATTATATGCTGCCTCCTGAAAATGACTGAATGTTGACTAATTCTTTTTGTCCTTCCATCTTCTTTTGAAGCTTCCTGTGTGGTTCAATATTTTGCCCATAGATTCCTTCAGAATTGCAACTTGAAGGTTGAATTTTTTCATCAATTCTTTCAGCTTGAGAAATGCTGAGTGTGTTCTTACCTTTTGGTTTTCTAACTCCAGGTCTTTGCATGATTCATTATACTTTACTTTGTATTCTTGAGCTGCCCTTTGAAATCTTCTGTTCAGCTATTTTACTTCGTCATTTCTTCCATTCACTTTAGCTACTCTACATTCAACAGCAAGTCTCAGAGTCTCTTCTGACGTCCATTTTGGTCTTTTCTTTCTTTCCTGTCTTTTTAATGACTTTTTGCTTTCTTCATGTATGATGTCTTTGATGTCATTCCACCTGATGTCTGGGCTTTGGTCCTTAGTGTTCAGTGCATCAAATCTATTGTTGAGATGGTCTCTAAATTGAGGTGGGATATACTCAAGGTGGAGCCCCGGTGGTGCAGTGGTTAAGAGTTGGCTGCTAACCAAAAGGTCAGCAGTTCAAATCCACCAACCGCTCCTTGGAAACCCTGTGGGGCAGTTCTACTCTGTCCTATAGGGTAACTATAAGTTGAAATCGACTCTGTGGCAATGGGATACTCAAGGTCATATTTTGGCTCTCGTGGACTTGCTGTAATTTTCTTCAAATTCAACTCGAACTTGCATGTGAGCAATTGATGGTCTATTGACAGTTGGCCTCTGGCCTTGTTCTGACAGATGACATTGAGCTTTTCCATCATTTCTTTCCACAGATGTAGTCGATTTGATTCCTGTGTTTTCTATCCAGTGAGGTCCATGTGTATAGCTGCTGTTTATGTTGTGGAAAAAAGATATTTGCAATGAAAAAGTCATTGGTCTTGCAAAATTCTATTGTGCCATCTCCAGTGTTGTTTGCATTGCCTAAGCCATATTTTCCAACTACCAGTCCTTCTTTGTTTTTAACTTTCACACTCCAATCACTAGTAATTATCAATGCATCTTGTTTGCATGTTTGATCAATTTTAGACTATAGAAGTTGGTAGAAGTCTTCAATTTCCTCCTCTTTGGCATTAGTGGTTGGTGCTTAAATTGGGATAATAGTCTCATTAACTGGCCTTCCTTGTAGGCTTATGGATGTTACCCTATCACTGACAACATTGCAAGGAGCCCTGGTGGCCCAGTGGTCAAAGCAGTCAACTGCTAACTGAAATGTTGGCAGCTTGAAGCCATCCATGGGAGAAAGATATGACAGTCTGCTTCTGGAGAGACTTACGGCCTTGGAAACCCTATCGGGTAGCTATGAGTTGGAGTCGACTCAATGGCAATAGGTTTGGTTTTTTTGGTTCTACTTTGAGGAGGCAGCTCATCTTCTGGCACTGTATCAGACAATGTTCTGATGCTATTCATAAGGTTTCCACTGGCCAATTTTTCAGAAGTAGACTGCCAGGTCCTCCTTCCTACTCTGTCTTAGTCTGAAAGCTCCACTGAAACCTATCCACCAAGGGTGACCCTGCTGGTATTTGAAATATCAGTGGCAAAGCTCCCAGTATCACAGTAGCATGCAAGCCACCACAGTACAACAAACTGACAGACTCGTGGTGGTCCATTAAGGTTACAGCCTTGGAAACCCTATGGAGCCGTTCTGCTCTGTCTTGTTGGGTCACTATGAGTCAGAATCAACTCAATGGCAATGGTTTTATGGGATATGTGTTTTAAGTGGATAACATCTGACCACCGTTGGAAACACGCTTTGTTCCATTAACAATATATATGGAACACATATATTTGGAATAAAAATTTTTGATGATTGCTGTGGAATAGACCTAATTTATCAAACGTTCCCTTATTAATGGATATTCCAGTTATTTTCCCAAACTTCCAGACTTGCAATACTGCATTTTTTTTTTCCATTTCCTTCCTAGCTAGAATGAAGCTGACACTCAGAGTGACCTTAGAATCTAGGTGTTGATTATGACAGAGCTTCTGTCCATCTGATTCCTTGAGTGACTGGGTTGAGCAAAATGGCCCTTCCACTGTATTTGAGCTGTTATAAATATATTACCTGATCCTTCTTTTGCATGTGGAGGAGTTGTGTATGGCCAACGCATTATTGTTGTTTTGACCATTGTAAATGCTACAGCAATAAATATCCATAGGCATATATTCTAATACACAGCTGGTTTTAATTTTGTAGAATAAATGCCAAAGTGAGATTTCTGGTTCAAAGATCAGGTGGAATATTTTGGTATTCTGTGTTTTTACCAAGTATCATACAGAAGAATTTCCCCACATTTTTAAGAAAACTGTTTGTAGCCCATCGCCATGGAGTCAATCCCAACGCACAGGGACTCTTTGTAAGGCATTTAAAAATAATTGGGTGCAAAATATCTCATTATATAATTGTACCAAAGTTTACTAAACATTTCAATTATCACATAGCCTTTTGGTGGGGCCCAGTTTTTTGATTTTATAAATAATGCTGCAATGAACATCTTTCTGCATGAATCTGCCTGCACTTCAGCTGACTTGGAGTTCTAGAAGTGGAACTACTGGGTCGAAGGTCATGAATGGAGAGGCCTTTTAAATTGCAGGCTGTAAACAATCACACTGCAGATTTTATGCTGCATGTTTCATCCAAATGCAACCACAGCACTTTACAAACCACAGCATAAACTCTCGGAATAATTCCATTCCCTAACGGGACAGAGCATTGTTGTTAATATAACTTTACAAACATCACTCTTTTGAAAGCTTCATCTAACCTGACCACAGCTCATTAGTGGACCTTCTAACAATCCCGGGGCAGCTTGTGGATTGTGCAGCAGACGAGTTATCATGAGCTGAAGGGCACCACAGGGAAGCCCCTCTACAAATCCCCATCCCACCCGAAAGATTATCTCTGCCCACATCAGCCAGTTGAAGACATTAGAGGTAAAAGATGGTCTCTTTTTTTCCTTCCGGCAGTTCATTTTTATCTTCAGTTCAGATCCTGTGTTTCCTATCAGGAGCCCTGCTAGCATTTGGGGCTGGACACGTCTTTGGAGTAAGGGACTGTCCCAAAGCTTATAGGGTGTTCAGCATCCCTGGCCTCTATCTATTATATGGCACCAGCACACTAGTCACTGTAACACCCAAATGCCTTCATTGTCTCCAAAATATCTCTTTGTAAAATTTCACCCCATGTTCAAATTTATATTTTTCCAAATTCTCTTTTATATGTTTTATTAAAATTGTTGCCATGTTTGAATATGGGCTTTTGCTGTCAGACCTCTGTGGTACTGCAATGATTCTCATCTGGCATTAGAAAGAGCTGGAAGGAGGAGCAGTAATTAGAGGGGCCAGTTATAATGGGGAAGAAGCCCTGGTGGCACAATGGTTAAGTGCTCAGCTGCTAACCAAAAGGTCAGTGGTTGAGCCCACTGGTGGCATTGTGGGAGATAAGACCTGGTGGTCTGCTCTCATAAAGGTTACAGCCTGGGAAAGCCTATGGGGCAGTTCTACTCTGTCTTTAGGGTCAGTATGAAAATCGACATGACAGCACACAACAATTATAATGGGGAAGTTCCTGGGTGGGAAAAACAGTTAAGTGCTCGGCTACTAACTGAAAGGTTGTAGGTTCAAGTACACCCAAAGGCGCCTTGGAAAAAAGACCTGGCAATCTATTTCCAGGTCAGAGCCATTAAAAACCATATGGAGTGCAGTTCTACTCTGGTGCACGTGGGATTGCCACGGGTTGGAGTCAACTTGATGGCAACTGGCTTGCTTTTGGTATTGTAATGGGGTAGGGAGTTATTTACGTTTTTGTTTTTGTTTTTTTTTTAAGTTGTATAACATGGTGATTAAAAGCTGGAATTCTGGAGCCAGAAGGCTTGGGTTCAAATCCTGACTCTTCCTTTTACAAGCTTGTGACCTTGAGCAAGTTACTAACCTCTTTATGCCTTTATTATACTATAAAAATGGAATATTTGTAGTTCCCACCACATAGTCATTGAGTCGGAATCGACTCGACGGCAACAGGTTAGGTTAGGTTACCACATAGTTTTGTTATGACGGGTAAACGAGTCAAACTTTCTGAGCCATGTAGTTAGTGCCAGGCATAGAGCAAGCACTGTACCTATGTGTGTGTTTGTTACATAAATGTGTGTGTGTGTGTGGAATAAATAAACATGTGTGTGTGTGTGTTTTCCATAATCTCAGCCAGACAAAGAGATATTCAGCAAAAATCTTCTGGGCTGGCAGGATAGTCAGAAAGCAGTCTGGAGAACATTTTAGGGTGGAGGGTTCAGACGGTAAGACCCAGGAAGTAGGCAGGTTAGAACAGCTGAGTCCATGAGCTGACACACACATTTCAGGAGGGAGCTGCGTGGCCCTTATTCCATGTTGGGTTGCAATTCTCTGGCAGCCATGGAAGGTGGCCCTCTGCTGGCATGGGTGTGGGTGGAATGAAAGCTGGATCACCCCTCCTTGGGGAGAAGTGGGTGTCCAGAGCAGGATGCAGGCACCATGAGGGAGAGCCAGGTTTTTGGCCTGCCACTGCCTGTCACTGCCCAGCTTGACTCTCTTCCTTTTCTTGGAAACCTAGTGGAGGCACAAGGTCAAGGTCACCTGGTGAGGCTTGGGTAACACCTTCAAGCATCTCATCTTTGTCCTCTCCCAAGAAAAATGGGAGGAAGGTGAAAGGAAAGAAATATGCCTTTAATCAGACACTGTTAATTGACATTACCAAAACGAAACCCGTTGCCGTTGAGTATAGCGACCCTATAGTACAGGGTAGAACTGCCCCACAGGGTTTCTGAAGAGTGGCTGGTGGATTCCAACTGCCAACCTTTTGGTTAGCAGCTGAGCTCTTAACCACTGTGCCACCAGGGCTCTAACATTAACATGTGTAAAATTCAGAACTGCCCTGTAAGCAGACAAAGAAGCCCAGGCTCAGAGAGTTGAAATGTCTTATTCCTCTATTGGAAGATAGATGAGAATTTATTTTTTACATATTTCTGATATTGATATGCATCTTATAATCAGTGTATTTACTGTACTACTGCCTTCTCTCCCCAGTGCTGTACATCAGTGGCTCATCTTAAACTTGATACCATATTAAGTGCCAATAATAATTAGTATTATGGTGAAAGTGTGTAAAATAATTACTTGCAAACTTTACTTTTTTAACTCTTTTAGTACTCACAACAAACCAAAGGCATAGGTTCTATTATTATAACACCCACTTTACAGATGAGAAAACTGAGGCATAAACCATTCACTAGCTTGCTCAAGATCCCACAGCTGCTAGATGAGACTTAATGGTCTGACTGACACTGGAGGGACCCGAGAGGACATGGCTTCCGGACTGTCTGTTAGTCCAAAACTAAAACCATTCCCTAAGTCAACTCTTCAGACAAAGATTAGACGGGACTATAAGACATAAAATGATACTGGTGAAGAATGTGCTTCTTAGCTCAAGTAGATACATGAGACTAAAGGGGCAGCTCCTGTCCGGATGTGAGATGGGAAGGCAGAAAGGGACAGGAGAAGCTGGTTGAATGGACATGGGAAATAATGTGTACTGTCATATTATAGGGAGAGCAGCCAGGGTCACAGAACAATGTGTGTATAAATTTTTGTATGAGAAACTAACTTGAACTGTAAGCTTTCACTTAAAGCACAGAAAAAAAAAAATTAAAAAACGTAAGAAAGATCCCCCAGCTGTTTAGAGGCAGAGGTTGGATTTGGCTAAGACGCAGCAGAGCTGGAATTTGAACCAGGGGTCTCTGTAACACCCAAATCTGTTCTTTCCTCCACATCACCCTGACTCCGTTACTTAACACCCTTCATTGCTCTGGGCTCAATGGCCAGCACTTTGAGACCTGCCATTCAGATAGTCTCAGAACAAATCATGCTTTGGTGGGATTTAACCTTGTCACGTGCCTAACTCTCTTCATCTCTCTGACTGTGTCGTTCTGACACTTCTTTTGCCAGTACTTTTATTGGAGGAGGGAAACATGGAAATTGTAAGGGGGACCCAAAAGATGGGAAAGTGTGGGTAATTGCCAGCACAATCACTTAAAAAGTTTTTATTCTGAATGTAGTGGTAAATTAAGCCCTCCCCAAAACGTTCAGAATTGACCCTTAAACTGAATAATTTAAGTTCATTGAGTCAAATTCAGTTAGTTTGGAACTCTAGAGAGAAGAGTCTGTTTTCGTTTATTTTGTTTTTTGGACATAGAGCCTGTTGTTGTTGTGTGCAGTCAAGAAAATTCCAGCTCTGAGTGACCCTATAGGACAGAGTAGAAGTGCCCCGTAGGGTTTCTTAGGCTGTAATTCTTTACTAAAGCAGACTACCACATCTTTCTTCTGTGGAGTGGCTGGTGGGTTCAAACTACTGACCTTTCCGTTGGCAGCTGAGCACTTCACCACTGCACCACTACCAGTCATTGATTCAGCAAATGGTTTTAAACACCTATCATGTGCCAGGCACCATAGCAGGCAGTGGCAGTGCTTGTAGAATTGAAGCTTGTCTACAGGGTCAAAGCTCTAGAATAAAAAGTCATAATTTATGGGACTTATCCAGACCACCTGTATTCTAATGCCAACTTCCATGCCCTGTATGCTTCTATTGGCTTTGCGCTAGACTGACCAATGAACATTAGCCAAGCTCTTGTCTACTTGGATTGTAGCATCTTTTTCTGACCATGCCCCTGAGTCTGTGGGTTCTCTGATCCCCCAGCCCAGCAGTGCCAGCCTGTACCTGCCTCGCCTGGGAGGCAAGATGGCACACAGCCTTGGCTAAACTTCCCAGGACCTCAGTGATTCATATCTGACTCTAAGAATGTTCTATTTTTTCCCAGAAAAGCTTTCACAAAAGAGTGGGAGTCCAGAAAGGCAAATAACCAAGATAGGAGTTAGAAGAGGAGTTACAGATGACAATTTGGGTTGATAATTTCTCCAGCTAATTTAATTCTGATTTCCTCCTGCTCCCGGTGATGTTACAGTTGGCCCCAGAAGGAGGTGATGAAAAGTTATCAATCAAGAAAGATTTAAAAAAAAAAAAAGTTACTTTTTTGGATAATGACTGGTTGTAGGGGCCTTTCTTTAAAAAAGAGTTATGAGGCTAGAGCTATCCCTAGTATGGACAAGTAAACATTTTTATTGTTTATAAAAAGCAAAAACACAAAAATAATTTGGTTAACTCCCACCTTCTGGTCCCCTTGTGACCCCACAGACCTAGAGATAAGGAAAACCTTTGGTGGATTTTATTGAACTGCACGTAACAGAGGGGAAAGCTCCTCCCCTCTCTAAATCTTGGGGGAAGCTGGTTATTCTCCTAGGTTCAGATATTTGGACTTAGAATTAGAGTTTCATACATAACCACTCTCTGAGCCAGGCAGGAAACTGTCCCCTCAATTCCAGACAGAAGAAATCTCAAGGGAAAACAAAATTTTAATCCTGAATTCTACTTTAGGGTGAGCAGTTCACCTCCCTGCCCCTACTTATTTGCAGTCTGAAGAAAAACAATCAGTATTTTAAAGTGTATTTGACCATATTTTCTAATTGGGAATGCTTTTCTCTTTAAAAATGCCTTTTTTAAGTGTTGTTGTTTTTAGCTGCTACCAAGTTAACCCCTGGCTCATAGCAACCCAATATATATCAGAGTAGAACTGTGCTCCATTGGGTTTTCAATGGCTGATTTTTCAGAATAAGATTGCCAGGCCTTTCTTCCAAGGCACCACGGGGTGGACTTGAACCTCCAATCTTTCTGTTAGCAGCCAAGTGCATTAATTGGTTAATTAAAGGAGACATGACCTCCACCCCCAGTGACCAAGACCCATTTGTCATCAAGGTAGCCTCAGAGTGGGCCGAGAGCTTGCCACACAGATCTCCTATCAAAGATTTAAGCATTTACCTTTCATGGTTTGGATCACAAAATGCAGCGTGGGCCTTTTGTCAAGCACCTGCCAGTGAACATTTGACAGAGTCCACTCCGGGATGTATCATAGATTTCCTTCCCTGTCATCTCGGGGGCAGAGAAGGCAGCAGGTGAAAGGAATCAGGGAAGAAATGAGAATGAGGATAAATGAGGGTGTGCATGGATCAGGGTGGACAATGCCTACCTGAGGTGAGGAGGGAGTTGTCGGCTTTTGATGAAGTAACATAAAGAAGATAAATTTGGTGCTCAGGCACTTCAAGTGCGACATTAGGAAAAATAAGATAAGACACATGTTTGGAAGAGATGTCCCCGTGTGTGTGTGGTGTGTGTGTTTGGGTGCATTATCAATGCACCTGCAGGCCCGGATAAGGTACATTTAGAAGTACTTTTCTGGATGCTTTTTTACGTGGTCTATATTGTCATCCACCACCCAGCTGTCAGTTTGTCATATGGCAGTGGCTTGCATGTCGCTATTACACTGGAGGCTGTGCTACCAATATTTCAAATTCCAGCAGGTCATTAGGTTTCAGCGGAGCCTTCAGACTAAGACAGACTAAGGAGAAAGGCCTGGTGATATACTGCTGAAAATTAGCCAGTGAAACCCTATGGATCATAACAGGATATTGCCTGTTATAACACTGGGACATGATCCTCCTGGGTTGGGAGGTGCTCAAAATACACAGTGGCCTCAACAGTGGACTTAAGCGTACCAATGAGTGTGAAGATGGTCTAGGACCAGGTAATGTTTCGTATTGTTGTACATGGGGTCACTGTGAGCCAGAGCCAACTCAATGGCAACTAACAATAATGTATTGTCATAAATTGATGTTGGACAGTTTCTACAATATGACTCTGGGCATGGACATTCTTCTAGCATACATTCAGGGCTATGCTGACTTATACGGGCTTGATAAGCAAAGACCTAAACTGGAGGATAATAGTAATAATAGTAGTAGTAATAATGTTAACAGTACAGGTGCCATCCATGGAACATCTGTTGTACATAGGGCGTTAGACCAGGGACTTTTCTCGAATTCTCACCTCACTGCTTCTACAGACGAGGGAACCGAGAGCCAGGGAAGCTTGATCCATGTTCTTGTCTTTTCCCCCTTCCCTTCCCTCCCTGGGCCAGTTTTTCTACATGCTTATTTTTCATCTCATGCTCACTGTGGTAAAGATTTTATGCCAAGCCCAAAAGTAGACATGTGGTCTGGCAAGTGTCGTTGTATCACAATGCGACAGAATTTCAAAAAACAGAGCTGCCTGAGAAAATACCAATTGTGTAGGAAAGCCAAGAACGTTAAGTGTTCAGAACAGGAGCTAGAATAACTCTTTGAGTGTTATGTTTGTTACAGTAATGGTTATAAAACCACAGACACCGAGCTGAACTTGCCAGGTTCAAATCTCTGCTCCACCACGTACCGATTAGATGACCTTGGGCAAGTGACTTAAATGCTGTGTGCCTCAATTTCCTGCTGTGTGAAATGGATTCATATCAGGACTTATTGCATAATGGTGTGTGTGTGTGAAAACTAAAAGAGCTTATTTTTGGTAGCTATTTTTATGATACTATTATTATTACTGTACGTAGACTGCCAGAAGAACAAACAAATCTGTCTTGGAAGAAGTACAGCCAGAATGTTCCTTAGAAGACAGGCTGACAAGACTTTGTCTCACGTACTTTGGGCACATTATCAGGAGGGACCAGTCCCTGGAGAAGGACATCATGCTTGGTAAAGTAGAGGGTTGGCAAACAAGAGGAAGATTCTCAAGGAGATGGAATGACACGGTGGCTGCAACAATAGTCTCAAACATAGCACTGATTATGAGGATGGCACAGGACCGGGCAGTATTTCATTCTGTTTTTCATAGCATCTCCATGAGTCGGATCTGACTCGATGGCACCTAACAGCAACGACATTATTACTAGAAATAATACTTTTATTGCCCCTGAACATGGATTTAGCAAGCATTTATCAGAAACCTCCCATGGGCAAAGTACTAGCAACCTACTCCTTCTGTTTGTATTTGGGAAACCAGAAAGATAATAATTACGAATGAATTTGTTGGAGCCGTGAGTCTTCTCTGTACATCAGCCATGGACACCAAGCCCAGTGAGGCATAATTAATAATGTTCCCTCTTATCTCTAATTGCTGACTATCCCTTCCCTGCACAGGGCGGCACACTGTGCTCTTCAAACACAAATGCCTTCTCTCACTTCCTGTGCAGTTTTGCCCCTTCCTCCCTGAAGCTGCTAATTGTTGGAGGTGCCAGCATGAACTCACTGTTTTCCTCATCTCCTTCCTGGAATTCGCTTCAGATGAAACCCCACCAAGTCGGAGGGGGGACTAGGGAGGGCAGCAGGGCCGCGTGGGATAAAAATGGAAACCCCACTTTTTCCTTCAGTCCCCAAGAGGAAACGGCTGCAGAGCTGCGTTGAGGCTGTGGGCCTTGTGTTTGTGGTTTCAGACACGGCCTGGCGTCATGACTGCAGAGACAAAGCCCCATTTCCCTGGCAAATGCCTGCTCTTTTTTTCAGTCACTGTGTTAGTTCTCTTAGATTCCATCTCAAAGGATTTCCAAAATCCCTTTCTCAGGGAATATTCGGACGGGGATCAAGCCAAGCATGCTTTGTCAAGAAATCACAAGTTACTAATGCGTCTCCGAGAACTATTGTCCTTTTGTTGTGCCTAGTTCCCACATTTATGACAGCAAACTTTCAGTTAAGTGTTTATACAGTAGTTCAGCCCTTCTGAGACATCTGCCAGGCGGGGTCTGTGGGCTCTTGGAGGCTGTTCAGAGTTCTCACACCTTTACCAGTTGTGATGGAGTCAAGTACGACTCATGGTGACCCCATGTGTGTCAGAGTAGAACTGTGCTCCATAGGGTTCTCAGTGGCTGGTTTTTCAGAAGCAGATCCCCAGGCCTTTCTTCTGAGGCACCTCTAAGTGGACTCAAACCTCCAACCTTTCAGTTAGCAGTCAAGCATGGTAAATGTTTGCACCAACCTTTATCTTCTGTTTTTCCTTTGCTTCCCCAGATGTCTCCATGAGGCTTGCAGCTCCAGGGCAAGCTTGAGGTATTAGTATTCACACTCAAGTGTGAACAGCCGAGCTACCCTGCACCAGAGGGAAAATATTATTTCTCATAAATGCTTGATAATTATAGTCTTTATTGCATCCAAATCTATATTGTGACAAATAGTGGAAAGCTTTTGGATCCTATGTGGAAGAGTTGATGGAGACTTGCTGGTGAAAAAGGAAAGGGGAAAAAAAGGTATATATATAGCAAAAAATTTCTCTGTATAAACCTGGGGAGGGAGGGTGATAGGATTGGGGACTCAGGCTTTCTGTTCACAGTGTGGTACATAGTGTTCCAAAGCACCACGAACTTTCCGTAAAACCAACTGAGCGTATTGAAAAGGCATCTGTTTGGAAAGCGTATTTCTCAAGGAATAACTACTCACAGTGATTCCTGCTCCAGTCTGAGGAGCTCAGCGTTCTCCTTTTACAATAGATGTTAACTAGCAGAGATGAAGACTGGGAGCCAGGGAGGAGCTTTCATCCTGCGGTCTTGATTTCCTTGGCTGTGGGGAATTCTTAGGCCTAGAAAATTCTCACCTGCACCCCTTGGGGGGGGGGGTGATTATTTTGCATCATGGCATTGATAAGAGCTAAGTGATTCTTCTAGGTGATTTAACTCTTTAAAAGCTTCCAGTGGCTTTACACTCCACCTAGTTTTAGGAACCTCTACCTGTCAGTTTTTCCGTACTGTAGTGGCTTTCGTATTGCTGCGATGCCGGAAGCTATGCCGCTATTGTTTCAGATACCAGTAGGGTCACCGTGGTGGACAGGTTTCAGCAGAGCTTCCAAACTAAGTTAGCTCAGAAGAGAGGCCTGGTGATCTGCTTCTGAAAATTAGCCCGCGAAAACCCTATGGGTCATAGCAGAACATTGCCTGGTATAGCGCTGGAAGATGAACTCCCTAGGTTGGAAGGTACTTGAAATACACAGTAACCACAACAATAGACTCATGCATACCAAAGATCGTGACGATGGTGAAGGACCAGCCAACGTTTTGTTCTGTTGTACATAAGGTTGCTATGAGGTGGAGCCAACTCAACGACAACAAACTACAACAGCTTTAGGAAACAGATCCAGAGTAGGATGGGGAAGGGGTAATAAAGATGTACTCATTTGGGAGCATTTTTTATTACTTCATTATTTTACCTTTCCATGGAAATAGTTTCATAGCAAGTTCTTTCTTGCAGAAAAAAATTCACAAGAATTAATGTGGAACCGTTAGGCATGGATTCCTGCCTAAGGACTAGATATGAATTCCAAAGACCCTGGATGTAGTGATGAGTCTTGGGATATTCAGGCCCACACTGGGGGCTTAGCTTGGCAGAAAGGCCCAGAGATAGAGGCCTTACCTCTTTGGCTCCATTAAAATTATTACCAGAGTGCCAACTTGGGTTAAACTGACATTAAAGTTCAGTCAAACATTCAGGCAGTTTCGTCAAGGGGAGAAAATAATTTAGAAGATTAACTAGATGGTATTACTTAGATGATAAATGCTCAGGGACTAACCGAACAGTTGGCAGTTCAAACCTACCCAGAGGTGTCATGGGAGAAAAACCTGGCCATCTGCTTCTGAAAGGTCACAACCTTGTAAAACCCTATGGAGCAGTTCTACTCTGCACACATGGTGTCACCATAAGTCAGAATCAACTGCATAGCCACTGTTAGTTAGTTCAAACAGAGGCTGGCAAACTATGGCAAACGGGCCCAATCCTGCCAGCTGCCGGGTTTTGTGAATACAGCTGTAGTGGAACACAGCCACACTCGTTTGTTTACACATGGGCTATGGCTGCTTTTGCACAGCAACATCAGAGTTGAGTAGTTGCAGGCCCTTAGAGCCTAAAACATTTACTACTGCCTCTCTACAGAGAAAGTTTGCTCACCTCCAAATTTTGAAGACTAGTTAGTTGGTGTTACCTAACTTTTTTAAAAATTTTTATTGTGCTTTAAGTGAAAGTTTAAAAATCAAGTTGAACTCTCATACAACAATTTATAAACACCTTGCTATATACTCCTAATTGCTCTCCCTCGAAGGAGACAGCACGTTCCTTCCCTCCACTCTCTCTTTTCGTGTCTATTCAGCTGGCTTCTGACCCCCTTTTCCCTCTCATCTCCCTTCAGACAGGAGGTACCAACGTAGTCTCATGTGTCTCCTTGATCCAAGAAGCTCATTCTTCACCAGTATCATTTTCTGTCCCATAGTCTAGTCCAATCCCTGTCTGAAGAGTTGGCTTTGGGAATGGTTCCTGTCTTGGGCTAACAGAACGTCTGGGGACCATGACCTCTGGGGTCATTCTAGTCTCAGCCAGACCATTAAGTCTGGTCTTTTTATGAGAATTTAGGGTCTGCATCCTACTGCTCTCCTGCTCCCTCAGGGGTTCTGTGTTGTGTTCCCTGTCAGGACAGTCTTTGGTTGTAGCCGGCCACCATCTAGTTCTTCTGGTCTCAGGCTAATGTAGTCTCTGCTTTATGTGGCCCTTTCTGCCTCTTGGGCTCGTAATTACCTTGTGTCTTTGGTGTTCTTCATTCTCCTTTGATCCAGGTGGGTTGAGACCAATTGATGCATCTTAGCTGCTTGCTGGTGTTTAAGACCCCAGGCGCCACTCTCCAAAGTGGGATACAGAATGTTTTCTTAATAGATTTTATTATGCCAATTGACTTAGATGTCCCCTGAAACCAAGGTCCCCAAACACCCACCCTTGCTACCCTGGCCTTCAAAGCATTCAGTTTATTCAGGAAACTTCTATGCTTTTGGTTTAGTCCAGTTGTGCTGACCTCCCCTGTATTGTGTGTTGTCTTTCCCTTCACCTAAAATAGCTCTTATCTACTATACAATTAGTGAAAACCCCTCTCCCTCCCTCCTTCCCTCTCTCCTCTCCTAACCATCAAAGAATATACTCTTCTCTGTTTAAACTATTTCTCAAGTTCTTATAATAGTGGCCTTATACAATATTTGTCCTTTCTCCGCTAACTAATTTCACTCAGCATAATGCCTTCCAGATTTCTCCGTGGTATGAAATGTTTCACGGATTCATCATTGGTCTTTATTGATGCATAATATTCCATCGTGTGAATATACCATAATTTATTTATCCATTCATCCATTGATGCACACCTCGGTTCCTTCCATCTTTTTGCTATTGTAAACAGTGCTGCAGTGAACATGGGTGTGCATATATCTGTTCATGTAAGGGCTCTTAATTCTCTAGGATATATTCCAAGGAGCGGGACTGCAGGATCATATGGTCGTTCTATTTCTAGTTTTTTAAGGAAGCGCCAAATCGATTTCCAAAGTGGTTGTACCATTTTACATTCCCACCAGCAGTGTGTAAGTGTTCCAATCTCTCCACAGCCTCTCCAACATTTATTGTTCTGTGTTTTTTGGATTAATGCCAGCCTTGTTAGAGTGAGATGGAATCTCGTTGTAGTTTTGATTTGCATTTCTTTAATAGCTAATGATCGTGAGCATTTCCTCATGTATCTGTTAGCTACCTGAATGTCTTCTTTAGTGAAGTGCCTGTTCATATCCTTTTTTAATCAGATTATTTGTCTTTTCGTAGTCGAGTTTTTGCAGTATCGTGTAGATTTTAGGGATCAGATGCTGATCGGAAATGTCATAGCTAAAAACTTTTCCCCATTCTGTAGGTAATCTTTTTACTCTGTTACCTAACTTTTTGAATCACAGCTAAATCTCTTGTTTTTCTACACATTCACACAAAATAATGCATTGAACGAGATGTATTTATGATCAAATGCTGAGGAAGACAAGCAGTGCCTGCCTTAGCTTATGGAAGGGACAGGCCATCAGGATTGCAGGTGGAAGTCAGGTGTAGCTTAAAGTAGATTCTGTGAAGTCTGATACCTTGATTTTTGCTTTTCCTTCAGTGATATTTATTTCAAAGTCCCTAGATCTACACCTAGGCCCCCCTCCCCTCCACCTGCTTTATATGAGCCTGGTGCCTGCTAGCTGGATGAAGGTCTTGTGGGAGCTTGTTTCTTACTCAATCACTGAGGATCATTTGAGACATAATCTGGAGAATGTTTCTATCAAATCCTATTTTGGACTTGGCAGTAAAGTTTTCAACCTACAAAACCACCAAATAGGTCATGATAAAGAATAAATACCACCCACCCCCCACCCAGGTGAAAGTGAAATCGCCCAAAAGGTGATGGAGCTTCATTCGAGCTGAGGGAGATGATGCTGGCAAATCCACGGAATAAATTGTCTATTTAAAAATCATATCATCGAGGGGATGTGTGCTTATAAGTCCATTCTTGAGAGCAGGAGTACTTAGGGGGCAGTAAGAGGTTTAAACAGAATTAGTGAAAGGACAGGGGGTTTAAGGGAACAAGAAATCAGGTTTTCTGGGCTGACCACACATCAGGTGATTTTAAGGTAAAAATGGCTTAAAATACCGCAATCACTGGAAATGCCTTACATAAACTGACCAGGAATCTGGGGCATTCTTGCCACAGACAATTTTCTTCTCCTCAAGATAAGGGCTGAGGAATTAGTCATAGGGTATTTCCAGATAGTGTAGTTAACACCTGGTGTAATATTAGGTGGACAGGGAGTTCGGCTCTCAGAACTAAAATTGCTCCTACCGGCTCTAGTAAGGAATGTGTGTATTTTTAAGTCTGGGCAACCACGGGTGAGTCATCCCACACCATGTCTCCCTTTGGTGCAAAATAGGGCAAAAAGTGGCCCAAACAGCTGTTTGGTCACTGGTTCAGTCACTCATTCATTCATTCATTCACCACATTGTTATGGAGCACCGCTGTATACTGGACCCTGTGCTAAAGGCTGGGGAAATTTGCATGAATAAAATCTCCTTTTCAAAGAGCTTATGACCTGTTGGACGATTCAGCTCATCCGCAAGCAGTTTGCACTTGTCTGATCACCAATAAGTTGGTGATTTGAACCCACCCAACAGTGCCATGGAAGAGAGGCCTGCAATCTGCTTCCATAAAGACTACAGCCAAGCAAACCCTAGGGAGCAGTTCTACTGTGTCACATAGGGTCTCCATGAGTCAGAATCACCTTGACAGCAATGGGTTTTGGTTTTTTATAGTACAAGAATTGAATTGACAACAGGGAGAGATGTGGGGTCGCACCTGGTAAGGTTGCTATTGGTCAAGGAAAGATTTCTTGTGGAAAGATTTCCATTGGGGTAGCAAGGTGATTCACAAGCACCACCAAAGCTGATCTACGTGGTTGTATGTTTATGAGGCAGGGTTCTCATGCTTTTATTTAAAAAAATATATATATATATTATATATATATTTACCTTTCCCTTCTTATTTCCTAGTTGAGGTCATTCCCCTTTTCTTATTCTCAGTAGAGGAGAGGCAGTATAGTAAAAAGAAATGTGAACTTTGGATCCTAAAAACCCCCTCTCACAGTTGAACCCCAACTTTGCCACTTCCTAGCTGTGTGTCCTTGGGCAAGTCACTTAACCTCTCTGAGCTTCAATTTCTTCATGTGGCTGGAGGACTGAAGTGAAGGACCAGCCATTACTGTTACTAGTGACTGGGGAGAGAGAGAGAATGAAGAAGACATTTCATTTTACTACTTGACCCCCACTCCTTTTTGGCCCTTGACTTTAGCTCATGAACACTGGAGAGATGTTGGTCTCCATGGTCTCCATGTTGAAACACCCAAGAGTCAACAATTTTCTCCCGTCTCTGGCCTCACAGATCCCAGAGCCAAAGGAGGTATTTTCTGTTCCCATGATACTACATTCTCTTTCTAGTGCTTTCTGCTGGAATCTCACTCCATAGAGCAGGAGCTAGCACAGGCTCTGGAATTGGATAGAACAGAGTTCAAATCCAAGCTCTGCCACTTCTGCGTGCATGCAAGTTACTTACCCTTGGGAGCCCCATGAAATGGGGATGACAGTATGTAGTTCAGAGGGTTGTTGTAAGAACCTACAGTTGTATACATGGAAGTACTCAGCATTGGGCCTGGAGCAGAGGAGACCCTCAATGGGTGTTGGACATTTCTCCAATGGCAGCAGACTACAGCCTTGTCCCTGCCATGTTCTTGCTCTTGCTGAAACTTGAACCTGGAAGAAGCTTGACAAAAAAAAGCTTCACTGATAGGGCTGTGGGTTCGAGCCTTGCTGTGTAGAAGACCCCTCTGTTCTCTACTTCAGTGAGACCTCAAATTTAGGGAGGTATTGTTTACCCAACAAACCGACAAATTGGATTTAATAAGTAATAGCCTGTGTAGTCTGTCTGTGGATAAAGAATGTTTTTATCTGTGTTTTTTTTTTTTAAACTGTTTTTTTTTTTTAACCCCCCTTTTCTTATTGTGGGACACCAAGCTAGCCATGAACTCCAGGTGGAACCCCCTTGATTTGGAGGAAACAGAAAAGCCCCTACTTGAGCAAAGAGAATTCAGGATACCCAGAGGATTGCAAAGTTGGGGATCCTCTCAAAAGGGTGGAATTTGGGGGTAACCTGGAATTAGTAGGTAAACAGGATTATGTTTCACCTTATAAATCATGGTAGCTTGAGATTACTTTTGCACCTGCTCTACAACGCACCGCAAGATAAATCCCTATGGACTCAGCATTGTTCAGTTCTCTCCCCACAATAATGGACTTATCCACAACTAGGTTCCTGGTGATTTTCACCAAGCCATACTTTCTGCTCCATGGGGTTGTAGTACTTCAGCATCATTGGGTTCCAGAGGTCAGAGGAGACATGAAGATGCCAAGGTCCTCTGCAGTTCTGCCTCCTCTCCTTCTGGATTCATAACCCCCCTGCCAAACTTCCACCTATGGGGAGAAAGAGCTCCAGAGGTAGCCCCTGAGCCCACTGCCTGTTACCCCATAGTTACCCTCTGCAGCAGCTGCAAACCCCATGGGCTAGCAGCCTCACAGACATCTGCACCTAGAAAGCAAGTTCAGGGATAGGAGAAGACTCCCAAGGTCCTACAGATGCATCCTCCTTAGCATCTTGCTGTCTATGCAACGTGGCCCCTGGAGCCACAGGGCATGTGTCTGAATCCCAGTTCTGCCACTTGCACAGTGTGCAAGCTTGAGCATACTCATTAACCTCTGTGTGTCTCGGTTTTCGTATCTGTAAACTGGGGAAAATAATAGCAAATCCATTTCACAGGGCTGCTGTGAGGACTAAATGTGTGTGTGTGTGTGTGTGTGTGTGTGTGTGTGTGTGTGTGGAGAGAGCGAGAGAGAACGTGAGTGAGTTTAAATCAGTGTCTGGCACATAGTAAACATATAAATATAGCTCTAACGTGAGTCATAACTTGCAGAAAACAACTGTGTCAAAACCACACCAACAATCATTTGGAAAGGAAATAATTTGACCAGCCACTTTGTTTATACAGCAACTGAGTTTGATTAATATATTTTTTCCTTTATCCTGCAAAGGAAATTCATTCATTTGTTCATCCCTTTAGAAATATTTTGCTGAGCACCTACTATGTGCCAGGGACTGGGCTAAGTGACAGGGAGCTTTTCAATGTGACTGTAATTTAACAGCACACACCCACTATATAGTAGGATTCCAGACAGGCAATGAAGAAGAGGAGAGGTTTCTGTTAAAAACTCACAGAAGTGATATCAGAGGAGGTGACATCTGAAATTCATCATGATGGAGTGTTGTTGTTTAATGACTACCTGCCACACATGTGCTCTCTGCTTGGAACTTTATATGCAGTGCTATCAACCCTAAGGAGCCCTGGTGGTGGAATGGTTAAGTGCTTGGCTGCTAACTGAAATGTCAGTGGTTCAAACTCACCAGTAACTCCACAGGAGAAAAGACCTGGCTATGTGCTCCCATAAAGATTACAACCTTGGAAACACCATGGAGCAGTTCTGCTCTGTCCTGTAGGGTCACTATGAGTCGGAATCAACTCAATGGCACACAACAACAACACTATCAAGCCTTTACGATTTTTCTTCTTCCCAGTCCTACCTTTGCACCTCCTTTCATTTCCTGAGTTCTGTCCAGTGAATTAGCTCATTTCTCGGTGCCTTCTTCTTCTGTAGGCACCACTCTGCTGAGTCAGGAGTTACACCTTCTCCATCTGCTTCTCATCCTCCAAAATGTGTGTTGCTGTTTCTCCATCACTGAGTTTAAACATTCTCTTCCTTTATTATATTTTTAATAGAGTTTCTGGAGGGAGTAGAGAATAATGCTCAAATTTAATCCACCATGCCTAACTAAACGCCCCACAAGTCTATGCTTCTTCTGTATCCCACACTCCCCAAACTGCAGGATGAGACAGGATTGTGCAGGCAGTTACAAGGTCTACTACCACAACTGCTTTTATCTCCTGAGTGTGTAATAAGAAGGTTAGCACATGGGCTGCTTCTCCAAAATAGCTCTGTAAGTATACCCCTATCGCAAATTTACAGATGAGAAAACAGAGACTCAGAGTGGTCCAGTGTAGTTCTCAAAGTCACCCAGCTGTAGCTTGTCATAGGTTGGGTTTCCCAGGAAGCAGACTTTGCTGTTGCAATTGGCCAGTGGGAGGTTTGTTGCGGAGGGCCCTTGGGATCCGCGTGTGTAGGGGGAGGGTGGGGGGGGACCAGCAGAATGGAACAAGGGGGGATGACCTGCAGCACAAGAGCAGCAAATGCTCAGCCAGTCCCTAGGAGACTGTGAAGCTGGGGTGGCCTTCAGAGAGTCATTGATGTGGATTACATCCTGAAGGGGGCATAACCTGGGCAAGGCAGCTCCCTTGGGCTTGGGGGAACTCCTGGGAAAGAGCTCCGCCTTCAGTAGGCAACAGCCTGGTAGCTGAGAACATGAGTGCCTCCTGGTCCAGAATGAGGGCTCTCAGCAGCACACAGCAGCATCCTTTACGGTGCCACAGTCTCGCTCAGAAGCTACCTGTCTCGAATTTTAAAGTCCACTCATGGAAGTGGGATGCAGGGACAGAGGAATGGGAGAAGATAATGCTAGAAAGGTGGACCAGCTTGTCTAGACAGGGGCTTGCACCTTGCGAAGGAGCTGGCAATAGCGAGGAGGTGACAGTTAAGTCTGATTAGAGGAGTGACATGATCTGAGCTGCATTTGGGGGAAACAATCCAGGTGACAGTGCATGAAATCCTGGACCAGACCAGAGCCTGGGCTAGTCTGACGTTCTAGATGCAAATGTGTCAGCGATTTCAATTCAGAACAGGGAGAATATTTCACTCTTTTTCCTTTACCTCTTGTCTTAGTGCTGCTGTAACAGATATACTATAAGAGGATGGCTTTAACAAGGAGAAACTTATTCTTTCACAGTCTAGGAGTCTAGAAGCCTGAATTCATGGTGCCAGCTCCAGGGGAAGGCTTTCTGTCTCTGCTGGGTCTGGGGGAAGGTCCTTGTCATCAGTCTTCCCCCGTCAAGGAGATTTTCAGTACCGGAACCTTGGGTTCAAAGGTCGCACTATTCTCCTGGCTCTTGTTTCTTGGTAGTATGAGGTCCCCCTGTCTCTCTACTAGCTTCTCTCTTTTATATCTCAAAAGAGATTGACTTAAGACACAACCTTATCTTGTAGATTGAGTGCTCCCTCATTAGCATAACTGCTTCTAATCCCACCTCATTAATATCGTAGAGATAGGATTTACAACACATAGGAAAAAATGGTGGACAGTCACACAATACCGGAAATCATGGCCTAGCTGAGTTGACAGAAATTTTGTCTGAGAGTATTATAAATGAGCTAGTAGACCTACCTAAAGCATTTAATGCAAGCCTGGGACCCTCAGAAGTGTGTCAGCTGTTTACTGTTGTTGAAAGATCTCCTTTGATGATAGCACAAAAGCTTGACCTATCGCTCTGCAGTGCTCTCACACCACCTGGCCTGTGGACACGTTTCCACTTATCCTGGTGCAGTTGATAAGAACGGAGGTCTGGAGCCCTAGTGACTGGGTTCAACTCCGGATTCTGCCACTTGCCATTTGACCTGGGTGAAGGGCTTCTCCTCTTTGGACCTTTAATTGAGAATGATGAATGCAAAGTGCCCATAAAAGGGTCTGGCACAGGGTGAACCCTGACAGGACACATTAAGAGTACACGAATCCCTTAACAGAAGGTAGGTAGGTGGCTTAATAAAAACTCAATAAAAGACAATGATTTATTATTAAGTCATTTTACTTCCTTGAGTCTCAGTTTTTGCTTCAATAAAATGGAGGTAATGATACCTCCATAGGACTCTTACAGGAATTTTACAGCGTGACACCTGAACAGTGACACAGAAGGAAGCTGGGTGCCTATGCGGGATTCATATAGTATTAACGGGGTCTGCCTTCTAGAGTCATTTGGTTAGAAATCCAAAAGGCACAGCTGATAGAGGACAGATTTCCAACACCCTGACAATTTAAGGGCCAACTACACAACTGACTTGGGTATCCTTGCTGACACCTTGCTGGATCGCTACAAGTGTATTTGTGTGCCTTCCTTTTGACAAGCCAGGCACTTGTGAGGGGATGAATCCTATCAGGCGTGGCAGCCAGAGGGAGAAAACAGCAGAGCAAGATGTTCCTTGGTGTACCCCCATTGTCACGAGTTCAGCATTTCTCTGACGGCAAGGGCGAGAGAGCTCCACGGCCGTTGGCCCATCGTGAAGCCACCCTGGTGGATGTTGCCAGGTGGGTCACAGACACTGAGCCATTTTAATCCAAGTCTTGCCAGCCTCCAAGACCTCCTTTTCATGAGAAGCAATTTCCAGAAGAGGAACCCTTCCGGGGAAGGGCCTCAGATCCCTTCCAGAGTATTCTCCAAAATCACACGTAGGCAGAAAAGAAATCCTTGTGACACCCAGGGTGGAAATCAGGGATCTGAGGACTTAGAGGTGAGATCAGAAGGAAGAGGAAGTCCCCAAGACCAGGGAGGCCACCAGGGGTAGATTATCCAATAGGAAAGATAAGCACAGTGCTTACCTTTCTTACCAGATCACATGTAGAGAACAATTTTATTTTTTTTCACCACATCAAAGATTCTGCTGTAGGTATGGTTGGCATCTGCCTCTTTCCCAGCCCCTCAGTACCCTACAGAATCAAAGGCTCTTTTCAAATTTGCAATCCCTGACAGGGACCAATGACCCAGTAAGCAAGGTAAGCACAGGCTTGCTTTCTGGTTCATCTGGCCCTGGAGGCCACTCTGAAAGGTCCCGGAGAGGAATCTGGGGGGCAGAGTGATCAGATCAGCCACAGTGGGGAATCCGTGTCCCCATCAGGATCTGACAGGGCCAGTGTTTCAGTTTATGCATGATTCCTGGATGCTGTCGAGTGTATGGGGTGTAGAGTCAGGGGGACGTTAGCCATGAACAAGAATTTGGGGTTTTGGAGTGAAACAAACCTCACTTTGGATCTTAGCTCCAGCACTTACCGGTCTCATGGCTTTGAGTTACTTCACTTCCTTTAGCCTTGATCTCCCCTCTAAAATGAGCAGATACTAATACTAACCTGGCATGGGTGTGGTGGGAGTCCCTGGGTGGCGCAAATGGTTAAGCGCTTGGCTACTAGCAGAAAGGTTGGTGGTTCGGACCTGAAAGATCACAGCCATTGAAACCCCTATGGAGCACATTTCTACTCTAACACACCTGGGATCACCATGAGTCAGAATTGATTTGATGGCAACTGGTTTAGTTCTAAGGTTGTTGTGAGAATCAGGAATAAATAATAAGAGACCTGAGGGAGATAATAGGCCCTCAACAGCTAATATCATCATTAGTGTTGTTTTTGTTATTATTAAAAATAAAAATAAATTAGTGTTGTTTTGTTATTATTAGCTATTATAGCTGAGATTCGAACCTACCAGCTGCTCCATGGAAGAAAGTTGTGGCAATCTCCTTCTATAAATATTACAGCCTTGGAATCCTTATGGGGCAGTTCTATTCTGTCCTATAGGGTCTCTATGAATCAGAATCAACTCAATGGCCATGGGGCTTGGGTTTTTTGGGCTATACTTGACATTGGACTAACCTTCCCTAAAGCAACTATTCAGCCTCAAACTCTACTTGGACAAAGACATGGAAAACTCAGGATGTATCCAGAAGGGAGACTCTGAAATGAAGAAAGGGGCTGGAATGTGACCAGTGTGCTGAGATGGTCACTGGACTTGGTTATCAGGCTATAGGAGAGGTGCCAGGACAAGTGACAGGTGAGTGTCTACAGGAAAGGTCCAGCTGCGGCAGGGCTTGAAGGAAAAGGTGGAGGAGAATTTCTGACCAAAAGAAAAGTTTCAACCTGGGATTAGGAAGAGCAGAGGGCCAAATGGGTTCCCTGGGAGACCAGGCACAACCATCAGGACTGGGTTGACAGGGGATTGTGTTTTACCTCCTAAAATTTGGAGTTTGCCATAGCCAGATGGGAGGGGATGAGCAGGAGGACAGGACAAGCTAAAGTGTGTCCTGTCCTATCTTGTCATGCCCAGTGTGGTCCAGCCCCACCAGCTGATCCTCTTAGGCACGATGAGGACATCAGTTCTGTGTCAACACTTGTTAGCTGATTAGTGTCACTCCCCCAGGGAACAATGTGCTCATCTCCCATGCAGCCTCTTGCCCTTTTCCCCAGTCTTAGAGAGGTCTGTGTCCCCATCACAGACACTCTCACTGCTGGTGCGCATCACACTCCTCAGGAGCATTTCTGCACATGGTGGGAATGCTGACAGCAAGTGAGAATCATACTTTGCCTCCAGGAGCTCCATTAGCATCAAACACCACATCATCAAACCTCTACTGCTCAATGGACACATGCAGATTCACACGAGTCACTTTTACTTGTCAACTAATTGATTTCTGGGCTCTAAGTTGTAGACCCCAAGAGCTGTCTGCCTGCTGGGAATAATATGGAAAAATCAGTTTTTGTGTTTTAAGGCAGAATTCAACTGCTAGAATAAGAGGGTGGGGTTATGGGACCCTAATAGGTACAACAGAAATCCATATAAACCCTGTATGGAAAGAGCACTCTGGAGCCAATCAGGCCTGGGTTCCAGAAAAGATTTCACCATTTGTCTGGTGGGTGACATTAGTCCAGTAAACACCACTCTGTGCCTCAGTGTTCTCGTCTTTAGAATGAGGCTAATCTCCTACAGGGATGGATGGGTAGATAGATGATGGGTAGATATATAGTTGTTGTTGGTTGGTGTAGAGTCAATTTAAACTCACGGGGATCCGGTGAGTACAGAATAGAACTGCTCCATAGGGTATTCAAGGCTCTGACCTTTCAGAAGCAGTCACTAGGCTTGTCTTCTAAGGTGCCTCTGGGTGGATCAGAACTGCCAAACTTTTTTTTACCTTTGTCTTTTGTTTTTAACCATTTGCATCACCTAGGGACTCCTATATATGTATGTTGTTGTTAGGTGCCGTTGAGTTGATTCCAACTCATAGTGACCCTATGTACAACAAAATGAAACACTGCCCTGTCCTGCACCTTCTTCACAATTGTTGCTATGTTTAAGCCCAATTGCTATGCTTGAGCCCATTATTGCAGCCACTGTATGTATATATATGCACATATATATATATATCCCTCAACATTTTATTATAAATGTTTTCAAACAGAAAATTTGGAAGACTATTACAGTAACCACCCACATATACCTACGTGGATTCTACCTTTGGCATTTCACTGCATTTACTTGCTCACCTATAGCTCTCTGCATCCCTCTCTCCAGCTACACATCCATGGGGATACTTGGAGATTTAGAGGAGAAGAGATACTGGTTGTAAAAAGTCTAGGGTGGTGTTTGGAGCCTTATAGCATCTAAATGGTCCTCATTCGCTTGGAGCCGTGGTGATGCAGTGGTTAAGAGCTACAGCTATTAACCAAAAGGTCAGCAGTTCGAACCTACCAGCTGCTCCTTGGAAACCCTACGGGGCAGTTCTACTTAGGGCCACTATGAGTCAGAATTGACTCGATGGTAATGGGTTTGGTTTTTGGGTTTTTGGGCAGTTGTTTAAATGTTGGGGCCCTGGGGACATGGATGTGAACTTGGTCTGGCCTGTTTGTAGCCAGGGGACAGATGAGCAGTGGGATTCACTTCCAGCATAGTACTCAGAGATGCTGGGTGGTGCTTGGAGAGAGGGTGAACTGCTGCTGGGAGTCCTAGCTCAAGGTAGAAATTCCTCTCCTACTCTGTAAACCCATTGAGTGAAGAAAAGGGAAGATTTTGATCTGTATGCTTCTGTTTTTAAACTTCATTAATCAGAATCATAACCACCTTTGAACTATTATCTATTATGCATCAGGGAAGGGGCCAAATGTTATCAGTAGTCCTTACAAGAACCACTTGAAGGGATATTATGGTGCCCATTTTATAGATGGCTTGTCACACACAGAGCTGCCAGGCAATGAAGTCAGGATTCAAATTCAGATATTTCTGGCTTTAATTCCTCTGCTTTTTCCACCATTCCACACTGCCCCCTGATTTCCCAAAATATCCAAATCTGTCCTGTTCCTGTACCTTTTCCCCAGTTCCCCCCAGGACTGACGATATTATATCAATTCCTGTTCAATTGAGGTTAGGAAGGGTCTTTCCATTCCCAAGGTGAATGCGGAGCGCTTTTTAAATGGAGGACTGCAGGGAGCAAGAGCCTGTTCTTCACAGCTTTGCAGGAGAGTAGAGTTGGATTTGTAGCCCGAGCCAGCTCAATTTTCTAAAGACTTAACTCTGTGGCATTCTTCAAGGGCTCCAGAGAGTTCCTTGTGCCGTCAAATTAAGTTCGGAAACTTCAATAAAAAAAGTCCTGAAGGAAACTGTCAATTAATGCATGTACACTGGAGCATCATACTTGGGAAAAACATCTTCAAACACAAAGGCTGTTTTTCAACCATTAAAAAGTTTGCGCGCTGCCCGGTTTCCATAGATACCTGAGGTAATAGCTTCCTATACCTCATTGAAGATTGAGTGTTGCTAGATTTTTTTTTTTTTAACTTCATCTTTCGCACTTTTTTTCCCTCCATCCCCATTTATGAAAACAAAAGATAACTAAATTGAAACCCAGCAATGGAATTTGTCTGCAGAAGACAGCTTGATTTATAAGCTCAGGTGATTTCATTTTTGCTCACCTCCTTACTATTTTGTGACTTCCACAAATAGTGTTTGTACTTGTACAGAAGAGATGGAGAATTTTTAATATACCAAATTATCTCCCCAGCCCATCAAATATAAATATACTCAAAAGTGGAATGTTAATGGTCTGTGGAAGAGCAGCTGAGTTTTATCAGGAAATCCAGGGTGTAGAGCAGTGGTCACCAAACTGTAGTTTGTGGGTCAAGTCTGGCCCACTGTCTGTTTTTGTAAATAAAGTTTTATTCGAACAGTGCCACACTTATTTGAGTACGTCTTGTCTGTGGCTGCTTTTGCAACAACAATGACTGAGTTAAGTGATTGTAACAGAGACTGTATGGCCTACAGAACCCTACTTCTGGTGTCCAGGAAAGAATTGGAGTTTTGATGACATTTAATAGCACTTAAACATTTGTACCACCTAGGGACTCTTTGGCACATAGTAGGGAACGATAAATATTGTTTTCGCTCCAGATGCTTTTGCTAGAAAAAAATGCCAAGAAGCCTATCTTACGAAAATCCAAGAAAAGTGTGTAAAAACCCAAACGAGATCATTCAACCATCGTTTCTAGGACCAATCCATGTTTAGTGTCCCCTTCCCGGGAGAAAGCGAGAGAAGTGGAGCGAGAAACATCTGCCAGGGAGGAGAAGACAAAGGAGCCACAACAGTCTAGGAAGAAATCTTTAATTTCTATTCAGCTTTAAAGAGTTTGAGAGTTTTTTTTTTTCTTTTAACAAACCAGTTCAAGTACATGCCTTCCGATTATAAAAGTACCTGAAATTGCCAGAATCTCAGCATGCATAGCTTGTTAGTATTTACATATATTTACATAGGAAAACAAGAGAAAGATCTACAATTATTTACAGTCTACATAAGAGAAGAGAAAGGTGGCATAATTGTATTTCCTAAAATACAGTAGGTGAGTAGACAGCACATGCATATTTAGATAATATTTGCATGATAGAATGCAGTTTAAAAAAAAAAAGACATACGTTTGTAACTTTCTATGCTAAGGTGTTGCATAATCAAGGTAAAATTTTTTTGTTTGTTTTGTTTCTAGTCTATTTCCATCAAGTGCTTTAAAATGTTCACTAACACCTAGGCAGAATTATTTTTCCCTGGCAATTAAAGCAACAACACACACAATCATTCCCTACTAACTAGCAACAAGCTGCTGGTGAATGAAATATCTATTGTTTCTCATTACGCATCGACCACTGTGAAGAGCTCTCTCCATGTAAAGGCAGTGCCTAAGCTATCACCATTAATTATGGACGTAATATAAATGAGACGCTCTCCACAGTATGTTCTAAATGAAATATTAACAAGGCCAGTGTCTTTGAGCCTGAGAAATGATGTGTTTGAGCGAGCTCCCTATGAAAACGCACATACCTGACACAGACGGGCCTGACTTGGATCAGTAGGGCTGGACATCAGTGCCCTGCTTATGAGATCTGAATGATTGCAAAGCACATTCTCTTAATTCGCTCCTGGAGGACAGAATTAAGAGTTCATTGCTTACCATGATGTGGCTCCATCAGAAGAAACTATGTGTCTCCCCAATGCGTTTTCAGTCCAGTACAGTGTTGTAGGAGACACATACCACAGAGGTGCAAGTGAACCACCAACCTT
Organism: Elephas maximus indicus; assembly: GCF_024166365.1. NCBI lineage: Eukaryota > Metazoa > Chordata > Mammalia > Proboscidea > Elephantidae > Elephas > Elephas maximus. Next base: position 44,980,603 of record NC_064839.1, read on the forward strand.
AAAGCCTAAACAATCAGCTTGTTTGAGGTTTGCCCTAAAATCCTGCCTGCTCACACAGCAGTCAGCTCTGGGTTTTCTAAGAGAGATCCGGTAGCAGGCAGCCCAGATGGAGTAACTACGTGCAGAAGAAGGGAATGGGGAAGCTGTTTGTTGGACCTGTACTCTGAAGATATTCTTTGCATTGTCCGTTGTATTAGAACTGAATCCATTGATTCTGCCTGGCGATAATTTCAAAGATTTATTTAAATGTACATGATGAATATAGAGGCATACAATTATATACAGTATATAGAGCTAGCTATGTTTGAGGCTAAAGAAGTAGAATAGAAATGTAAAACGTTTCAAATTAAACACACAGTAAACATCTCCTTTTATCTCTTATAAACACTCAGCAGTCCTGCAACACTGACACCAAGGTGGCCCCAGTTGAAAATTTCAGTGGCGGGCCATTCACTTTGTCCTGTGTGGAAGGAGAATGTATCAGTATAACGCTTATTTTGGTGGCAAATTTCTGTGGCTCTAACGCTTAGCTTTCAAACTCACGCATTTGAGAATGGATATTGTAGTTAGATGCCATTGAGTCACTTCTGACTCATAGTGACCCTATGTACAACAGAAGGAAACACTGTCCGATCCTGCGCCATCTTCACAAGAATGGATACCCCAATGGCCAGCAAGAGAACTCCCATTGGAAAGAAACTGCACTTTTAGCAATGTGGGAATTCCAAGCAGGGAATGCTCAGAAAGTTCTTTCCATGGATATAAGACATAGTCAACAACACCTTCTCTTATTTCTAAAGAGACTGCTTCTCAGGTCCAACCAGTTCTAGAACATGCTTAGCAGGCACGAATGAAGGGGAGACAGAATGTATGATGTCAACCACCTGGATTGTACCCCAGCCATTCTTTTCCTTCCCTAGTTAGGAACACTCCCCTCCCATTGGAAATACTCCCTCCCAAAGCATTTCTAGATGACCTTCCTAGCTACAACAGATCTCGGAAAGATGGAATAATCCTAAATATTACATCTCCATCTTTTAACACGAGACATAGATGTGTTACAGAATCCTTGGAACATCAACGGCAAGGCTTCTGGCACATGCAGGAGGTATGAGAAGGGCTTCATTTTCTTCAAGGAAAAGTCCAGAACACTTCATCAACTTGAAAACAGAGGCTTTGAAATCCGACCAAGGTCACTCTGTCCTCAGATCCTATGAATAACATCTTTTAAAAGTCCTCCCATGCCTAACATTCCCAGAACAAACATGACTTTGGACCCCTTTGAATTACAGGGAATTGGCTGCCCATTTTTCCCTAAAACTTAAGTCTAGGGATAACAAATATATTCTTCTGCCTCAGACGAATGCTTCCCAGCATTCTATCCTGAACCTGCTGGTCTCCAGGCTTATTCCAGCAAATATTTCTTGGAGGAATAGGAGCAACACAGCCTTTCCTCCTGATGTCTCCAGCGCATTATACCCTAGTGTTCAAGTCAACCTCTTGAAACTCCTTAGTGATCTAGCTAGAAATTCATATCCTTTGCCAGGGAGAACAGCATGGCCTTCGTATGAGACTGCCCTTTAGCCTCACTCAGATATGGGGGCATAATATTTGCGATGCCTGAACTTCAAACAAGAAAGGTCGCTTTGCAGGTTTTCCCAGGAGGGACACCTGAGGACCTATGGCTGTTATTTGAAGCTGTATCACTTTCTTTCCCCCTTAAACATTTCACTCAAGATGTCCTTTGCAGTCTTGGGTTGTGGCCTGAGCTTGGACTAATTGCATTTAAGGGGATAAACTGGCGTATATCTTAGCTTTCCCACAGAGTAACTGCCATTAACCCCTGCTTGTAGGCTGTGTCTCCATGTATGCTGGGGAATGTCTCTCTGCTCCCTGCCATGGGACAGAGTCAGCTGAAAAGCAACCTCTCAGGTTTTCTACCCTGTAAACCTGTTACTGGCAAACAAACTTGTGTGTATGTGTGTGTGTGTGTGTTTGTGTGAGTAAGTGTGTGTGAGTAAGTGTGTGTGTGTGTGTGTGTGTGTGTGTGTGTGTGTGTGTGTGTGTGTGTGTATGAAGAGGTAAATATCCTAACACATTGTCAGGATCTGAGGTGTTGGAGTAGGTACATCTTTTTCTGTGGGATTAAGAATCTGAATGTGATCTGATCCGATTCTGCAGAATACTCCCTGAAGCTTTTAAAGCCTCTGCCGTTAAAAACACATATCCACTTTCCTGAACTTCTTCACCTTGTCTTTGGAAAAATTGAGCGTATTCCCCTTCCGTAGAAATGTTAGAACAGATGGTGAGTTAGCAAAACTTGTGAGGGCTATGAAGAAAGTTATATTTCAGTGCCCACCCGGAAGTGTTTGCCTATGTCTATGCTGTTTTATTCAAGACCTCTGTAGTCAAGTGATGTTAGCAATTAATTGGGGGAGGGTGGAGAGGGGAGATGGATCAGAGGAAATAAGCAAGCCAAATGGAGCGTGTCTGATTATCCTTCAAAAGGCCACACTCATTTTACATGTATGTGAATCTGTAAGATGGAGATCACTTAAGTTTCACTGGTTTTAATATGGTTCGGCTCATGCTTTGAAAAAAGTCTATCATTAAAGAGTAGGGTTCTTAACTAGGCAAGTCTGTCACCTGGAGGTGGCATTTTCAATCAGGTGACGTTTTTTTATTAAGGGTCATTTGCTATTGGATCATTCCAGGTGGCACTGAGTGTTCATTTTTGTTAATCCAAATGGATATAATTTCAATTTAGCTCCTTGACTAAATCAACAATGGAAAAACCTCCTTTCAACATTTCTCAATTGAACACGTGACATCCCAGTTTTTTTTTAAGGCCACATCTGGGTGTCACACTGTGGCATGGCTGAGAAGAAGGCAAAATGACACAAGAAAGCTTAACCTCAATGGGAGACATATAACTGGGAAGGGGTACTATGCAAATATTTGTTTCATATATTGGGGAAGGAGGTTCTGTATACAACTTGGTATGGATTTCAGAGTCAATCTATGTGATTATCTGTGTGGTCTTGGACAAGTCACTTGTGATCTCTGATACCAAGTGGCTTTATCTGTAAGTGGGATAATAATCACACCTGGCTTGGAGAAATAGCATGAGCGATTTTCTATAACGCTTTTAAAGCTCTCTACATAGTGTCCGATGAATTACAAGTTCTCAGTAAATGCTAGTCATTGTCACCATTTCAGTAGTCCCTGTTTGCTACAACTCTCTAGGAAAGCATGTCAGTTTGGAGGACAGCATCCTTTCAAGTTCACTTCTACTGCCTCACATAATTTTGGTGGATGTCGTTGTGTTCATTGATTAGCATTTATTCCAGAACAGTCAATTTGATTCAATACAAGTATCAGGGTGGAGGAAAAAGGTGATTTGTCGGCCAGGGACACGCTAATCGGAAGGCCCGTGAGCTCTGTTCATACACAAGCTGCTTTGGTTTATGAACTAATGGGATTCATGGCAAATATGTCAACTTAAAAGATTGTTCTTAGACGGTGAATAGGGAACACACAACCTTTTGGAGCAGCTTGCTCTTGCTTATTTTTCAAGGCAAAGGTTTAAACCGCAATTGTTTTTGAGGGAGGAATGTATACCAACTGCCAAGGTGTCCACAGATAAACTACGAAACACAGCATTACATCTTTCCAGTAGAGTGGTTATAAACTCTCTTGCGGGAGTGTTATTTGGGAGACAAGAAAAGACGGAGAGGGCGTGGAGGCAGCCATTTATTCCCCTGGGAGAAACGTGTTCTCAGCACCTCAGCTCCACCACGGCTCGGGGATGAATTATTCCACTTTTTTATGGGGCATGTTCACAAGGCCCCCATATTAGGTAGCTGGTTTTGCATTTGGAAAAATCTAAGATGAGTAACAACAAATGTTCTGAAGGTTTGAAAAGGCACCTTTTTTTTTGCCAAACCTGCTCCCTTAGATCACCTCCTTGTCTGTGAAATCCAGCTCGGTCATCACTGCCCACTTCTGCAAAGGTCCTTTCCTTCCTTGCCTTTGGGATTCCAAGCCAAGCCTAAGTTCCCTGTCATGCTCTCTTTTCGCAACTCTGCTTTCTTGAAAAGTTGCTTCCTTCAGCGTTTGCTATGCAGTGTCCTGTTATCAATACATCTGAAGCGATCTTAGAACATCTACTGTTTTCTGGCAACCACTGAATATATAGATATGTCATGATATTATGTCTATTTTTGTATACATCTCATAGTTAAATCTATTCTTTCTTTGAAATAAGCATGCACTTTAAAGTAGAGAAACTTGAAAACGAAACACTAATTATGTAACATGTGTCCTTATTAAAACATAAGTATTTGAGTATTAACCAATGCATTACAAATATCATTATGTGGGCTTGTTTTCTTTACCATTTACTGTTTGTCAGAAACCTCTCCACCTTTTCCTTTAAAAGAGTCGATATTCATTTGTATTCAGTCCTGACAGTTACAAATTGACAGCTATCAAATAAATGTTGATGAAAAGCGGCTACTTAACATTTTCAATCCCAACAAAGGGTTTTGGAAGGATGGGTAATTTAGATCTTAGGGCCTCAACTATAAATAAACAGCTACCCCTTTCTAAATCCCACCTTTCTGTAGATGAAGATGGTGCCGCAAATCTGACAAATGATTTCTGAATGAGAATGATGAATCCTTATTACCAAGATACTCCTAACTTAATCCCAAACAAGAATCCTGGGTAATTTTACATACACTATAAAGATTGATGGCACAGTTCTCCTCTGGCAGCTCGCAAATGTTTGACTAGATCGGAAATGGCATTCGGGCATGATTAAAGATCCTACTGGGCTTCTCAGAAATTCTCAGACCTGCGTTGTCAACACCCTAACTCATTGCTCTTGCTCCAGAATGGAGCCACCTCACCCCTATTCTTGTGATTAGCAACTGCTTCCGGTATGTTGTCTTTAAAGAAATCATTTAGGGAAACCCACAGCTGCAACCAGTGTTGATATGTTAGGGTGTTGTGATTATTTTATCACAATGGATTGCTAAGCAATGGTGACAACTAACAACACATTGTCTCAGGTGCTTTTAATAGAGTTAACCTTATTTCCTTTATATGGCTCTTTCATCTTTCCTGAATGTACCGATGTCCCACAAAGTAGCATGAAAGTCATTTGATGGTGATTAAAGTGTCCTCTCTATTTTTTTTTTTTTTTTAATCAGTTTAAGAATATTTTGTCTTGTATCAGCAGTACTGGCTTGTTTACCAATGAGATTTCCCTAATGTGGGTCCGTCTCATTCTAATGATACACAGACTGAGAAGCTGATCAGCCGAAAATTAGGACTTGTTATTGAACTGTCATCACATCTGATCATATAAAGATGTCACTCAGAGGTTGCCATTGGTACTACTGAAAAGAGAATTCCTCGAGAAGCCAAAGGGCGGGTGGGCTTGGGACCAAGAAGGTACTGTCACTGCCGCGTTGTCCTGCAAGGGAGGAAGGTATTGCAAGGACCAGGTGAATCAGAGAGAGAGCCCTTGCCAAGAGTACACAGTGGATCTTTGGGGTGGGCAAGATGGTCTTTGCTTTCAGGTAACCTACCAATATGCTGCGTTCTTCTGCAAAGCCAAAGCCACTTGTGATGGAATTAACATTGGGTATCACCCCCTGAGCCTAGTGGTGAAGGAATCAAAGCTGGCTCTTGATAAAAGATTGGGTTTTTCAAAAGTTTATGGATTTCAAAGTGGTGGCCAATTGTAGATGGACATGAAAAGATGCCAGTTGCAATTGCTTTTAGATTCCACGGAGGGGAAACACATGCCCCCAGCTCCCTTATCAACTCAGTTCTAAATCAATGGTTATGTAGAATTCCTCTGCAAAAATACCATTCCAACAGTGCAAGGGTGCAAATGCTGTTGTTTGAGAAGGTCATGGTGACGAAGCATTCCATTAGGTTGGGAAGAAGTCAGCCTTTTGTTTTCCCAAGAGGCTTTCTTTTTTTCTTTTCTCAGGACTGGCAGAGCTGTGAAAGACCCACCTATTGTGGTGCAGTATGATGCTGACATCATAACCGCCCTGGAGAGGGGCTCTGGACCATGGGATGAGCTGACTAGGTCCCCTCACCCCTTAAGAGTCCAGAGCAAGTTATGTGACCACCCTTCAGGGGTTCTGGCAGCTACAGAGTAAAATGGAAATCTAAGACAGATATCCAATAATTGATCCAAAACGCCATGTCTGCCTGAACTCTGGTGAGAAACAGGCCGTGCCGTTTGGCTTGAGTTAGCCGGACCAGCGTCTCATTTCTCCAGTTTGTCTTTAGAGGCAGTTTCACTTTCCTTTTCCCCACGCGGGACGCAGAGGAGCCTGATAAACCACTGGGAATTCTTCCGATCAGTGTGCCAGGTGCAAAGCTAAGGATTATTAGGCATAACCATCCGGTGAAAGGGAATTTGGATGACATGAACTGCTTTCCATTAGACGTGATCCATGCAAATCAACATGAAAAGAAGCAGCTGAATCCAAGAAAATAAGTGGCTGTTTGGGGAGTGGGCATGGCAAGGACTTAGGGGAGGTAACAAACCAATTACTATTGAATTAAGTTGAAGTCATGTCAGTTGTGTAAGTTCTGGACGAATGGGACTTGCCCAATAGATCCCAGCAGCCAATTCTTATCAGAACTCAAGTCTTCACTCCTACCCTCTTCCCCACGATCACATTACTTGACTTTGTTTGGCCGTTGGCTCTCAGACAAACTCAGATGTGACCACAGACACCACCTCTGAAGCCAAAAAAACTAGTCTGCCTTATAGCACTTGCCTAAAATTATAACATCTTGGGGCCCTGGTTCTCAGAGTGACCTTGGCTCCCAATGGTTCTAGAATGTGGTTATAAGGAGTACAAACCAGGCCATTTTGGGGTATGATTCCCCATTTAAGCACTCTGCTTGGTCAGGATTTAAATCCTCCAGGGGCAAAAAAGTTGTAAGCTTTGGGAAGGAATAAAAACCCAGCCACTCTCAATTGAACATCTTTCATGTTTCCCTAACAGTGGCCTTCTCTTCAGTTCCCTCTTCCTATGTTCTTTTGCAACCCCCTCCCCATTGGCTAATAATTAGTTGATGCTGCAAGGGCCGTGATGCATGTAAATAACCACATGATGCCAGATAAACTGTACTGGTTTTAAATTAGAGCCATGCCTACGGTGTTACCCTATGAACACCAGCCTATTACTTTTAATTATAGCTTGCAAAGCAAAAAAGTGATTTCTTACCCTCTTTGCAGCATCCCTGACAGTACTGTGTCAGTGGGGATGATATGGGGCCCATCGCCACACTCATCGCTAGCCATGGCCTGACTGGCACTCTAAAGGGGAATGGAAAATGATTGGTTGCACTCAGTGTAACCTGCATTTTGAAGAGGGGTGGGAGAAAATGTACCCCCTTAGCAGGGGCGGATTAACCAGTAAGCAAGCTATCCACAGGCTTACATTAAGCAAGGTACACGTGGGCTTACTTGTGTTCATTTACAAATCTGTAATGCACAATTACACGTGGGTTCATGGTGAAACACAGGCCAAATTGTGTACTGCAGATTAGTAAGTAAGCATAAGGAAGCCCATGAGTACTTTGTTCATTGGGTGATCGGTCCCTGTCCCTTAGTCAGCGCCGCACTTTAAATCCAGAGTAAATATGACATTTGGGAAAAGGTTTTCAAGGGACCTGGATGAATTAATAAATGCAGTGTGTGTGTGTGTGTGTGGCGGGGGGGATATGTTTTTAACATTTTAACACAGCAATACAAACCTTTCCCCTAGCGGCACATGGGCAAAGCCTGGAGGACAGATCCGGCGCCAGCCCCATTGAGTTTTCTACCTGATGGGCCATAATTAGAGTGGTTGGTTTAGCTCACACAGAAGGTGTTCAGAACAATCCTGGCATCCAGTTACATTGCGTATTGGGAAGTCCAGGGGCTGGGTGAGTTTGCTCTTGCCTGTTACCATCTTTTGCTGTTTGTGCAGAAGGAGCATCTGATATGATTTATCAATACGTGTATTTATTTTTGAAGCCTTTTCCTGTACGAGGTGTAAAAAGTCACACCAGCTTTACGAGAGGAGTTTATGGACTCGTTCTTTCCAGGACGGTCACATCATACTTTTACGGTTGTGTGCTTTGAGGTCAGGACACTTGGCCATGCCAAGAGCCAGTCGCAGCTGAACCAGAGGAGGCGTGCCATTCCCAGACAGTAGGAATGACATTATCTCGTCTCTTTTTCTTTCCTTTCTTTAAAAAAACTTTTTTTTTGTCTTCTTTGATTTCCAGCAACAAGGAGCTGCCACCACCGTCTACTGTGCTGCCGCTCCGGAACTTGAGGGCCTGGGAGGGATGTATTTCAATAATTGCTGCCGCTGCATGCCCTCGCTGGAAGCTCAGAATGAAGACACGGCCCGGGCCCTGTGGGCGCTCAGCGAGAGGCTGGTCCAGGAGCGGCTTGGCGGCCAGTCCAGCTAAGTCGGGGGTCCTGCAAGCATCACGCCCACACCCACCATGTGTGCGCGCACAACTGCCAACACTGGACCCCTTCCAGCCCTATTATCCAGAGGGTTTCCATGTCCCTCAGACACAGATCAGCAAGGGTAAAAGAAATAAGAGCAGTCACAACAGAGTGAAAGACATTAAGTACCAATGGGAAACAGGGAATTTCAGGGGTAGACGGACAGTATCTCTTTTGGGAGGACTGGGTTAGACGTGGGTCTCTTTGCTTTTCTGGTGGTGGCCTGTTTGAGAGTGAAACCTCTTTTGGTGTGTGGGTTCCTTCTGTTACTGAAGAAGCACAAGCCTTCCTCTCTCACTATTTAGAATCATCTGGTGTCCCCTGTCCCACTCAGCTACCGCCTATGCCACCACCATAGCTCAGGAGCTGGGTTTCTCCTCTTTAGGGAAATAAAAGCAAGTGTTTATTCTTCATTCCTGCATTGATCCAGGAGATAATTGTTTCATTCATTCTGACCAAGCCTGAGTGGGCTTGGCAATTGCCAGGGAGAGAAATTTCAGAGCCTTGTTCCAGCCAGCCAGGATGGCGGTGACATTTAAAAATGAGTGGAGTAGGCAGAGCCAGGGTCGCAAAAAGCACCAGTCATCAACTCCCTTGCCAAAGCTATAGGAAATTTTCTTTAGCAATTACAACAAACAAATTTTGCAAATTATTCCCCCAGATACCTTGATAGGCAGGAAAGGAAGCATTGCATCCTTACGAATACACAGGATATTTTTGGGGTGGGGAATAAAAAGTTGTTCTGTTAATGCTTCATTCACAGCTCTCTGAAGTTCACAGTCTCTCAGTTGTCCTGCTTTAGCATTCTGCTTCAACTTCCTTCTCTTCCCCCATCTTATGCTTAATAAAAGAACATGCTTGAATATTATCACCTGCAGTTTGTGTTGTTTCTTTAAATGTTTGTTTCAGTTTTTGTTCAGTTTTTTTAGAAAAGAAATCTAGAAGAAAAATAAAGCGCTTCTTGTAGACGCCAGGAAAAACACCATTCTTGTTTCTTCTCTGAGTTTGTGTTTTTGTGCTTTGTGGCTGTCTGTGGGCCAAGTTGTCTCACGCGATTAGCATGCCAGCATCATATTTTCTGTTAAAAAAGAAAGAGAAAGAAAAAATGACTATTGTTTGATTTCACCTTAAGATGCTTTATTATTTACAGTGAGTTATTTCAGTCCTTAGTGGTTTGTTCCCCCTGTAATTATCAAGTACTTAGTCATTAGAGAGTATCTCTGTGTATCAGAATGGTGAGGTTTAGGGCTCCTTCCCACTCATCCACTGTTCACTTACACTCTGATTTCCAGGTCATTCCAGCAAGGACATGAGAAAGTCCACTCTGGCAAGATGGAGAGAATGCTTTTCCTGAAATACCCGGAAGGCTCTAGTCCTCTGCCTCTGTGGTGCAATCTGTTCAAGTACCATGCTTTTCAGTGGCCCATAGCGTGGGTACATTCTCCCATGTGGCCATATTCTTCCTTACAAAATCCTCATTATTATAGATCATTTTAAACTATGAATCAGCTAATGCCACCTTTCTGGTCAAAACCCAGTATCTTTGAGGTAGACTGCCAAATGGCAGCCATAATTCTCTTCCAAGTATCCACATACTGGGAGGTCCCCTCCTACATGAACTCTGGCCTTGGCCACGTAACTTGTGTTGACCAGTTTGAAAAGTGTTTGTGCCTTGGGGCTTGCCCTTCCTTGCTACTCCTTGAATCATCGCAGTCACCCTCATGTGAATGAGCCTGGGCTAGCCTGCTGGATGACGAGAGACACATGGTCACTCCCTGGGCTGACATCTGCTAACCACTAGCCACACGACTGAGGCCATCCCACACTACCCAGCCCCAGGTGACCCAGTCCAGATGAGCAGAACCTCCCCAGCCAACCCAGAGGAACTGCAGGAAATAATAAGAGTTTGTTATTTTAAGCCACTACATTTCAGAAAGGAGTCTCTGGGTGGCACAAGCGTTAAGCGCTCTGCTACACGTCCGAATCCACTCAGAGACGCCTAGGAAGAAAAGCCTGACAATCTACTTCTGAAGAATCACAGCCATTGAGAACCCTAATGCAGTACAGTTCTACTCTGAAACACATAGGCACACAATGAGTTGCAATCAACTTCATGGCCACTGGTACTGGTAAGTTTCAGGATGACTTGTTGGGCAGCAAAAGCTGGCTGATACAGCTTCTCATCTCACAGAGTAAAGTCCTAAGTTTTTACCGTAGCCTATGAGTTCTCTCATAATCTGATCCTCAACTACCTTTCTGATCTCATGTTCTAGCACTTTCTCCTCACCTATTCTGTGTAGCCTCCCCAGCCTTTTTATGTTCCTCAAACATGCCAAGCACACCCTCAGCTCAAGGACTTCATACTTGCTATTCCTTCTGCCAGAATGCTCTTCCTCCAGGGACCTTCATGGCTCCCTCTCTGACTGCGTTCTGGTTTCGGTTGAAATGTCAGCCCTTTCTAATGAGATGACACTTCTGATCAATGCATTCAGAATGGTACCCCATTCTACCTTCACTTACCCTTTATTTTTCTTCACGAAACTTAATACTACAGACACTATGTACCTATCTATTTAATTATTTTCTCTCTCCACTCCCAATTACATAAACTCCATGAGATTTGTCTCTTTTGCTCACAAAATAGTGACTCAAACTGCTCCCGTCCCACAGTAGGTGCTCAATAACTCACCATTGAAGGAAAGAATGATCCTTGGTGGCTAGACATTAAGTTCATGAACAGAATTTCAGTCAGAGTTAGAATGATCATATGCCACACACTGTGCTAAGCAGGCTACGACATTATGTCTAATTTCTAATGTAACCACAACCCTACCAGATGTCTCCCTCTTCCCATTTCATAGATGAAGAAACTGAGGCCGAGAGATTTCATAGTTTGCCCTTGTCCACATGGAAGTATATACACACAGAAGCATATACACAGGCGGAGTGAATATACACAGAAGTGTATCTACACGGAAGTGGTGGAGCTGTGGTCACACCGAGGTCTGTGTGATTTCCCGACATTCATGCCACCTCACCTTCATGAAGTTGAAAATGTCCTTTCTGATAGTACATGCCATCTTAAGGTCTCAGGTTGAGCAGAAAAGTGACCCTATGTGTTTGACTGTAGCCAAGCTTTAGGCATTTGGTCAAGGTGGAACTTAAAAGGGCCAACGAAGACCTTGGAGTATCATCGAGGTCAAGGTGATTCCAAAAGAACGAAGAGAACCAAGAGAGGATCTGCTGGCCACCTGCCTCCCCGCAGGCCCCAATGCTGTACGATTCCCATATGGACCCTGCATCAGGCTGGCAAGGTGAGCCCTGGGGGGCCTGACAAGGGTAGGCCAGTGTCCCCCAAATCAAAGTGATTCCCGATGGCATCAGGCTAAGCCTTCATTCATTCATTCATTCATTCAACAAATATAGACTGAGTGCTAAATTCTGGAAATTCAAAGTTTGGGGTAACCCCCACAACAGTCCCTGCTATAAAAGAATTTGTATGTCAGGTCTATAAGAGTCCTCACAATGCACAAGGTCCTAACTAGCTTTATTACATTCTGTCCAGGTCACCTGGACAGGAACAATGTCTGCACCTAGCCTAGCCCTCTAGCTGCCGGACCTGCTTAGTCAGACACAGCCCATCACAGTGGGCCATTTCCCTGCCACATACGTTAGTCCTACTTCTTTGGCTGAATTTCATGGAGGATTCCTGAACGGGGAAGCAAGTGCGTGGCATGAAGCCTCACTTCTACCTTAGATTATTCTAAGGCCAAGTCTGTTTCTCACCATCTGCTATTATATACATATATATTTGTCTCTTTTTTTCACAAAATAGTGCCTCAAAGTGCTCTTTTCACATAGTAGGTGCTCAAAAACTAACCATTGAAGGAAAAAATGATTATTTATGGCTAGGCATTATGTGTGCGTGTGTGTGTGTAAAATAGATGCTTTAATTATATAATGGATCCCTGATGGCACAGTCGTTAAGAGCTTGGCTGCTAACCAAAAGGTTGGCAGTTCGAATCCACCAGCTGCTCCCTGGAAACCTTTCAGGCAGTTCTACTCTGTATTATAGGGTCGCTATATGAATCGGAATCAACTCAACTGCAACAGGTTTGGTTTTGGGGGGTTTTAATTATATAATAATGATGATAATGATCCTCTACCACCATCACAAGGAGCCGTGGTGGAGCAATGGCTAAGTGCTTGGCTGCTAACCAAAAGGTCAGCAGTTAGAACCCACCTGGCAGCTCCACAGGAGAAAAGACCTGGTAATCTGCTCCTATAGATTACAACCTAGGAAACCTTATGGTTCTACCCTGTCCTATACGGTTGCTATGAGTCAGCATCGACTGGACAGCCACAATACCACCACCACCACCATCAGTGCTGCTACTAATTGCAGATACCATTAAGTGAGCATCTACTATATATATGTCAGTGGGTGGTTTAAGCAAATGACACACATTTTATTTTATGTTCTGATGATGAAACTGAGGTTTAGAGAGAAAAAGGAACCAATCCACTGTCCCATAGCTGGTGAGTACCAGAGTCAGGATTTGAAGCCAGGTCTATTTGCCTTCAAGCCCATATGATTCCCAACGTACCCCACTATTTTATGTGTGACCTGTAGAGTCAGTAGTATATGTCCATTAATTTTATACAATAGGTGACTTATTCACAAAGGCAGGCTAGTAGGCTTCCTACCCAAGAATGGGATCTGGCCCCCCTCCTGATACCCAATGCTATGCATGAACTTTACAAATTGTTGGTTTTTTTGTTTTTAATTTTTATTCTGCTTTAAGTGAAAGTTTACAATCGAGTCAGTCTCTCATATAAAAATTTATATACACCTTGCTATAAAAAAAAAAAATTCTCTCCCCCTAATGAGAAAACACACTTCTTCCCTCCACTCTCTATTTTTGCGTCCATTCAGCCAGCTTATGACCCCTTCTGCCCTCTCATCTCCCCTCCAGACAGGAGATGCCAACATAGTCTCATGTGTCTACTTGATCCAAGAAGCTTACTCTTCACCAGCATCATTTTCTATCCCATAGCCCAGTCCAATCCCTGTCTGAAGAGTTGGCTTTGGGAATGGTTCCTGTCTTGGGCTAACAGAAGGTTTGGGGACCATGACCTCCAGGGTCATTCTAGTCTCAGTCAGACAATTAAGTCTGGTCTTTTTACAAGAATACAAATTGTTTTTATACCTGACGTTTATCCAGCAATATTGGCGTCAGCCCCACCTACCTTTCCCAGTAGACCTGTTTCTCATTTCTCCTGTTCTGATTGTAAGTAGGTCTGTACCTGGCCTTCTTTCCTTGCGCTTAGCTTCTAAGACCTCAACGCCCAGTTTTCCACTAATTTCCGAACACGACAGGATTCTCCCGAAATAGGAAGGGCGAGGAAGTTTCTCTATTTCAACTTCCTCTCTCTCTCAAGTTTTTTAAAATCCAAAGACCCCAAACCATGACTGATTAAAGACGTTACTGCAACTTATCATAGGAAACAAGGGATTGAACACCCCGGCAATGACTGAAGCCTGTGGCTTGTGGTTTTGCTCTTGAAAATGGGGTTATGGGTGTTTTGTTTTGAACTTCAATGAAGGAGGCCTGATTACTTTCATTAAGGTCAATAGTTGGCCAGAAAACCTTGGCTTGAAAAATGGCTGCCCATTCCAGTCACTAGCACATACTATTTTTAGAAGTTTACATAAAAAGCCATCTAAAATTGCAATACTTTTCCTGTGTGTTAGCTCATTGTACCTTTTAAAATATCCAGACTGTTGATGGATGTTGATGGTGGAACTCATTTTAAAGTACTAAATAATATCACAAAATATCCACGTTATAGCTGAAAAACTACTCTGACTTGATGTGTTTATTGATAAGATGATACAGCCACAATGAAGATCTCTTTTTAAAAACAAAAACACAATGCAACTATTTTAACTCACAATGCCACTATTTTCGTCTTTGCTTATTATATTTTAGGTCTTCATACTGTTTGGTCTTGTGCCTTTTTTTTTCCTCAAGAAAATCATCGTATTTCTAAAAGTTTTCACAGTTATTTTAATGGGTGTCTAATATATCACCTTGCTGTTGTTGTTGTTAGGTGCTGTTGAGTCGGTTCCAACTCGTAGCGACCCTATGCACAACAGAACGAAACACTGTCCGGTCCTGCGCCATCCTTATAATCATTGTTATGCTTGAGCTCATTGTTGCACCCACTGTGTCAATCCACCTCACTGGGGGTCTTCCTCTTTTGCACTGACCCTGTACTCTGCCAAGCATGGTGTCCTTCTCCAGGGACTGATCCCTCCTGACAACATGTCCAAAGTATATAAGACGCAATCTCACCATCCTTGCTTCTAAGGGGCATTCTGGTTGTACTTCATCCAAGACAGATTTGTTCATTCTTTGGCAATCCGTGGTATATTCAATATTCTTCGCCAACACCACAATTCAAAGGTGTCGATTCTTCTTCGGTCTTCCTTATTCATTGTCCAGCTTTCACATACATACAAAGCAATTGAAAATACCGTGGCTTGGGTCAGGCGCACCTTTCTTCAAGGTGACATCTTCGCTTTTCAACACTTTAAAGAGGTCCTTTGAAGCAGATTTACCCAACGCTATGCTCCGTTTGATTTCTTGACTGCTGCTTCCATGGGTGTTGTGGATCCAAGTAAAATGAAATCCTTGACAACTTCAATCTTTTCCCCATTTATCATGATGTTACTCATTGGTCCAGTTGTGAGGATTTTTGTTTTCTTTATGTTGAGGTGTAATCCATACTGAAGGCTGTGGTCTTTGATTTTCATCAGTAAGTGCTTCAAGTCCTTTTCACTTTCAGCAAGCAAGGTTGTATCATCTGCATGATGCAGGTTGTTAATGAGTCTTCCTCCAATCTTGATGCCCTATTCTTCTTCATATAGTCCGCTTCTCAGATTATTTGCTCAGCATACAGATTGAATAGGTATGGTGAAAGGATAAAACCCTAATGCACACCTTTCCTGACTTTAACCCACTCAGTATCCCCTTGTTCTGTCCGAACAACTGCCTCTTGATCTATGTAAAGGTTCTTCATGAGCACAATTAAGTGTTCTGGAATTCCCTTTCTTCGCAATGTTATCCATAATTTGTTATGATCCACACAGTCGAATGCCTTTGCATAGCACCTTGCTGATGGGCCATAATTTGTTAACCCTCTCCTCTACTATTGGACGTTTGGGTTGTATTTAATTACTACTTTTAGGCTTAATGGTACAATTAGCATCTTTATACATATAGCTTTTTTCTTCTATTTATTTCTCCTCCTCCAGCAGAGGTGGAATTATAAGGTCAAGGAGCTCTTATTTGGCTTTTGCAATGCATTGCCACAAAGCTAGCTAAGAGGGGTGTAGCAGTGGAACATGCTCTTTTCTTTTCTATTTCATTACAAATCCATCAGCATTGGGTGTTACTATTAATTTTTTTTTACTTATTTTAATATCATATTGTCACAACTTATAAATACTTACATATAATAGACCCAAGCAGCCAGTCTCCTTATTTAAAGTATAAGCATTTTGTCTTTCATTTTCCCACAGGACCAAGTCAAGACTTTATTTAGAGTGGAAATTCAGGACGTCGTTCATTCTGTTTGGTAGAAAACAATCAGTCCAGCCAAGTGTTATGGATTAAATTGTGTCCCCCCTCCCCAAAATATGTGTTGTGAATCCTAACCC
Organism: Elephas maximus indicus; assembly: GCF_024166365.1. NCBI lineage: Eukaryota > Metazoa > Chordata > Mammalia > Proboscidea > Elephantidae > Elephas > Elephas maximus. Next base: position 44,996,874 of record NC_064839.1, read on the forward strand.
CAATACTTATGGTTATAACCCCATTTGGGAATGGGTTTTCTGTATTATGTTAATGAAGCAGTATTACTGTAGGGTGTGTCTTAAATCAATTTCTTTTCAGATATAAAGAAGCAGATTAAGCAAGCAAGCACAAATGGAGTGGAAAATACCTGCCACATGATTGCTAAGAAGCCTAGGAACAGAAGTTGAAAAGAGACAAAGACTTTCCCCCAGAGCAGACAGAGTCTTCTCCTAGAGGCAGTGCCCTAAATTCTGATTTCTAGCCTCCTAAACTGTGAGAGAAGCCAAATGTCTGTTCCTTAAAGTCACCCTTGTGGTATTTCTGTTATATCAGCAGTAGATAACTAAGACACCAAGCTATTTCATCTTTGTCATATTATACAATTAGTCCTCTGCCTTTTTCCCTTTTCAACCACCAATTGTAGCACTGCAGGGACCCCTTCGAATGTAGCGCAAAGAGCAAAAGCAATACCCCAGACCTCTTGGGTTCACTCTGGCTTATGCGTTTACACTCTTGCTGGGATTCCTTAGCCACTCACTTCCTTGTGGCTGATGTAGCATCAGCTCTTATGAAAACGTGCCACACCTTTCAGAAAGATGTCTCACCTCTAAGCTGATCTGTTTACAAGGCTGTGCCCTGCTGCATTTGAGGTGAAAGAGAATAGGAGCTGCTGTTAATTATCCAGATAGGGATATGCAGACAGTGGGTCACCGTCATTCTCTCAGATGAAGGAAGGCGGCTCTGTGTCTTCCCCAGCTTTCCTGATTTTATTTGATGTGCACCAGGAGCTTGTCCTTTAGTTGTGGAATCCTGACAATCTCTCATTTGATATTGGTCACCCCAGAGGAGAAAATTCACCTTCTCAGTACATTTACTGAGTGTTTCCCTCTACTCTGTGCGAAACACTTAGCTAAGAGGCTGCTTTTATTCCTTTAAATCTCATAATTTTGAATTAAATATTGCTTTCCCATTTTCAGAGTCCCTGGGTCGTGCAAATGGTTAACACACTTGGCTGCTAACCGATAGGTTGAAGGTAAGAGCCCACCCAGGGGCACCTGGGAAGAAAGGCCCAGGGATCTACTTCCAAAAAATCAGCTGTTGAAAATCCTATAGAGTGCAGTTCTACTCAGACATACATGGGGTCGCCATGAGTCAGAGTCAATTAGAAGACAACTGGTGGTTGTCCCTGTTCACCGATGAGGAAATAATTTGAAACCTGAGCCCACCACCTCCTGTGTGATGTTGTCTCTCTAATTTCATCTCTCTGAGCCCATATTTCTCCAACACCATCCCCATTCTCACTCTGCATTCTTGGCGTCTCCATGCCATGCCCCCCAGCTTCACCCCTCCCTTGCTTCCCTTCCCATATACAGACTTATTTAGGCATCTCTGAGCAAAACAAATGTGGTTTCCATTAGCAATATACCTGGATATGGTTTTATTCATTCTCTATATCCTTTAAATAGGATTTGTGAGATTGGTTCAGAAAAAAATGTCCTATCACTGCGTTTAAATATAGTGGATCTTAAAAATAACTGCTGTATAATTCCCTTCTACACGAAATGTATTGCCATTTTTATTATAAAGGTAAAATGCTTACTCAGCATTTAAACTTGGAAAAAAATCAGAAAAACAAACGTGTTCATACTCTTCTCACTCAAAGATAACCACTGTAAATAATCTGGTGTATTTTACTCTTTTTTTTAAAACGCGTTTTAAATTTTGTTTTTCAGTTTAATTTTATATAGTTGTGATTACACCCAGTTATACAATTTTATATATTTCAAACTAAATAAATTCTTTATAAAGCTTTCATGCTTAATAATCCTTTATTCAGTGAAAAGATAATCATTTTATTGTTGTTGGATAATTAAATTTCTCTCTCACCATCAAGTTACACTAACATAAATGTGTTTGTGTAAGAATTTTTTTTTTTTTTTTGATAGTTTGATAATTTTCTTAACATGGACTGCCAGGAGAATGGCTGAATCTAACAGTAGGGAAATTTTTAAGGCTCTGGATACCTCTTGGATACCAGCTTGCCTACGTTCCTGATCTTTCTCTCTGCCCTGGTTTTTTTTAAGAAGAGCAGGTGTGTTTTCACCCAGGGTTTTGCTGTTGATCAGTTTACGTTTCCCCAGGTGATGTGTCTGTCTGGTGCTCAGCAATGTTAATCTCACTGAGGGGTGCCTGTTAGAGTTCATGGGCATGGAACGTCCTTCCCGTCTGGAACCAAGACAGGAGTGGACAGGAGGGTTGTGTCAGCGAAATAAAAAAAGGCTGAATACAGAAAGAAACAAACTAAAGTTTGGGTCAGCTGGTTTTGCCAGCCCTTTGGCTGCTTTAATTGTTCTGCTGCATAAGAGACCTACTGAGAAAGTTTGAGGACTTTTTGTTGGCTACACTTGTAAATATTCCGAATTCTCGGCCTGGATTTCTGAGATAGGGCTGGCCCTTTGACTTGGTCCTGGGGAATTTTACCCAGTGTGGCCTAGATTTAGAGAATTTTATGATGAACCATTTGGCTTTATGCTCTTGTTCGTGGTTGCTTTCAAGTGACTTCACGGAGGGAGGATGAGCAGATTCACCATGGATGATTTAAGAAGGATTTCGGTTATGTCACCCTGTTTCCTGAACAAGAATCCAGGCCCTCCTAGAAGCCTGCATAAATTACCCTAAAAGTTCCCAAAGCCTTCATAGCTTCAACACCCTTAAAACATAGAAATAGAAAGCAGGGGGAAAAAAACATATTCAACCTCATTAGTAATGGCAAATATTATTAGTAATAATAACAATAAGAACTGCTAAAAAATAAAATATTAAAATAAATAAAATTGCAAAAAGCAACAGTAGGAAAGTGTGTATGTGGGGGGGGGGGCATGTAGTGTGTCAGGAGTGCTCCACACATATATTACAGCCTGTTCTGGAGATTCAGAAACCATATTAATATACTAATGGACCTGAGACGTCCCATTACTTAAAATAAAAATTAACTGTTTAACCCTAAGTTCTTTGAATATAAAACCCATCTTTGAATATAAAAAAAATAGATACCTGCTTATTAGCAGGAACAACGGTATTCCCCAGGACACGAATGAGACACATTTCTCTTAAAGCAATAATAATGAAAAGTTGAGATCAATTTAAACGCCCAACAGCTGGGGAAGAGGCTCTCTGACTACATTAAATGATGTCATGGGAGAAATTTAATGGGCTGAAAGGATGTTTGTAACATATGAAGTTAAAAATGGACATTATAAAAGTTTTCAGGGTATGGTCCCATTTTTGTTAAATATATACATTATATAAAAAATACACGTATATAAATGTATATACATTTGTGTACCTATACACATAAATTATGTAGAGAAAGGGAGAGAGATAATTGAGAAGTATGGTTATCTCTGGGTACAGGAGATAGGAATGTTTTTTTTTCTCTATGCTTCTCTGTATTTCCCACATTTTCTACGATGAAAGTATGCTCTACCACTTTTTAAAAAATTAAAGTTATAAAGATGAAAGCAAAATAAGCCAGTGGTTGTACACAGTGCCCAGCTGCCTCTCTAAGTGTTATGGCACAGCAGGGGGCTCACTGGAGTCCAGTAATTGATCCCCCAGTAAGTTCTCTCAGGTTGATACATTGACACAGGAGGACTGGCTTTCAAGTTTTACACGAGAAAGGTAGGAGGATTTAGGACTACGTCACACAAAGAAAAATAAACTAAGAAGTAAGTAAAAGCGTAAACACTAGCAAGCGGCCATCTAAGATACATCAATTGGTCTCAACCCACCTGGAGCAAAGGAAAATGAAGACTACCAGAGACATAAGGTAAAGATGAGCCCAAGAGACAGAAAGGTCCATATAAACCAGAGACTACACCAGCCTGAGACTGGAAGAACTAGATGGTGCCCGGCTACCACCCATGACTGCCCTGACAGGGAACACAACAGAGAATCCCTGCTGGAGCAGGAGAGCAGTGGGATGCAGACCTCAAATTCTCATAAAAAGACCAGACTTAATGTTCTGACTGAGACTAGAGGGACCCTGGAGGTCATGGTCTCCAGACCTTCTGTTAGCCCCGTATTGGAACCATTCCCAAAGCCAACTCTTCAGACAGGGATTGGACTGGACTATAAAACAGAAAATAATACTGGTGAGGAGTGAACTTCTTTGCTCAAGTAGACGCATAAGACTATGTGGGCAGCTCATGTCTAGAGGCGAGATGAGAAGACAGAGGGGGACAGGAGCTGGTTGAACGGACACAGGGAATACAGGGAGGAGAGGAGGAGTGCGCTGTCTCATTAGGGGGAGAACACCTAGAAGTACACAGCAAGGTGTATTTAAATTTTTTTATGAGAAACTGACTTGATTTGTAAGCTTTCACTTAAAGCACAATAAATAATAATAACAATAATTTAAAAAGAAATAAGTAAAAGCAAGTAGGTTTTTTTTTTTTTTTGTCACTTTTCCTTTTTTCCAAATAACAGGCTATTTGTCTGGATCATACCTTTCTTTGGTATATGTGTACAAACACCATCTCCCTGTAGCTTTCTTCTCCTAGAGTTCAGTGTTCTGCCACTCCTTTTGTTCAAATCCCAATTTCTCCACCTCAGCACACTTACATAACCTTGAGCATTCATTCCCAGCTTTGGTGGAACCCAGACTATGGATGTATGTCGGGCCCTTTTTACTCTTTTTTTTTATTATTGCTTGCTAAAAATTCGAACCAAATGATAAGCTGAATTGTCTGTATTTTGTTTACCCATTTGGTCTCTTCTAATGTCAAGTTTTTTAACAACATAATATTAAAAGAGTAAAGTAGTATATCCTATGCTACTTTAAACAACCATACTCATCAAAAAGCCTGGGAAGAAATATTTAGACATAAAAAGGTCAGCAAAGTTAGTATCACCACTGAGTGGAGAAAAATCCTGGCCAGAGACAACCTCTTCCTTCTTATAATCTGGATGATAACACAATTCTGAGCTTAAAAATATTTCCTGAACTGGGTGACATTCCATTTGAGGACAAGGAATTAAAAGTATAACAAATACAATGAAAATATGAATAACTAAGAAAAAATCAAAGTAATTCATCCACAAGCTATCAGTCTCAGTGAGAACAAGGTTGGTGCGATCTCCTGATCATATCACCATGTGCTTCACCAATAAAATTGGGGAGAAATGGCTTCACAAGGTCTTATTCTGACTTTTAATTCCAGGGCAGGGGGATGTACTGATAATTCTGAAGGCCTAGGAAAGCAAAGCTTCACAAATTGGCCCAGATGTGTTTCTGCAACTGTGAGTTATCACAGATTGGATTTCATGATTCCAGAGACCTTGCCAGTGCTTCTCCACTGGCTCATGCCCTTTGCAGTGGTTGGCATGTTTGATCATAAAGATTTCTACAGATATGCAAAAAGAGATTTGAAAGGTAGAGTGAAAGGACCCTCTACCCATATCTGATATGGGTAAAAACGCAAACACTTCTCCTGACCTTCCACTTGGGGTATTACAAGGCAATTCGCTCTGAAAGACCAAGGTAGCAGTGATGCTGGGGTGTGGGTGGTTGGAGGGCCCTCTCAGGGCTCTCACCAAGGAGGCACATTGAAGGAAGTTGGTACAGAGAGTCATTTTCATAGACCGTAATGAGAATAGAGTCCCTAGCGGGTATAAACGGTTAATGCATTTGACTGTTAATCAAAAAGTTGGTGGTTCGAGTCCACCCAGAGCTGCCTTGGTAGAAAGCCCTGGCGATCTACTTTCAGAAAATCAGTCCCTGAAAACCCTAGGGCTCACGGTTCTACTCTGACATGCTTGGGGTCGTCCTGAGTCAGAACTGACTGAACAACAACTGAGTTTTGGGTAATGAGAATGGTGCCCCTGGAGTTTGCAGAGTGGGCTCCAGTGCTTCCTTCCAGCAGTATGGCTCACCAGTCTGACATGGGGCTTGGTGGGGACTAGGGGCGTGCCAGGGTGGGACTGTAATGGACAACATGGGAATCAAGAAGAGCAAAAACGCATTTAAAAAAATCCCATCCAGGGGGCGGAGCCAAGATGGCGGACTAGGCAGACGCTACCTCGGATCCCTCTTACAACAAAGACACGGAAAAACAAGCGAATCGATCACATACATAACAATCTACGAACCCGGAACAACAAACACAGATTTAGAGATGGAGAACGAACTAATACGGGGAAGCAGCGATTGTTTCCGGAGCCTGGAGCCAGCGTACCAGTTAGGTACGGCACAAGCACAGAGACCTGCTCCACCCTCCTGAACTAACCCCGGGAGGGGGACCAGCCGGTTCCACGGGCGGCGTGGGACGCAGCCGGTAGGAGAAGTCCCCGGAAGGCAGTGACTGGTATTGGAGCGGGGAGAACAGCATCCGAGCCGGGGAACCGTCCTGCAGGGATTTGGACTGGACGCAGGTACTCCATAAACACAGAGAGTTGCTCCATTCCCCTGAACTAACCCCGGGAAGGGGACCAGCCGGGTCGCGCGGGCGACGTGGGACGCAGCCGGTAGGAGAAATCCCCGGGAGGCAGCGACTGGTATTGGAGCAGGGAGAACAGCGTCCCAGCCAGGACACTCGGTCACGGCACAAGCATGGGGAGCTGCTCCACCCATCTGAACTAACCCCGGGAGGAGGCCCAACTGGTTCTCGGGGACGGCACGGCCAAGCGGCTGGAGGGACGAGAAGTCCCCGGGAGGCAGCGACTGATTTTGGAGTCGAGAGTGCACCGTCCCAGTAGGGGAGCCTTGACGCTGGGCTTGGGGCTGGAAGCAGAGGATCTGACCGTGACTCCAGCGGGCCAGACCCCCCGGGGGCAATCTCCACACAGCCAGCACACATAGGCGACGCGCCCGCGGGAATCTCAGATATAATAGTCATTCCAAGCAAGACAAGCAACTCTGGCTATATTCTGAGGTGCTACTCTCCTATCTCTCTGTTCCCTCCCCCACCCTGCCCAGGCGGCTTCATTAACATCTGAATAGCCTGAGCCAGAGGGAGAACTCTGATAGGGATCTGACTGCATTTTTTTTTTTAGCGGATTTTCTGGAAAAACTAGTTTCCCAGTGATGGCTCGGAGACAACAATCCATATCAAACCACTTAAAGAAGCAGACCGTGACAGCTTCTCCAACCCCCCAAACAAAAGAATCAAAACCTTTCCCAAATGAAGATACAATCTTGGAATTATCAGATACAGAATATAAAAAACTAATTTACAGAATGCTTAATGATATCACAAATGAAATTAGGATAACTGCAGAAAAAGCCAAGGAACACACTGATAAAACTGTTGAAGAACTCAAAAAGATTATTCAAGAACATACTGGAAAAATTAATAAGTTGCAAGAATCCATAGAGAGACAACATGTAGAAATCCAAAAGATTAACAATAAAATAACAGAATTAGACAACGCACTAGGAAGTCAGAGGAGCAGACTCGAGCAATTAGAATGCAGACTGGGACATCTGGAGGACCAGGGAATAAACACCAACATAGCTGAAAAAAAAAATCGGATAAAAGAATTAAAAAAAATGAAGAAGCCCTAAGAATTATGTGGGACTCTATCAAGAAGGATAACCTGCGGGTGATTGGAGTCCCAGAACAGGGAGGGGGGACAGAAAACACAGAGAAAATAGTTGAAGAACTCCTGACAGAAAACTTCCCTGACATCATGAAAGACGAAAGGATATCTATCCAAGATGCTCATCGAACCCCATTTAAGATTGATCCCAAAAGAAAAACACCAAGACATATTATCATCAAACTCACCAAAACCAAAGATAAACAGAAAATTTTAAAAGCAGCCAGGGAGAAAAGAAAGGTTTCCTTCAAGGGAGAATCAATAAGAATATGTTCTGACTACTCAGCAGAAACCATGCAGGCAAGAAGGGAATGGGACGACATATACAGAACACTGAAGGAGAAAAACTGCCAGCCAAGGATCGTATATCCAGCAAAACTCTCTCTGAAATATGAAGGCGAAATTAAGATATTTACAGACAAACACAAGTTCAGAGAATTTGCAAAAACCAAACCAAAGCTACAAGAAATACTAAAGGATATTGTTTGGTCAGAGAACCAATAATATCAGATATCAGCACAACACAAGGTCACAAAACAGAACGTCCTGATATCAACTCAAATAGGGAAATCACAAAAACAAACAAATTACAATTAATTAAAAAATAAATAAATAAAAATACACATAACAGGGAATCATGGAAGTCAATAGGTAAAAGATCACAATAATCAAAAAGAGGGACTAAATACAGGAGACATTGAACTGCCATATGGAGAGTGATACAAGGCGATATAGAACAATACAAGTTAGGTTTTTACTTAGAAAAATAGGGGTAAATAATAAGGTAACCACAAAAAGGTATAACAACTCTATAACTCAAGATAAAAACCAAGAAAAACGTAACGACTCAACTAACATAAAGTCAAGCACTATGAAAATGAGGATCTCACAATTTACTAAGAAAAACGCCTCAGCACAAAAAAGTATGTGGAAAAATGAAATTGTCAACAACACACATAAAAAGGCATCAAAATGACAGCACTAAAAACTTATTTATCTATAATTACCCTGAATGTAAATGGACTAAATGCACCAATAAAGAGACAGAGAGTCACAGACTGGATAAAGAAACACGATCCATCTATATGCTGCCTACAAGAGACACACCTTAGACTTAGAGACACAAACAAACTAAAACTCAAAGGATGGAAAAAAGTATATCAAGCAAACAATAAGCAAAAAAGAAGAGGAGTAGCAATATTAATTTCTGACAAAATAGACTTTAGACTTAAATCCACCACAAAGGACAAAGAAGGACACTATATAATGATAAAAGGGACAATTGATCAGGAAGACATAACCATATTAAATATTTACGCACCCAATGACAGGGCTGAAAGATACATAAATCAAATTTTAACAGAATTGAAAAGCGAGATAGATACCTCCACAATTATAGTAGGAGACTTCAACACACCACTTTCGGAGAAGGACAGGACATCCAGCAAGAAGCTCAACAGAGACACGGAAGATCTAATTACAACAATCAACCAACTTGACCTCATTGACTTATACAGAACTCTCCACCCAACTGCTGCAAAATATACTTTTTTTTCTAGCGCACATGGAACATTCTCTAGAATAGACCACATATTAGGTCATAAAACAAACCTTTGCAGAGTCCAAAACATCGAAATATTACAAAGCATCTTCTCAGACCACAAGGCAATAAAACTAGAGATCAATAACAGAAAAACTAGGGAAAAGAAATCAAATACTTGGAAAATGAACAATACCCTCCTGAAAAAAGACTGGGTTATAGAAGACATCAAGGAGGGAATAAGGAAATTCATAGAAAGCAACGAGAATGAAAATACTTCCTATCAAAACCTCTGGGACACAGCAAAAGCAGTGCTCAGAGGCCAATTTATATCAATAAATGCACACATACAAAAAGAAGAAAGAGCCAAAATCAGAGAACTGTCCCGACAACTTGAACAAATAGAAACTGAGCAACAAAAGAATCCATCAGGCACCAGAAGAAAACAAATAACAAAAATTAGAGCTGAACTAAATGAATTAGAGAACAGAAAAACAATTGAAAGAATTAACAAAGCCAAAAGCTGATTCTTTGAAAAAATTAACAAAATTGATAAACCATTGGCTAGACTGACTAAAGAAATACAGGAAAGGGAACAAATAACCCGAATAAGAAACGAGAAGGACCACATCACAACAGAACCAAATGAAATTAAAAGAATCATTTCAGATTATTATGAAAAATTGTACTCTAACAAATTTGAAAACCTAGAAGAAATGGATGAATTCTTGGAAAAACACTACCTACCTAAACTAACACATTCAGAAGTAGAACAACTAAATAGACCCATAACAAAAAAAGAGATTGAAACGGTAATCAAAAAACTCCCAACAAAAAAAAGCCCTGGCCCGGACGGCTTCACTGCAGAGTTCTACAAAACTTTCAGAGAAGAGTTAACACCACTACTCCTAAAGGTATTCCAAAGCATAGAAAATGACAGAATACTACCCAACTCATTCTATGAAGCCACCATCTCCCTGATACCAAAACCAGGTAAAGACATTACAAAAAAAGAAAATTATAGACCTATATCCCTCATGAACATTGATGCAAAAATCCTCAACAAAATTCTGGCCAATAGAATCCAACAACACATCAAAAAAATAATACACCCTGATCAAGTGGGATTTATACCAGGCATGCAAGGCTGGTTTAATATCAGAAAAACCATTAATGTAATCCATCACATAAATAAAACAAAAGACAAAAACCACATGATCTTATCAATTGATGCAGAAAAGGCATTTGACAAAGTCCAACACCCATTCATGATAAAAACTCTTACCAAAATAGGAATTGAAGGAAAATTCCTCAACATAATAAAGGGCATCTATGCAAAGCCAACAGCCAATATCACTCTAAATGGAGAGAACCTGAAAGCATTTCCCTTGAGAACGGGAACCAGACAAGGATGCCCTTTATCACCGCTCTTATTCAACATCGTGCTGGAAGTCCTAGCCAGGGCAATTAGGCTAGACAAAGAAATAAAAGGTATCCGGATTGGCAAGGAAGAAGTAAAGTTATCACTATTTGCAGATGGCATGATTATATACACAGAAAACCCTAAGGAATCCTCCAGAAAACTACTGAAACTAATAGAAGAGTTTGGCAGAGTCTCAGGTTATAAAATAAACATACAAAAATCACTTGGATTCCTCTACATCAACAAAAAGAACACCGAAGAGGAAATAACCAAATCAATACCATTCACAGTAGCCCCCAAGAAGATAAGATACTTAGGAATAAATCTTACCAAAGATGTAAAAGACCTATACAAAGAAAACTACAAAGCTCTACTACAAGAAATTCAAAAGGACATACTTAAGTGGAAAAACATACCCTGCTCATGGATAGGAAGACTTAACATAGTAAAAATGTCTATTCTACCAAAAGCCATCTATACATTTAACGCACTTCCAATCCAAATTCCAATGTCATATTTTAAGGGGATAGAGAAACAAATCACCAATTTCATATGGAAGGGAAAGAAGCCTTGGATAAGCAAAGCACTACTGAAAAAGAAGAAGAAAGTAGGAGGCCTCACTTTACCTGACTTCAGAACCTATTATACAGCCACAGTAGTCAAAACAGCCTGGTATTGGTACAACAGACACATAGACCAATGGAACAGAATTGAGAACCCAGACATAGATCCATCCACATATGAGCAGCTGATATTTGACAAAGGACCAGTTTCAATTAACTGGGGAAAAGATAGCCTTTTTAACAAATGGTGCTGGCATAACTGGATATCCATTTGCAAAAAAATGAAACAGGACCCATACCTCACACCATGCACAAAAACTAACTCCAAGTGGATCAAAGACCTAAACATAAAGACTAAAACGATAAAGATCATGGAAGAAAAAATTGGGACAACCCTAGGAGCCCTAATACAAGGTATAAACAGAATACAAAACCTTACCAAAAATGATGAAGAGAAACCCGATAACTGGGAGCTCCTAAAAATCAAACACCTATGCTCATCTAAAGACTTCACCAAAAGAGTAAAAAGACCACCTACAGATTGGGAAAGAATTTTCAGCTATGACATCTCCGACCAGCGCCTGATCTCTAAAATCTACATGATTCTGTCAAAACTCAACCACAAAAAGACAAACAACCCAATCAAGAAGTGGGCAAAGGATATGAACACACATTTCACTAAAGAAGATATTCAGGCAGCCAACAGATACATGAGAAAATGCTCTCGATCATTAGCCATTAGAGAAATGCAAATTAAAACTACGATGAGATTCCATCTCACACCAGCAAGGCTGGCATTAATCCAAAAAACACAAAATAATAAATGTTGGAGAGGCTGCGGAGAGATTGGAACTCTCATACACTGCTGGTGGGAATGTAAAATGGTACAACCACTTTGGAAATCTATCTGGCGTTATCTTAAACAGTTAGAAATAAAACTACCATACAACCCAGAAATCCCACTCCTAGGAATATACCCTAGAGATACAAGAGCCTTCATACAAACAGATATATGCACACCCATGTTTATTGCAGCTCTGTTTACAATAGCAAAAAGTTGGAAGCAACCAAGGTGTCCATCAACGGATGAATGGGTAAATAAATTGTGGTATATTCACACAATGGAATACTACGCATCGATAAAGAACAGTGACGAATCTCTGAAACATTTCATAACATGGAGGAACCTGGAAGGCATTATGCTGAGCGAAATTAGTCAGAGGCAAAAGGACAAATATTGTATAAGAGCACTATTATAAGATCTTGAGAAATAGTAAACCTGAGAAGAACACATACTTTTGTGGTTACGAGGGGGGGAGGGAGGGAGGGTGGGAGAGGGTTTTTTATTGATTAATCAGTAGATAAGAACTGCTTTAGGTGAAGGGAAAGACAACACTCAATACATGGAAGGTCAGCTCAATTGGACTGGACCAAAAGCAAAGAAGTTTCCGGGATAAAATGAATGCTTCAAAGCTCAGCGGAGCAAGGGCGGGGGTCTGGGGAACATGGTTTGCGGGGACTTCTAAGTCAATTGGCAAAATAATTCTATTATGAAATCATTCTGCATCCCACTTTGAAATGTGGCGTCTGGGGTCTTAAATGCTAACAAGCGGCCATCTAAGATGCAGCAATTGGTCTCAACCCACCTGGAGCAAAGGAAAATGAAGAACACCAAGGCCACACGACAACTAAGAGCCCAAGAGACAGAAAGGGCCACATGAACCAGAGACCTACATCATCCTGAGACCAGAAGAACTAGTTGGTGCCCGGCCACAATCGATGACTGCCCTGACAGGGAGCACAGCAGAGGACCCCTGAGGGAGCAGGAGATCAGTGGGATGCAGACCCCAAATTCTCATAAAAAGACCAAACTTAATGGTCTGACTGAGACTGGAGGAATCCCGGCGGCCATGCTCCCCAGACCTTCTGTTGACACAGGACAGGAACCATCCCCGAAGACAACTCATCAGACATGAAAGGGACTGGTCAGCGGGTGGGAGAGAGACGCTGATGAAGAGTGAGCTAATTATATCAGGTGGACACTTGAGATTGTGTTGGCAACTCTTGTCTGGAGGGGGGATGGGAGGATAGAGAGAGAGGGAAGCAGGCAAAATTGTCAAGAAAGGAGAGACTGAAAGGGCTGACTCAAGAGGGGGAGAGTAAGTGGGAGTAGGGAGTGAGATGTATGTAAACTTATATGTGACAGACTGATTGGATTTGTAAACGTTCACTTGAAGTTTAATAAAAGTTATTAAAAAAAAAAAATCCCATCCAGCTGAATAACAAATTGGCTCATAAAATAAACAATATCACCCCTGAGAACTCTGCTGCTTTAAAAAAACCATCTATTTGAGATCAAACTGTCAACACTTCCCCTAAAACAAAGATAAGAAGGTAAGGGGGTGGGGGCAGGGAAGTTAGATTAATGGAAACAGAACAACCAGAACAGAAATAATGATAATGTTGACATATTGTGAAAAATGTAACGTCACTGAACAATATGTGTAGAAATTGTTAAATGGAAACCTAATTTGCTGTGTGAACTTTCACCAAAAACACAATAAAAAATTATAATAAAATCAAACAAATAAAAAAATTCCAGTAAAAAAAGAACAAAAATATTCTTGGAGAAAGAATATAGTGCAGTAGAAAAAGCCCAGCCAGACGTGTTCTAATTCTCCTCTTCAACCCTCTGCCCGTGTGTTCCTGGGTGCATCATTTGTTCTTTCAGAGTTTCTCTGCTATAACATAAAACTATGCCACCAAGTCACATGGACTGGTGGGGGTAAAGGCCTCACTCAGGACCTGGCCCATACCAGGGGCTTAGCGATGCTGATTTTCAATCCTTCACCTCTGAAGCAGGAATGGGTTCTCCAGTCCCGTTGTAAGTGGGGTTTGAGGGAGCCATGAAAACAACAGAGGCAGTAACTTAATTCCCAGGGGGTAGCCTTGGGTGTGCCCAGCACTCCTCTAAAAGACAGGCATTTTGCAGGGTTTCTCCTTGATGGTCTACTAAAGTGATGTCCCGTCACTACGTCTGCAGTTAGTGAGCTACCTTTCCGTGGACAGTGGAATTAACTGGGCACTTTGAGGCCTACTCTAGTGGGCTGGAAAACAGGGTCCAGTGTCCCGCACTGGGCAGTGACGGGGGACTGATGGTGTGTGCGGCGTGGAGGCTGTGCTGGGTCTCCAAACATCTGAGGAGCTGGCAAAGGGACCTGGGACCAGGGAACCACTGAGGTGTTAATGGCATCATCCAGGTAAGTGACCAATGGGCCAGGGGTTGCCCCTGGGCAAGTGGTCTGATGAGAACACCTTGTGCCCCTGGTATTCCTTCTCCCCGTTTTAAAGTGGAAGATGCCAGGCTTTGTTCTCATCTGGTGGTGAGATGGGTCTTAAATTCCATTTTGCATAGAATGACCTGGTTTCTGTGCAACTGAGTTTGCTGCAGCCCTTGTATAAATTTAACTTCATTTTTATAGACCTTTGCATGCCACGTTAAACATACAGCCCCTCCAGCTAATTAAAAGGGACATTTATCAATTTGCAAGAGGATTGCTTATGGGGAAAAAAATATAATCAAAACTCTACATCGAATCCTCCATTCCTAAGAGGTAAATGTCAATCACTCAGTGAGAACTTGAATATGGAATGGCTGATCTCGTAAATGTGTTGTAAATGTACACATGCTGAGGGACTTGTAGGAAAGCCTTGCTTTGAGAAACACTGCTGGTTCTTATACAGTTAACTTTCTGGAGTAGGATTGAACGGTAGCTTTCCGGTGTCTGGATGCAGGAGGCTCTTTCCAGCGCACTGACTTGACCATGAGGTCTGTCCTTTGGTCGGCTGGCTAAGAGTGGCCACTTTTGCAAGTACCACCACCAGTAGCAGAAAGGATGCTACAGGAAGTGCGACCAGTGGACGTGGCCAAGGAAGAAGGGCCATGCTTAGAGTGTACTGGACTAAACAGCAGTCATGGGAGGCCTAGCCTATATCCTGCCCTTGACTGCTGGGTGACCTGAAGCCACTGGGCTACCCTCAGGTTTATCATCTGTATAAACAGACCACTGACTTCAAAGAACGCTACCATCTTGCGAACCTGTGCAGTTAATACGACCGACTGAGCAACCTTCACCGAGAGGTGAGGCCTCTCTGTGTCTACAAAGTTGGCTGATAACAGCCACTCCACGCAGGCACCTTTAAGGACTGAAAACATCAGTCAAGAATCTGAAAATATTTGATGCATAGGTGTGCTCTGAATGTCACTTTCTCGTCACAGAATGTCCTTTCTGAATCTAGCATTTTAAGATTCTATCTCAGGTTCCCTGATCAAAATGCAGTTCTTTAATCGCAAGATGGGCCCCTGAGATCCTTGGTTGCCCTTTTATTTTGGGGTGAAGTCAAGAGTGCATTTTATTGACTCGGCCTCTGCCTCAATAATGTCTTTCTCTAACGCTGTGCAGTAGGGCCGCATTCCCTAACATTTCTCTAACATTTACAATCATCACTTGCCTAAAACTGGCTGTGGCTTGTCATGCTGGTCTGGTTCAAATACCTACTTTAAAAACCACCCCAAAAGCAAATTAAAATCAGGAACGTCATGTTCTTCTGTGTAGTCACATTTGTTTTGCCTCTGGAAAAATGGGGAAAAAATAGCTTCCAGGCAGGATCACAGGGCGCAGCCTAGGCACTGTTCCCACCTGGATGAGCACTCGGAAAGCAGGTGGCCCCAGTCCAGAGGGCCCTAGGCTCACTCCCTCTTTGCCAATGGGCTCTTCTGGGACAGGATGCTGAAGTCCCCAAAGCCTAGCCCTGTTGGGGCTAACCGTATTTAATGACCTGGGTGGGAACGATGGAGGAAGATGCTGCCATTTTGGTGTTCTGACCTGGTTTCTGGGGTAAAAACTGGAAGTGAAGTCCTGTAGCATTTTTTTAAAGCTAATATCAGATACCAGCCTGAAGGAAGTCCTATGGGAAATGTATTTAGATCTTGTAAGTTGGCAGAAGTGGACAGAAAGTGACCTACATGCTGGGGTGCAGGAGAGTGGTCTCAGCACCAACCAAGCACAGGGAGAAGACCCCTCCCCCACCCATTGGATTCAAGTGAGATTTTTCTTATCCAGGTATTGTTGTCTTTCTTGTTATTATATATATACCTATCTGTTTTCTATCTACTGGTCCACTGTACCACTAGTTGCCTTGGTGTAGACACTGACTCATGGTGACCTGATGTGTGTAAGAGTACAATTGTGCTCCACAGAGTTTTCAATGGCTGATTTTTTGGAAGTAGATTGTCAGGCCTTTCTTCCAAAACACCTCTGGGTGGATTCAAACCTCCAAGCTTTCAGCTAGCACCCAAATGTGTTAACTGTTTGCACCACCCAAGGGGAATTCATTGGCCCACCCCACTCCCCTGGAAAAAAGAGTACTCATATCACAACAGGAAGAAAGCAGTGAAGAAAGTATTATGAAGGGATTAGGATAGTTTTGTAGACAACATATACCTTAGAAAGACTTAATGAAAATACACTGTGATCTCTTAAAATGGTCGTGTTGAAACCTGTGAGAGCTGGAATTCGATGGAACTGCCTTATTTTGCTGGATCTTGCGAGTTTTCCACCTTTGATAGGGTGCAGGCTTGCCATTTTTCTATCACTTGTTTTCATGAAAAATGTTTGAACCTTCCTTCTCTGACAGATTTCCACCTTACCCAGGTTCTGGCTTTTGCGGGTTTTACTGTATAAGCATATTTTCTTCCAACCCCAACACTTTTTTTTTTTTTTTTTAGTACTACTGTGGTTCAGAAAATTTGTACAAAAGCCTTTCTATATTAACTACACATATACACTCTGGGTAACCAAAAATACTCAAGCCAGTTGCCATCAAGTCCATTCTGACTCATGGCAACCCCATGTGTGTCAGAATAGAACTGTGTTCCCTAGGATTTTCAATGGCTGATTTTTCAGAAGTAGATCACCAGGGCCTTTCATCCTAGGCCCCTTCTGGGTAGACTCAAACCTCCATCCTTTTGGTTAGCAGCCAAGCACAGTAGCTGTTTGCACCACCCAGGGACTATGCTTTTGGTAACACCTACAGAGTATTCCAAATTTGAAATGTACCATAATTGACTTAACAATTCCCCTATTGCATAAAGAAAGAAGACTAGTGTTCTGATATAACTCAGTACTCCAGACTAGCTCACGGGGAAGTTAACTGAGAAGGCTCCTAGAAACACACTTACCCCGGTGGTAGAACCCCGTGTTCTAGGGTTAAGGAGTCCTGGGTGGTGTAAACGATTAAGTGCTGGACTACTAACTGAAAGGTTAGCAGTTCAAACCCACCCAGAGGTATCTTGAAAAACAGGCCTGATAATCTGCTTCTGAAAGGTCACAGCCATGAAAGCCCTATGAAGAACAGTTCTCTGACACACATGGGGTCACCCTGAATTGGAATCGACTCAATGGTGAGAGTTGTTTTTGTTTTATGCCGGGCAGAAATGGGTATATGTGAGGTTTGGTTAAAGAACAGACAATTAAAAAGCAAAGCATCCAGGTAAATACGCGTCTGGAATTCTTTGGTCTCCAAGATACCTTACAATCAACGCAACTGAGTTTTTCCTTCAAATTCCCCCATATGTTTGGTAGCATAAGATACGGTGGAAGTCCCATAAATCATACCTCATTTTAATAACAGTTGTAAAAGTGTTATCATAAGGACAGTCCATTCTTAATGAACAACCACAAGGCAGGTTTTTCATGCAATAAAGAAGGGACCTTTGGCAAAATGATGGGTAAGTCAATTTACAGGGTGGGCCCTTTACTCACTCAACAAACAATTGCTAAGTACCTCCTAATGTCAGTCCTATTTAATACTGTGTCATGTAGAAATGAACATGCATTGGATTAGGCCTACTGCTTAGGCTAGGGATTGAAAATAGATCTATAAAGATCACCCAGGACCCCTTGCACAACGCAAGGAGACAGCACTGCTTCATGCTGTATGTTACAGCCCTGGGGTTCTATTCGCATTGAATCCAACATGACGCCCTCTCCTGGAGCAGTGCGATGGGGGATGCTACAGTTAATAAAGGCACAGGAAGATGAAGGCTTTGATGGTGGTAAGCAGGGTACTTTGGGATTAGAGAAGACCCAACTCTGCCTCCTTGGGAGGAGATGGGGTGCCAAGAAAAACTCCCATTGAAGGTAACTTTGACATTTGAAGGACACAAGACAGGCCAATTCAAAAGTAATGTCTTCGTTATGTAGTGCTGCTATAACAGAAATACCACAAGTGGGTGGTTTTAATAAAGAAATTTATTTTCATTTTCTCACAGTTTAGGACACTAGAAATCCGAATTCAGGGCAACAGTTCCAGGGGAAGGCTTTCTCACTCTCTGTCAGCTCTAGCGGAAGGTCCTTATCTCTTCAGCTTCTGTTCCTTGATTTCTTGGAGATCTCAAGTCACATGACATCTATCTTCCCCCAACTGCTTCCTTGCTGCTTGCTCAGTTCGCTTTTTATATCTCAGAAGAGATTGATTTAAGACACACCCTACAATAATACCACCTCATTTACAAAGAAAACCCTGTTCCTAAATGGAATTATAACCACAAGCATAAACCAGAAAAAACAAACCCATTGCCATCAATTCTGACTCATAGTGACCCAATAGGACAGAGTAGAACTGCTCCATAGGGTTTCCAAGGAGTGGCTGGTGGATTCGAACTGCCGACATTTTGGTTAGCAGCGGAGCTCTTAAGCACTGTGCCACTAGGGCTTCAGCCACAGGTATAGAGGTTATGATTTACAACACATATTTCTGGGGGACAGAATTCAATCCATAACAACTAAATATGTAGAATGGGATAGAAGCAAAGGCCGGTTTTTTCTTTCATTAAATACTTTTTAGAAACTGATCAGAGACCTGCTCCAGCCCCTGGACACGTCTCTTGAGGAGTAACCTCTTCATTTTCAAAGTACCAGTGACTCTTTTCAAGTTTGTCCAAAGGGGTGTCTCCCTTCACACTTGCATTTGTGACTCTTATTTGTAAGCTAATCTGCCCTCAGCCAGATTTCAAACAAAGACCCCAGAAATGTCTGGAAAATTAA
This sequence comes from Elephas maximus indicus, assembly GCF_024166365.1. NCBI lineage: Eukaryota > Metazoa > Chordata > Mammalia > Proboscidea > Elephantidae > Elephas > Elephas maximus. Next base: position 45,016,108 of record NC_064839.1, read on the forward strand.
TTTATTAAAAAGCAATCGCTTGATAATACACACGATGATAGAAGAAATGAATATGTTCAATATCTCGTAAAACAGTTGGCAATCACATAATAGAACGTTCATTGTCAATTTAGTAGCTTGTCTCATTATGCTAGGCAAATAGTTGTCAAATAGTGTATTATTCATGAACCAACATGCTTTAATTACTTTTAACGCACATTTATTTTTCAAATGCTATATGAGTTAGCTTCATCTCTAAAAACAACCCATTTTGCAAAACTCTGCTTCGGGGCCCTTCCAGAGAAAATCAGTCACAGTCGTGTTTCTCAGGCCTGGAAATACAAACTGGTAAAGTCAACACATTTGTCCCACAACAGGCACCATGGTGCCAACTTCTGACTTCAAACGGCCTAGCGAAAGGCCAGGTGACACTTCTCCAGCTGCAGACCCACTCAGAAACTCAGCCAATCCCAACGGCGGCAATTCGGCCACCTGAGCCTGATTCTGAGCTTGCCAACGTAATGTGCCAAGTGGAATGTGTGCAGAGAGAGAAGCAGTGGCTTGCAATGTTTTTGCATTGCTAGGCCTGCCCCTTATACTCCTAATATTCACCAGAGGAAAAACATACCCCAGAGAGCCACTAGTCCCAGGAAGATGAGAGACTCAGAGAGCAGACTGGACCCAATACATTGCCAAGAGCCAAGCCCAGCCTCCATCAGCTGACTCTCCAGCTACCAGCAAATGCGTGATTATGATTGTTGCTCTAAGCCACTTTGGCTTTGGGGTAGTCTGTTATGCAGCAAAAGCTAACTGATAACATGTGGTGTGTGCAAAATTTACTCTGGGATGCCCTGGGAGAGTCCACAAAACAACTGACAGTCAATTTACCTCCACTTTACTTGCTCAAAGGATATTTGGCCCATGGGACTGTGAGCCCAAGAGAGAAGCCTAAGCGTATAGGGAAAGCAAAGGCTTTTTGAATGTAAGCCTCAGATTGAAAGCCACTGAGGCAGAAGCTCTAACTGCGGACCTTGATCTGCGACAAGTTGCTTCTCGCATGGGCAACTCTATATATGTGCTGTAGGGTGTAGTAAGAGGGATTCATTTAGGTAATTGTGGCTGACAGTTCCTCACTGCAATGCTGGGAAGATGGCTAATCTCTAAAATATCTGACCACACAGGATTGTAATAGAGAAAAATGCCAGAAACTGTAGATACAAAATAACTGATGTTAGTAGCTATACTAGTCCCGATGGTTGTTATTGTTTTAGCTATACACTGACAATGGAATTAAGAGCAGAGGGAAGGGCAGGAATCACCCTCTTCCATTGCCAAATCCCAGTCCAGCCTCCCAGCATCCAGGGTGGCTCTTTCGGTCCCTCTTCCAAGATTTCCCTCTTCAGCAGGCCCAGCCCTAATATCTGGAGCCCCACTGGAACCCCCACCAGGAGCTGAAACCCTGACACTGGTCATAGTCCATTCTAGCTGGTGGCTCCTTGGAGTGGACTTTGATTGGTAAGAGAAGATCTCCCAAAGCATGCGTCTGACTTTCAAATTGAATTGCGTCCTGGCATCTCTCCCCTCCACAGCTGGTGCCTGATCTGTCCTCATGGTACAGAGGAACGCTTGAACATCATCCAGCTCTGGGGAACCATCCGAGCTAATGCTCATGCTTTGGCACAGTAGTATCCTCTACCTAGAGTCTCCTTCCCTCTGCTCCCTCCCTGTCCACCAAGGGAAAATTCCCACACAGTCTTCAAGGCTGCTTCCCAGGAGAAGTCCAGCATTCCCACCTTTTGGCTCTGCCGAGTCCAGCTCAAAATTCTCTAGCATTAAGTGACCTCTTGTTTTTAGTCTGTTTAGTGCTTCCATTTGTCCCACGAGATTCATGAGATCTTTGAGAACGCATCTCTCTCACCTCTGGGTTCCCTGCCCCTTAGACAGCGTCTGATACATACGTAGAAGGTGTCTTAGTTTCCTGGTACTGCCATAACAACATCACAAAGTGGGTGGCTTTAAACAATAGGGATTTATTTTCTCATAGTTTTGGAGGCCAGGAGTCTAAATTGGCTATATCAATTCCTTCTGTAGGTCTTTCTCCTAGTTTCTGGTGGCTGCCGGCAATCCTTGGTGGTGCTGTGCTCCTTATAGACACATCTCCTGTGTTGTCACATGGGGCGTCTCTCTGTGTCACTCCACTTTTATAAGACGCCACGCAGAAGGAATTAGAACTAGGACCCACACTACCTCAGTATGACCTTCTTTGACCCCACCGATAACAAAAGATGAACCCTATTTCTCCAAACAGAGTCACATTCACAGGCACAGGGGTTAGGAACTTCAACATAGTCGACGGATCTTTTTGGGGGGGCACAATTCAGTCCATACCAGAAGTCCAGGAAATATTTTGAATAAATTAATGAATGTTCTTGCTGAGGCCAGCATCCGAGGCCAGATGAGAGGCCTCTGTCCCTTTTCTTGCCCTCAGAGTGGGACGTGCCCAGGTCCTTGCAGGGTCTGCTCTTTTCCTCCTTCCCCCAGCATTCTCCACCAAAGACATGGCAGTAGATAGTAGATTGTAGCTCCTTCTTATTAGGAGTTAGAAAAAAAAAAAAAAAAACTACATGCCATCTCTAGTGACTCAAAGCCCTCCAGGGACAACCTATGGGAGGCTTAAAGCAATTGAGAGCACACGAGGATATTTCTAATTAAATTCTTTAGTGCTTCTACTTGACCTTATTTCAACTGTGCCATAAATCTTAAAAGAAAAAAAAAAAAAACTTCAAATCCCAAATTTTAAATAATGCTTGTGAGTTGGTTTAGAACAGCGACCCTCTTTATTAACCCAATAGCTGACTGTACTTTGGTTGTCAGGGTGTATCCTGAGACGGGGTCAGTTAGAGTCCACTGACCGTTTCAATTAAAATGTTTTCAAGGGTTTCTAAATAATAAAGTGATCTTGCCTATAATTACAGATGAAATAATAATAATAATAAAAACCCTCATAAGCCTGTGTGTAATGTTATGGCACGCAGTTGGTGACCATGTACCAAGACAAATACCTCCCCTGGACAGGGAGCCATGGAAACAATTAAAGAATAAATCCCAGGCACCCATTATCACCCAGGGCCTATTAGCTGACTTTGTCTTTGGCCACATTAAAGCCCCACGGAGTTCACTTGTGGCTTGGGAGGGAGGGGTTTTGGTCCCACTTAAATGAAAATGTAATTTCACTCTGTAAATCTCTGCTATAATTGGTTAATAAGCATACACTTTGGCAAAATAACCACTGAGAATGATTGGTTGGGGACTGTCTTCCCTTCTTATTTCTCACTCTCCATGGTCCTTCTAAGCTTTGGGGGATGTCCTGTTTTATACATTTCCTGGGCTCTCAGAATGTGGGGGCCTGAAAACTCCCTGAAGACTGGAGACAGGCCACTCATGAGGAAGAATGTTGTTGTTATTAACCCATTTAATCCACCCCAGGGTTTCTCAGCCGTGGCATGTTGACATTTGGACTGTATAACCCTGTTGTTGGGGGCTGTCCAGTGCATTGCAGGATGTTTAGCAGCATTCCTGGCCTTGACCTGTTGGATGCCAGTAGCATCCCTCCGCCCAGCTGTGACAACCAAAAATGTCTCCAGACATTGACAGATGTCCCCTGGGGGACAAAATTGCCCCCAGTTGGGAATTACTGGTCTAGCCAGGTACACCCAAGTTCACCCAATCATGGCGAGCCATGCTATTCCAGTGACTGCTCTGAGCTCATATTTGTCCCTTCTGACTGACTTTTCTGCTGCCCTGGTTGGCATCTCCTTTTGACCCTTTGGCTTTTCTTCTAGTTCCTTTTCTGCTCCTGCCTACTTATGCAGGTCTTGGTTTCTCAGGCTTCGGCCCTCAGCATCATCAAAGGGTCTTAACGCTTTGGTGTATGAGGCTTTTCTTTCTAGAGTCACCTCTGGCAGATTACTCACTGTTATGGTTTGAATTATGCCCCTCCAAAATACGTGTTGTAAATCCTCACCCCTGTATCTGTGGTTATAATCACATTTGGGAATGGGTTTTCTTTGTTATGTTAATGAAGCAGTATTAATATAGGGTATGTCTTAAGTCAATCTCTTTTGAGATATAAAAAAATTAAACAGGCAAGCGAGCAAGCAGAAATGGGGGAGGATAGACGGCATACCACAGGAAGATCATCAAGGAGCCGAGGAATAGAAGCTGAAGAGACAAGGACATTTCCCCAAGCCAAAAGAGAGAGAAAGCCTTCCCCTAGAGCCAGTGCCCTGATTTTGGACTTCCAGCCTCATAAACAATGAGAAAATAAATTTCTGTTTGTTAAAGCCACTCACTTGTGGTATTTCTGTTACAACAGCACTAGAGCCCAGCCCTTGGCTCTGGCCCACTTGGGCAAGCCCAGCATCTCCACTCCCACATACAGAGTCAGCTTGGTAGCTGCTCACCAGCTTTCCCCAGAATCCAAGCTGGCCTTCCTAGGAGGAGAGCCCATGTGGAAGCTTTATCCTTCCTGCCAGGCTCTAGACAGCAGCACTTACTGTCTTTAATCTTTAGGTTCCCACTGAATCTACTAGTGCCAGGGGCACCATAACTCATGCTATCATTTTGGTTTATTTGAGCTCTTAGTTTATTTCTTTAAGGAGCCTTTCTGTTGTTGTTAGTTGTCATAGAGTTGATTCTGACTCATGGCGACCCCATGTGTGCAGAGTAGAGCTGCTCCATAGGGTTTTCAAGGTTGTGACGTTTTAGAAATAGATCACCAGGCCTTCGGAGGCACCTCTGTGTGGCTTCAAACCTCCAACCTTTCAGCTAGTAGTCGAGTGCTTAACTGTGCCACCCAGGTTCCTTTTTAGGAGCTTATGGCCATGTACTAGAGAAAGTACAATTTGGGCTATTGTGTGAACTTAAGTCAAAATATAACACTCACTGAGTGTTATGTTCCTCAGCTGTTATCACTGTGGTGTTTGGGGCCTAAAGCCTTCAGAGGAGAGTCAGATGCAAAGCAGAACAGTTCTCTGGAAACAGAAAACAGTGTTGCCAGATAAAATACAGAACACTCAAATGAGTTTTAATTTTAAATAGACAAAAAATATTTTCTTTAGTATAATTATGTCCCATGCAATGTGCAATATGGGACATACTTATATTAAAAAAGCATTCAGTGTTTATATAAATTCTAACTTGCCTGCATATCCTGCATTTTTATTTGCCAAATCTGGCCACCCAAGGCAGGTGGGATCTCTTCTCTGTGGGGAGAGGGGATGTAGGACCTGAACTTGACCCCACCCCCCCACCTTGCTGTGGACCTGGCTTTGTTGGTTCTGAGTGTGCTGTGGGGTGGCCACCAGGGGAAATGATGTCTTGAAGGGAACGTAGTGGAGACGCAGCTTCATCCTGTCACATTTGCCACCCTGACCACACTGGCCACACGCCCAAGAGGTCTGGACACCTTTCTAGACCTGGTTTCTCACAGCCCCTCCCTTGGTTACCACCTTGCTGTGGTTGGCCGCTCTGGCCAAGGCTGTGTCCATACTTGTGGTCTAAACAACCTGCTAAAAAGTGAAATGGTCTGTCAGGCTAATTTGGGTTGCAGTTCCTGATTTTGAAACTCATTCTTACCAGATTCTTCTGCCATCACATCCCAAATTCTGCCAGGCTGGAATATTTTGGAAGCACTCAACTCTTCTATTTCATGTGCAGCTAGGGCGAGATGGTTGGTCACTCTTGAGTAGTGTCACTAGCAGTCCTGGTTTGCCCGGGATGCAGCACTTTTGGCACTAAAACCAGGAAAGTCCTGGGCAAGTTAGGATGTGTTATTCACCCTACTGTTACGGCTGTTGGTGGAATTCTCTGGGTGGGTGGTTTGTAGGAAACGTATTTCCTCCAAAATTTGCATTCCAAGTCACTGAATGATAGAGACCTCACTCACACAGGATTAGGAGCAGAACTTGAATTCCAGACTCTCAACAGCCTCTTAGTCATTCTTAAATTAAAACTCACCTCTAGAAAGAGGCCTTCCTGGGCCATCCTGTCAACATACTTCCAACCCCCAAATTCTCATAGTTTATTTCATAGCATGTGCCACAGTTTATAATCACACGTTTATTTATTAATAGCTTTACTGAGGTGTACTTTACATACCATACAATTCACCCACTGAAAGTAAACAATTCAAGAGTTTCTGGTATATTCTGAGATATGTGCAACCATCACCATTTATTTCTTTCTTTGGCTACATGCTTATTGTCTGACCTCCTGAGTAGTTGGCAAACCCATGAGAGCAGCCACTGTGTCTGTTTCATTTACTGCTGAATCCCCAGAACCTAGAGTAGCCCCGGCACATGGTGGGTGTTCCAAAAACACCTCTTGACTGAATAAACAAATGATTCAGTGCTTAGCCATGCCAGGTGTGAGATGGGGCTAAAGAAATGCAGCCCCTGCCCCAAATGAGCTCCTAGATAGGAGGGCAAGACTGATACTTGAACAGAAAACATCAGCACGATGTGAAAGTGTTACCGAGGTATGATATACAGAGAAGGGAGTGTGTACTGCATGCCCAGGAAGGGAGAAAGATGTGGCAGTCTGCTTTCATAAAGATTACAGTCCAGGAAGGCTCAGCAAAGGATTCACTCAAATCACTGCTTTAAATGGGATCACCAAGGGTGGCACAGGACACCTCTCCTCTCTGCTTGGCAAAGGGCATTGCAGCAGGGGACAATGCACAGGCAGTGTGTGTGAGATGGCACTGTGGGTTCAGGGTTCATCATGCGGGGTATGAGTAAGTATAGTGGGAGGCTGGATTGGCATTCAATGCCAAGGATGTCCAAACCCAACAGTCCCATTTTCTTGAATGAAAAAAAAGGAGGGGGTGGGTGGGTGGCAAACTTGGTCTTCCTGATTATATATGTTCTGTCTTATTGTCAAAATGTGCCAGCTTCCTCTTGGGTGCCCTTCTTCCTCACATCTCCTGTCCCTCTTCCCTGCTGTCTGGCCCTATCTTGACTAATCTGCTCATCCCACTCTGAGACCCCACGTGACTCCAGCTGTCCCTCAGGGCCTCTCTAGCCAACGTCATCTTCTGCCTCTTCTACCTGAATAAGAAACTCTAGTCCCTCAGTTTGGTACGAAGCAAGAAATGCACCAAATTAACTGATACTAAATTGTTCATGACTAGCTAGGAGGCTATCTAACTTTTTAAAAAGAGTTTCCTGATTTTTAAGAAGATATTTACTTGTCTGAATCTGCGATTCCTTGAAAATAGCTCACCCCACAAATTTTACTAAACATGTTTCCCGCCGTCAGGCTTTATCACTGAACCCTTGAACCTTGATTCTGAAAAGACAGTGACCTCTCACAAAGATCTCCAAAAAACAGGCCTGTAAAACCAAGTTTGGGTCCCCTTTGCTTTTTGTTGAAGGAGCCCTGGTAGAGCAGTGGTTAAGCAACTGGCTGCTAACCGAAAGGTTGGCAGTTTGGACTCGCCAACGACTCCACAGGGGAAAGATGTGGCAGTCTGCTTCCGTAAAGATTACAGCCTAGGAAACCCGCTGGGGCAATTGTACTCTGTCCTGTAGGGTCACGATGAGTCAGAATGGACTCCATCACAGTGGGTTTTTATTTTGTTTGATTTGCCACTTTTTGTTTGTTTGTGGAGTATATATAAATATTTCAATATACTATTAAGCTTGTTGTTTTGAGAAAAAAGGAGTAAAAAACCTAGAAATTTCATAGGAAATCCAATTCTCAACAAGAAATGTACTAATTTTTAAGTGGATTTCAGTCAATGTCTTGGGACAGCAATTGGGGCATCTCTATATAGAGACAGAAAAGGGCCAAATTGTAGCTTTCCTGACTTAGTCCTCAAAGGAAGAAAGCAAATATGGAAGGGTCTAGAAAAATCTGATACACTCTTGACATCCCATGGCAACATAATAACCAAAAACTTGGCTTTGAATCACAGTTCTTGGCGTTACCTGAAACAATTATTTAACCTCTATTAGCTTCAGATTATTCATTTTTTAAAAAGTTAGACCGTATCTACTATGTATGGATATTGAAAAGACTGCTTGGGATTATAAGTAGGTGGCCAGTCAATGTGAGTTTTTGTACAGAAATATTTTTAGCATGTCTGAAAGTTCTAAGTCTCTTAGTCCCTGAGTTATTCAATATACGGAAAAATATCCAGTGGTGGATGGAATTAGGTCTAGGAATTCAACATCTGAACTCTACCAAAGACATGTGACAAAGAGAAATGTTACCCACACTGGAAATTCTTTGTGTTTCTGTTCATCCATCCATCCATGAATGCATGCATACATCTACTCAACCATTCATCCATCTATCCATCCATCATCCACCCACCCATCCATCCATCTACCCACCCATCCATCCATCCACCTATCCACCTTTCAATAATTTTGATTGCTGATTTTTGTGCCAGATACTACTTTAGGTTCTCAGATAGCTCCTGTCCTATTGGAACTCAAATTCTATAGACAGGAGACAGAGTAAACAACATATATATATATACACACACACATAGATATCTATATCTAGAGATATATCTCAATAATTAAGAAAATAGCAGCTAGTGATAAGTGGTAGGAAGAAAACAAATCAGGGCGATGTACTAGAGAAGTGGGGGGGAGGGCACGGGGGCAGGGGACTGCTTTAGATAAGTGATCAGGGAAGACCTCCCCAAGGTGGTTCCTTTAAACTGAGCCAAGAATAAGAGGAAAGCCAGTGTCCTGCCCAGAGAGCAGACAGCATGAAAGCCCTGAGGCAGGACACAGGCCTGGCTCAGCTGAGATTCACAGAGCCTAGAAAGAGTATCTTGAAATTAATGGCACGTCAGTGGGGGAAGAAAATGAATCCTGGCTCGGTGTCTTTTTACACTGGAAGTAAACCTCATACCCACAGAGAAGGCGCCAGTCGTCTCTTTGCTGGTCTCAATGGCTTCTGAGCATCACAGGAAGCTGCTCTTCCCTCCGGCTCACCCTCTTGAATCCAGTGTGATCCAGTAAGGGACGCAGTAACTGACTTGTCTTTGCTAAGCTTCATGAACGTAGGCATTTGGTGAAATGATACGAGGGAGGGTTTGTGCAGGAACAGCCCAAAGCATTCTGTACAAACGTTTCCCGAGGCACCACTTCCCCACTGGAAGTAACGGGCGGCCATTTGCAAACTGCTTAGCCATCCTAACCACGGTCAACCAACTCTCATTAGCTGCAGCTGAACAAAGAACCTTTCTGGAAGCCTTTTCATTTGGACATGTCTTAATTTCTATTTGTGTTTTGGATAGACAATATTTAATTTAAAAAATGGAGGATGGGGAATGCTGTTATAATACACTCAAATAAAACATTTATTTGCTAAATAATAATTTAGCAAACAGGCACTGCCTGTAAAAGTCTGGGATGACCTAAAAATCATTTCATTTTGTTTCGTTTTAAGTAGGCTTCAAACTTTGGTTATTTTAAGGACATCATTTCCAATAATTCTCGCTTTACCCACCCAGTTTTGGATAGATTTTTGCTCATCTCAATGTCTCCTAACACAGTCTGTGTTTTTTTTTAATCTGTCCCCAGTGAACCTCAAAGAAGTTTCACCCCTGTGCCTGGATTAATTTTGCTATTGATTCATTTTATTTGGATCATAAAACACATGTAGCACATATTACATATATTCGATTTTTTTTTTTAATTAACTACTTACGGTTAAGACAAGCAGAGTTACATATGAAGAGTTAAGAGAGCCACTTAGAATCAAACGATGCTACCTAATCATAAATTTTGCTTTTTGTAACAAAGCAATTTTCTCTCCTTTACAGTCTTACAGAGACTGAAATAATAATTGTCTTTCAGACAGCCTGAGTTCTCCCGCTCCTCTTAGTTCTCTAATTTCTTACATGATTCCCCCTGGTTTTACAAGTATTTTTAATAGGGTGGATGTTCCAGATTCTTCTACACAGTCAAATCCTTTCATAATCAGAGGCTTGTTTTTCCATAGGAATTTAATTCCCCCTGCAGAATTGTAACATGGCTTGGACTGATCTGGTTTACATTTTCTGACATGTTTTCCCTCCCCTGAAGATTAACTTAACTATGGCTTGGCTCCTTCTCAATCCTTTTCATCTCATTTTCACTTAAAAAAAAAAAAAAAAAAATTCTGATTTCATTCAGTAGGGTATCTCACACTGTTTTCTGAAGATAGAGATTTCAGCTCCGGGAACATGGTTTGGTAGTGCCAAGTGTTTCTCACTTGAATCCCAGATAATGCTCAGATTCTCTGAAATTAAGACAATCTTTCTGTTTTTTTGGTGAGTTGAATGTCTCTCTATGAGATGAATCACCCATGTGGTCGATTCAATAACATTTATATTTTTTAAAAATCAGCTGTTTCAGTCATTTACCTAGGTAAATTTACCTAGTTAGACAATGCACTCAGTTTGGTAAGAAAATTTAAAAAAAAAAAAATTTTTTTTCTCTACCCAGAATGTTCTCAAGTCCTTTCTTTAGATGACTTTTTAATTCTTTAGAACTCTATTTAAAATTCCCCTCGGAGGTACATTCCCTGGCTGCTGAATATAGCTGGTCTCTTTTTTCTTTTCTTTCTCCTTCCCTTCCTTTTCTTTCCTGTTTACTTCCTTCATAGAGCTAATAATAACGTAGAGTTGTTTCATTGTTTTGTTTAGATTCTTGTCTCTTCCACTTCATGAGTTTTATGATGTTCACTGTGCCTAGCCCAGTGCCTGACACAAAACAGGTGCTTCATATATGTTTGGTAAATTAATAAGAATGAAGGCCCCAGAGGGAATAGCTTTTCTCCTCGATTCTTTGATCTGGCCTTCTACATTTACTGATTTGCCCAGTTACTGGCGTGGTCTTGTCATTCCATTTTCAATTTGCGATGAATTATTTTCACTATGTTGCCACCGTTTTGGAAAACACAGGTCACACTTCTCTGCCGCTATGCCCACACTCTCTCTCAGGGAAATCATTCCACTTTTCCAGGGCTCCTGCGTCCCTCTACTCTTTAAGCCTTCGTTGTGGTTAGGCTCTTGTACCTGACACTTTGGCTTTGGGTGACATTCCCCAATGTGATTTGCTTAGAACAGCAAGAGTCAAATCGGTTATTCTATAACTCAGCTGCCTACATTTCGTTGTGAGTGCCTGGAGAAGTCATCTCACCTGTGTGGCCCCCTGCTTTTAATTGCCAGAATAAGGAAATCAGAGTAAATAAACTCCTTGGCTTCTCTTGGGCAGCATTTCATAATTGTTTCCGTTATACTGAGGGGCTGCATTTCTCACCCAGGTGGGAATCAGTCGTTAGTCTGGTCCTTGGGGAGGTTGTAGGAGTAGTTAAAGCATAAATTCAATTATGATGATGGGCACCAGGTCTGAAGTTCCCGAACAATTCACATGTATTTATAGAAAACCTGGGATACCATCCAGCAGGCCTGCCAATTGCACCCACCAAATAATAACCTTGTTTGGGAAATCCTTTACATGTTGAGTCCGGAAACTTTGGTTAGGAGCTCACCTCTTACAGCTTGCTTTCTTGGCTTGGCTGTTCTAGGGTACCAACCATCCGAGTTCGCTTGGGACTGAGGGGGTTTCCCAGGACTTGGGACTTTCAGTGCTAAAATTGGGACAGTCTCACACAAACCAGGATGGTTAGTGACCCCTTGCTCTATCTGGCCCTAATAATGCTATGACACCCACCATCATCATCAACTTCATCATCACAACTATGATTTATTAAATGCTTAACAAATGCTATATTTTACTAGGACTTCACAATGCCATCTGATCCACACACCAACCCTAATGATATTAGCATCATCCCCATTTCATAGATTGGAAGACTGAGACTCGGAAACATTGCATGATTTCCTAAAGGTCACAAGGCTAGTAAGTAGCAGAACAAGGGTTCCAAACCCTAATCAGCCTGACCTTAAACCTTGACTATAAAATTTCAACACTGACTAGGTATTTTATGACATTAAGGAATTATTAACTGCTGCCTAAGTATGATAACAAAACCCTGGTTGGTGCAAAAGAATAATATGCTCAGCTACTAACCAAAAAGTTGGCAGTTCAAGTCTACCCAGAGGCACCTGAGAAGAAAGACGTGGTGATCTACTTCCGAAGAATCAGCCACTGAGAACCCTCTGAGGCACCGCTCCGCTCTGACACGCATGGCGTTGCCACGACTTGGAATCAACTCAGTGGCAGCTGGTAAGTGTGATAATGATGGTTATTTTTTTAAAAGTGCTTATCTTTTAGAGATACATTCAGAAATATTTACTGATGGAAAAAAATCATATAAAACCCATGTCAGTCGTTATATCAGGCCCAAGGTTCTCCATCAGTGCAGATTCCCGGGGCCATGATAGTATAGAAAAAGCCAAACCCAGGGGCCAGTGCTGGGTCTTCCCCCAACAAACAGTGACCTTGGGTGACTCATTGGATCTCTTCCTTCTTCCTCTGTAAATGAAGGGGCTGGGTGTAATACTTCCAATGCCCCATTTGGCTGTGTGATTTTCAGGCTGAAGGACATAACCTCCTTGGGTCTGGGAGGACTGTTTCATGCCCATTGGTTCTTTAACAGAGTGTAGACTGTGCTCAGGTTATCCAATTTGCCTGGGTTTGTTTGTTTATTTTCAATGCCTGTGATTTTTCGGAAGCAGATCACCAGGCATTTCTTACGAGGCACCTCAGGTGGACTCAACTGCTAACTTTTTGGTTAGTAGCTGAGTACTTAACCATTTGTACCACCTGGGGACTCCTTGCCTGTGTTTAGATGTATTCGTCATTACGAATATTCTCTTTTTCTAACAGGAAAGCCTGGATATTCAAGCTTTTATTTTTTCTTTTTTTTTTTGCGTATTTGTTTTGTTTAGCAGTAAAACCCTTTCTTCACATGAAATACTCCACAGATGCCTAACTTCTCTGATTCAAGGGGAACCAAGAATTCCCCAAAACAGCACCCTTTGAAAACTCACTGGTCTATACCATTCTGACCAGCATAAATCTGAAAGAAACATTTAGTAAATGTGATAATTACGTTTCTATAAAGCAGGCGTCAGTGAACTTTATCCATAATGGGCCAGATAGCAAATATTTCAGGCTTTGCCGGCCAGACAGTCTCTGTCTCAACTACTCAGTCCTTCCTTTGTAGCAGGATAGCAGGCATAGACAATACATGAAAGATTGGATGTGGCTGTTTTCGAGCAAAACTTTATTTATGAAACTGATATTTGAACTTCACATAAGTTTCATGTGTTACTGAATACCCTTCTTCCCCCACCCACCCACGCATTTAAAAGTGCTAACACCATTCTGGGCTATATATTATGGAAGGCTCGATTTGGCCATAGAGCGTACTTTCTTGCCCCTGTTACAAAGCCTAGTCATTAAATGAGACACTACAAAGTGTCAACAGCCTGGTTTCCATTCTTGTCTCTAAGAGTTACTATATGCACGTTTGGGGTTAAGTTATATAAACTCTCTAAGCCTCAGTTTCCTCAGCTGTGAAAGAGGTCTGAAATAGAACTCAATCCGTGAGTTTACTGTGAGACTTAAATAAAATAAGGCAGTAAAAACTTCTAGCAGCACTCAGCACCTAGCCGCTCTTGGCACATGACACGGACTCTTATCGCCCAGGGGGCACTTTTAACACATGGTAGGCACTCTTAGTACACAGTATGTGGTGGGCACTTTTAGCACGTGGCGGGCTCTTGAACAAGCTGTGGGCACTTTTAGGACACAGTGGGTATTCTTAGCACATGGAGGGCATTCTTAGCACGGTGGACATTCAGCACACAGCGGGTACTCAGCACATGGCAGGTACTCAGCACACGGTGAGCACTCAGCACATAGCGGACACTCAACATATGGCAGGGACTCAGCACACAGCAGGTACTCTCAGCACATGGCAGGCACTCAGCACACAGTGGGCACTCTCAGCACACAGGGGTCCTCTTAGCATGTGGCCTGTATTTTAGCAGGCAGTGAGCAGTCTTAGCACAGAATGGACACTTAGCACATGTTGGTCCTCTTAGCTGTTATTGCCCAGGCCTCAGAGAAACCTGGCAAATCACCCTTCTTGGCCCTACTCCTGAGTGGCCTTGAAATAGCCCTGACCACTGCGAGGCAGAGCCCTAAAGCAACCCCCCTGGAATCTGATACTTGGATGCTAGACAGTTTAGCAGAATGAGCTGAGCTAGAATCTGCCTGGATCAAAATCACAAATCTATGCTCTCCCTGTGCCCCCAGCCCCACCCCCTGCCCTTGACCTCCTGCTACTGGCTGAGTTCCTGGGCCGTTTCCCTGGCGAATGCCGTGTTTGCCTTTCTTCTGCAAATTTTCCCAAAGATCTGGGCCATGTTCACTTAAATGTCTTTATCATTCTTGCCTTCAACTGCTGCTCCAGCCTCCCCATTCGGCAGTCCCGGGGCCTCCCTCCTCCAAGAGCCTCCCTCTCAGGTTTGGGAGGTTGCATACACATCTGATAACATTTCGCTACTCCTTCGGCCTCAGCCCCACTGAGCTGCCACTTCTCCCTGCATCTCCTTGTCCTTGACTCTGAAACACAGAACACCTGCTATTTCTGACCTGACCACCTCCAGCTTGTGCCGTCTACAAGGCCAGGATTTGGGCACCACTAACTACTCCTCCTGCTCTGCAGCTTGTTTAGTCATTTTAGATCTCCTGACGTTGTAAGTGGAAGCCCTGGTGGTGTAGTGGTTAAATGCTACGGCTGCTAACCTAAAGGTCAGCAATTCAAATCCGCCAGGTGCTCCTTGGAAACTCTATGGGGCAGCTCTACTCTGTCCTATAGGGTTGCTATGAGTCGGAATTGACTCCACTGCAATGGGTTTGGTTTGTTTTGGGTTGGACGTTGTAATCGCAGAGACCCTCAGAAGTCCTTTCCCCTCTTCTCTTCTCCAACCCCCACCGAAATTAGTTGCGGGAGAGCTGGTTGTGCGTTCTGAATTCACCGCATGTAGCTGTCTCCCAATCACAGCCACTCCCCTCCCTGCCCATGTTACTGGGGCGGCTGCAAAATGCTGCAGCGAGCCTTTTTAAAAATAACTCTCTACAGTTTATTTTACTTATTGTTAAAAAAAAAAAAAAAACACATTGTGGATATTTATTTACATTATAAAAGTAGTCCATATGCCTTATTGAAAGTGCAGAAAAGTTGAACAAAGAGAAAAATAATCAACCATACCCTTACTCAACATTTTGGAAAAATTTTCTTCTGCAG